>NW_027507748.1:620482538-621157038 GCF_037356315.1 Lithobates pipiens | reverse complement strand
TGTTAAAAAGTTCTATATTGGGGAAAACCTACCGTTGTCCAATACAATGCTGACTTTTTTTGAAACATCCCATATAGGGACAATCCACAAATGACTGTCATGTCCTCTCTTTCAGCCATAAAAAGGTAGCTTGCATACAACCAAAGAGAGAGGGCACCGCTTTGATGTAGATAGACCATGACAAAATTCTGGATGGCAAAAGAACAGCAGGATTCACCTGTGTCAACTGGCTTACTCTATGGGAGAGATGGTTGGTAATTCTATCACACGTGCTACTTGGAAAACCTATTCCTTGCAGTACCTGTGTGATGAGATCAATCCATAACAATCAGGACTACTAGGAGATGTGGGGTTAATCGGTTTACAGAGCTAATGAAACCTGCTGAATAGACTTGCACCAGAAAAAGAAGAAGCACAGCAGTGAACTATTATGGAAAATAAAGGTAGGATTGTTTTGTTGTTTTGCAGAAGTACACAATTGCAGAAATAGCCAGGGATCTTTATTAACATAATGCGGACATGATTGATGATCATTATTAGCAAAATATATTTGACCTGTTCTCAGAGTCTGCTTTAAAGGATAAGTTCACCTTTTGAAAAAAAAACAAAAAAAAACACATAACTAAATGCACTTTTTTTGCAGGGAAAAAAATGTGCATTTATTATTTTTTTCTCTACAGAGCCTGGAGAGAATCACATCCATGATCAGCAGATCACTGGTTCAATGCCAGGCTTCTGTAGGCTCTCAGGATTGTTGTCTACCCGCACCTCTAATATGGGCAGATAGCTACTTGAAAGCAGGAAGCTCAATGAACTATGAGAGTGCTCACTAGCACCCCCACAGTTCATTGAGAAATACAAGTTGTCAGCTGCAATGGATTACGTTACTTGTAGTCTATTCATTCTCAGGAATCTGTAAATAAATTACATGGTCGTGTAGGCGGAAAACGCTGGGGGAGAGGGGGGCTGAACACATTACACACCAAATACGGGGTTCAGAGAGGTCAACATAGCCTTTATATCAGGGATATGCAATTAGTGGACCGCCAGCTGTTGCAGAACTAAAAGTCCCATGAGGCATAGCAAGATTCTGACAGCCACAGGCATGACACCCAGAGGCAAAGGCATGATGGGACTTGTAGTTTTGCAACAGCTGGAGGTCCACTAATTGCATATCCCTGCTTTATATGAAGGACTGCTTGTTCCAGAATAGCTAAAAGTTAGATGAGAATGGGGCAAACATGCTGGGGATTTAACAGTAATAATTGCGTTCATGTATTATCTTACCTGATGAAAGAGTGGACTGTGAGTGACAGGAATTCCAAGGCCACTGGCACACATCCCCAGCACCATATCATCTGGAGCATCGTTGCTGTAACACCGACATTTACTTCCTATAAACTCCTTTACTGCTCTCCTGCTGAACACCATTCTACAAAGAGGCCACAAAATATTGTGATATTTTTGTGTTGCTAAAAGAACATATACAATGCCATTTTAAATAAATACAGCCATCGAAAAACAAGATATCAGATATAGAAACAAGAATCAGATATAAATGTAATGTCCTGTATATACGACCAGTTTTCCCGTCAGAATAAACTGACGTTTTTTCTGACGGAACTCCGACAGAATTCCACTGAAGACTGTCTTGCGTAGACACGATCACACCAAAGTCTGATCGTTAAGAATGCGGTGACATACAACAGGACTAGAAAAAGGAAGTTCAATAGCCAGTAGCCAATAGCTTCAGTCTTGTACTTGCTTCAGAGCATGCGTCATTTTAGGTCCATCGGAACAGCGTACAGACGAGCGGTGTACCCGATAGGAACTGGTTCATTTGGAAATATTTAGAACATGTTCTATTTCTAGGTCCGTCAAAATTTTAGAAAAAAAAAAGTCAGATGAGACATACACTCGATCAGAATATATGATGAAAAGCTTCCGTCTGACTTTTTCTGATGGACATTCCGGTCGTGTGTACGCAGCATTAGACATAGATATAAATGTTGTTAAAGAAATACTCTGTTGGCAACTATATGCATAATATAACCCCAAAGCAATTTTGGAAAAATAACATCCCTTTCTCTATAAAAAACAATGTTTATGGATTTCTATACTTCTAACAATCAGATGATGGTGGACAATTAAAGTAAATGTAAACTCTAACTGGATACATTTAGAGTGCTTAAGCACAGTGCATCATAATTACAATGATCTCTTTTTCATAAAATATGTTTAAATGTCTTTTAACCTTTTGGGCATCTCATTGTTGCTGATCTTCTCCAGCTTCTTTCAGTCACTCCCTGTTCCCCTGCACTCATTCCAGTGTCAGCTGTAAATCACCTCTTTGGACTGGCTTCCTCCTAGTGACAGCGGTGGTCTATGACTACTTTGTTGTCTGCTTTGTTGTCTCCTATGACAACATAGCAACATAATTGGGAGACAGTTGTCACTCGATAATAGAAAGTGTCCAAGCAAGGACCTTTAGGGCAAGAGCTCCAGGCATGCTTTTACTAAAAGCCGCAGATTTTAAAAAGTTGAAAAGAACTTACATAAGCTTATATAAGATTTTAATGACTGGATTTAAAAATACTTAGGCCCCTTTCACACGAGAACCATTTGTCCCTTTTTCATCCATCCACTGATGGATGAAAAATGGACATCAATGCATCTCTATGGAAAAACGGATGATCATCTATTTACATCAATACACATCCACCAAAATCCGTTTTTTTTTAAACTGATCAAAGCCCTATTTTTGTTCCGTAAAAAAAAAGAACAGATGAAAAAGATGTAAGCATACAAACGGTCCGTTTTTTGCAATGGTAGTGGATGTAAAAACCTCCTCTTCACAAGGTCATGGCAGTCAATGGTGCAAGTCGACATAGACAAACCATGTCAAGCACTGATTCCTTATGAAGAGCAGGCAAAGGCATAAATAAATCATGGAGGTATATTTTTAAAGCAGTTAATCTGAATTCCAACAGATGACAATGATTGATTCACAAGCAGTGAATATTTGGCGAAAGCCAAACAGGGTCAAAATAAATGACAAGGTCATATTTGATAATCTGACATTCATTGCACATACATCTTCCCGGTTGATGTATTTTAAATGACAGGAATTAATTCACCACCAATAAGACCTCATGCACACTAGATGATTTTTATTAAAAAATTCAAATTGAAATTGAATCATAAAAGGGAAAAAAATTACAGCAATTCTGTGAAATATGTATGGATGATTCAGCTGCATTTGGCTGGGGCAATTTCAATACCATCTCTTTTCTGACAACTGGAAACTCCATTTAAATTTTAAATGCATATATATATTTACACAGTATCTCACAAAACTGAGTATATCCCTCACATTTTTTAAAATATTTTATTGTATCTTTTCATGTGACAACACTGAACAAATGGCACTTTGCTACAATGTAAAGTAGTGAGTGTACAGCTTGTATAACAGTGTAAATGTGCTATTTTCTCATTCTGGTCACTGGAAGTTTAACATGGCACCTCATGGCAAAGAACTCTCTGAGGATGTGAAAAAAAGAATTGTTGCTCTACATGAAGATGGCCTGGACTATAAGAAAATTGCCAAGATCCTGAAACTGAGCTGCAGCACGGTGGCCAAGATCATACAGCGGTTTAACAGGACAGATTCCACTCAGAACAGGCCTTGCCATGGCCGACCAAAGGAGTTGAGTGCACATGCTCAGTGTCATATCCAGAGGTTGTCTTTTTGAAATAGACGCATGAGTGTTGCCAGCATTGCTGCACAGGTTGAAGGGGTGGGGGTCAGCCTGTCAGTGCTCAGACCATACACCACACACTGCATCAAATTGGTCTGCATATATGTCATCCCAGAAGGAAGTCTCTTCTAAAGATGATGCACAAGAAAGCATGCAACCAGTTTGCTGAAGACAAGCAGACTAAGGACATGGATTACTGGAACCATGTCCTGTGGCCTGATGAGACCAAGATAAACTTATTTGGTTCAGATGGTGTCAAGCATGTGTGGCAGTAACCAGGGGAGGAGTACAAAGACAAGGGTGTCTTGCCTACAGTCAAGCATGGTGATGGGATTGTCATGGTCTGGGGTTGTGCGAGTGCTGCCGGAACTGGGGATCTACAGTTCTTGGGGGAACCATGAATGCCAACATCTACCGTGACATACAGAAGCAAAGCATGACACCCGCCCTTCACAGCCTGGGCCGCAGGGTAGTATTCCAACATAAAAACGACCCCAAACACACCTCCAAGACAATCACTGCCTTGCTAAAGAAGCTGAGGGTAAAGGTGATGGACTGGCCAAGCATGTCTCCAGACCTAAACCCTATTGAGCATCTGTGAGGCATCCTCAAACGGAAGTGGAAGAGCGCAAGGACTCTAACATCCGTGATGTCCTGATGGAGGAGTGAAAGAGGACACTTGTGGCAACCTGTGATGCTCTGGTGAACATGCCCAAGGTGGTTAAGGCAGTGCTGGAAAAATATTGACACTTTGAGCCCAATTTGGACATTTTCACTTAATGGTGTACCCACTTCTGTTGCCAGTGGTTTAGACATTAATAGCTACGTGTTGAATTATTGTGAGGGGACAGGAAATTGACACTGTTATACAAGCTGTACACTCACTACCTTACATTGTAGCAAAGTGTAATTTCTTCAGTGTTATCACATGAAAAGATAGAATAACACATTTACAAAAATGTGAGGGGTGTACTCACTTTTGTGAGATACTGTGTGTGTGGGTATATATATATATATATATATATATATATATATATATATATATATATATATATATATATGCGCATTGTTTACATGCCAATAAATTAGTATTTTTTTCCATCTATTCCTGAGATTTACACAGCCCTGTCACACAGCACAGGTGCATGGATGATACCAGCACAAGGCAAAGAAGTACTGTGGTGCCCTCCCTTCATTTCCATCCTGCTGACTGAAACAGTTTAGGAGTATCACTTCTGCTCTCTTTCCTGATCCTGCACATTTCTTCTCTGCACATTCATTTGCAGCACACCATGTCAAATTCAGGTACTTAACAGTGCTATAAATATATATTGTATATCAGACTGGACCTATGTTGCAAGCACTTTATTCGTTCTTTTTTACTTTTTTATTTTGACATACAGTATATATACACACACACACACACATTCATTTGTGTATTTTATATTTATTTGGAGATCAGCTTTAAAATAATGCAATATTACTTTTTTGGGGATGGATAATGAAATTAAAGAAGGGATGAGATGCTTACCCTTCCTGGAACAAGTTCCAGGTTCCCTTTGCAGGGCTCACAAATGGCTATTCTGGCTTAGGCTGATATGTGAGCTGCACTTCTATACACATACACACACACTGTATATACTGTTATAGACCCTTTATTTCTTTGTAAGTAAGCAAACTGACAAAATCTGCAGGGGATCAAATAATTATTTTACCCACTGTGTGTGTGTGTATAATTATATAATAATCATTTGATCCCCTGCAGATTTTGTTAATATAATATATATATACGGTATATGTATATATATATATATATATATATATATATATATATACACACACACACACACACACACACACAGACACACAGACACTGCATTACATATATATATATATATATATATATATATATACACACACGCACACACAGTGGGGAAAATAATTATTTGATCCCCTGCAGATATTGTTAGTTTGCTTACTTACAAAAAAAAATGAAGGGTCTATAATTTTTATTATAGGTGGATTTTAAACGACAGAGACAGAATATCAACCAAAAACCCAGAAAAAACACAAAAAACAAATCCTATAAATTAAGTTGCAGTTCAGTTAAAATAGGTATATAATCCCCAAGCAAAACATGACTTCGTAATTGGCGGAGAAACCCTTGTTGGCAAGCACAGAGGTATGATCAACGTTTCAGCTCCCTCCATAAATTTTGGGTCATTGTCATGCTGGAAGACCCACCTATGACCCATCTTCAGCGTTTTCGCTGAGGAAAGTAGGTTCTCATCCAAGATATTACAATGCATGGCCCCGTCCATTGGCCCTTCAATGTGGCAAAGTCAGCCTGTACCTTTAGCAGAGAAACAGCCCCAAAGCATCGTGTTTCTACCTCTGTGCTTGACTGTAGGGGTGGTGTTCTTAGGGCCATAGTCAGTATTTTTCTTCCTCCAAACACAGCGAGTCGAGTTAATGCCAAAGAGCTTAATATTGGTCTCATCTGACCACAAGCACTTTCTCACAATCCTTCTGTGATTCATTTAGATGTTCATTGGCATGACTGTACATGCACCTTCTTGAGGAGAGGGGCTTGCTGGGTTTGGAGGAATAAAATGCTGACTATGACCCTAAGAACACTGTCCCAACAGTCAAGTACGGGAGTGGAAACGTGATGTTTTGGGGCTGTTTCTCTGCTAAAGGTACAGGGCGACTTTGCCACATTGAGGGGCCAATGGATGGGGCCATGTATTGTAAAGTCTTGGATGAGAACCTTCTTCCCTCAGCCAGAACATTGAAGATGAGTCACGGATGGGTCTTTCAGCATGTCAACAACCCAAAACATACCGCCAAGGCAACAAAGGAGTGGCTCAAGAAGCAGCACATTAAGGTCATGGAGTCCCCTAGCCATGCTCCAGACCCTAATCCTATAGAAAATGTATGGAGGGAACTGAAACTTCAAGTTGCCAAGTGAAGAAACCTTAAGGATTTGGAAAGGATCTGTAAAAAAGAGTGGCCCAAAATCCCTACTGAGATGTGTGCAAACCTGGTCACTAATTACAAGAAATGTCTTACCTCTGTGCTTGCCAACAAGGGATTCTCCAACAAGTACAAAGTCAAGTTTTGCTTGGGGATCAAATACATATTTTACTCACTGAACTGCAACTCAACTTACTTACATTAATTTGTTTATGTGTTTTTTCTGGATTTTTGGTTAATATTCTGTCTCTTACTGTCTTGCAGGGCCCAAAGGGGAGAAAAAAAGAAGTTCATTGGCGGGGTTTACGCATACGCAAGACCAACTAGCAGCTAGCCAAAATTTAGAACAGTTTTCTTGTTAAGCTTCCTTCATCAGTGCTCCATTGCAAGATCTATAGTTTATTAATTATTTAAAAAGCAAATATGGGTTAAGAATTGTTTACAATAGATGTAAAAGCAATTTAAGCTAACTGCAATAGTATATGCATCCCAGAGGCTCTGGAATTATTTGCAATCACTGAAGAGTAAAATTAATTAAAATACAGATGTCTGATTTCCTCATGCCCAATAGCCTAGAAACTGTACAGTAAATAAAAGTGTTGTATATTAAGTGGAAACAGTTTTATTGATATAGACTGGAAAAGCATCAAGTAGATTATATTAATCTCTTACCCGCCTCCACCAGTAATGTAATTGTAACCCCTTGCGCTTAATCCATAACCATAACGCTCTCCCAAAAAGACGGCTTCATTAAAATCATAGCAGCTGAGAAGTTTCTGTAATCTTGGGAGACTGAATGGAAATAAAACATTGAATTTTATAAAAAAAAAAAAAAAAAGATTACAATGATTACAAAATATATTAAATATTAATATTATTTAGTTCCATTTAAACTTACCATAACCCAAAATGACTTCAGGAAAATAAAAGTTTTGTGTGAAAAAGATATTAGCCCCATAGACTCTCAGTCATCTTAAGCTCTGTTTCCGCCGCTATCTTTTTCATGCAGTGAACTGCCGTTTTAGAATTTACATTTCTTACCATTTATCATTATCAGGACTTTTAATGTACAGCATTAAAAGACATATCACAGCTGAGCAAAGGTAATATAGACCTAAGATGTAAGTATTAGACTTTGGGGACAAGGGGCTGTACTGAGGAGGAAGAGGGTCAGGTAAAGGATTATTGTAATAAATGTAGAATTATCCTTTATGGCCATTTCTTTGAATTCTTTTTTTTTTTTTTAACCACATCACCAATTGTACACCCCTATGAACAATTTCTACATTTCTGCTAAAGACCTGTTTATGCGATTCTTATACAATTTTTTAGACAAAAATAAAAAAGGATCAAAACTAAAAAATGCACTTTTTTTTCAGACCAGTGTTAGTTTAAAAAAAAAAAGGTATGGTAGAATAAAAGTACATTTTATTCTATAATTTTAAAAAACAAAAAACAAAGAAATTTTATATTCTGGTACAAAACAATGCAAATACTTACAAATAATGAAAAAAATAGTTTACACCCTTTATTTCATTTGCTTTTTTTAATGTGATGAATTCAATATTGAAATAACGTGAAAATGCAATATTAATGGTTAAGAAAATAGAATAAACAAAATAAAATCAGCAATAAAACCGCTGAAGGGAGAAAGGGGAGGAGTAGTTAACAGAGTTAAATGGAAACGCATTTTATTTAAAAAAAACAAACAAACCGTAAAAACATCCTTCTAATTACACATCAACTCCCAAATTAATTTCAAGAGTTGAGAATTGCAAACAAGTGTGTGTGTGTGTGTGTGTGTGTGTGTGTGTGTGTGTGTGTGTGTGTGTGTGTGTGTGTGTGTGTGTGTGTGTGTGTGTGGGGGGGGGGGGTGATGTGACGAGGACAGAAGGACTGGACGTACTACACATGCCCTATGTACTTTGAAGAAGTCTCTTTGGGTGTGCCCTAGACTAATTACATTTTAAATTAAGCTCTCAAAGTGTTACTAAACCCTCAACAGTATAATTAGTCTATATAGACAGTAAAGCATGCTTGTTATACTCACTGTGGAACCAAAGGGGTAATACTCCCCATCGTGTAAAAAGTCTGTTTGACACTCTCTTCTTTAATCCTCCCCTCCTTCCACTGTCCCCTAACAATTTCCTGATAACACAGTGCCTATGGAGTCAGGCTGCAAATGCTCAGTTTGGTGTGTATTGCTAGAAAAGTTAATTTTTTCTTGGGAAGATGCATGTGATCAGCGCAGGGCCAATCCGCACTGTCCAGACAGAGGGTTAGGGGTCTTTCGGTCTCATAGGTGAGTCAGAAAACTCCTCCTACAAGCTTTACCAAGGCTTGGCTGGACACTGATAGAAGTCACAAGACTGTTATATAGTGCTGATGAGAAAATTTTAGTTTAGATTTACTAAAAGTTTACTAAAATAATTGCATTCCCATGTTCTGTGTACTGTGGGAGACCAGATATAGGGAATTCAGGGTCCTGGGTTTAGTAACACTTTAAATTAGTTTAATAAGGCCCGGAAAAACTTTATTTTAAATAAGCTAAATACATCCCTGGTGCCCCAAAACACAAAATGTACTCAATTTTATATTTCTTTTTCTTTAGAGTAGAAAAGCCATTTTCATGGCAGCATGACTTACGGAAGACATCTTGTTCTTTTTGTGGAAGCAATAATATCTCAGCAGAAGTCTGACACATGTCCCTGGTAATTTAGAGTTATGCCTCGTACACACAGTCGGAAATTCCGATGGAAAAAGTCTGATCGGATTATGTTGTCGTGTCCGATCGTGTGTGGGCTCTATCTGACTTTTTCTGTCGGATTTACCGACACAAAGTTTGAGAGCAGGATCTAAAATTTTCCCACAACAAAATCTGATTGCATAAATTCCGATCGTGTGTAGACAATTCCAACGGACAAAGTGTCATGCATGCTCAGAATAAACTAAGAGACTGAAGCTATTGGCTACTGGCCCGTTTATAGTCCCGACGTACCTGTTTGATGTCACCTCGTTCAGAACGATCAGATTTCCTGACAACTTTGTGCAACACAAGTTACGGACAAAATCTCTTGGAAAAAAATCTGATTTTGTGGTCGGAATGTGCGACCGTGTGTACAGGGCATTAGACCTTTGCCATTAGCAGGGATAATAAGCTTAGCTGATAGCTAAATCAAACTCAACATGGGGCATTTTGGAACTCTGCAGAGAAACCACTGCTTTCACACAACAAAGAAAGCAAGGGTCCTTCTTTACAGCAATTTGACAGGGAACATCCCTTTCTACCTGGGCTGTTGCTACTTTCTAAAGAAAATAAACTGTAAGACGCTTCTTTTTCACACATTTTCCTTTCTCATCTGGGTTACTGCACTTTACAGCGTCAAACATAATTAGGCCAGACTGTGGGTTATTGGCACTTGTTATATTTCAATAGGGTTCACAAGCTGTATAAAAGCTCTGTTATAAAAGCTGGATGTAAGCCGGCTTGTTAGTATGCCTTCTGTGTGCACAGCAGTAGAACATCAGTTCAGACAGATATAACAAATGATAAAAACTTCACTTATCTATAGTATATTATTTATTGTAATAACACAGACTTAGATATGCTGTAGATTTATTCCCAACACAATGCTGAATAGCTACATTGGGAAAGTGAATTGCTTAAGACATAGACAGATGCTAGATTAACATAAAGTCTTTCAGAAAGTTACAGCTCAAATACAGTAACAATGTACTCTTCTGAGAATGATAACTTATCAGTTTCATGACACAATTTAGAGAGTTCATATCATAGCAAAAATGATCTTTCTGCTGGCATGTGTTTTGTTGCACCCAATGATGATGCAGGAGGAAGAAAAATCGGCAATATATCCCCTGCTCTTATTGTACTTTGGCACATCAGGGAGCATGTAACGATGTTCTTAAATGTTCATTAGTCTCCTAAAAACTCCAGATTTGAATATATATAATGCAAGAGTAGTAAATTGTGAATGTTATATAAAATGATATCTGAATCGGGGGGAAAATGGCTTTGGAAAGGTCCCAGAAAGGTCTTTCCTGTATCATCAATACAGCACAGAATATTATAGAGATAACACTGAATTCAGCTTTTAACTAAGCCATGCATACATAATTACATACAGTGTCTACTATTCTTATAGCTGTATACGGAGGGAAGGTATGATTTATAACTTGTAATTTGAAGTGTGTGAGGGCCGCGAAAAAGTGAACTATCCAAAAATGTGCACAATGCCAATTTTCTTTATTTGTATTGTATTATTCATTATAAGCACATCATATATTCTATATTTGTGTACAGCTACTTTCCTGTTCTTTCTTTCATATTTCTGATGAAGCAATGCCATTCTGGTGTAATAACATAGTAAATAATGTATTGCTGCAGCCACTTAACATTTTTGCAAACATTTTTTTCCCCCATTTTCACCCATCACCATCATATTCTATAGCACACTACAAATGTATATACAGTACAATAAGAATGCAGAATAAAACAAGAAGCACAAGATACAAGGGCCCTAGACAGCACAGGTAATAATCTAGTGGGAACAAGAAATAATACAAAAGGCATACAAAGGGGTTGGTTTACTAAAGCCAAGTAGACTGCAAGTGCAGTTGCTCTAGAGCTTAGTAAATAATATCTGGTTTCCCACAGTACACAGAACATGGAAATGCAATTATTTTAGTAAATATAAACTGCTAAATACCTTTTCACATCAGCAGCATATAGCAGTCTTGTGACTTATAACAGTTCTTGGTTAAAGCTTGTAGGAGGAGTTTTCACACTGCACTGAGCTGTCCTATCATGATGCAGGACTCCTGACCCTCTGTCTGGACAGTGCTGACTGGTCATGTCCTGATCACATGCACTCTCCCAAGGGGAAAAAAAAACTCTAGCAATACACACCAAACTGAGCATGTGCAGCCTGACTCCAGTAACTGTCTTTAACGTGACCTGTTTTGGAGTCAGTGTGGAAGAAGCGGAGGATGTGTGCATACAGGATCCATTTTTTTTTTACACAATGCAGAGGATAACCCCTTAGGTTGCACAGTGAATATAACAAACATGCTTTACTGCATATACAGACTGATTTTACTGTTGTGGGTTTAGCAACACTTTAACTTTACAAAGAATACTCAATCACCTGCAAGGAAAGTAAAAATGAAAAAAACAGCATTTTTTTTCTTGAACATGATTGGATGATGGAAGTCAGCAGAGCTCTCCCTCATTTACTCTGCTCTGGAGTGACTGTACTTGCAAAGTACACAGTCTATTTGCCTTTTGTAAATCCACCCCTATATGTTGAGAGAGAGGACTAGCCACATAGTAAACAACATATCTTGCAACACAGTTAAAGCATGAATAATGATTCAATGTGACAAATGTGCACAGTTACCGTCTTATTTGTTACATTTGGAAATCTGTAATGCATGTCAAATATCTGTTATGGATATTATGGGGAACCCCGCACCAAAAAAAAATGGCGTGGGGGTCCCCCTCAAAATCCATACCAGACCCTTCAGGTCTGGCATGGATTTTAAGGGGAACCCCGCGCCCAAAAAAATGCATGGAACTGTGCATCAGAGGGGACGGGGTCATAGGGTGGCCCTGCCCTCCGTTATATAAGACCTGTCAGAAGAAGAGAAGCATCACACAGCGGGAGCCTCCCATTGCGTGGAGTGGCCCGAGAATGAAGAAGAGACGCTGTGGAGGAAGATGGCGGACGAGAAAACCGGAGCATGAAGAAACCAAAGGATGAAGAAAGGAAGAAGATCAGAAGAAAGAAGACTTTAATAAAGGAATTGTCAAAAACTGTCTCTTGTCATTTTTAACACTTTTGTCACTTTTTTGATGAAATGGTAGGGGTATTTTTCACACAGATTCCGATAAGCCCCCCGCCCGCAGAGCCCCGCAACCACCGGCCAGGGTTGTGGGACTGAGACCCTTGTCCTCATCAACATGGGGACAAGGTGCTTTGGCGGGGGACCCCAAAGCATCCTCCTAATGTTGAGGGCATGTGGCCTGGTACGGCCCTCTTTTCCTGCAGCCTGCCAGGTTGCGTGCTCGGATAAGTGTCTGGTATGGATTTTGAGGGGGACCCCCGCGCCATTTTTTTTGGTGTGGGGTTCCCCTTAAAATCCATGCCAGACCTGCAGGGCCTGGTATGGATTTTGAGGGGGACCCCAACGGCATTTTTTTTGGTGTGGGGTTCCCCTTAATATCCATACCAGACCTGAAGGGCCTGGTATGGAATTTCGAGGGACCCCTGCAAAACCCCCACACATTTTTTTTCTTCATTTTTTTTTCTTAATGCTTACATGACCTGTGTGCAAATAGCCTTAAAAAAAACCCATAGAAGTGAACCAGCGCAAAAAGTCAAGTTGATAGGTGCGCCTGTTCAACTCATGCAAATTAATCTATGTGGCTTGACATTTACTAAGATTTTGCCGGCGCAGTGAACCAGAGCACTTGAACGGGCGCAAATGCCGCTTGCGCATGCACAGTGCATAAATTGACCTAGCACAGTTCCAAATGTATTTGCAGGCGCAGCAAGCTTGCTCAGAGAAAGTTACTTTTCCGTTCTATTTTGGGCATATTTGTTATTTGGACAGTCATATTTATACTTCCTCACATCACCCCACAGCACCCTCATAATATTGGCACTTCCAGCTTCTTTTAATTCTGAGTTGAAGATGCCTTGCGCCAGGTCTATAGCGCCGCACAGATCGCGGCCGCCCCTGCACCGGCATGCTAATAGTAAATAGGGAATTGCGCTGTGTTACAGGGACAAATGCTTTGTGTAAATATGAAAACGGCTGTTGCGCATCGGCATGAGCCGCAACTCTTAGCACAAACCTTTTGTAAATCAGCCCCTGTGTCTGCACACACCTCTTAGTTTGATACACACATATTGGTGACGAAAAGTTACTATAGTCCCAACTTTTAAGGACTGGGGGAAGGGCAATCCAAAATGTAAAATAAGACTGAAATCACATAGTTACAAAGATAGTCTGGCTGAAAAAAGACACAAGTCCATCTAGTTCAACCGGCATGCTTCTATACCACTCATCAGACACTTTATTATGTACACCTGTTCAATTGCTTGGTAACACAAATTGCTAACCAGACAATCACATTGCAGCAACGCCTATGCACTTAGGCACTTAGGATAACTTGCTGAAGTTCAAAATGAGCATCAGAATGGGTAAGCAGATTTAAGTTACTTAGAATGTCTTATGGTTGTGGGTGCTAGGCGGGCTGGTCTGAGTATTTCAAAAACTGCTTATCTACTGAAATTTTCACATGCAACCATCTCTAGGGTTTATAGTAAATGGTCAGAAAAAGAGAAAATATCCAGTGAGTGGCGGTTGTGTGGATGAAAATGCCTTGTTGATGTCAGAGGAGAATGGACAGACTGGTTTGAGATGATAGAAAGAAAGGAAACAGTAACTAAAATAACCACTCGTTACAACCAAGGTATGCAGAATACCATCTCTGAACGCACAGCACATTGAAGCAGAGGGGCTACAGCAGCAGAAGACCACAATGAGTGCCACTCCTGTCAGCTAAGAATAAGAAACTAAGGCCATAATTCACACAGGCTCACCAAACTTGGACAATTGAAGATTGGAAAACTGTTGCCTGGTCTGAGTTGTCTTGATTTCAGCTGCGACATTCAGATGGTATGGTCGGAAATTGCTGTAAACAAAATGAAAGCTTAGATCCATCCTGCTTTGTATCCACGGTTCAGGTTGATGGTGGTGATGTAATGGTGCGGGGGATATTTTCTTGGCACACTTTGAGTACCCTGAGTACCATTTGAGCATTGTTTAACCACTCCAATTCCGGAATGTCTACCCCCCCCCCCCCCCTTCATGACCAGGCCATTTTTTGCAATACAGCTCTGCTTACCCAAATAAAATGTATGTCCTTTTTTTCCCCAACAAATAGAGCTCTTTTTTGGTGGTTTTTATTTTTTGCACTATCAACAAAAAAAGATGGACAGTTTTGAAAAAAAAAACAATATTTTGTACTTTCTGCTATAAAACACATCCAACAAAAAAAGTAAAAAAATCCAATTTTTTCATCAATTTAGGACAAAATGTATTCTGCTACATGGTAAACAAAAATCCCAATAAGCGTATATTGATTGGTTTGCGCAAAAGTTGTAGCATCTACACACTATGGGATAGATTTATGGAATTTTTATTTATTTTTTACTAGTAATGGAAGCGATCAGTGACTTATAGCGGGACTGCGATATTGTAGACAACTGACACTTCTGACACTTTTTGGGGAACCAGTGACACCTATACAGTGTCACTGTACTAATGACACTGGCAGGGAAGACCCCTTAGATTTAGACCCCTTTCACACTGAGGCACTTGAAAACTATCTATAAAACGCTGGGCCCTTTGAGGCGCTTTGCAAGCTCTTTTGAGGCGTTGGCAGTGTACTTTTTTTGAAGGTCACGTGACTCAAAAGAATCATTTTGAGGCGCTTCCCATTCATTTCAAGGGTGTATTTGAGTCGCTTTTTTAAGCACTTTAAAGATGCTGCTTGTAGGAGCTTTTGTCACCTCCCCACCAGCGCACCGCCCCAGAACGAAAGCATTAATTGATTTTGATGGCAATAGGTTTTTGTGAGCTTTTCAGATGCTTTTTTTTTAGCGCAAAAGCGCTTGAAAAGTGCCTCAGTGTGAAAGGGGTTAGGGCGATCAATGGGTTAAATGTGTGCCTAACTTGTTAATGTGTACTGTGTGTGCTGCTTTTACTAAGCATTGTTTTTTTGTTCTGACAGCGCATTACTCCTGTCAGAAGAGAGCCCAGGGTTTATTTACCTACACTGGGCTATCTTCCGTAATGTCCGGAGCTGGTTGTCGGGTGCCGGGGACCAACCAGTGTCCGGCAGCGAACCGCAGCACAGCCGGGGTTGTGGGGGCGTGCTCTCTACCCCAGGGCACTGATCAGGTAATAGGTATGTGATCTGGTGCAGAGCGTCCGTCCTTCGGCAGTATATCTGTGGTGGCCGGTCAGTAAGCAGATAAACACCACGGCCTACCTGAGTATTGTTGCTGACCATGTCTATCCCTTTATGACTACAGTGTACAAATCATCTCACCACTTGTTTCTTGAACATGACAATGAGTTCACTGTACTACAGTGGCCTCCACAGTCACCAGATCTCAATCCAATTGAGCACCTTTGGTATGTGGTGGAAGATAGAGAGATTTGCATCATAGATGTGCAGCCGACAAATCTGGAGAAACTGCGTGATGCTATCATGTCAATATGGACTAAAATCTGTAAGGAATGTTTCCAACACCTTGTTGAATCTATGCCACAAAGAATTAAGGCAGTTCTGAATGCAAAAGGGGGTCCAACCGGTACTAGCAAGGTGTACCTAATAAAGTGATCAGTGAGTGTATGTCTAATGGTTTGTTTAAACCACAATTTCAGCATTCCAGGTGCGTTTATGTGCATTTACATACAGTTTTGATGTGTTTGCAGTGGTGTGTTTCAATGTTTTTTTTTTCCCCTATTACTTTATGTTGTTTTACCACTTGCAACTATGTGCATTTTGGTGCGTTTACATGCGTTTACATGCATTTAGACACGTTCCTAGTATGCATTCACCAAAAAAAAGTGTCGTGTAAAAAAAATTTAAGTAGGCAGTTTTTGACAGTTTATTTAAAAAAAAAAAATTGTCCCAGGTGCAGATCCATCGTCATACCACTGCCCACTGCCAACCCCTGAAAAAAAACCTTGGGTCCCTTTGTCCTCTTTTTTCGAGTCGGCGGTGGCAGCAGGCATTATGTTTGACGATTAATCTACACCAGGGGACATTTTTTTATTTTTTTATAAAGTAATTGTGAAAAACGTGTGTTGTGTTTTTATTTGTTTTTACACTTTTTTGATGAATGAGTAAGGGTACTTTGTACTATGTTCCCCTACTTATTCACATAAGGGTGGGATCAGGGGTCCCCTTGTTATAGGGGGCTTCCAGATTTTGATAAGCCCCCTGCCCACAGACCCCCTCAACCACCGACCAGGGTGGTTGGGTTTGGGGTGGGCAGAGCCTTCCTGCCCCAAAGCCCCCCCCCCCCTCGCCATGTTAAGGGCATGCGACCTGGTATGGTTCAGGAGGGGGGGTGCTCACTCGCACCCCCATTTCCTGACCTGCCAGGTTGCATGCTCAAAAAAGGGTCTGGTATTGATTTTTGGGGGCATTTAAAAAAATGGGCACGGGGTTCCCCTTAAAATCCCTACCAGACCAGTTTTTTTAAATTATTTTTCATTACCAGCATTCTTTTGTTTACATTTAACTGGCAATGGGGAAATCCGCTGGGAGCTGATGAGTCATCGGTTGTTAAGGATGCAGCGGCCGGCTGCCCAGCCTGCTCCTTAACCACTTAAGGACCGCCGCATGGCAATGTACGTCGGTGCAATGGCACCGACAGGCACAAGCACATACATGTACGTGCTCGCCTTCCAGCTGGTGGATGCGGCGGTCCATTTCGCTGCAGGAGCGATCCGGGATGAGGGGATGGCCGTTGGTTTCTGGCCATCCCCTCTCGATCGCTCCTCGCGAATGAGAAGCTTCCTCCCACTGTGTACAGTAAACACAGGCAGGGTGGAAGTGATGTAATTCTCCTCGGGGTGGTCTTATTGACCGGACTACGAGGAGAGGACACAGTAAGTGTGCGCCAACACTACACTAACACATAAGCACACACAGGTACACAACCCCCCCCCCGATCACCCCCGCCCCCCCCAGTCACAGTGTCACTGATTGCAGTGATCATTTATTTACTGATCATTGCATTCAGTGTCAGTTGTGACAGGAAAAACTGTCAGGGCAGTTAGTGTTAGGTCCAGGGTAGCCCCCTACCACCCCCCAATAAAGGTTTAACCCCCTGATTGCCCCTAGAGTTAACCCTTTCACCCCCTTTTGCCAGTGTCACTAAGCGATAATTTTTCTGATCGCTGCATTAGTGTCGCTAGGTAGCTAGTTATTTTTTTAGGTTCACCGCCAGGTTTTTATAGCGCTAGGTACCCCGATATACTACCCAATAATGGTTTTAACCCCCTGATTGCCCCTAGTTAACCTTTACACCCCCTTTTGCCAGTGTCACTAAGCGATCATTTTTCTGATCGCTGCATTAGTGTCGCTAGGTAGCTAGTTATTTTTTTAGGTTCACCGCCAGGTTTTTATAGAGCTAGGTACCCCGATATACTACCCAATAATGGTTTTAACCCCCTGATTGCCCCTAGTTAACCCTTTCACCCCCTTTTGCCAGTGTCACTAAGCGATCATTTTTCTGATCGCTGCATTAGTGTCGCTAGGTAGCTAGTTATTTTTTTAGGTTCACCGCCAGGTTTTTATAGCGCTAGGTACCCCGATATACTACCCAATAATGGTTTTAACCCCCTGATTGCCCCTAGTTAACCCTTTCACCCCCTTTTGCCAGTGTCACTAAGCGATAATTTTTCTGATCGCTGCATTAGTGTCACTGGTCCTGCTAAGTAGCTAGTTATTTTTTTAGGTTCACCGCCAGGTTTTTATAGCGCTAGGTACCCCCATATACTACCCAATAATGGTTTTAACCCCCTGATTGCCCCTAGTTAACCCTTTCACCCCCTTTTGCCAGTATCACTAAGCAATCGTTTTTCTGATCGCTGCATTAGTGTCACTAGTGTTGCTAGGTAGGTAGTTATGTTTTTAGGTTCACCGCCAGGTTTTTATAGCGCTAGGTACCCCATATACTACCCAATAATGGTTTTAACCCCCTGATTGCCCCTAGTTAACCCTTTCACCAGCGATCACCGTATAAGTGTCACTGGTGACGCTGGTTAGCCAGTTAGTTATTTAGGTTCCCCGTCAGGTTTTTATATAGCGCCAGGGACCCCCATATACTACCTAATTAAAATTTGAACCCCCTGATTGCCCCTAGTTAACCCTTTCACCAGTGATCACCGTATAAGTGTTACGGGTGACTCTGGTTAGTTTGCTTTTTATAGCATCAGGGCACCCGCCTTTTATTACCCAATAAAGGTTTAACCCCCTGATCACCCGGCGGGTGATATCAATTAGGTTTTAGGGTCAGGGTCTGCGTCCCCCCAGGCAGCGCTAGGTTAGTGCCAGTACCGCTAACACCCACACGCAAAGCATAAACCTCCCGTAGTGGTATAGAATCTGAACAGATCAATATCTGATCTGATCAGATCTATACTAGCGTCCCCAGCTGTTTAGGGTTCCAAAAAAACGCATTGTTAGCAGGATCAGCCCAGATACCTGCTAGCACCTGCATTTTGCCCCTCCGCCCAGCCCACCCAAGTGCAGTATCGATCGATCACTGTCACTTACAAAACACTAAACACATAACTGCAGCGATCGCAGAGTCAGGCCTGATCCCTGTGATTCCTAACAGTTTTTTTTGGTAGCGTTTTATATTTAAATCCGGAAGGCAGTGCTTGGTTTTCGGGTCCCGTACGCGGCTAGGCTCCCAAAAAGTCCAGCACATGTGGTATCCCCATACTCAGGAGAAGCAGCAAAATGTATTTTGGGGTGTAATTTGACTTATGCCCATAGCATGTGTGAGCAATATATCATTTAGTGACAACTTTGTGCAAAAAAAAAAAATTGTAATATTCCTGCAACTTGTGGCAAAATATAAAATATTTCATGGACTCAACATGCCTCTCAGTAAATAGCTTGGGGTGTCTACTTTCCAAAATGGGGTCATTTGGGGGGGGTTTGTGCTATTTTGGCATTTTATGGCCTTCGAAACTGTGATAGGTAGTGAGGAGTGAAATCAAAAATTTGCACCCTTAGAAACCCTGAAGGCAGTGATTGGTTTTCGGGGTGCCGTACGCGGCTAGACTCCCAAAAAGTCCCACATATGTGGTATCCCCGTACTCAGGAGAAGCAGCAGAATGTATTTTGGGGTGCAATTTCACATATAACTATGGCATGTGTGAGCAATATATCATTTAGTGACAACTTTTTGTAAACTTTTTTTTTTATTTGTGTCATTATTCAATCATTTGGGACAAAAAAAAATATTCAATGGGCTCAACATGCCCTTCAGCAATTTCCTTGGGGTGTCTACTTCCCAAAATGAGGTCATTTGGGGGGAGGGGGGGGGGTTTGTACTGCCCTGCCATTTTAGCACCTCAAGAAATTAGATAAGCAGTTGTAAATTAAAAGCTGTGTAAATTCCAGAAAATGTACTCTAGTTTGTAGACGCTATAACTTTTGCACAAACCAATAAATATACGCTTATTGACATTTTTTTTTACTAAAGACATGTGGCTGAATAAATTTTGCCCTAAATGTATGACTAAAATTGAGTTTATTCGATTTTTCTTATAACAAAAAGTAGAAAATATATTTTTTTCTCAAAATTTTCGGTCTTTTTCCATTTATATCGCAAAAAAAAAAAAAATCGCAGAGACAATCAAATACCATCAAAAGAAAGCTCTATTTGTGGGAAGAAAAGAACACAAATTTTGTTTGGGTACAACATTGCATGACCGCGCTATTACCAGTTAAAGCAGTGCAGTGCGAAATTGTAAAAAGACCTCTGGTCCTTAGGCTGAAAATTGGTCCGGGGCTGAAGTGGTTAACAACCAGCTATTCTTGACACAGAATTCAATTTGTTGATCAATTTTCGACCGATTCAAATGGTTCTGAAAATTTGGAATAGCAAATAAAGAAATCAAACAAAACTAAACACATTTTTCCGTTCTGCATATGTCTAACGACTTTGTAGAGCACAAACAAAAAGATTAAATTGGTTAAAACCCAAATGTAGCGGATGACATTTGGGATGAAATGTCACACGCATTGTAAATTTAGTTTTTGCCTCAGGACCTTACAGTACTGAGGGTTAATTGTGTAGGTAAGCCATGACACCAGTCTGGCTTGTCCATTATTGATGTTCTGCCTGGTCATGTGGGCGGTGAGGTGCACATGACAGGCTAGAACCAGGCTTGGTTGGATGTCTGGGTATGGCCCTCTCGGAGCCAATCAGCGGGAGTTCCGGGCCCACTGAGGAGTCTGAGAGGGGGTACTTAAGCAGGTGTGGGTCACGTGTTTTGGGTTCCGGAGTTGGTCGAGAGACCCGTGTGGTCTGTTCTGGTTCCAGGACTGGGGTAGCCCAGTGAGGGGTCCCGGTCACGGGGTGTTTGACATCCTGCAGCACGTTCCTGTCAGTGGCCCCTGATAGACCAGACTAGTCTGGGGTAGGGATCCGTCTGTTCCCGAATCTCGGAACCTGCTGGTCCGAGGCGCTGTAACTGAGGGAGGATTCAGAGTGTCCGGGTGTGCTCTCGGCTTGGAGGGGCACCATAGCTCATGCAAGTGACCGGGGGAGGACTCTTCAGAGGAGAGCCGACAAGTGGCATCCTGAGAAGTGCCTGGTTACTGAGTTGGGAAGGACATTGACGACTCCACACTTTTCCAGTACCTCAAAGGAAGCGGGAAACGTTCCAGGTACGGTTGGAAAAAGGTTTCCCGTTTATCTTCAGTTGATTGTTCAAGTTTTGAGTCAACATGCTGACTGCCATGACCTCTGGCTAGAGGTCTGTTCAGCCTTGAAGTACCCAGCTGCGAGTAGCTACTCTCTGAGTGGAAGTAGAGACTTTGTTAAACCTGCAATTCAAGGTACCCGAGTTCTTCACTTGTGCCCTCTGTTCCCAAAGAGACTGTGTTTTGTGAAAGTTCTACTACAAAATAAAACCTTTTGAAAGGACTTCATCTGAGTCAGTATACAAGTCGTTGGATATCAACCCTGGGAACTCCTAGACGCGGAAGAGCAGGCCAGGAGAAGGTAACCAGTAAGCCCATTAAGTCAAGGCTGCCCTGCAACGGGTTATGGCCGCTACACAAGTCATAAAGTCACACTCATCCAAAGTCCCAGGGTAAAGTGACAATGGAAATTATGCAATGTGTAAGTGTTGTGACATTGGGGTGTTTAGTTCAAGTGGTTAGATGCATTTTTTTGTGCAGCGAGTCCACATCAGACAGGCATTTCTAGTCAAGGGCCTGGTAGCCCACGTTTATTTAAGGGAAAACAAAACAGTCCATCCAGGAATCCCACGCAGGGGTTTAACTTCATTCAGCACACACAAATGAAAGCGTACCAAGCCACCTGGCTCTCGCTTGTCAGCAGTTCCCCTACTTGCTCAAAACAGACTTATCGATTCTTTCCAGCCCCCTGGACTCACTAGCTTCCGTAGTCTTCCCGACTCTCAAGGCTGGCCATCCTTTCCCAGTTCCTGGGCAAAGAATCCCCCTTACACGGGCTACAGTCTCCCACACGGCACACCACTCTCCAAACACAGGTTTGTCTTTAAACAGCAGCAGCAAGCTGCTCACACTCCACCATCCTCCACACTCTACTCTCACCAGCCCCTTGTTATATGGGCTGTGTGCAGCTGGGCACACACCCAGCTTGCTATCCTCAAGACCCGGACACAGGGTTGGAGATCCTGTCCCACCCATGACTCTTAGGGATCCCCAAACTACAGAATCCCATCCAGAACTAGGAAAACCTGGAGAAAACTGACAGAGCAGTTTTATCCATTTAAACTCTACACTCTGTAGTCTTGCAGTCTGCAGACATGCAAACTCTGTGTCTCTTTTACCTTCAATTTCATAGGGACAGAGCCTCGCTCTGCCACAGTGTGTATGGCCTCTTAGTTAACTAGAGGCAGCAGCTGTAAGAATAGGAAAACTTAGGCTTTTTCTTTTGGTGGAAGAGGACTTTCCCCCCAGTGTCTTTATTGATGAATCCATCAAGGGATTACCCAAAAATATGTTCACCAACAACAGGCATGCATATATAATTTGCTTCTTACAATCAGGTTCCGCAGACAAAGCTTTTAACCACAAAATCCTGCATATATGCACAGAGATAAGAGAGTACGTTTTCTGGAGCATCAACACAAAACAATAAAGCAAAGAGCATCTGCTGCAATTGTTCTAAAAGAACTGGGTCATCAAAGACAGGCTTATGGTGTCTATTTAATTTGCCTTGTCCAGCAATAGTCTGGCAGATAGATATGGCAGCCAATTCCAGCTGCAGAGGTGAAACTTGAAAGGCAAAGGAGACTTTTAAGGGGGCTTTAAAACACCAAGAACAGAAGGAACATCCTCATCAGGAATTGTAAAGTGTTTATTATGCACTAAGTAGCAGGATCTACTACTGGAAAATTTCAGCAAAACTTTTAGGATTGAGCATCTTATCAAGATAGGCCAATCTTCATGTAGTGCACATTTAATATGTGCGTGGATGAGAAAAGTATTTTTTTAATTCGCTAGCCTCTTGGTGCCCAATGCCCATAATGACTTGTTTTCTCTGGAAAGAATCAGGTACTGCTAGGCAGTATGCACAGTGTCAATCAATGTGTCTACAGTGGAACACTTTTATTGAGAAGCCATAGCTTATGGTTTATAAAAATCAGGCATTGGAAAATCCTTTGCCACTTCCACTACAATGTCCCCATCACTTCTCTCCTTTTCATTCTCAAACAGGTTTGGAAATTTCAACTCCGATTCAAGAACAAAGTCAGGTGGGTGAGAAAAATTGTGACTTTTTTAACCCCTGAAAACGAAAGCTTCTAGGAGTGCTGAAAGAAGAATTCAGATATAGCAGCAGAGAATTCTGCTTTTGTCATACTGCATTGTGTGCAGGGCTTTTTTTTCCTCAGAGAATAGGTGGAGGAACCCACCCTCCCCAGTCAACTCCCCGCCCCGACCCCACTCCCTTCCACCCCCAATGTCACCATTCCTCTGGGAAGAGAAGTAAAGTGATGCCAAATAATGGAGGAGGTCAAGGCTCAGAACTAAGTTTTGCAGACAATTCAAGGTTCGGGAAAGTGCACACACAAGAGTACTGGACTCAGGAGTGCATAACACACAGGAGTGCGTAATGTGCAGTGCCGATGAGTGTGTATCAAATAAACAGTGTGCAGAAAAAAAAATCAGCATCCCCATCCACAGCTCACTCTCTCCCCCCCTGTTGATAGCTCATCTCTCCTCCCGTCCAAAGCTCACCTTCTCCTGCCCTGTCCACAGCTAACGTTCTCTCTCATCCCCCCATTCACAGCTCACCCTGCAAAGCCCCGATCAAGTGTGCCTGCGAGGGAGCTACTGTCAGAGGAGGGGATCTTTGTCATAATAGGATATTGACAAAAAGCACAGTTATTACCCTGAGCAGTATTCTGAATTTTCTGTAGGCCATAAACAAAACGCATGTTCTTTTGCCCTTTTGTCCCCATTCCCTTATGCCTGTGACATTGCTAAGCTGAGAAGAACCCCAGTGGGGTACTCATGAAATGGGATGCGGAACAAGTGGGATTTTCATAGATTGCAATGCAAACGTTATGATAACCCAGATAGTAAAAATGTTCCTGTGTCTCTGTAGCAGAAGGTAGAAGGAAGTACAGCAAATGTGCTGTGTGTGTTTTTGGCTGAAACAGCTGGCAATAGTGCATCAGCTGGATGCCGTGTTGCAAATACAGTGGTGTGAAAAAGTGTTTGCCCCCTTCCTCATTTCCTGTTCCTTTGCATGTTTGTCACACTTAAGTGTTTCGGAACATCAAACCAATTTAAACAATAGTCAAGGACAACACAAGTAAACACAAAATGCAATTTGTAAATGAAGGTGTTTATTATTAAAGGTGAAAAAAAATCCAAACCATCATGGTCCTGTGTGAAAAAGTGATTGCCCCCTAAACCTAATAACTGGTTGGGCCACCCTTAGCAGCAACAACTGCAACCAAGCGTTTGCGATAATGTGCAATGAGGCTTTTACAGCGTCCTGGAGGAATTTTGGCCCACTCATCTTTGCAGAATTGTCCTAATTCAGTTACATTAGAGGGTTTTCGAGCATGAACGGCCTTTTTAAGGTCATACCACAACATCTCAATAGGATTCAGGTCAGGACTTTGGCTAGGCCACTCCAAAGTCTTCATTTTTTTTTCTTCAGCCATTCGGTGGTGGACTTGCTGGTGTGTTTAGGATCATTGTCCTGCTGCAGAACCCAAGTTCGTTTCAGCTTGAGTACACGAACAGATGGTCGGACATTCTCCTTCAGGATCTCTTGGTAGACAGCAGAATTCATAGTTCCTTTTATCACGGCAAGTCTTCCAGGTCCTGAAGCAGCAAAACAGCCCCAGACCATCACACTACCACCACCATATTTTACTGTTGGTATAATGTTCTTTTTATGAAATGCAGTGTTCCTTCTACGCCAGATATACTTGGACACACACCTTCCAAAGAGTTCCACTTTTGTCTCATCAGTCCACAGAATGTTGTCCCAAAAGTCTTGGGGCTCATCAAGATGTGTTGTGGAGAAATTGAGACGAGCTTTGATGTTCTTTTTGCTCAGCAGTGGTTTTCTCCTTGGAACTCTGCCATGCAGGGCATTTTTGCCCAGTCTTTTCCTGATGGTGGAGGCATGAATGCTGACCTTAACTGAGGCAAGTGAGGCCTGCAGTTCCTTGGACGTTGTTGTGGGGTCTTTTGTGACCTCTTGGATGAGTCGTCGCTGCGCTCTTGGGGTAATTTTGGGCGGCCGGCCACTCCTGGGAAGGTTCACCACTGTTCCATGTCTTCGCCATTTGTGGATAATGGCTCTCACTGTGGTTCGCTGGATTCCCAAAGCTTTGGAAATGGCTTTATAAGCCTTTCCAGACTGATAGATCTCAATTACTTTCTTTCTCAATTGTTCCTGAATTTCTTTGGGTCTCAGCATGATGTGTAGCTTTTAAGGATCTTCTGGTGGACCTTACTGTGTCAAGCAGCTCCTATTTAAGTGATGCCTTGATTGTGAACAGGTGTGGCAATAATCAGGCCTGGGTGTGGCTAGAGAAATTGAACTCAGATGTGGACAACCACAGTTATAGTATGTTTTACCAGGGGGGCAATCACTTTTTCACACAGGGCCATGATGGTTTGGATTTTTTTTCACCTTTAATAATAAACACCTTCATTTACAAATTGCATTTTGTGTTTACTTGTGTTGTCCTTGACTATTGTTTAAATTGGTTTAATGTTCCGAAACACTTAAGTGTGACAAACATGCAAAGGAACAGGAAATGAGGAAGGGGGCAAACACTTTTTCACACCACTGTATGTCATCATCCTGAGACTGGATGGGGCATGAAACGTCACCAGAAATGTCCATTCCCGCTTATGTACTTGACTCACTGATTTTCCTAGAAGTGAAATAAAAGTTAGATTTTAGGCATCATCCTCAACAAAACTTTCATTTTTAATGAGATACTTCCAAAGGATTAATCATTTCTAAAATGATTCAGACCCCGCATTTCCTCATTAAAAAAGCTGCAAGTGCACCAGCTGATTATTAATGGAAGTGTCACTTCTATTCAGATTTACTCTACAGACACCAAACAGTGTTTTCTTCAGAGCTGAAAGAAGTAGACCTCTGCAACAAAATGTGTTAAAATCCTTTGTAATGTACCAGAGGGATAGTTTTGTTTTCTCAACAAAAGTGACGTTACTCTTTAGACATGATTGGATGGCTGCATCTAATAGTTTTCTCTCCCCCAGCACTTGGCTTTTATTGGGCAGATCAATAAAGTGAGTGGTAACTGGGTCCTTGCACACAAGGAATGACTTCAAAGTCCACTATGACATCCAAAAACTTGCATGCAGTGACAAGTGGACAACCACCTGCGAGCACACAGTAGGTGAACACCTTGGATGGATTGTGTCCAAGATCAGACCCAGGTATTCCAAGTGAAAAGACAGAACCTGTGAGGGCTTCTCAGGATTTATAATTCATACAAACACCTCTATATTCCAAATGGTAATGAATAGATTTGACTCCAGCACCAAGTAACAATCTGCTTAGAAGTACCCCCACAATGGTAATCCCTCTCGACCTCAAAGTGGCTAAACCTGGCCCCAATATCGTAGTAAACACCTGAGGAGTCATGGCTAGGCTGAAAAATGATAATGTTCCTCTCAGAAAGTCTCCTTGATACAGGGACAACACTACTGAACACTACCAAATAGACTAAGGCTGGCCATACGTGGTCGAATTTTGAAAATAATTTTCTTTTGAAAATCAGAAAATGTGTGCGTTTTGTAATCCGATGGTGACACCATTGATTTCGAAATTCGGCCAACCAAGCCTTCAATTTCACCTCATGTTGCTACAGAAAATAATTTTCGTGGCTGGGAATCTTCTTTTCTTTCCGGGATTTTTCTTTTCTGGCCCATGCGCATTTCTTTTTTCAATTACATTTCTCACACGCTTCTCCCATCATTGATTAGAAAATCATTTATTTTTCAAAAAATGTCCAACATGTTTGATTACTTAAATTTGATTGCCGCACAAAAATCAGCTGTTGTTGCAGCCCACTAATGGTGTGAAATACGAACAAAAATTCTTAGATAAGAATTCGAAATTCGACCTATGTATGGCCTGCCTAACTCCATCTTAAAGGTTTGGATTTTGTCAAAAAACTTTTAACACTTTGAGATCCAAGGCAGGTCAAGTGCAGGGCACTGTGTAGAGATTTAAGTAGAATCCTGGAATCACTCCCCCCTGGAATAGACCCTCACTGGCTACACATAAAATCAATGACTGCTGGGGAGGAAGGCGCAGTTTAAAGATGAAAAACCTCTGCAGAAGAGGTGTGTGGCTAGACTACCAATTCAAGTACACTTTGGTTGGGACACCTGGGTCAACAAATAGCTCTTAAATGCTAGAAAGTAACCCCCTACCCTGATGGTAAGCCCTTGAGGCAGTAGAGAGCTTAGAAACAACCTAGAAACCAATGATCCTAAATCCTCATTGTAAATGCCTTTGAGCCCTGTAGCAGCTGCCATGTCAATCTCTCATAAACCCCCTGTTAGTCTGCTAGACCCTTCTGTAACATTTCCCCCACTCTGCCAAGGTGTGTGAAATGATGCTAAAACGGGATGCAGTAAGGTTCCATCATCACATAAGCGAAAGCTTCCACCTTGTATGTACAATCATTCAGTGAAGGGGTATCCTCCACCAGAAAAACCATGGCCTACTTTAATCTAGAAGCTGGATGATCCACCACAGATGGGCATGCCTACTTTTTTTTTTGTAAACTCATTCTTCAAAGGGTGATGCACCAAAAACGAACAGTCATCCCTTGTGATCACAAAGTTAATACAAAAAAATAAAAATACAAAAAGAGACAGTAAAAAAAAACAACTATTTTATATAAAATAAATACTGTAATAGTAAAAAGAAAACAATTTAAAGCGCCCCGCCCCCCCTGTTCAGTGTATGTTAAAGCGCTCCTTTCCCCCCTTTGAGGGAGGGCAGGCTCTCACAGTTAATTTTTTTGGCTAGTTATGTGTGTTCCCTGTGTTCACCTCCAACCTCTGGAGGAGCTCCTGATAAAAGCCTGATTCAAGGATGTGCTGCATGAGACAAGACCTAATTACAAAAAGGATTGGTAATAACAAAGGAAGATGGCAGTCATGGATACTTTGTGAATCTTGTAGTATAAAGGGGAACAAGAATCATATAAAGGTCACTAAATGTCTTCCAACTAAAGGAACAAAAAAAATCCTAACTGGGAGTAAAAATGCCCTGTATTGCCAGAAATGATACAAATGTAAGCAGGCTATATGAGGCATTAATTTAGTGTAAGGGATCAGGGAGTGACAAGCCGGCTCAGACAGTTCAGTCAACTTACAAGGTTTTATTCAGCAAAAAGCAACAGAAAATGTACCTTTGTCTTTATAGGCAACTCTTCTTAGCAGTATAAGACAGTCCTTTTAAATAAGGCTCAGTGTCCCAGCCACAGCCGCGGCTTTGTCAGACTGAATCCTGTCAGGACAGTCCTGTAGTCTGACCGCCAAGATTCTAGGGCCAGATGTACTGCCTGAAACTAACAAAAGTTGATAGGCAAGGTCCTCTAACCTGGATCATCTCCCCTGGACAGAATCTTCTTCCAGGGCTGCTCCCCAGCCTAGCAGGCTGGCATCTGTTGTTAACACCTTCCAGAATAAAGATTTTTCCTTTTGCTGGATAAAAACCACCAATTTAGGCTCTGACCTATGTTGGGAGCCAAGCGTATTGGAAACAAACAAGGCCTGAATCTTCTTTATTCCAGACCGACAGGATGGTGTCTTGAAGCAGTCTTTGCGTCAAACTGCGCGTAAGGGATGGCCTTGAAGGAGGCCACCATTTCTCCTAAAAATCTCCTGCACAGCCAAGTGAAGGAACTTTCCTTTGTTCTGATAAATTGAATTAATCCTACAATGGAACTGATTCTCGTCTAGGATAAGAATACCTTCTTCTGTATGGTATTTATAACCAGCCCCCGAGTACCGTAATCTCCTTGATTGGTTTTAAGGAGAATCTTCCTAGGTTGTGAATCCAACCTAGAGATTTCAGATATTTACAGCTGAGATCAGACTCTGATTTTAGACCTGAGACTGAATGATCTATTAAAAAAAAGATATTCTAACAGGCTAGGACCTCTATGCCTTGAGCCCTTAATCTGGCTAAAGGAGGTGCCAGAATCTTTCAGAACACTCGTGGTGATGTGGCTAAGCCAAATGGCAGGGCAACAACTGAAAAAAAAAATTGATTTCAAACCGCAGAAATTTCTGGTAAGCGTGAAACTTTTGCACATGGAGATATGCAACTCCCTTCCTTGCAGGATGGACACAGCTGATCGAATTATGAAAGGATCGGATGTCTAAGTGAAGATTCAGAGCTCCAAGATCTAGAATGGGTCTTACCTCTCTGTTTGGCTCTAGCACCCTAAAAGGTTTGAGCCAAAAACCCCTGTTCCACTAAGGGAATCTCTGATATCACCGACTGGGATAACAGCTCATCCAGAGGCCAGAACGAGAGACTTCTTTTTTTTTCGGATCCTTAGGAACATTCTCTGAGGAGACGGAAATTCTTGCATAAAGACTGCCGCATCAGCAGCCCAAGGACAACACAGGCAGCACCCAAACAGGGACCCGAATCCCTGGACCCCATCTGGCTCTTGGAACTCTAGTCGTAACCTAGAGAAAAAATTGCAGAAATCCCTCTGCTCTTGACATTGTTCCTGCCAGATTTTGAGAATCACAGGACCTTTCCCCTAAACCAGTGGGGGTGCTCCTTCATAAGAAGGCTTTAGCATTCTGCTTTATGGGCTCTCTGCCCCCGCATGATCCTGGTGCTGCCCTGGGGAACTTTCTCCTGAACCTGATGAATGAGACCATCAAGACTGCCTAAAGGCAGATGCCCCAGGCATAGGAGAGGCCGCACGAATAAAGGAGACACGTTTAACCTCCTTTTTACTGGTAAAGAGAGCTTTACCCTTTTGGATGTACTTATCCACTCTAAATAGCCGTACCCCAGGAAGGGACACACACTAGCTAAGGGTTTTCACATAGTGCTTCGGCTGATCAATATTTCAGCCACGGACCTCTGCGATAATGCACTAGTCCAAGTATAAGCCATAAGGCTTAAACGATCGAGTCCTTCATAGCATCTGTGAGACACAGTGTGTCAAATACACCAGCCAATTGCCGGACCTGCTGATCAGGCAGAATTTCAGGTATCTCACAACCTGTTCCTTAACCCTTTGGAGTCCACATTTTTCAATGCATTAGTGTGACTCAAAATGTGCTCTACAAAAAATAGTGGAGCATACGTTAAAGGGTTAATGGACTAAGATACTCCAATTGCAGCAAGAACTGCAAAATACATCCTGTCTTTAAAAGGAAAATCCAACCTTAATTTGCTGGATCCTTTAACATCAGTGCATTATCCACTGGACATGTGAGACTCTGCTCAGTGAGGTGATTGCAGCATTAATAGCTGGAACTCCCCATTTCTTCACAGAAATGTTCCCATTCAGAATACATAAGCTATGCATAAATAGGAAAAAACATCCCCAGGTGGGGGAGGCTCAAATGAACCTTATTAGAGGTAGATACCTCAAAAGCCTGTGCTTCAGGTGCAAAAAAAATGGTTAAGTAAGGGAGTAGACAAACACCTGACTTGTGCTATTACTCCCCCCCTGTTACGATCCTCTGAAGAGGAAAGATAAGTATCTTCCAATATTTGGGAAGATCTACCTGATCCCAAGCCTCCTGCACCTCAACAAAAGGGCCCTGAGGACTGGATGGGAATCTTCTATCTTTAGTCCTACTATGGAGAGACCCCATAGCCACAATTTTTTAAAATTGTAGAAGAAAATACCCTTTTGCATGATATATACAGAGACAGAAGTGTTCTACCCATGATGGCTCATCTGACTAGCCGTATACCTCTCAGGGGAGGATGACATTCTTTTGGAAGGGTTTTTAGCTTGTTGTATACCATTAACCCCTTAGAACCCTTAGAGGAGTTCCTGGTCCCTTTGCCTCTTACAGCACAAAGCAGAGGCACTACCAGCAAAAGAATGTAAAACTTGCTAGGCTATAGTACAGTACAATAACTGCTATTAATCCTAGCTATACAGTACAATGTTGTTGAAAGGGAAATGCCTGGGTCACCAAACCTGACCAGCCAACCTCTCTGCTCTGTCCTTCCACAGCCAGGCAGCAGCTTCTCTCACAGTGCACAACATATTTCCTGCATGTGTGACCAGCGTTTGACGCCGTCAGCCATGCCCCCCCCACACGGAATACGCCTCCCTCTTCCCTTTTCAAAAAGGAACTGATTTTCCCGTGCGAGCGTTCTGCAGCATGGCGGGGGGGAGAAAATCCCGGAGTGGCCACGGTCTACACAAAAAAAACGTAATAAGTAAGAGAACAAGGCAGCTGGTCTGGCATGCAAATAAGAAAAAAACACCAAGCTGGGGGCTCAGGAAGAGATCAGACCCCCCTTTTTCTTACCAGAGGGTCTGAGCCAGCTTGAAGGAGAGGAGAGAGAAAGCTTCTGCTGTTTGCAGCGTCAGAATGGTGAGTGCACAATACAGCCCCCAGTGGTGACACAGACATAACATGACAACACAATACATAGAAGGAGAGATTCCTGAGAAAATCTCCCCTACCTTATCCTCACAGTAGGGTTTTATTAGAAATTAAAAAAAAACAATCTTCGCCCTTCACGGTAGGCTCCGAGACCTTAAAGGAAACCTTCAGGACCCGGAGAACACTCAGGTTGACCCACAATCCTGGACCTGTGACAGCACCCTGCCAGTAAACTTTTATTGGCCTTACTACCAAAAAGTACTGGATCCCAGGGCCCAGCTCTTAAAGCATTTGCAAGAAAACCTTGCGTCTTCGGATTACGAGGCCCGGTTACCATTCATTTAGTCCACTATGGAGACATCAGAATGGATACGGTCAGGGTGGCTGGCTCTCATCAAGGATTACTGCCCATGGAGCTCAGTACAACACATCCTTACTCGTGCCCAACACCTAAGATACTGGCGAATAAACTGAGGACTCCCAGTAGTGGGAGGGGTTATATGGGGGAAGTTCATGCCTTAAGGGGCATGCCAGTGTCCAGCACCTGATACGCCGATATAACCCATATAGTTATTACTATGGCTCTGTGTCCCCTGATGTAAGAAAAGAAACATGGGTTTTGACTGGCCTATATGAGTTACAGTATTTCTAAAAACATAACATTTGTGTGTACATATAAAAATAAATAAAATAAATAATTGTTTTCCTTTTTTATAGGTGATCACATACCCTTTATTCTCTGTTCTCAGCTGTGTAAGGAGTTCAGAGACCTAGGGAAGGAGAAACAGCAGCACACTGGTCTTCCCAGAGAATTGCTGTGCAGAAGGTTGTGTGTGTGTGTGTGTCTGTGTGTGTGTATGGGGGGGGGGGGCAGCACAAGTGTAATCATTGGAAGAGAGCAGGCTGAGTTCCCAGAATATCTAGAAAAAAAGACCACGCTCTGCTCTCATGTCTAATGTGGTCAGGAAAGCAGAGGGACTGGCAGGAGCACCAGGTATTTCACACAAAGTAAGCAATACAAAGATAAAAAAAAGAACAGGATTCAGCTTCATAGAAGTACATGGTACAGCAGGCACAAATCAGAAAAAATTAAATGTTGGGGTAACATTCTATATTCTTTAAAGTGTATGTCCAGCCATCATTTTTTTAATTTGATTAAAGTGGGGAGGGACTAGAACCTGCATTTAACAGATGGTAAATGTCTACATGTATTTTTTTTTTTTTTTTTTTAGTAAAGTAGAGGAAGGCTAGAAAGAACCCCTTTCTGGTGAAAACATTGGCAGTTGAACAGGAGGTGAGGGGAAAAAAAGTGAAATCTGACAGGGGTTGTATACGGTACCTTCCTCACTCTATTCAAAACAAAATGTAGAATATACCCTTAACCACCCAAAGCAACTTTTAGAAGATCGAGGCGTTCAAGCTTTAATATAGATACATGAAACCCAAAAAAGTGGTTATTGTCTTTTATATTTCATACCTCAAAAGTGTTTTTTTTTGTTTTGTTTTTTTAGGAATCCTGATTGTCCTCACAGTGTTTCACATTGGGAAATGACAAGACCTCTTTATCATTTATCCCTTAAACCTAACTTTTCTTATAAGATAAAAAAAATACATGAATAAAAAATAAAAAAAAAAAAGAATAATAGAACTCAGTATATTTATGACTTTAAAACAGCTTTTTTTTTCATTTTTGACATTTTTACACTTGATCAGTTTAAAGCTTTTTAAACTGGCAAGTATTCACAGAACAGAAAATCCAAAGTCAAAAATGAATTCAGCACCATGGACAGCTGAGAAGACTGACTTTTCTTTTTTAGCTTTTATTGTCATGGGTGCTTGCTCAATTCATTCATTCAAATGTCACTTTTATTGAGCTGTGTGTATGGGAATAAATATGACTGACATTTATGTGTGTATATATACACAGTATAAACAAGATATCCACTGACACATAACCCTAAAAAAGGTCCAGTCTCTAATGTACTGCCATCTTCTTTTCAGCAGCAAAACAAAAATGAACGTTACTGCCCTTTAAGGTGCCAAACGTAACTTTTCAGTTTAATTGTAAATACTTTGTCGCTACCTCAAGAAAGCCAGCCTGTAACAGAGCTACAGTACTTCTGGAAAGTATTCATAGCGCTTCACTTTTTCCACATTTTGCTATGCTACAGCCTTATTCCAAAATTGATTAAATTCATTATTTTCCTCAAAATTTTACAAACAATAACTCATTATGACAACATGAAAGAAGTTTGTTTGAAATATTTGTAAATGTATTTAAAAAACAAAAAAAACAAAAAAGCACATGTATATAAGTATTCACAGCCTTTTCCACTGATCATCCTTGAGCTGTTTCTACAACTTGAATGGAGTCCACCTGTGGTAACTTCAGTTGATTGGACATGACTTGGAAAGACACACACCTGTCTATATAAAGATCCCACAGTTAACAGTGCTTGTCAGAGCACAAACCAAGTCATGACATCCAAGAAATTGTCTGTAGACCTCTGAGACAGGATTGTATTGAGGTACAGATATGGGAAAGGGTACAGAAAAATGTCTGCAGCATCGAAGGTCCCAATGAGCACAGTGGCCTCCATCATCCATAAATGGAAGACGTTTGGAACTACCGGGACTCTTCCTAGAGCGAGCCACGTGGCCAAACCAAGCAATCGGGGGTGAAGGGACTTAGGGAGGTGACCAAGAACCCGATGATTACTCTGACAGAGCTCCAATGTTTCTCTGTAGAGAGCGGAGAACCTTCCAGAAGAACAACTATCTCTGCAACACTCCACCAATCAGGCCTGTATGGTAGAGTGGCCAGACAGAAAGGCACATGACAGCCCGCCTGGAGTTTGCCAAAATGCACATGAAGGACTCTTAGACCATGAGAAACAATGTACTCTGGTCTAATGAAACAAAGATTGAATCCTTTGGTCTGAATAGCAAGCATCATGTCTGGAGGAAACCAGGCACTGCTCATCACCTGGCCAATACCATCCCTACAGTGAAGCATGGTGGTTGCAGCATCATGCTGTGGGGATGTTTTTCAGCAGCAGGAACTAGGGGACAAGACAGGATCGAGGGAAAGATGAATGCAACAATGTACAGAGACATCTTTGATGAAAACCTGCTCCAGACCATCTCATCTTCCAACAAGACAAAGACCCTAAGCACACAGCCAAGATAAAAAAGGAGTGGCTACGGGACAACTCTGTGAATGTCCTTTAGTGGCCCAGCCAGAGCCCAGACTTGAACCCGATTGAACATCTCTGGAAAGATCTGAAAATGGCTTTGCACGAATGCCCCCCATCCAACCTGATGAAGCTTGAGAGGTCCTGCAAAGAATAATGGGAGAAACTGCCCAAAAAAAAAAGGTGTGCCAAGCTTGTAGCAACAAATTCAAAAATACTTGAGGTTGTAATTGGTGCCAAATGTGCTTCAACAAATTATTGAGCAAAGGCTGTAAATACTTATGTACATGGGATTTTTTTTTTCCTTTTTTTATGTTTAATAAAGTTGCAAAGACAAAATAATGTATTTAATCCATTTTGGAATATGGCTGTAGCATAACAAAATGTGGAAAAAGTGAAGTGCTGTGAATATTAATACTGGTTGATGACTATGTTCTGTTTGATACTATACTTTGTTTCAGTATATATTGTACCTCTGGTATACGGCCAGTTCACGCCACATGCAGTCCAGTGCGTTTCTGTTCTGCATCAAAAAAGCATGGAAAGTAGGTTATATGATTTCCAATGGCATAGTTCACACAAGTGCAGTCAGTTCCAGAAAAAAAGTAGCACATGCTGCATTTTTCCTGAACTGGAACGTAGTAAAATGCATCAAAAACACACCGAAACGCACTGGAATGCATCAAAAACGCAATGGACCCTAGTATAGTGAGAAAAAAAAACAGGGAAAAAGCACCAGGAATGCATCTGGATGCACATCAAAAACCAGCCCTTAATGTTTTTGACACAACCTTAAAAGCTAGTACTTACACTTTATGGTTCATACAGTAGCTACATGGGCTTTACATATATTCTTTTAATCACTGTTCTGGATTTTCATCCCTTGATTCTTTATGTTTTTGTAAAAACAAAATAATTTATTTTTAAGCAATTTTTGTTGTAGGTTTTTCTTGCTGGTGTTGATTTGATTGACTACCTCAAATTTTTGTGAAAATGAATAACCAAACTAATTTAGAGAGGGGCGCAGAAGAAGTTTTCTAGCTAATAAAAGTAACAGCATAATTAGTTGGAAGTGTTCTTCTCTCAACTGAATATCCAATATGTTGTGTTGTAAACTTTGCGGCTACTCAATGTAAATATTGTTTACAAGCAGGCTCAGCAGACCAAGCCTTTAGGCTCCATTTACACTTGTACGACCTGCCATGCGACTTTGAACATCAAAGTTGCATGACAAGTCACCCTCAATGTTTTCCAATGAGTACAGTTCATATCTATATGACTTAAAGTTGCAGCAACTTCAAAGTAGTTCATGCACTACTTTGTTCCGTCTTTCATGGGGCTAGAGGGCCATATCATTTTTTACATGAGAGACAGTTGTGCAACAGTCGTCCTTTATCAGTGGTCAAAGCCAAAATTGTATGCAAGCCGTAGCCATCCAAAATTGTGTCAAAATTAAGCGACTTTGGAGTCATACAAGTGTAAATGGAGCCTTAACCACAAAATTCTGTGCATATGCACAGAGAGCAGTGTCATCCTAGAGATCTGGGAGAATCACATTCTCTATGGCATCAACACAAACTAGCAAAACTGTAGTCACAAGCTGCAATTGATCCAGATGAACAGATTCTCAAAGAAAGAATCTTGTTCTGTATTAATCTACCCAGTTCAGTTAGCAACAATCTGACTAATGGACATAGCCGCAATAGCCAGGCAGGACCAGTGAGAGCAAAAGTTGTATACAACAGGGTTTCATGGCATTTTCTAGTCAAAGGCTAGTATGCACCACATGTATAAGTGATCTCACAGTAGAAAGCGTATGGTGTGAAGTCTTAGCTTGTGCTTCATAAATGCAGAGGGTAAACATTCCTGTGCAGGATCCTCTTCTGCGTCCACTGCACCTTCCTCAATATCTTCCACAAAGAGGAGGTACAGGCTCATACTTCCAAATAGATTTAGGTGGTGGAGAGGCTCTAGAAGAGCAGAAAGTTTTCCAAGAAATCTGGCTGTGCGTCTGAGAGGGAGCTTGTGTCAATTTGGGACCTGGCTCTGGTGCAGGGGAACGGCTATCACTGGGAACATTTCACTAGTCTTCTTTACTGTCATGTGTAGGATGAGTGTTATTAGGCCCTTTTTTTTCTCAATTCCTCAGGGCCTTGAATCCACCATTGCTAACTGAGGGAATCCCCTGTGGGGTGCTCCTGAAATGGATGTCGAATGAGTGTGAAGTAGCATGTTTGGGAAAGGAGCCACAATAACGCAAGTGCTGACTGATGTCCTGTGCTATGTGGAACAGCAGGCAACCTTGAGACAAGCAGACATTCTTATTTTGTTATCTGCAGAAATGGTGGGGAGAAGTGTGTCAGCGGGAATTACATCTACATCACCACTAAAGCAGCATTTCTGCGTGTGACAAAAAAGCCAAATTTAAAAAGGTAAATGTTAAAGCAGCATTACCTACTGCCAGTATCATAGAGACATTTACAGAGGTAGATAACACAAAAAAGTGAATAACACCCCACATATAAAAATATGACCCAATCACAAATACAGGGAAACCTTGTCTTACTTCATCCAAGGTGCAGGTTCCTGAAGGAGACCAAAATTCACCCATAACAGTGGAGATTCTCTTCAAGGGGTCTTCAGGGTCTGGGTGCTACAGGAATAGACAGTGGCCTTGGACATGTATAGCAACCTGCACCTAATTATATTTGTTTCACCATGTGCCCAGGTAAGCATCGAATGCATGATCCAGTGCCTGAACCAAATGTTATAGGCAGGCTCTGCTGAGGCAGGGCCCATGGTATGGTTCCCAAGATGTTCCCAAGATCTGATCACACTGCTTGTGAGCCCCGAATTAAAATGCACTTGCAACTTGATAAGAAAGTCAGTCAAAGTAGTGAAGAAAAATAAAGACGGTTTAGAAAACTTCTCCATAGAAAAAGAGGTCCATCACACCAGGACACTAGAAAAAAAACCTGGAGTTCCTCAGAGTTGGTGGGGTTATATAAGGGTGCACTGGGGCATTTACAGTAATTCCAATCAACTGAAGCTAGCAGCATATAACACTTGGTCTATAACATCCTGTTCTGTACTGTGCAATCAAGATACATTTTAATGGAGGGCATTTCAGCATGTAAAAATACAGGAATTTTGTGCTTAGTGTAAAATCTGTTTCATGGAGTTCATTAGGGATGCAGGATTCAGTTATTCAGGGACAATTGAGTTATATTGAAGCCTTCAGGAGGATTTGGAGACTGGCAAACAACAAAAAAGCCATTGGTCAGCGACATACAAAAAACAGGAAGTTTCCCCAGGGTTTTTTTTAGCAGCAGAGAATTTGTATAAAAATTGTTGATGTAAAAAAAATCATTTTACAGACAATAATAATTTCAAATGAACAATAATGAATCATTCATATAGGTGGTGCGACACAAAAACAAACATGGAATATCACTCATAGCAAAGAACACCCTATGTACAAGCATGGTTTGCCAATTGAAATGATAACATATGTATCCACATGAAAAACCCCGATGCATTTCGACCCTTGCGATTTACAGTCTCTTCAGGGGGATTTATATTCTGACAAAATACCAAAATATCCAATTAAAGACAGTATAAACATGTAGGTATAGAATTTCAAATTGAGAAAAATGATATCTCCATATACATAGAGGTATAACTACCAATGGGTGGATGAAGATGGATGGCGTGGGGGTCCCCCCAAAGTCCATAGCAGACCCTTATCCGTGCACGCAGCCCAGCCGGTCAGGAAAGGGGGTGGGGACGAGCGAGAGGCCCCCCTCCTGAGTCATACCAGGCCATGTGCCCTCAACATGGGGGGGTGCTTTGGGGAAGGGGGGCCCAAGGGAACCAATTCTTGAAGGTGTCTGTTGTTCTAAATAGGGGTATATTCTGTTAGCCCCTTATATCCCATTACCATTTTAACTGCCTGCCAGACCTTCGTAATCAGTTGTAATGTAGGGCTCCCAGCGGGGAAAGAATCCACTTCCAAGGCTTCCATTACACTATTTTGTAGGGCTACATGCAGCATCATACGTTCACTTTTATTCCCTCCTCCCAACATATTACATCCCCCCAAGTTCTGCAACTGAGCAGCTAAAAAATATCTACGGGAGTGTGGAACAGCCATCCCCCCCTCTTTTATTGGTAACTGCAGTGTCTTCAAGCTAATCCTACCCTGGCCCTTCCTCCACATAAATTCCCTGAACAATGTGTCTATTTGCTTGAACCATTCCTTTCCTATCCAGACTGGAGAGTTATGCAACATATACAGAAGTTGCAGCATCCAAATCATTTTGATCAAGTTAATTCGCCCAGCCACTGACAAGGGGAGGTGGCTCCGTATATCACTCTTACATTTAAATTTAAGCAAGAGAGGGATTAAGTTATTGGCAATGTACTGACTTGGATCCCTCGTCAACCATATCCCTAGATACTTCATCCTATCCAGCACCTTTAATTGAAGTATTACAAGTGTGAGGCTTCTTAACGGGTCCACGGACAAAAGGGCAGATTTTTCCCAGTTTATTTCAAGGCCTGAAAACCGTCCAAAGTCCTTGACTATATTCATTACAGCCATCAAGGACGTGTCAGTATCACCAAAAAATACAAAATGTCATCTGCATATAATGCAATCCTGTCTTCGCCTGACTCCCATTTAAACCCCTGTATCTCCACAGCTGGTCAAATGCTAGTGGCTCCATTACCAAAGCAAAGAGCAAAGGCAATAAGGGACAGCCCTGTCTCATCCCTCTTTCAAGCTGAATTGATTCAGAATATGTGTTTTTAATTCTTATCTTGGCACATGGGGCACTATAAAGTGCTTTTAACCAACCTTCGAAGATGGGTCCAAACCCAAATTTTTCCAAGACCCGCCACAGGTAATCCCACTCCAGGCTATCAAATGCCTTGGCTGCATCTAAAGATAGGACAGCCCGTGAACCCATATTTACCGCCGGTGTCTGCAAATTTAAGTACACCCTCCTGATGTCTATACTGGTGCATCTGTTAGAGATAAACCCAGATTGATCTGGGTGTATAAGATTTTTAATGCATTTGTTCACCCTAGCTGCCAACGCCTTTGCCAGTATTTTGGCATCGGAGCATAGCAGTGATATTGGTCTATAAGAGGAAGTATCCATCTGATCTTTCCCCTCTTTCTGCAGCACTATTATTGTAGTCTCTGTCATTGACAAAGCCAGCCTCCCACCTGCTGCCACATCATCCAACATCCTCAACAGTTCTGGGAGCAACACCTCTCCATACTGCCTGTAAATCTCCATTGGAAGTCCATCTGTCCCAGGGGACTTCTGAATAGCCATCCCAGCCACTGCATGTTGCAACTCCTCCAGTGTTATAGGTGCCTCCAATTTATCTCTTTCCCGATAAGAGAGGGCCGGTACCACAATTCCCCCCAAAAGAATTTCCATTTCTCCAACCACTCCTCCCTGCCTAGATTTATATAAGTTTACATAATATTGTCTGAATGAGTCTATAATCTCAGAGGACTGGGAGGAGATTTCTCCCCCTGGCATCTTAACCGCCGCTATTATTGATGGAGAATTATTGCTTTTAACCAACAGAGCCAGCATATGGCCCATGATCTCCCCTTCACCAAAGTCACATTGTTTTTGAAAAAGGTGCTTATTCTCCATCTTTCTTGTGAGAGCGTTTTTATATTTCTGTTGACTTGTAAGCCACATCCTTTGTGTTTCTGGGGTTGGGTCTTCCATGTAATGTTTTTCTGACTCCACCACTTCTCTCCTAATACTCTCCTCCCATTCTCTAGACCTTTTCTTGATCTTTGCAACCTACTGAATTAGTAACCCCCTAAGGAAGGCCTTCAGAGTGTCCCACACTATCCCCACTGAGGCCCTTCATTAAGTGCCATAAATTATTTCATTTTTAATATTTCCTCTGCGGGTTCCCCCATTAATTCCAATCAAAATGGGTTCATTTTCTAATCTCTCTGGGGATTTTGGCCCTCAGTGTGGATCATCAGTATTAACGGTGAATGATCTGAACCCCCCCCCCCCCCCTTGGGAAATATACTATATTTTTTACAAACGGTAATATGATCCTATTTCCAAAAGCCTTATCTATTCTGGACAGTGTGACATGTGAACTGGAAAAACAAGAGTACAGCTACCTCACTGGGTTCCGGGTTCTCCAAATGTCATACATACCCATCTCTTCCATAAATTGGGATAAACGACCCTCAGGGACCCTATCTGATTGTATCCCCGCTGGAAACCTATCTATTCTCTTGTAAAGGACCTTATTGAAATCCCCCACCTCTATAACCAGAATCCCTTCTTTGTCCACCAGAAACTCTGTTAATTTATACAGAATCTCAAGCTTAAAAGTGGTGGGATATAAAGATTTACTACCATATATGATTATTTTCTATCAATGTAAAAATACATTGCACCCTCCTTTATCTATACAAGTTTCCTTGCAGGAGAAAAGCACCCCGGTCCTCACCATTATGCTCACCCCCCTGGAATAAGAAGAGTAAACTGAATGGGACTGAGACCGGAATTTCCTACTGCAAAGTTGTACCATACAGATTGTTCTGTCTTTAAGATGTATCGCGCTGCATCATTAAGAACCAAAATGTTATGTTTAGGCCTAGGTGCTAGAACAGCTGGCAGTGGTTTCTCAGAAACAGATTCATCCATCAGGAATTTGTGAGACATCAGACAGAGACTCAGCAAAATAAGACTCAGACGTTGCAACAACTGTGGGCATATTGTGCATAGACTCTGAAGGAAATGATGTAAGAGTATGTTCACTGCCTCTGCTTTCTGAGTCCACAAGCATAGTTGCAATTGGGCCCATAAAATCAAGCATAAATGCAAAAAACTTCTCCCTGGATAAAGCAGAAGGGGCCATACCCAAAGGAGCTAAGGAAGACTCATAAGAGTCAAATATTCAGGCTGTCTGTATCAGATCAATGAGGAGGGACACTGCAGGCCACCCTGGAAACGCTAGTGGATCGCACCAATTCAGTAGAACGTCTCCTCCTGCGTTTGTAATCTGACATGTTGCACTGCCCAACAGAGATAACTTAGTTACATAGTAGGTGAGGTTGAAAAAAGACACAAGTCCATAAAGTCCAACCTATGTATGTGATTATATGTCAGTATTATGTTGTATATCTCTGTATGTTGTGGTCGTTCAGGTGCTTATCTAATAGTTTTTTGAAACTATTGATGCTCTCCGCTGAGACCATCACCTGTGGAAGGGAATTCCGCATCCTTGCCGCTCTTACAGTAAAGAACCCTCTACATAGTTTAAGGTTGAACCTCTTTTCTTTGAATTTTGATGAGTGGCCACATGTCTTGTTGAACTCCCTTCCACAAAAAAGTTTTATCCCAATTATGGGGTCACCAGTACGGTATTTATAAATTGAAATCATATCCACTCTCAATCGTCTCTGCTCCAGAGAGAATAAGTTAAGTGCTCGCAACCTTTCCTCATAACCAATATCCTACAGACCCTTTATTAGCTTAGTTGTCCTTCTTTTTACTCCTTCATTTCCAGTACATCCTTTCTGAGGACTGGTGCCAAGAACTGGACAGCATATTTTAGGCGTGGCCGTACCAGAGTCTTGTAGAGTGGGAGAATTATCGTTTTATCCCTGGCGTTGATCCCCTTTTTAATGCATGCCAATATTCTGTTTGCTTTGTTGGCAGAAGCTTGGAACTGCATGCCATTGCTGAACCTATCACCTACTGGGACCCCCAGGTCCTTTTCCATCTTAGATTCCCCCAGAGGTTCTCCCCCCAGTGTATAGTTTGCATTCATATTTTTGCCACCCAAATGCATCATTTTAAATTTTTCTACATTAAACCTCATTTGCCATGTAGTTGCCCACCCCATTAATTTGTTCAGATCTTTTTGCAAGGTTACTTAAGAACACCAGGTTAAAATCCTTGGGTACTCACAAAAGCAGCTACCACATGCTGAAAAGGCAGAAACAGAGCACAGAAAGTACACTTATGAAGCTCCAGTTAGTGGCATAGCACTTAATTCCCCACCATGTTAACCTATTCCAGTAGAGCTAACAGATAAAGAAAATTATTGCTGGCACTCAACTGTACCGATAAATATAATAATTTGCGATGCTGAGCCTACATAGCTTACTTATTAAAGACTCTTCAGAAATTGGGACAAGGGCTATGCCATGGTTTTGTACATAGAAAGTCCATTGTGATTAATAAATGTGCAGCTAATGATAAAAAGAACATACGAGACTATAACAGAACAAAATCTAAATCTACTGGAACCTAAACTCTATTAACCTGGCTCAAGCTATAAAATACTTTATCTTAATCATACAGTACAGGACACGGGATTTGTAATCATAGATCACAGATTACACAATGTTACCTTCACATATTTGGACACTGGCAAAACTTTTGCAAGACCTACCCCAAATGCGTATCTATATAACCCATCCATTCAATGAGACAATATTTTTTGCCAGTGTGCTTAGGTGATGGGCCTGTTCTCCTTTGAAAAAATATTTTTCTTATTGAAACCATTTAAACCTATGGGACCATACCCGATCCTCACTTCATGGGGCAGGATTGCAATATTTGCCCCGGTCACTGGATCCTGTGTTAGACGCTCACCTTGGCACAAAGTACAACGTGTGAAGTTAGCTGCAGGGCACTATGCAGGCCCAGGGCTGTGGTTCATTTCTATGATTCCCACACCCTGAAAACGCCTTTGGGGGTATGCCCACCATGATGGGTGAAACCTTGTATTGTGGATAAGGTAAGACAAGACTTCCTTGTATATTTGAAACCTATACCTGGCTTTCACAAAATGATCCGCAGTGCATAGCACACTATGTGGTTTAATGAAAAGAGTATTTCCGAGTTATTAACTTTATTGTGGTAGACCTTGCCATTTAGCAGTGTACATGTAAGATAATAGGAACGTTTTCCTGCCTGTAGATTACTTATCTTGGAATATGATACAGTACACAGGTCCCTCGCCCTGTACCTTGATAGCTCCTTAAAATGGATGTAAACCCTTTACAACCACTTTATACCACAGACAAGCCTATAATTAGGCTTACCTGTAGCTACACTGGATATCTTCTAAACCTGCACGGTTTAGGAGATATCCCTGTATTTGCATGTGCAGACGTCATTGCCACATATGCACTTAAAGAGGAAGTAAACCCTGATGAGTTTACTTCCTCTTTCATTCCCTGCAAAGGCAAAGCATAATGGACTACTATGCATCGCATAGTAGTCCATTATGTGTCACTTACCTGACACAGAAGCCAGCGATGTCACCGCTGTCCCCTGTAGTCCGGCGCATCCATGTTGTCGGTGGAAAAAAAAGGGGGGGGGGGGTGTTGTGTTGCGCTTCCCAAATACCAGCAAAACTAATACAATAAATATAAATTAATAATAAATGATAAATTAACGAATGTCAAAAAAAGTGCAATAGTGCTTAAAAGCTACAATAACACTTAAAAATCAAAAAAGTGCATCTGTGCATTACATAAACAATTGATATAAAGTGCTCCTGTGCATCATTCAAGTGTCAAAAAGTACACAATAATGTGCATTAAGACCAAAAGGTATATATAATAAAGATTTCAGTATATCTAAAAATATATAAAATAGAAGTATGTGATATAAGCACAGAGAAAGAAAACTGCTCTATAACCACAGAAAAATGTGATCTAGACACAAGAAACAACAGTGCAAAAAAACAAAGTAGTAGTTCAATTCCAAAAGGAAAAAAAATTAAAGACTCAATAGCAGCAAATTAACAGATTTCAATAGAGTGTCCCATACACAGTCCAATCGTGCAACATTGGATGCAATATCAAAAACACAAATAAAGTGCAATGTGCCAGGTCAACTCCCTTCCAAAGGTGCTCCGTGCCAGTGCTGGTTATATTAAATAATTACCTCATGGCTGCAAGGTATGCAGCAACACAGCTAATATGCAGGGGGTACTTGGACGAGGCAGGGGGGTTGCAGAGTGGACTCCTGACGGTGCCGCTTTCCTTGTAGTTGTTATCAATGAACATGCTCAAAACAACAAATAAAAGACATCCTCCATAGTGTAGTATTTAAAAACAAACGTTTTATTTAAATGACTTAAGCTTACTCACAAGAGGGAACGGATAAACAGGCACACAGCTAACAGATCGGTGAGCGACTTGCTCGGTGGTAGACGTCACTTCAGGTTTCCTACGCGTTACGTCACTTATGGACTTCAATTGGCATGTTGTCGGTGGGGTTTCGCAGCTCCGCCACTGTCATTCGGCGAAGCCGCGATGACTTCACTCCCGCGCATGCGCACGGGAGCCGACACGCGCGGCAACTCTGTTCTTGTAAATGCCGCGCTCAGTGCCTGTCTTCGGGCGAATATCTCCTAAACCGTATAGGTTTAGGAGATATTTCTTGGACCTACAGGTAAGCCTTAATCTAGGCTTACCTGTAGGTCAAAGTGTGTTGTAAGGGTTTACAACCACTTTAAGCAAACTAAAGCAATGGCACGTATGTGCCATTGCTTCACTTGTAGTGTGCTGCTACTGGCGGCTCCCGCACACATGTGCGGGAGTGACGTCATCACGGCTCTGGCCAATCACATCGCTGAAGCTGCGTTACCCGGAAGTAACCCCCGGAGAGATGCCAGCCGCTGGAGTGGTAAACGAGGAACGCTGCGGGGGCTTCGATCTCAGGTAATTCATAATGAGCTAGTATGCTATGCATACTAGATCATTATGCCTTTGTCTTGCAGGTTTCTTTTTTTGGGGGGGAATTTTTTTAAAAGGGTTTACAAACCACTTTAATGCTTGCTAAAACAGTACACTCTAGGGGTTGCCCTAGCAAAAGCTCAGTATCCAAATCACCTGAATGTAGCAGCATATAAACCATGGTCTATGACTACAAGTTATGTGTCATGTAAGGAAGATAAGGAATTTACATGCAAGTCAAATTCCTAATTGTTTTCTTTATTATGGCAATGACTAAGAATATTTAAGAATAACTTTTTAGGTAAATAGAATATATTGAATATTTTGCACTTTCATACTCAGGCAGCAGATGACCCACTAGTGACTTTTTTTCAAGGCTGTTTTCCAGCTTATATATTTATCTGCTTGGCAGAAAAATGTCTGTTATTTACAGAGCGCAAGCTGAAACACACACACACACACACACACACCTGAATGTGCCCAATCAGGAGCGTGTCTGTTCACACTGCAGCTCAACGAAGCTGCTCTTACAGGCTTTTGAGCTTTCATTTTTTCTGCCTGTAAAGAAACTCCCCTCCATGTTAGCCAAAATGTCCATGCACACTTTAGCTTTTCCAGGGGATTTCAGGCATATGCTCCTACAGGCAGAAAAAAACCCAACCTCGCATTATTGAGAGATGCTAGCACCCCAAAGAGTGCAAAAAAGCTCAAGGAAGCTTGAAAACGCATGAAAATGCTTGTTCCGGATTTCTGTTTTCTTCATACAGTGGTTAAGAAAATACTATCTAGGAGAGTTTGTGGAAAAAAAACGCTTATTGCTCAAAGAAGCTCAAATAAGCGCAATGAAAACGTGCACAAGAGCACAAAAAAAGCACAGGCTTCTTCAAGCTGAAATAAAAGCAGATTCTTTTAGAGCTGCAGTGTGCATGAGCCCTAGGGCTGGTTCAAATCAAATTCAATCCACTGAATTTGTTAACTGCATCGCCAACATATGCACAGTGTTTTCCATGTATTCCAATGGCCCTAGCTCCCACCAGTTAAGTGCACTCCAGTGCAGTCAACAAAAGTAGAAAATGCTGCATTTTTTTTGTATGTGGCAAAACGCATAAAAAAAGTACTGGAATGCACACTCCTTGAATTGAGGTGAGGAAATAAAAGAGGGTAAAAAACACATAGAAATGCATCTGGAATGCAAAAATTGTGGTGTGATCAAACCCCTCAGACTGCTCTGTACAAAGTTTCAGGGCCAGTTCACACCATAGAAATGCGCTGTAGATACATTCCAGATGCTTTTCTACATGCGTGTTGATGCGTTCCAGTGCGTTTTTGATGCAGTCCAGGGCACCCTCTTTTTTCTTAACCTTAAATAAGTACATGTGTGTTCCAGTGCATTTTTTGGTGCGTTTAGGTGTGTTACTTTGCCTTCCCGTGTGCTTTTGATGCATTTTACAGCGTTTCAGTACAGTCCAGTGCAGGAAAAATGCAGAATGTGCTACTATTTTTATGGAACTGGAACACACTGGAATGGTAAGCACTGGTGTACGTTCCATGTGTTTTTGATGAAGAAAAAAAATGCACTGGACTGAATGCGGTGTGAACTGGCCCACAACGAGCTCAAAGACAAACAGCTGCTGCTGTGCACCCTACTTAGAAAACATATACTACTCTTGGAAACCTGTGTCATCGTGCAACTTATATTACAGTATATTGTATAGTTTTCATATAAAGAAAAAAAGAGTAAAAGGAACTGGTATAAAACAGTGTATAATAAAGTGTTACTAAACTTACAACAGTCAAATTAGTCTGTATATGCAGCATAGCATGCTTGTTATACAAGGGGTTGACCTTCTGCATTGTGTAAAACGGCTGTTTTATCCTGTATGCACAGATCCTCCACCTCTAGCTAACACAAGCAGGGTAGCTGACCTGCACATGCTCAGTTGTGTCGTTTATGCTGGAGAGAACATTTACTTGTTTTCAGAGCTAGCCAGATCACATGATATTGACATCACCCATGTGGGCGTGTATACAGGCTGTAGTGGAATTCTCCTCCTACCTGAACTCTCAGCACTGGAGAAACTATGCAGATCATATAAAAAGGTATATAGTGGCAGTATTTCAATGTTAAAAGAAGATTTATAAGCTGTGGGCACTGCAGTTAATGAACTATTTTCATATTGCAGGGTTTAGTAAAACTTTAAGGCTGGGTTCACACCGCTGCGGGTGAGAGATCCGGATGTGATTCGCACCGCACTGCAGTGCAAATCACATCCGATCTGTCTGTGCGATGCGAGTTCAGCCATACAGATAGTATGGCTGAATTCGCATCGCACCCGCCGCAAACTCGCACAGGACCCTTTTTTTGGTCCGCAGCAGAATCGGATCGCATGGGGGTTCACACCATGCGATCCGATACCTGTCCGAGTTTGCAGATCGCACTGCGATATGCGGACTGGTCTGGGGGTGTCATTAAGATTTCATTGACACTCCCAGCAGTCCGCATAGGGCAGTGTGAACTGCCGGCGGGAGGCATGCGATGCGGGAAAACGCTGCGGATTCGCGGCGTTCCCGCATCGCTATGGTGTGAACCTAGCCTGAATGTAAAAAAGAAAAAAGAAAACCAATATTTCATTTTAAAATCCTGTGTATCCAAACTCTTAAAAAAATGAAAAACCAACAGTCTAGTGGCTTCTAAATTATTTTAAGTAAACACATTTTACACCTGGATCTAGCACAACAGAGACACCGCTGATGTTTTCAGTCTATTAGTAGCTGTTTGGAGAACATACTGTAAATAAAAGGGGATGCTGCTTAAATTTGATGGATAGAGTGTACAACAAAATATGGATGAAGCACTCAAAAAGGTTAAAAAGAAAGAAATGAATATTGCCACATACCTGATTAGTGTATCGTCATCTACAATCACAAGCCAGTGTGTGTGTGACATATTAGACTTTAAAAACTTTTCCAAAATTGCAAACGTTTTCCCACAGTGTCCTAAAGTAACAGATCACAATGTTATAACTACAAATGCAACTTACATGTATTGTCAAAAATATTGTCTTAAAATAACAAATATAATGTGATGCCCTACCAAGCACACAAAATGAAGACAAAGTGATGGAGATAAAAACAGGGTCACATAGATTTTTGTTCCTTCACTACGTCTGGTTTGTTAAGCAATTTTGACACATTTACAATCATACAGGCATTTTTCCTTGTACCGTATATTCATGTATCTTACTATAGAAATCACAAAATGCAAAAGTATTGTTGACCACACTCATAGATAAGCAAATAGGACATTATATTGCACATACATTCCCTTCATAATTGTATACCACAACCGTAGTTTGCAAGTCTCTCCTAAACCTCATGAGTCTTATCAATTAGGAGAATAAAAGCTAAGACCAGACAATAAGCTTCTTAAAACATACTTATGCTCAAACCTAAAGCTATGCTGAAAGTCTTGATGGAGCAAATACAGTATATAAATAGTATTAAGAGACCCACATACTTTTTCTTGAAAATGCTGCTAGCATGCCAAAAAAAAGCTTAGGCACTTGGTAATGTTTGCTACTGAATGGAAGAATCAGGACTTGCATTTTGCTGAGCCTACATTTCAACAGAGATTACATGATCAAATTCCTTCAGCATAAAGTATTTCAGCCTTTCTGGTATTTTTTATTCAACAATCCCAGCAAGACTGCTTAGAAAGCTTTAAGTTAAACTGTTATAAAACCTACCGCAGTAAAACCAGTCGTTATATGCAGCAAAGCATGCTTGTTATACTCACTGTGAAACCTAAGGGGTGTTTGATCCCATCTTCTCTGATCCTCCCCTTCTTCCACTGTCCTCAATAAATCTGCTGATGGTACAGAGCCTTTGGAATTGGTCTATACATGCTCAGTTTAGTGTGTATTGCTACACATTTTTTTTCCCCCTGGGAGAGTGCATGTGACCGACACAGGGCCAATCAGTATTGTCCAGACAGAGGGTCAGGAGTCCTGCAGCCTCATAGGACAGTCAGAGGAGAAAGGAAACTCCTCCTACAAGCTTTAATCAGACATGGATAGAAGTTCCATGACTGCTCTAACTGCTGATGAGAAAATGTATTTAGCAGTATATATTTACTAAAATAATTGCATTTCCATGTTCTGTGTACTGTGGGAGACCAGATATACTAAATGCAGGGTCCTGGATTTAGTAACACTTTAACATTTAGGTATACTTTAAACATGCATATTTCAACTGGAAACACAGCAGAGGTAGTGAGTCAGTCATTAGTAAGTTAAATTGTTGTTAACCCCAAAAAATAAAAATAAAGTTCCTGTTCCTTTAAAGCATTATATACAGCATAGTGCTTGCGCTGTGTAATTTGGCCCCCTGTATCACCTGGCTGATCCTGCCAGTTTCTGCCCTCCCCCTGTACACTGACGACAATATATCAGGGCTGCTGAGCCCTGACACCTCTGTCAGCGTAAGTGCAGCCACAGCCCTGCTCTGTGTCCACTCCTCCATCTTCTACCCCTCCCCTCTCCGACTGTCTGTTCCATGTCCACGCTGCCCCTCTCCCGTCCTGCTGCTCAGTTAAGGGTTTACGTTCCATTATTCTCTTTGTTGATCCATCGAATATCCCCCTGTGACTGTGCTTTATTAAAAATGCAGCTATACCTTGTTTACTGAGCACAGATTGGCAATCAAGTGACATGCCGTCTCTCTCTTCTCTCATATGACAGCTGCAGTGGGCAGGGCCGCCTCTCTCCTCTTCCCCTTATGAATGACATCAGCGGGGATCCTTAGCCCCACCCACTGAATCTGTTGGGCCGTGATCACTGATCTGCACTCTGTAAACAGGTTTATAGCTTAATGCATCAATGAACCTGACCTCCTGAAAACCCCCTTCCTCTACCCCAATTAATATTTCTAATGCCCCCACCTCTCAGGGTATCAATAACAGGAGTCACATCCATCCCAATAATAGAGACAGAGGGAATTTTAACAAAGGTGGGAGAAGTAGAGGAAACCATCATGATAATGCACCTCCCCAGAATCAAGGATATTGGGAAGACAATTGGGGCCCCTCATGGAGGCAGGACCCCCAATAATTTAACAGGGGTAATCACCATTATAACAATCGGAGCCAATATCCTAGGAGAAATTAATACCATTGTGATAGAGCCCCAATACCGGTTCATAACAGGTTCAAACCTCTATTTAATGATTAAGTACAACAGGGGCAAGGTTTTTAGGGAGCCCCTAACCCCACTGGCAAGAACCTCAGGGTCAAACACCTACTTGAAACAAACAGTGGGGCAAAAGAAGAGAAAGAGAGGGAGAAGAGCAAGAAGAAGAATAAAAAAGGAAAAGGTCCCATTAGGAGCAGGAATTTATAACATCAGTGGTACATTGCTATCTGAGGACCAAATGAAGGTACTTGATAAAAGGACTAAAGTTTTCCCCAGTGCACAATTTTAATACATTTCAAACTTATATAAGTCTTCAGAAGTGTATTAGAACTCTTAATATTAAAATATTCTTTCTCTCCAAACCCAGTGAGATATTATCCCAATCTGGCCCTGGAGTTTTCTCTGTGGTTCATTCCAATCTGGCCAACAAATCAGTATTCAACCCACCCAAAAATGATAATAGACATATTGAAGTCTTTAAGAATATGGTGACTAGCGATCTGGAAGGAATGAAAGTTAAAAAAGTTAAAGACCCCTCTTACTTAAAAAAAGGAATTACTGCTTTGGAAAAAAATACGGATGTAGTTGTCTGTCCCATAGATAAGGGGGGCAGATTAGTGGTTATGAGCAAATCCTTTTACAAAGGAGAAATTAAACGATTATTGGCTGACCAAAATAAATACCAAGTGTTAAGTAATGACCCGGTGTTCCAGTTTAAAAGTGAGCTTCAAATACTAATCGAATATGGTAAAACCAACGGGGTTCTAAATAAAAAGGAGGCAATGTATTTAGACCCCAGTGCTTGTAGGAGACCGATTGTGTATTTCTTGCCTAAAATACATAACAACGCTCAGTCTCCCCCAGGCAGACCCATAGTTAATGGTATTGACTTGGTGTCAGCATGGTTAGGTTAATGCATTGACTATTTTCTGAAACCTTTAGTGTCAACAACTACAGCATATTTGAAGGACACTAAACACGTTATTCAGATTATGGAAACTATCCCCTGCACCATTATTGGTCACCAGGATACACTGTCTGTAAAGTGGGCCTTGGATAAATCAGATCTTCCTGATTTGCATAACATATTCCTAATGCAATTACTAGAGCTTTGTTTGGCTAGAAACTAATTTTGGTATGAGGCGATTCAGTTCGCATTGTGCACTATACAAGTATTTCATTCATTCATTCTGGAAATTTTTTCCATCAGATTCTCCGTGTTGCTATGGACGCTCGGTTTGCTCCGAGTGTAGCAAACCTATTTATGGTGCTAAAATGTAACGATTTTTTGTGATTGACCTGCACAGCTGGTTTGTTACCAAAGATACATAGATTATTTGATCATGGTATGAGAGGAAGATATTGTTAGCTTACAGCTGTTCATGTCTAAACTTAAAGTGGTTGTAAACCATTACAAACCACTTTGACCTACAGGTAAGCCTAGATTAAGGCTTACCTGTAGGTCCAAGAAATATCTCCCAGACCTATATGGTTTAGGAGATATTTGCCCGAAGACGGGCACCGCTATCTACGGCGCATGCGCCATAGACAGCGGCGCGCATGGGCACTGAGCGGGGCATCGTCGATGACGGCAATGCCGCGAGTCTCGGCTCCCGTGCGCACGCGCGGGAGTGACGTCATCGCTGCTCCGGCGAATCACAGCGCCGGAGCAGCGAGACCCACGGAGACCCACCAAGAAGATGGACGCTCGGAACTACAGGGGACAGCGGTGACTTCGCTGGCTCCTGTGTCAGGTAAGTGACACATAATGGACTACTATGCGATGCATAGTAATCCATTATGCTTTGCCTTTACAGGGAATGAAAGAGGAAGTAAACTCATCAGGGTTTATTTCCTCTTTAATGGCGATAATAAAAACATTAGTCTCTCTTGGAATGCCAATGCTTCCTGCATGACATTCCTAGATCTGGTGATTTTCAGACAGGGAAGTTCATTTAAGACAAGAAATTTCTTCAAACCGTCTGACAGAAATGGCTACATACCTTTAGATAGTTGCCACCAACAATCATGGCTGTGTAACATCCCAAGAGGGATGTTACACAGCCTACGGCGGAATTGCACTCTTGAGTCCAATTATTATATGCAGTCTAATGTGTTAGCTGAACACTTTTTCCATAAAGGATATAAGAAGGAACAGATCGCAAGTGAGATCCAGAGCATTGGGAACCTGGATTAAAACCTTTTAGGGGCAAATTCCAATAAAAATAAGTATAAAAGAGACAAGTTTGAATATAAAAAGTATCTTGGATTACAATATACAACACAAAAAATATTTAAAAAATCATTATGAAACACTGGGAAATCTTAAGAATGATAGAATTTTAGGTACAGTGTTGCCCACACGTCCGAGATTTATTTACAGAAGACCTCCCACCCTCCGAGACGTTTTGGCCACGAGTGTAGTAGACCCTCTTGTGGTTAAGGAAAATAGATTGTTTGCCTTTTTGTCTGGATTTGTCTGAAAATGCCCTGCATGCAGGCAATGTAAACATAACCTCAAAAAACGCAAGGATTTCATCTCCTCGGCCACTAACAGAAAATATCCCATAAAAAAATCTTATCACGTGTAATACAGTGGGGGTTGTGTACATGCTGGAGTGCGATTGTGGACTCCAGTATGTGGGGAGGACATCAAGACCTATGGGTGTTCGCATAACTGAACATGTTAATAATATTAAAAAAAAGCTTAAGAACACACAATGTTTCCAAACATTTTAGAAACTTTCACAATAGGGACCCAAGATATCTCAGGTTTTGGGGGCTGGAGAAGTTAAATAAGCACTGGAGAGGTGGAAAGTTCATATGCCATTTAAGTCAGCGAGAATCCTTCTGGATCCATGAGACACAGGTTTCAGTCCCAAGAGGGTTAAATGTTGAATTTGACTTAAATTGTTTCATATCAGATAAATCAATATAATTTTAATGTCTTTTCAATGCATTTTATAGTGTTTTGCTATAAGGTATTTTAAGGTATTTTATAAATGTTTTGCTGTATAAATGGTCTCTTTGTGAAGAGATGGCCGCGGGTTTATAGGTCAGTGTATTTCTTTATATTTTTCTCTCTCCTTTTAACTACAGGTGTAGTCTTACATTTAGTAATTACTATGCCTATATTAGATATTGTATTCATATACGGTAGTAACTTATATGTGTTTCTATGCATTAGTCTGTGTCCCCATGGGAATGTGTGACCATTCAAGCCACTTTGACTTCCGGTCCGCCACACTCTCCATGGAGACCAGCCATCTATTTAAACTTCCGGGTGACGTGATATCCCCACCCTCTCTGACGAAGTCCCATAGGACATAACGCGTACAGGGAGAGGAGCTATCTTGTGGACATCACCCGCTGCCATCTCTGGATCTTCGGATCCTATGTTCCTAGTTGTATACAGGCTTATTGGTTTTATATGCAGCGTGATATTGGTGCCATCCCCTTATGCCATTTTATGGATCTTTTTTTCAAATAAATCAATGGAGAGTACTTCGAACATGTCCCCTTGTTTTTTTACACTTGCCGTGGATGTGCTGGTTTCACTGCGTGCTGGAGAATACCATCATCCCACTGTGGATACAAGCGTGTTTGACCTTCTGTCTTATCTTTTCTGGTAAGAGCATTTGTTTGCCGGTGGAGGACTTGTCACCTAGAATCACCAGTGGATTGGATTTTCCATTCTATCTCATTTTTTTAAATGTAAAAACTTGATGGACCACGTGGTCTTTTTTTGCTATTACCCTTCTATGTCTCTGCCTCACTGCCAAATGCAATTCTAGTATTACCAGCCATAACTCTACTCTATCCTGATGACCCTGAGGATAAATTAGTTATTCCTAATGCTCTCATCATGAATGAAATACCTTTGTACAGGCTTTTCTGGTCTCAATTTAAAGCAGTAAAAGAGTAAAAAGCAATTATAGGTGTTCTTGTCTCCTAATTTGAGTAATACTGAATGAGCTGGCAGGTGACTTGCTGGATTTTTCATTGCAAGATGTGACAAATATTTTTAGTTGGTGAAAGGTCTGGACTGCAGGACAAGCAACTAGACCTGGTCAACAAGCACTAGTAATATCTCATATAAAATAGGCCCAGTAAGCTGACATTCCTTCTATAAAGGGCTTGGGGTAAGATAAATACACAGTTTTAACACATGTTGGGATTTTGGAATGACTCATTAGTAGGCATAAGGCATACAGTATGTGGCAACATACAGTTCCTACACTGTGGAATGCTGTTTGCTGAAGTGAGCTAAGAAAGCATGCTGCTGCTTTGTTGGTAATGTTGGTAAAAACATTATAGTTCTGTTCCTAATGTATGGTGGAGAGGATTTCCATTAGCTTGTGGAAGACACTTTCTTTGTGGTGATATTTATCACACATTTTGGACTCTTTGCATTGGACATTATTCACACTGATTTATTTTTTAATTATAATTTTTGAATATTGTGGATGCTTTTTGCACAGTATGAATGCTGTGCTAATACATACTTTAACCACTTAACGACCGGAAGGATTTACCCCCTTAATGACTAGGCCATTTTTTGCGATATGGCACTATATCACTGACAATTGCGCAGTTGTGCAACGTTGTACCCAAACAAAATGTATGTCCTTTTTTCCACAAAGAGAGCTTTCTTTTGGTAGTATTTGATCACTTCTGCGGTTTTTATTTTTTGCGCTATAAACAAAAAAAAAGCGACATTTTTAAAGAAAGCAATATTTTTTGCTGTAATAAATATCCTCGCCCCCCCCGCTCCTGTATTGCTATCATATTTTTGAAAAATAAATCCCAAAAAGCGTATAATGATTGGCTTGCACAAAAGTTATAGCATCTACAAAATAGGGGATATATTTATGCCATTATTATTTTTTTCTTACTTGTAATGGCGGCGATCAGCGAATTTTAGCGGGGCCCCGACATTGCAGGGGACAGATCAGACACACACATGCACAGATTACTGTATACATGACACTGGCAGGAAAGAGGTTAACACTAGGGACGATCAAAGGGTTAAATGTGTTCCCTGGAAGGTGTTTCTAACTGTGAGGGGAGTGGACTGACTGGAGGAGAAGAGAGATCGCTGTTCCTGATCACTAGGAACAGACAATCTCTCTCTACTCCCCTGTCAGAAAGGGGATCTGTTTGTTTATATTGACAGATCCCTGTTCTGGCTCTCCGTGGAGCGATTCACGGGTGGCCGGAAGACATTGCAGCCACCAGTCAAGTACGTCAGCTTCAGCACTGTGCACGTGGCCACTGTATGTATTGCACGAACCAACAAACAGCTACAGTGATTTGTGCAATAGAGCCAACCTTCCGCCGTATAATGATGGTGACTGGTCGGCAAGTAGTTAAAGTGGTTGTAAACCCTCACATATACCCAGTGAAGTGAAATAGCCTCAGATGATACATAGAAATTAAACAAATCATCCCACATAACTTGTAAATACTTATATAGTTACATAGTTAGTAAGGTTGAATAAAGACACCAGTCCATCCAGTTCAACCTGAGTGAGTGTCCACAATTGTCCCTATCCCTGCACATTGCACACTCACATCGGTCCCTACCCCCAAGGAGCCCACAATCCAAGGTCCCCATTCATATACTAGGGCCAATTTGGGACAGAAGGCAATTAACCTACCTGCATGTCTTTGGAGTGTGGGAGGAAACTGGAATACCAGGAGGAAACCCACGCAGGCACAGGGAGAACATGCAAACTCCAGGAAGGTAGTGTCGTGGTTGGGATTCAAACCAGCGACCTTTTTACTGCTAGGTGAGAGTGCTAACCACTACACTACTGTGCCACCCAGAACTTGTACTTGTATATCTGCTGTATTCCTTTATTTACACCCCTACCAAAGTGCTCATCATGTTAAAAATCTTTCTTCATCGATCAGAAGCACATAGGGAAGGGCAGAGAGATTGCAGTTACAGTGTGTGGGAGCTGATTGGAGTAAAGCCTCCCCCCTTCACAAAGCAAAAGTGTTCTGAATTGACAAGATTCGTTCTGAGTTCCCCAGCCCAACACAAATTTATCTCATGTGTTGGGAAAACTTTTCAGAAGTGACTTATGCTTATAACAGAGGAACAAAGCACCAGAGAGAAACAACACTTAGAGCTTTGGAGAGAGATAAGTAAACACTACAAATATATGTGCTTTGCTCAGATTCCAAGACTGTGCTTTACAACCACTTAAAGTTGGTATTATTCTATATATCTGGAGGTGCTGCATTATTTTCTTAGTTGGTTTGTTTATTACTGTATATTTTACCTGTTGCAAGCTGCCCATTTCTTTTCTTTAGCTCTACCGCCCTTTTATATTTTCTTTTTTTTAGGGGACTTGAATTATTTTTACAATTCATGAACATGTCCTGTAATAAATGTACAACTAAACAATACTGCTTTTTAAATCTCTTAGATATGATTAGGTTTTAAAAGTGAACACAGATTCCCCTTGTTTACTAACTTTACCATCTTTACTGTTTTAGCAAATCAACTGCCATTGAGACATCAAAAATGTCTGTCTGCAACTTCTAAAAATAGTGATAGCCCTAGGAAATCTTCTAAGGTGGTTTTCACACTAGCTAACAAAGGTTTAATTTCCCATTGTATTTTCCCATAAATGTATGCACTGTTGATCTAGTGGAACATTTATACATTTCATTCTACAGTCATATCCTAACAGATTTGATTTGTCTGCAATTCAAATGAAAATGTGTGGTCTGTTCAAATGTTTCTCTGGTTACAAAAGTCAAGCATATTACCAGACAAGTTGGGATGAATTTATTGATGTTTAGTGGTGTGGTCACTGGAAAACACCATGCGCTATTAAATCACGTCGTCTGTTGACAGAGGTCAACAAATATATTTTGCTCAGCTATCAATCAATCTGAATTCTATTCATTAAAATGAGAAGACAACCTGTAGAAAGCTTTTAGTCACCCAAGTGTCAAAGTTTCCTGGCAATGTACTGCTTACAGTTTTTCTTTCAACAAACAGTCAAAAGTGACATTACATAACTTCATTCATACATTTTCATCAGGGGGGAAGCAAAGGAAAATAAAGTTGATAATTAATTACAATAATTATAAATCGGGAGTGCCATAAATTATACTGGATTAAATAAGGGAACTTGAGTAAGGTGAGGCTTTGCCAAACTAGCATACTGACACAGCTTCACTCCCCATAACTGAAGTATATAAAGAACCTTAACAGGGTGTGCATCAATGGCATAAATTTGACATAAGACTAAAATGTGTCTGAGATCAATCAAAACTCACCAATAGGTAAATTTTACCAGCAAGTGACCTCCTACTGATGTTCTTCAAGGGGGTTTTGCATCAATGAAATGCACTACTTTTCTAAATGTCTGTTAAAGAACACCTCACCTCACCCACATAAAAATATAATTTGTGAATAGGAAGAAAACTACTAACTGTCTCATGATACTCCTGCAAAAATGTATCAAAACGATATACCCCTGAGGAAGTCATGTGGTAGTGATGACATGCGTTGCGCAGAGTCGGGTGATGTTGATTACTGGGATTGAGATATGAAGGAATAACTATTGTCTTTTTTTAAATGTAAGTGGATGCTTGTGCAATACATTTTAAATACTAAAAAATAGGATATTTATTTTGATTGTGAAGAAGAGAGGAGTTTTACCTACATAGTCCATAATAACACTGCAGCTAAATCGCATGAGGGGAGAGGAGGAGTGAAGGAGAGGATACTGATCGGCTGTTTAACATTTGGAGTATAACCCAGCTGGGGAAGGCATTGTTAGACCTAATACAGGTTTTTCATAGAGGCGAGCATAGTGGGGAACTGGTGAAGGGGATCGTTGCCCACTTATGCACCTATTAATCTGACAGATGGGAAAAGTTGGTGGAATAAGCACAATTTAAGGAGCACTCTAAATGAAGGTTGAAGAATTGTGTTATTATATATTAAATATTTGAATGATCACTGTAAGAGGAATTTCTATGAATTCATTGTGATTCACATAATTTATATAGAGAAGCACAACCAATATACAATACTGCAAAACTATATAACTAAATACACTGAAATTAGTACAAACACGAAATAATCTAAATAAAAATAAAAATATCATACTAGATGCAAAAGAAGAAACTGTGATGATTTGTCAAATAACAAAAATAACACCCTAACCTTACATCTCTCATTTGCTCCCTTTTGGTCTGTTAAATATATAATTGAAAACATTTTTGCTTTATCCCTTTGATAAGTGCAAAAAACTACCTATTGATCTTGTCAGCAATTCTGAGTTGTCCTGTGTACACTTCCTGTGTTACCTAATTTGCGCTCTTAGTTCTCATCTTGGTAATATGAGAGTGTGGGGATTTTGAGTAGTTTAACTGCTAGCCGGCCACTAGGGGGCACTTGCACACCGCCGGAAGCGCCAGGTTTCCGTGATCGCTCGGGGCACATGGAGAACCGGGAGCTGTGTGTGTAAACATACAGTTTCTGGTACTCTGAGCAGTGAACTGACAGATTATCTGTTTATACAGAGTATGAACAGCGATCTGTTAGCTTCCCTGCACAGTCCCATCCCCCTTCAGTTAGAACACTCTCTAGGATACATATTAACCCCTTCGCTGCCCCCTAGTGTTAACCCCTTCACTGCCAGTGACATTTTTACAGCAATCAATGCAATTTTAATCACCCTGATCGCTGTCTTAATGCCAATGGTCCCAAAAATTTGTCAAAATTGTCCGACGTGTGCAGTATAAGGTCGCAGTTATGATAGAAATCGCTGATTGCCACTATTACTAGTAAAAAAAATATTAATAAAAATGCCATAAAACTATGCCCTATTTTGTAGACGCTATAACTTTTGCGGAAACCAATCAATATACGTTTATTGTGATTTTTTTACCAAAAATATGTAGAAGAATATGTATCGGCCTAAACTGTGGAAAAAAAATGTTTTTATATATTTTTTGGGGGTATTTATTATAGCAAAAAGTTAAAAATAATGCGTTTTTTTTTCAAAATTGTTGATCTTTTTTTGTTTATAGCACACAAAATAAAAAATGCAGAGGTGATCAAATACCACCAAAAGAAAGCTCTATTTGTGGGAAAAAAAAGGAAGTCAATTTTGTTTGGAAGCCATGTCGCATGACCGCACAATTGTCAGTTAAAAAGACGCAGTGCCGAATCGCAAAACGTGGTCTGGTCTTTGGCCAGCCAAATGGTCTGGGCTTAAGCGGTTAAAAGACAACTGTGCAGGGCTGACAACACTACTGTGTGTTTTCAGCCCCACAACAGGAAATTAGGAGCAGATTGCCTTTCTGGCAGATAAACAGCTATTTGTATGTTTTTGCTGCATGTTTAAATGGCTATAACATGGGTAAATCTGCATGTATTGTACAACTGTACTGCAGAAAATCCTACATGTTTTTTTTTGTTTTACTTTGCCCTGACATATACCTTCTTTATTCCCTACTCTATCCAAAAAGAAAAAAACACAGTTTTGACTTTAGATGTACCCTAAAGTTTACTGGCAGATTTAATTTAGGACATTTTTACTAGTATTACACATTTTTCACTTACCTTTAACTAGTTCCTGTCTGGCCTACTGTAAAATGACGGTTGGGTTGGACTTTCCACGTTCCAGGTGGACGTCATATAACGTCCTCCAGGAAAATGGCCACGCTGTGGCACAATCTGTCACCAGCTGTGTCCAAACAGCTGATGACTGATAACTGTACCGGCCCGCTGCCAGTACCATCACAGCAGATCTCATGACTAATCACAGCAGATCTCATGACAATTGTAAACAATGAATGGCTTCCTTTCATGCCATTTATTGTATACAATTGTGTCGCTATCTGTGATTGGTCACAGTGATCACACGATACAGACATGGCCAATCACAGCTAACAACAACAATACACACTAAATTAATCAGTTTCATTAAGTAAAAATGGTTGTCTATACCAGTGAAATAATAGGATTTTTTGTACTCACCATAAAATCCTTTTCTCTGTAATTCACCGACCAACACAGCTCCTCTCTTAGCCATTGGGTTATTATGCCCACCACTAGGAGAATACTAGGCATTAGTTGTTATACAAGCTTGGGCAACAACCCTACAGCCTGCCATGCATTCATCAGTACGTCAACAAGCAGTATCATGTAAAGAGAAAAAGGAGGGGCGGGCGCTGTGTCGGACGGTGAATTACAGAGGAAAGGATTTTACCGACCGACACAGCTCCTCTCTTAGGCATTGGCATGTCCCCAAGCAGTGCCAAATGAGGGGTGGGAAAACAGCATAGAAACTTCATCCACCATGGCAAGTGGGAACTAGTGAGACTTTACCCACAAAAAAACAACAGTGCGTGGAGAAACCCACCACAAAACCAGGGTACCCTTAACAGGAGTGACTACCCACAACCGCACCAAAAACTGCGGAATGTAATGTAACAGCGCATTAACTTAACGGTACTGTGGTTTTATCGAAAAACCAGGAAAAAAAGAAAATAAATTGCATATTCAATTGCAACTATACGGCCGCCTGGAAAACTTTGCGGCCAAAACAAGCATCAGCTGATGCACTGATGTCTACCTTGTAGACAGACGACCATGTCGCTGCTTTACACACCTGAGCGACAGACGCTTGGTGTCGGAAGGCCCAAGACGTTCTGATTGCCCTTGTGGAGTGGGCCGTGACCAGAAAGGGGGGCACCTTCCTCTTCTAGGGCGTAGGCTTGCACCACAATCTGTCTGATCCACCTGGAAATGGTGGCCGACAAGACCGACATGCCTTTCTTTGGACCAGTCACTGAAACAAACAGTGAGTCTGACTTCCGAAAAGGGAGCAGTGACAGACAAATACACCTTTAGAGCCCGAACCACGTCCAGAGCGTGAAGGGCCACTTCCTTAGGGTGTTTCGGCTTAGGACACAGATATGGTAATACAATGTCCTCATTGATATGAAAAACCGAGACCACTTTCGGCAGAAAAGAAGGACGCAACACCACCTTATCCTTGTGGATAACCAGATAAGGTGACTTGCAGGACAAAGCCGCCAGTTCCGAAACCCTCCTGGCCCATGTGATGGCCACTAGGGGAATCTCCCTGATATTTTCAAAGGCGTTTTTTGAAGCGCCGATATCACCAGGTTCAAATCCCACGGGATTAACGGTAGACGCACCGGAGGGACCACATGTCGACACCCTGAACAAAGGTACTCACTAATGAGTGAGATGCCAGGGGTCACTGAAAAAAGACTATTATCATTATTATATTTGCCCCTTAATGGTGCTTAACGTCAATTTCTGGTCTACTCCTTGCTGAAGAAACAGCAGGATCCTGGATATAGAAAAGGAGCGTGGATGCCACCCTTTCTCCTCCTGTGATGTGCCTTCCAGGTACGATGATATATCTTCCGAGAAGAAGATTTCTGCGCCCTCAACATAGTTGGGATCACAGAGTCCGACAGACTCCCGGTTCCTCAACACCTAGCTCTCAAAAGCCATGCCAATAAAGCCAGCGATGATAAAGCAGGATGAAGAATCAGACCTTGAGACAGAAGGTCCTCTCGTAATGGCAGTTGCCATGCGTCCGCCACCAGGCGCACTAGGTCTGCGTACCAGGGATGCTGAGGCCAATCTGGGGCAACCAGAATCCCTGGGATCTCCTCAACTTCCACTCTGCAAAGCAGACGTGGTAACAACTTCAGTGGATGAAAGCCATAGATCAGCTGGTACTGATCCCACAGAGCCATCAGCGCATCTGACGCATCTGCCCACGGATCTCTTGTCCTGGACACGAATCTCGGCACCTTCCGATTGAGACGGGAAGCCAGAAGATCCACGTCTGGTGTGCCCCACCTCAGGCACAGTAGCCTGAATACCTCCGGATGCCATGCCCATTCTCCTGGGTCCAGCATCTGGCGACTCAAATAGTCCGCCTGCCAGTTCTCCACTTACGGGATGTAAATGGCCGACAGGGCTGGTACAGGTCACTCTGCCCACCGAAGTATGTGACCGTGCGGTGAATGAGCTCCTTGTTCCCCTTTGGTGATTGACGTATGCCACATCCGTGGCATTGTCTGACTGGATCCTGATCCGCCAACCAAAGGCCCTGAGCCGACTGAACACCCATCACTCCACGCCAGCCAGATAGGCTGGCGTACGTTGTAATCAGTGTCCACTTCAGAGGTAGGAACGACTTCCTGGACTGAATCACCGGGCATCTCAACCACCACATCAGTGAATCTCTGACTGACTGGCTCACCTGGATCTGTCGATCCAGGGACAACTGAGATTTGTCCCATTTTGTCAAAATCTTCTTCTGCAGGACTCTGGTGTGAAACTGGGCATATGGTACTGTCTCGAAGGAGGCTACCATGAGTCCCAAAACTCGCATGCAGAAGCAGAGCAACGACCACTTGCGGTTCCTTAGCAGTTATACCACTAAGAGTCTGCAGTTTGTTTGAAGGGAGAAAAATTCTCGCTTCCCTGGAGTCCAGCAACAAGCCCAAGTACTCCAGACGCTGGGTCGTTACAATCACCGACTTCTTTAGGTTCAACAGCCACCCACATTCTTGCAGGGTCTGCATGGTGATCGCTACATCCGCCTCTAATTCTGAGGCAGAAGATGCCCTCCGGAGGAGATCACCTAGGTATCCCATGATCGCGATCCCATGTTGCCGCAACAACGCCAAAACTGGAGCCAATACCTTGGTAAAGACTCGGGGGCTGATGCCAGACTAAAAGGAAGAGCCACAAACTGGTAGTGGGCTTCCCTGACTGCAAAACGCAGAAGCTTTTGATGCCGAAGGCATATGGGTATGTGCAGGTACGCATTCTGGATGTCTAAGGATGCCAGGGAGTCCCGTTGATGGAGTGCAGCGACTACTGAGTGAACTGATTCTATTCTGAACCTCTGCACTTTCACAAAGTGAATGAGGGCTTTTAGGTCCAAGATTGGATGTACCCTTTCCTTCTTGGGAACTACAAACAGATTTTAGTAGAATCCCTGGAAACGTTCCGATTCCGGAACCGGTACAACCACCCCGTCACTAAGCAGGTTCCTTACTGCCCCCAAGAGGGCCTCCTGGCGATCCGGGGATACGGGTATGCTGGAGGGGAAGAATCTGTTTGGCGGCCAAGAAAGAAACTCTATCTTGTAGCCTGAGGAAATCAGATCGCAGGCCCATTGGTCGGATAGCCGAGAGGACCACTGGGCTGCAAACTCCCGAGACATGGGTGGGGGCAAACCTTCATGTAGTAGCACTTTTGTTCGCAGGCTTGTTAGGTTTGCGGTTCCAGGGATGTTTTTGTCCTTCCATGGTCATTCTGTCAGGCTGGGGACGTTTAGCCAAAGCCACGGGCGGATGAAAAAGCCGTTTGTGAGTGGAAAAAGAGAGCCCTTGCCTACGGCCTGGCACCTTAGCATTCCTGGCCTGTGGGAGTAGGGTACTCTTACCACCAGTGGCATTTTTAATAATGTCATCCAAAGAATCTCCAAAGAGCTGGTCACCAAGGAAGGGAAGATCCGTTGGGGCTTTTTTGGATGCCTGGTCATTAGACCAGCATTTTAACCAAATCAGGCGCCTCAGCACCACTGCTGACACTGAAGCCCTGGATAACAGAGGGAGAGTATCCAGGGCCGCATCACAAACGTACTTAAGGCCTTGCACTAGTTGGTCTGCAAGTTCCACACAGGAAGCCTGTTGCTCTCCCAATTTGCAGTGCAACAGTTTTGCCCACTCAGTGTCTGCGACACAAGTGTGGATGCCAGTACTGGTCGCACGGCTGACCCCACAACTGTAAACAAGGAAGGAGCCACTGCCTCGGCCTTCCTGTCCGTGGGATCCTTAAATTCAGCAGTCCCCTCTACCGGGATTGTAGTTACTTTATTTAACCTGGATACTGGAGGGTCCATGACCGAAGGAGCCAACCACTTCTTGGGAAGGCTTTCCTTAAAAGGGTAACGCACCGCAATGGACCGAAAAGGTCCGCTGTGGGCGACCCCATTCCTTGTAAATGAACTTGTCAAAATAAGTCAGATACGGGAACGCCTTAGGTGAATGTGCTGACTTGCGGGACCCAAAGGGGACATCAGCAGAGGGATCTGCTGGCTCCTGAATCTTCAGGGTATCACGCACAGCTGTGAAAAGTGCTCCAACAAGCGATTTGTCGCACGTGGACCCAGGGATGGGGACTCATCCGAACGGTCCTGGTCAGCGTCATCTGACAAGACAGAGCAGGGGTCACCAGCCTCAGCAGGACCCGAGTCTGCGTCAGAGCTCTCCCCAGAGGACGAGGGGGGGCAGGGGGCACTTTTTTGCACCCTTTTGCCCATGTGCCATCTCCATCTTGGCAACGAATGAATTGAGGACTGCCTTCAGGGTGTCCATGGGCACAGCGCAGGCGACCCAGTTGCAATTGCCTGGATTTCAGGGGAAGAAACACTAGTTTCTGAAGCCATGCTGACCCTACCCTGTCTGCCTCCAGAAGGGGACTTAGGACAGTGACAGTCCCACCCTCCTTACTGCCGCTGGCTGAGGGGCTCTTTCCCGCCAGACTCACCACCCTGAGGAGTTCTGCACTATCCAGCAAGTAGTGCCTGTAGTTCCTGTTGGCTTCCAGGTGCAGAGGAAACAGTGCTGTGTCGGTGGAAGCAGCTGCAAATGGCACTAAAACTGCTCTGAAGTGTGCTCAGGCTTCAAGAAAAATGGCCGCCCAGTGTCCAGCACAAGGACATAAAACACAGGGAAAATGGCTGTGGGAGCACAGGAGCACATGCTGCTGCTAGAGAACACTAAAAAACTTGTAAAGGCTTCAAGAAAAATCATCAGGAGAAAGGCCGCTGAAGCCCAGGAGAGCATAACACCCTTGCCCACACCTAAAGCCGAAAGCAGCTCCATGAGGCTCAGGGAGAAAACAATGGCAGGAAGCAGCTAGCCAGCGCACCCCCCCAGGGAGCTCCTGATCACAGGGGTAAAACAAAAAAAATGTAAAAAAAAGTAATAAAAAAAGAAAAAAAATGTAGTTTTCTTTTTTACATACTATGAAAAGTCAGTGTCCATAACCAACTCCACATCAGGTATATGACGTTGTACTGCATTGGTGACAGTATTTGAAAAAAAGAATTAAGAAAGATTATTCAAAGTGTGACAGTGCTGAAAGCTGAACATTGGCCTGGGCAAGAAGGGAGTGAAAGTGTTTGGTATTGAAGTGGTTAATAACATTTCACGCAGACTATGCATTTTGTGAACTACGCAATAAAATAAACTATAGGGAGAATCATAAGCTTTAGAAAGCAATTATGTCAGCAAATCTCTGGTACAAATCAATCAAGCCAATGAAGTTAAACCAAGCAGAAACTCTGCACCTGAAAAAAAAAAAAAAAAAAAGTTTCTGACGCTTCAAATTAAAGTGATGCTCAACTCTGGTTTACAAAAAAAATCTATTCTATTCAAATATCCTCTATTACTCTCAGCCTCCTCTACAACTCCAAATTCCTTTTTTTTTTCTGCAGTGATAAAACTTCCTGTTAGAGAGTGGCTATGCTCATTCCCCATGGTCCTTGTTAGTAGGAGCACAATCACTCTTTCTTTCTCACTCCCGAGATGGACTAGAGACTAGGGATGAGCTCAGGCGTGTTTGCATGGAACACGTGTAGAGCCTACCAGGAAGTCGGCGCAGCGCTGCGCTAATCACAGGCAGTGAGACATTGCCCCAATGTGCGGCTGCAGAGATCAGGCAATGTCTCACTGCCTGTGATTAGCGCAGCGCTGCACCGACTTCCTGGCAGGCTCTGCACGTGTTCCATGCGAACACGCCTGAGCTCATCCCTACTAGGGGCTATGGGATTTGTATTGTGCAGAGAGCAGTGCACATAACAGCAACTAAAGTGCACCGCTTGTTTAACACAAATGGAAGTGATGGGGAAAAGGAGAGGTTTAGGAGCTCACAGAAGGAGGCACAGTAATGTCGCGTACACACGTAGCAGACTATCCGGCGGACTTAGTCTGGCGGACTGTCCGCCGGATTTTCCGAACGAGCTACCTGCCCACACACAGTGCTTTTGCGGCGGACTAAGTACGGCGTACTAAGTCCGCCGTACTTTTGAAATGAACGGACTCGCCCACACACATGGAGGGGTTTCACAGGTAAATGGGTAGGGGTACATTGTACCCCATACTCATTCACATAGGGTGGGGGGCCGGGTTCCAGTGGCCCCCTTATTAAAGGGGGCTCACGGATTCCAATAAGCCCCCCGCCCGCAGACCCCGACAACCAACGGCCAGGGTTGTCGGGAAGAGGCCCTTGTCCTCATCAACATGGGGACAAGGTGCTTTGGGGTAGGGGGGGGCGCGTGGCCCCCCCTTCCCCAAGGCACCCCCCATGTTGAGGGCACGCGGCCTGCTACGGCTCAGGAGAGGGGTGGCCGCTCGCTCGTCCCCACCCTCTTTCCTGGCTGGCCGGGTAGCCGGGTAGCGTGCTTGGATAAGGGTCTGATATGGACCTAGGGGGGGCCCCCACACCAATTTTTTGGCAAAGGGATTCCCCTTTAAGTCCATACCAGGTGACGGGGCAGCAACGCCTCCTTCGCTGGTCCCGGCTACCTGGAGCTGCACTCAAAATGAGCGGACTTTTCTCCGGACGGGAAAAAAGTCAGTTCATTTCAAAAGTACAGCGGACTGGCACACACACGGCCGTACTGTCCGCCGAAATGCGAGTCCGGCGGACAGATTGGTGTGCAAATCTACTTTCTTAGTCCACTGGACTGGATTGTTTGATCATGTATATGCGGCATAAGAAACTATTTCATGAAAATACCTCCAAGTAGTAGAGGTTTATTACTTTGGAAAATATGACCAGATCTTATCTTTAAACCTAAAGAAAAGAGGAAGCAAGACAACGTCACCAGAATAATACTATGATATTCAAATGAACATGAGAAAGTGAGGAGAATCCTCACAAAATATTGGTATATTCTTACAGCGGATCCAACTATTGGTAATCTAGTAACATAAAACCCATAAATCACATACAAAAAAGCAGACCTGATTGGAGAATCACTTTTGCAAAGTGAATACAAAAGAAAGTCAAGGAAAGACCCCTGTAAAACGTGGTGTACATTTCCATGCAGAGCCTATTTACAATGCCCAGTTATAAAGAAAAGAGCACATCTGATCTTACCAAATGGTGCACTTTGCAAATTGCAAAACAAAGGGTGTAGTGTATATAATGCAATGCCAGTGTGCCAGTGTAAGTAAACATACTGTATGTGCAGCATGAAAATCTGCAACCTTTATCTGCCCTTGGCCCAACATGCTGACAAGAAACAAGTATAAAATGCCAGACATCAACTTTACGGTATTGGATCATATCCAAATTCCACCTAGAGGAGGAAATTGGAATAAGATCCTACTCCAGCGCAAAATGCGCTGGTTTAGTATCTTAATGCCACAACCCATCCAGGCCTGAATGAAGCCAAAAGCTTAAGATCCTTTCTTCAGGGCTTCAATTCAGGCAAAACAGATTAATTTATCTTAAGTAATACATTTTAGATAAGACAACTTAAGAAAGAATTCCCTCTTTTCAGATAAAATGAATGCATCATACATAATTAGCTCATAGGTGAAATAATATAAGAACACTTGTAAATTGACCTAACTTCTCTATGCACATCCACACTGTAGATGATCTGCACCTTAGACATATATATTGGAGAAATAGACAAAGCACCTCTGGGTTTTGCAATATTTGCATACAGATGGATTTGTTATTTTTATTATAAATATTTTGTTGTACTGGTGGAAGTACTCTTCTCAGCTCAGGGACCTCATCTATTTGCGTTCGTGACTATACCCAGCACAGGAAGGCTCCTACAATCTTGTTAGGGGCCTTTACATTTTCTCTAGTACATTCTGGGACCAATAGGAGTCTTTCCTTGATCTCAGACACTAGAGACATACTGTGTCAATGGTGTCTGTCCATAATATGGTCGCCAACTGGTCTCCGGGTGTTGTCATCATGGAGATCGGTTATGGCGTGGCAAAACATGGCGTCATTATGATGCACATGCGCAATATAGTGGGATTCCGGAGATCGCACCTGCCATGATTTCTCTCTCCACATCTGTTTATGCGGACAGGAATTTCTGTTGGAGCGGCTTTGCTCACATGGGCGATAGGTGGCTTGGGAAGAAGTGAGGACATTTTGGATCTCCACAAATTTTTGATGGACCACATTTGTGTTACACACAAATGGCTTACTTGTAAGTAATTTCGCTGACTTGTAGCTGGCATGCATGAAGTATTTTAAGTGGCAACTGGTCCTTCAAATCTATCATGTAGTATACAATATGGATGTCTTTTGATCATCTATTACAATTTTTTTTTTTGGTTCTCCTCTTTTCCCATAGTTTAATACCATTGGTGACATAATCATTGGACGTAGTCAAGCAGCCCTGTTATAGCATGAATATCAAGTCACATTGGAGATGTGGGAGTTTTTCCTGTGCTGGGAGAGTGCTTAAACCCAAGATAAGATATGATGTAAGTGTTTATGTATATAATACATTTATATGAACTTTATATGAGTATATGAAGCATCAATGTTCAAAATGTTAAAGCAAAATAACTATATTACAGAAGTGGTAAAAATCCCTGAAGAAGATACGCTTATATTTCAAAACACGTTGTATACCCCCACCTACTAGGAACCATCCACAAGTTCATAATTGATGGTGGAACAGAACAGCAAGTAGCTGGGAAATACCACTTCTATACATCTTGATGGTTTTACATGTAGCGCTGACATGCTTGTTTATTAACCACTACAATACAGGGCACTTTCGCCCCCTTCCTTCCCAGCCCAATTTTCAGCTTTCATCGCTCTCTGCACTTTCAATGACAATTGCGCGGTCATGCTACACTGTACCCAAATGAAATTTTTATCATTTTGTTCACATAAATAGAGCTTTATTTTGGTGGTATTTATTCATGACTCCGTTTTTTATTTTTTGTGATATTAGCGCAAAAAAAGCGGAAATTTGGAAAAAAAACAATATTTTATTTTTTCTATTTTAAAAGAAATCCAATAAAATCAAATTTTGTCATAAATTTAAGCCAAAATGTATTCTGCTACATGTTTTTGGTAAAAAAAAATCTGCTAAGTGTATAATAATTGGTTTGTGTGATCACGGACATATGTACGCAAATGATCATGTACATATGTGTGCAGGTGATCACGTACATATGTGTGCAGATAATCATTGGAACATTGATTTTAGTGGGACATATGTGGGGAACATGTGTTTTTTTATTTGGGGACATGTCTTTTTATTATTTGGGGACATGTGTGGTGACGTGTATTGTGGTGACATGTGTGTTTACACTGGACTAGTGATCAGTGAGTAAAAAGCTGTAAAAACAGCTCATACTCACTGATCACCAGCCAGCTGCAGCGATCTGCTCTCCTCTCCTCAGCGATGACTTCCGTGTGAGGAGAGGAGAGCAGATTGCCTAGTAACCGGCTGTTTGTTAACATCACATGATGGCCGTGATTGGACACGGCCGTCATGTGATCAGGAGGGCCAATCACAGAGCCCTTCTGACGATCTGAGATGCGCCGTGTCCGGGTGACACGAGCGCATTGGGATCGCGCCGCTGCGCAGGCACGCGTGCGCGTGATCTCCCTCTTGCTGATGGACGTTCAGGAACGTCCAGTCAGAAGGAGGCGGCTCCCACCCGGCCGTATATGTACATTGGCCGGGTGGGAAGTGGTTAATGTGTGTTTCCATGTAATAATCAAAAGTCTATGGACATTTCTATGGCTTAGTATTTGGCACCATCTAGCGGCCAAATACTGGTACTGAACTTAAATGTTTATTGCTTTGAAGAAAGCACAAAAGACATATACAGGAAGTGACTGTTGTTTTGATCAGAAAGTTGACCCTTTTACCCAGGAGGCTTGATGGCCTACCCATGAACACTTTCTCTGGCAGTGCATGCTGGGTAGGACATAAAAGGACCTGGAGCAACCATTTTAGCTCTCTTGGGACCACGCTGCCTGCCTGTGCGGATCTGTGGAGAGGTTTCTTGGAGACAGCGGCTGACAGCCATCGCAGAGCGCCAGTCTGTTTGTTCGTGAGGTGACCTAACGGAGCCTGAAAGATAGTAGCTGGATTGAGAAGGTCCAAAGACACTCAGCGGAGAATCGGAGAACTGAATTGATTCAGCGAAGCTATACAGAGCGTCTGGCCCAGCTGACGTAAAGGCAAGCTACAGTCACCGGACCAAAGTGATCACGCGGAACTCTGATGCAGTTGGTGAGCGGGTTGCGGCCCACCATTTGCTAACTTTTGCACGCAGTTAGACTCACATACAGGCCTCACTGGAACCTGTAGTTCCACGGAGGCACAGCAGAGCAACTGACACTGAGCAGGCTTGAGGCCTATCTACCTTGGCGCCTCAAGCGTTTGTAAATAAGTTACTGGAGTTACACCAGGAGCATTTCAGTTGAATCCTCCATGAACTTTGGATTACAAATATAAAGGAGTGACTTTAGCTAGTGAAGAAAAGAAGACCACGGATAAAAGTACTTTAAGTGAGGCCTCACATATAGCCTTTAAAGCAGGAGGAGCTCCCAGGTTTATACATATATATATATACATATATATACATTTTGTATTGTTATATTGAAATATATTGTGCTGTCGTTCTACGTTTGGGATGAAAGCACAATTCCTGTAATCACCTGTGTAAATATTTTGCAGTAAAGATATTTCTGGTTAAGTATCCAGTTGTGTGGCGTACTGTTTCTTCCCACCAGGTGAAGCCAGTGGATCCTGAGGGTATAATACAGGTACTTTGCATTGTTTTATATTGTACTGTATTACATTGCACCACAGCTGTGCCAAGGGGATTGAGTCAAGTTAGTGGGATTTCTCGGTAGAGTGCAGGCCCAATCTAACCAGCAGCTCCTTCGGGGGTTAGTGCTACATACACGATGAACACCACTTTGTTTAATATGATGGAAAATATCTTGGAATTTCACAAAATTGTTTATTGTTTTTATTAACTATTAATTTTTTTCTGACTTTAAAATGACAAAATAAAGATTTTTTTTTTAATATAGCTGTTTGAACTGCCCTACAAAATCACCAAAAATTTGGTAATACACATTTGTGATGGCCCTGAATTATTGGCCAGGACTTGCTGACAGGCGTGCTGTGTACAATCACAGTGGGCGCCAGTGCGTGCCTATGTGGGCTGCCCATTCATAGTAGATTGCAGGTAGGCGGTCAGTCCACAAGTAGTTAAATACACTTTAAGTACAGAAAAATAACCATTAAAGCGGGAGTCCGCCGGGGGTCCGCTTTTTTTTTTTTTTCTAAAAGCCAGCAGCTACAAATACTGCAGCTGTTGACTTTTAAAATAATGACACTTACCTGTCCAGCGCGCCCGCGATGTCGGCACCCGAAGCCGATCTCTCGATCGTCTCTCGGGTGCTGCCGCCGCCATCTTGGGTATGGGAATCACGAAGTGGAGCCTTTCGGCTTCATTTCCCGGTTCCCTACTGCGCATGCGCGAGTCGCGCTGCGCAATAAGGATGGACCCGCTGCCTCTGGGAACTGTGTGTTTCCCAGCAGGCAGCAGGGGACTTTCGGAAAGGGGCGTAATCTACGCCCCTTTCCGCAGAGAGCTATCCCGGAAGTGGGTGCAGATACCTGTACTGTACAGGTATCTGCACCCCCCTCCCCCCTGAAAGGTGCCAATTGTGGCGCCGGAGGTTCCGATGAGCGGAAGGTCCACTTTAGGGTGGACCTCCGCTTTAATGTGGCAGAACTATCGTGTACTCCTACCTCCCTCTTTGATATGAGTATTTTTGACTTTAGATTCTAAGTGACGTGTTTTCAGCCATTTCTACTTGATGTATGATTTATTACAAAGAATACAGATTACCTTACCTCCTTTGTGCACAGGCTGAGAGCACAGGAAGTTATAAGGTGCCTATATTTCTGACAACATTCACATGTTTTTTTTGCACTCATACAGATCAGATATATCAAAACGCTCTCAATGGTATATTCAGCAGACCAAAAGGAACAAATAAGAGATGTTTATTGGTATAATTTACATAAAGCCAAAATGGAGTTTTGAGCATCATATAAAATATGGGAGCGTAAGAACCCCTGCCAGGTTTGTACCACTGTCTATGTTGGGAGATACACCATCAGTATATTCCCTGGTGATAGAAACTGAAAGGAAATCTTAAATTGTACAGCCGTCTCTAGCCGGAGGGAAGGGGACATTTTCCAATGCACACATCTGTTCTGGTGACACATGTCAAAATGTGGGATTTCCCCATTCCTAATCACTCCCTGTTGTGCATTTGGGATAAAGAGAAATCTCCCTGGTATTTGACTAAAAGATTAATTAAGATTATAAACTTCACACTCCTTTCAAAATGTAATAAAAACAGTATTCACTTTACTTTAATTTGCAGCAGCTGGGACAAATACGTACTCCAGGTCCAGATATTGCCAAATACTGTGCCTGCTCCTTCCCACATCTATTTAGATCTATTACAATTAAAGAAGAGAGATGGCCATACACCATAACTGGAATTCAAAGGCTTTCATTTATGCAAGGTAACCTAGTTTTAAACTGCTTTAGCAGCCCGGAAGCAGATCTTAATCAGTTATCCCATAAAGGGAACACACCTCTAATGCTTGACATTACAGGTTCACTAGAGGAGTTGTTACCAAAAATGTAAAAAAACGAATTAATAAATATTCAAGACAAGATAATCTTAAGGAAAAGTAAATGCAGTACTAAAGCAGGAGGGATTACAATATATCTAGAAAATTAAGGTATGGGATTTGCTTTTTTTTTTAATCACACTTACCTAGCTGGATGCAGCATCGGTCCGATGCTGCATCTGTCCCCTGCTGGCTCTAACACTGAGAATCGAGCAATCAAACACCGCCGATCACTTGGTTCTCAGAGCTCCATGAGCAGAGAGCTTTTGACTGTCAGTCACTGGCTGTCTACTCTGCCCCCCATGCGCTCACTGGAGCGCTGGGCTGTGGAGGGGGTGGGAGTGGCTGGCTCAGTCTCTCAGCGGCTTGCTGGGAGGCTGAGCTGGGTGCCGGTCCATTCATGTGCATGGATCCTGACTCTATTGTCGCAATCCTTTCTGAGCCTGGAGCAGCTCTGTAACATCAGCTGTCAGCAGGCTTCTGTCCGCTGTCTGCTGAAAATGGGTAATAGGAGTGCAAAACCAACTGAACTCTTGTAATCCACAGGAGAACTACAGCTCTAATTCTACATTAAAGTGGAGGGCCACTCTAAAATAAAAAAATTACATTAACATTGTCAAAAAATATAAAAAACTAAATTGTAAATAAAAATATTTTTTTTTACTTACCAGAAACCCCTGTTGCTAGGCAGTCTTCCTAATCTGCCTCTTCCTATTCCACAGTGCTTCCTCCTCTTCGGTGAGCTGCCTCGTTGCCTTCTGGGACGTGTAAGTGTCCCAGAAAACAACAGGGCCATTCACAAAGCAATGCGTGACTCACGAATGCGCAGTAGGAAATGGGCAGTGAAGCCGCAAGGCTCCACTTTCTGTTTCCCTTCATTAAGATGGTGGCGCCAGCACCCGATCTGATGGATGGATCACCCTGGGGAGCGACATCGGGGGCTTGCTGGACAGGTAAGTGCCCTTATTAAAAGTCAGCAGCTACAGTGTTTGTAGCTGTTGAATTTTTAAAAGAAAAAGTTGCGGTTGGAACACAGCTTTAAGGCAATGAATTGCTGCTGTATGGAGAGCTAAAATGGGAAAAAGAAGAATATTAGAAGTAACAAAATTAATTTACCTCTTTCAACATTTGGTATTCCTAAATCTACTGTTGGGATAGTGGGGTCTGTATGATCACTGTAATACTCGAGGTGTACAGCTTCCTTCTCCCATGTCTGCTTGACAACTGGTACTGCAAATAAACACAGATATATCATAGGATAAATCCCCCATAAAAGAGACATGATACAACAACAATAATGAAATAAAGTCCTGTATGCACTACTCTATGTGCTAAGTCACATTGTAGAAGGACTGCACCTATTTTTAGTGGTGGCTAAAAACAGTTTTTAGCCACCACTAGTCACTTGCTATCTAAATCTTCAGCAGGTCCTATTTAAATGGTAATTTCAGAAAGAGGACAAGCAAGGGTTTGCACAAATATTATAACCAGCTGCTCACAAAGACTAGCAAAAATTGCAGTGTGCTTTAAACTTGATATGTAACTCGTTATTGCTTATCTTAAAAAATATAATTTATATTTTAAAGTGTATTTATAGCCAATTAATAGGTTTATATAGAGTAGAGAAGATACAATCTCCTCTCAGATTTTTTATTGGTCTCTCTTTTTCTGCAGGGGAGAATAACCCTCCCTATTTCAACTACTGACCATTGTCACATTGACAGGAAGAGATTAGAATTCCAAAATTTCACATTTGCCACCATAACAAGATGGGGTGGTAAATATTCCAATGGGGGCCCGTATTCAAGTGTCTGAGAGGGGAAATCCTCTCAATCTATAGTGTTTTTTCTCTCACTTGCTCTTGCGTCCCAAGACCGGGAAAGGGCAGCTCCCCAATGGAAAACAGTGATAAAATGTACTTTAAATTAAACTATAGTGGTTTTGGATTAAATTACATTTTAAACTTGTGTAAGTATATATACTTTAAATCTGATACTTATTTCTTTTTTAACGCTAAAATATTTTTACTAATGACTATCTAATGCCAGATGCGTCCCTCTTAACTGTGAGAAAAACATGGGATTATGGGTAAATCTTACACCCATAAACCCATGTGTTTTGCTTCTAGTTAGGAGGGCTGGGCTGGAAGGCAGTATGTGTCTTCTAGACACATGCCCTCTTCTATGATACTGCAGTCAGACACGTGCCTCCACTGCAGCATTTTTATTGGACAGCTGGGGCCAATGGCACTTTACTATTGGTCCAAGGCTCCAAGCTGTCCATTGAGCTCAGTGCCTCTGAGAAGAAGTGAGAGGCACTGTGAGCTCATCCTCTCAGTCTGCTGCAAACAGATTGTGCCAGCTTATACTCAAACTGGCTACTCTGTATGTAGCTTCTGACAGGCTGCGCAAGGAGCCTTGTATCTGCCGAACCATAGGTCCTAGGAGCCCCAGTGGTGGGGTAGGACTTCAGATAGCTACCCCCCCCCTCAAATTTGGGGTCTCTGTGACCCCAGGTCACTGCACTACAACCCTTGAAGCTCGATCTTTTTTTAATTTATTTTTTATGTTTATGTCCCCTGACTGCACATCCCTGCGGTGGAGGGCACGTGTGTATGATGGAATTCCTTAACAACTCATGTGGTTTGCTACCTGGTGGGGTATATCCTCTTGAGAATAATTAGATACACCTTCATTCCACTATATGCTTTCATTGCTATTAGCAAGCAGACTTACTTCCATATTGAACTTTATGGACTATTCAATTCTCTGATTGTATATCGATACATTTTCAGTATTTTCTTACATAGTAGCCGAAGCGCACTATTATTTATGTACATATATGTTTTCACATCCCTTTTGGCATTCAGGTGATATATCGGTGCAGCTCTTTGATAACTTATTACACTTCAGCACAGAAACACACTTTTGTTTAACCACTTGCCTACCAGCCACTTACACCCCCTCCCTGCCCAAGCCATTTTTCAGCTTTCAGCGCTGTCCCACTTTGAATGACAATTGCGCAGCAATGCTACACTGTACCCATAAATTTTTTTATCATTTTATTATTTTCTTCACACGAATAGAGCTTTCTCTTGGTGGTATTTAATCCCTGCCGTTTTTTTTATTTTTTACAAATAAAAAAATAAGACCAAACATTTTGAAAAAAAAATGTTTTTTACTTTTTTTCCTGTCAGTAAATTTTGTAAGTAATTTTTTGTCTTCACTGATGTGCGCTGATGAGGCGGGACTGATGGGCTGAACTGGTGGGCATTGATGAGGTAGCACTTATATATCTACATGTCCCCCTGTGAGGAGATGCCACTGGCCAGCTCTCCTCTACTCACACTGTCAGTGAGAGCGGCCGATCTGGGTGACGCCGTCATATGACGTCATCCCAGAATGAAAGCTGCACTGCCCCGCTGTCATTTGGCGGTGGGAGGCTAGCAAGCAGTTAAAAAGGTTAGATAGAATAAGCTTAGAAAGAGAGTGAAAGCGGGTTTAGGCTCAGTTAGGTTTTAACTGGAATTACACTTTACACTCCCTAAAAGTAAAAGTTTAGTAAAACAGTTTTTTTTCTGATTTTAATACATTAGGGAAAGGTTAGAACCCCTGTTGGGTTCTTACAGCCATCCACATCCATCTTTGCAGTTCCCCTTGCTTCCTTTTATGATGACTAAGCCAACTGGGATAGGAGTGTGGGGAAATGAAGAAAAAAAAACATAATTGGGGTAGGTTTGGGAAGCCTGCCTGGTTTATTTTTGTGGTTTGTGACCATTTTACTTTCTGCCCTAATTACTGGGGCAATATGATATACAAAGTTAAAATCTCCTTAGCTGGTAAGCAAGACAGCAGGAAAATGTTGGTGGACCAGACTAAACCCCTTCCAATTTCATTATAAACGTTAAAAGGTTTGAATAGATGTGTACTTTAACCAGTTAAGGACCAGCCTCTACAGTTGTACTGCTGCCAGGTTGGCTCTCCGGGCGAATCGCCATCATTGTACGCTTTAAAAGCACGCGTTGCAGGAGCCGATGGACAGATCTGCTATTCCTAGTGATTAGGAACAGCGATCTGTCTCCTCCTCTAGTCACTACACTGCCCCCACAGTTAGAAACACCTCCTTAGGGAACACTTAACCCCTTGATCGCCCCCTAGTGTTAACCCCTTCCCTGCCAGTGACATTTATACAGTAATCGTGGCTATTTTTAGTTCAGATCACTGTATAAATGTCACTGGTCCCAAAAATGTCAAAAGTGTCTGATCTGCCTGCCATAATGTCCTAGTCCCACTAAAAATCGCTGATCACCGTCATTACTAGTAAAAAAAAAAAAAAAAACAACAACAAAATGGCATAAATCCATCCCTTATTTTGTAGACGATATAACTTTTGCGCAAACCAATCAATATAGGCGTATTGGGATTTTTTTTTTAACCAAAAATATGCAGAATACACGTTGGCCTAAACTGATGAAGAAATTAGTTTTTTTACATTTTTTGGGGGATATTTATTATAGCAAAAAGTAAAAAGTATTGTTTTTCTATTCAAAATATTTTTTTTTGTTTATAGCGCAACAAAAAAAAAAAATGCAGAGATCAAATACTACCAAAAGAAAGCTCCATTTGTGGGGGAAAAAAAAGACGTCAATTTTGTTTGGGTACAATGTCGCATGACCACGCAATTGTCAGTTAAAGCGACGTAGTGCCACATTGCAAAAAATTGGCCTGGTCATTAAGGTGACAAATCCTTCCAGTCCTTAAGTAGTTAAGTTTGTATATTTTGAGGTAATAATATAAATTTGAGGCAACTCAAGAGCAAACTATATACAATACCAGAGAAGAAGACATACTTCTGTCTTTGTGAAATTTTTTGCACGTTTTTACAGCCACAAACAGGTCCTCCTTCTTCACAGGGTTGCCCTAAAACAAAGCAAAAGGAGAAGTAAGGCTAGGTTCACACTGCTGCCCACACAGTAAAACGCAGTATTTTAAAGACTAGGCAGATGTCACCGTGGACTTTGGCTGAGCTCTGGCAGGAAGCGGGGGAAATATGTTTACCCATTGATAACAAACATATTGCTGGGAAAATCAGCAACAATCCAACCTGTGCTTTAAAACTAGCCTTGTTTGCAAAGGAAACCGTCACAAAAGAAAAAAAGGCAGGTGATACCATTTCAGAAACACATTTCTCCCTAGTCACATCTGCCAAACGGATCTTCTAGTTTTTTATGGGGTCTATACCTTCAATAAATGTGACTTTTCCATATATAGCACAGGTTTTAAAGCCTAACCCCAGGGTTATTATCAGTTTAAAACAGAAGTGCGGGAATTAAAAAAAAACATTTATACTCTTCCGATGCTGCAGCTGTCTCCCACCAGCTCTACAACAAAAACTGAAAAGTGATCAAAGACCGCTGATTGCTCAGTTCTCGGGTCACCACTTTGTGCTCTGCCACTCCTGTGCTCACTGGAGCGCTGGGCTGTGGAGGGGGCTAGGAGTGACTAGCTCAGGCTCTCAGCAGAGTTTGGCTGAATTTGGGTCACAGGAGTGCAGACCTAAGTGCACTCCCATGGCCTACAGTAGAAGTATGGCCAAAAGAGGTTTGGCCACAAGTCTCCTTTAAATAGTTTGTTTGGGACAAGCTTGTCCAAGATACTTTTCTAATTGACTGAGGTGGCGATTGTGTCATCAATCACCCAACTCTCCAGTCAGGCCCAAAGAAACTATATAATCACAGTAAACCTGGATTTTATTTTTAATGGTTTCTGATTTTTTTCTATCAAACTACAAAGGTCTCCTCCAAAATACCAACAACATTTCTCTGCTGAATTACTCTGCAATGAGCGTAAAGCGAACAAAGTAAAAGTATACCATATTTTTGGGAAGCGAGCAAGATGCATACATTTAGCTTTTTAAATGATCGGCATTTAAATAGACTCATTGGGGGATGTGGTGCTCTGCAGGTAAGCATAGTGCAATGCTACTATTCTGCATTCCTGTAACAGTTGTTTTGAATGTGCATTAAATGCACAGTTTAGCTAATGCCGCGTACACACGACCGGACTTTTCGAGGGACTAGGTCTGGCGGTCTTTCCGACAGAGTTTTGGCGGAGTTCCGATGGACTTTCCAAATGAACGGACTTGGCCACACACAATCACACCAATGTCCGACGGATTCAAACGTGATGACGTACGACTGGACTAGAATAAGGAAGTTCATAGCCAGTAGCCAATAGCTGCCCTAGCGTCGGTTTTTGTCCGTCGGACTAGCATACACACGAATGGATTTCTCGGTCTGGCGGAAAAATTTAAAACATGTTCTATTTCTAAAGTCCGCCGGATTTTTGGCAAGCAAAGGTCCGATGGAGCCCACACAAGATCGAATTGCTGTCAAAAAGTCCGGTCGTGTGTATGCGGCATAAGACTACAAGCAAGGAGATGCATTCCTACTTTTCAACCTACGACGAAGAATGAATCAGCAAGGGGAGCCTGATGTGAGATACATTTTGAATAAAGATAAAAAAGGAAAGTATGGGTGAACGCACACAGGAAGGGATGGGCCAAACGTGACACTGCGAAAGTTAGGACACAAATAATGAACCCCAATAATGTCAATGGGACCCGAACATCAAAAATCAAAAGTGCCCATTTTGAAGGCTCATATGCAAGTAATCGGGCATATAATGGTTATAGGGGCCCTGATCCTGCCCTGGGTGACATGCATCAATTAAAAAAAAAAAAAAGTTTGTGAATAACGTCATTTTTAAATGAGCAGTGATTTTTTGATTTTTTAAAGCGAAAGCATAAAAATGAAAAATTTCCTCCAAATATAGTGCCTGTGGGGTCCACTTAGTCTACCTGTAAAGTGTCAGAACTGTACCATATCTAGAATCTGCTGCAGCAATAATTGCATTTATTAAGCCAAAAAAAATTACATTTTCCCTGCAAGCTGCCTTGATTTTGCTCAGCAACAGCTGGGGAGGCAGTGTGTATGAGGAGGTCACAATGTAGTGCCCTGGGAAAAAGATTTGAGATTTTTTGGATACATTCTGGTGTCATTTTGATTTTGGATAGAAGTAACAGGTGCAGAAAAATTGTTTTTTGGGTGTTGGTGGCGCCTTCCCACCGTAACCCTATAGAGGTACTCTTGATGAAAGCAAGAATTGTCCTTGCTGTAAAAAATTGCAATGATATGCACCTGTCAAACAGGTGCCGAAAAATGACTCTTTGGGTGTCGGGGGCGCCTTACCACCATAACCCTATAGAGGTGCTCCTGACAAAGGCAAAAAAAAATTGCAATGATATGCACCTGTCAAACAGGTGCTGAAAATGTTGTCTTTGGGTGTTAAATGTGCCCATGAAACCTATATCAAAAGCATTCTTCCAGATGAAATGATTAAACACCCTCAAAGCTAGGCAGCCTCAAAGTCCTGCAGAGATTCCACATCCCAAAAAGACTTAATCAGTGACATCCTTCCCAGCCACTTACTACTACCAAGGGTCCTGGGGTTGGAAAGCCATCGCTTACAGATTAACACATGTTTTCCTCTTCTTCAAAGCCTATGAAAGTGCCAGAATCCTCCTCCTCATCATCCTCCCCTCTTTCCTCCTGTGTGTTCTGTGACATAGGAATAATGGTGTCTGGATAAAGTGAGCCTTGAGAGGAAAGGAACTCCTCCTCTTCCTCCTACTGCTCTGCCTCCAGTGCCCTTTTCCATAATGCCAAGCATAGTCTTGTGAAACTGATGCATGCACTGTCACAGCTCACCATCCTTGTGGCCTCCTCAAATAGTGATAATACAGTGCACGCATCCTTAAGGATCAGCCAGTGGCTTGGGTAAAAAAAGTTTAGGTAGCCTGAGCCTGTCGTCGTGCTGTATTCACACAGGTACTCGTTGACGGCCCTCTGCTGCACGTATAGCCCCTGCAGCATTGCCAAAATCAAGTTCCACCTGGTGGGCATGTCACAAATCAGGCGATTTACAGGCAGGTGGAATTCCCCCTGAATTTCAGCCAACCAAGCACTGGCTGTGTATGACTGCCTGAAATGGCTACAGACTCTCCTGGCCAGCTTTAGCACATCTTGCAACCCTGAGTATGCATTTAGGAAACACTGCACCACCAAATTGAGGACATGTGCCAGGCATGGCACATGTGCCAACTTTCCCTGTCTATGGGTGGACAGGAGGTTTGAGCCATTATCGCACACCACCATTCCTGGCTCCAGCTAGCATGGTGTGAACCACTGCTCTGGTGTGGTTCCTATACCATAAACACACCAGCTGAAGCACTGCGTGGCACCTTTTAGCCTGACTCATGGAATAGCCCTTTGAAATGCATAGGGGGTACCTGATGTTCATAGGACAATTCTTAAGAGGAGGACATGGAGGTGGCGGAGGAGGGAGTAGAGCTCACAGGTCTAGCATCATCACCCCCAGCTGTATGGAGATGTGAGGGCACAACAAGCTGTAGCACTGAGCCCTGTCCTGCATCCTTTTGAGTTGCAAGCACTGTTACCCCATGTGCTGTGAACTAAATACATCTTCCCTGCCAATGGTTGCTGGACCACGTGTCAGCAGTAAGGTGGATTTTATGGCTGACTGCCTTGCCCAAACGATGCTAGAACATTCCCTTCCACGTGATGGTAAAGAGATGGAACGGCCTTACGTGAAAAGGAGTAGCGACTTGGAACCTACCATTGTGGTACAGAACAGTGTGCAAATTCACAGAAGGGTGCAGAATTAACCAGGCTAAAAAGCAAACAGAGAGCCAACATCTTTGATAAGCTTGAATTTAGACGCTGAGCATGTGGGTGGCAGGGACTATATTTTTTTATGCTGCAGCAGATGGGGCAGAGAAATTTTCTGCCTACAGTCTTCAGCTGTTGGTGTGCTGCTGGGACCTGGGCCACCCTGTGCTATATCTTCATCCCTGTCAGTGGAGGCTGCTGAGAGGTAATGACTTGGTATAGCAGGGGCAGACTGAAGTGGGTAAGGAGGAGGAGGAGGGACAGATCTGTGCCCCTTTTGTGTTGCTTTTAGGTGCTCTTGCCAACAGGCTGAGTGGTTGGATGTTAAATACCTTGTTAGGCATGTGGTACCCAAATTGTTTGATGTGCCTGAGACACAGTTTGCAGATAGCAACAGTGCGATCTGCTGCAAATGTGCTGAAAAAGGCCCAGACAGCTGAGCTTTGGGGAGTGGGCCGGGAGATAACAGCTGCAGAATGTAATGGAATAGGGTGCCTGCTCTCTACTCTTTCTTGATGTCGGCCTCCTTGGGGTTGTGCCGCCTCACCTTCAGTTTCTTCCTCTGCTCTATCAGGCACCCAAGTTGTATCAGTGACCTCATCATCATCATAATCTGCTCCATCATCATCATCATTACCACTGGAGACAACTTGGCAATACGCTGCAGCTGGGGGAACATGAATGCCAATTTGTCTACCAGTGTTCTACCCTCTCTCTAGGCTCATGTTCCTGTCATCCTCAACCTCAGAACCAACAGCTGAATCCAGTAATGGCTGGGCATCATTAACGAGCAAGTGGCTGACGCTGTGGTCAAATAACTTAGCTGACTCCTCCATGGCTGATGTTGGGGCTATTGCAGTGTTGTGCTTTTTAAGGACAGTTTTCCCGCACAGTATTTATTATTAAGTATTTTTTAACTAAGATATTTTTAAGATATAAAATCAATCTATATGACAGTCTATACATATGAAATGTATTCACGGAGACATGTGATCATACAAAATAGTTACATTTATTGGTTGACAAAAAACAAATATTTACATGAAATTAAGATACTGATTGCGTTACATGAACGTCTTGAAAATCCAAAGAAACACCCGCAAAATGGGCGTGCAGTCCCTTTAACATAATACCACCATGCTAACTTCTCGGTAGAATCAATAACCTTGTGAGAATGACAATTAAACAGAATGTCTGTATTTGACACGTCCAATCGTTACTATACTGCAGGTAAGTGGTTAACAATGTTAAATAAATTAGAAGTTTGTTTTGTCAATAAAAGTGCCAACTATGCAAAAAGAAAAATATAATGAAAAATTTAATCTTTAGAGAAAAAATCTAAAAGGAGGTTATTCATTCAGGAGAACGATCATCAATAGTAGAATATTCAATATAATCAATATTTGAGAGAACATACAAGATAAAATCAACATGACATAATTACCCATTCCAAAAATAGGATTTTGAAGGGGGGGAGACACAACAAAAAAGGAAGTCAGAGGACTTATACTAAAGCCTGCAGTAAGCTGCGCGCAAAGGCAGAATCCTCCTGACCCTTAACATCGATTTGATAAAATCTTGTAAATGTATGAACTGAAGACCATGTCGCGGCTTTACAGATTTGAGCCACAGGGGCCTGATGATGTACCGCCCAAGAGGTACTAATTGCCCTGGTTGCGTGTGCCTTAATAAGAAAAGGAGTAATCTTCCTCTTTAAACCATAAGCCTGAACAATGACTTGACGAATCCACTTGTCCTCTCCTTGGACCATCCAGCAGAATAAACAAAATATCTGTCGTACGAACTTGAGCGGTCGCCTTTAAATACACTCTGACCGCTCTTACTACATCAAGGGAATGTAGCAACCTCTCTTCCCTAGATTGAGGCTCTGGGCAGAATGAGGGAAGAACAAGATCTTGGTTTAATTGAAAACCTGCCACTACCTTTGGCAGGAATTCAGGATGAGGGTGTCAAACCACCTTATCCTTATGCATAATCAGATATGGCTCCTTACAAGATGGCTGCCGTGGCTTTCAAAATGGATACTCTTAAAGAGCAATTACTTCTTGCGACCTCTGAGTTCCAAGGATCAGGGTTCAGGAATCTTTATGAATGTCAAAATATGTATTCATGCATGGTGCATGAGTGTTACACACGTAGCAGACTATCCGGCGGACTTTCCGAACGAGCTACCTGCCCACACACGGCACTTTTGCGGCAGACTAATACGGCGTACTAAGTCCACCGGACTATCCGCCGTACTTTTGAAATGAACAGACTCGCCCACACACGTGGAGGAAAGTCCGCTCATTTTGAGCGCATCTCCAGGTAGACGGGGCCAGCGAAGGAGGTGTATGGAGTTAAAGAGGAATCCCTACGCCGAAAAATCAGCGTGGGGGTCCCCCCCAGGTCCATATCAGATCCTTATCCGAGCACACTACCCGGCCGGCCAGGAAAGGGGATGGGGACGAGCGAGCGCCCCCCCCCCCCTTCTGAGCCGTACTAGGCCGCACGCCCTCAACATGGGGGGTGCCTTGTTGATGAGGACAAGGGCCTCTTCCCGACAACCCTGGCCGTTGGTTGTCGGGGTCTGCGGGCGGGGGGCTTATCGGAATCCGTGAGCCCCCTTTAATAAGGGGGCCCCCGGATCCTGGCCCCCCCTATGTGAATGAGTATGGGGTACAATGTACCCCTACCCATTCACCTGTAAAAAAAAAAGTAAAAAAAAAAACACAACACACAAGGGTTAAAATAGTTTATTGCACAGCTCCAGGGGTCTTCTTCCGTCTTCGGGGGTCTTCTCGCCGGACTCCTCCGCTATCTTCTGCTAGCTCTTTTACTAGCGGAGGAGACCGGCTTTCTTCTTCGCCGCCGCCCTTTTCTTCCGACTTTGGGGGTCTTGTCCCCTTCTTCGGTTCTTCTTGCCGGGCCACCGCGCCTTCTTCTAGCTCTTTTACAGGTGGTGGCCCGGTCTTCTGTCGCCGCTGCCGCTGTCTTCTTTTCTTCTCTTCTGAAGATGTTGCCTCGTCGCTGCCTCCCGTCATAATGGCAGGGACGCGGCACACGGCGACTTATATAGGGACATCACCGGATGATGTCCCCACCCATTATGATGTCAGTCCCAGAGGAGACAAAAGTACAATTAAATCACACTTGTTTATTAATAAAAAATAAAAGGATAAATGGAGTAAGCGTAGTCAAAGCATAGCCAGAGTCCAGTAAGTGGATCGAGTAGTCAGCCAGGCCAGAGTTCAGTAACCAAATCGGGTAATCAGCCAGGCCAGAAGTCAGGGATCCAAGTAGAGGAACAGCAAGCAGGATAAGGAGCCAGAAGGGATATCAGCTAGCCAGTCTTTAAACAGGAACACAGGAGATGGTTTCATGTGATGTGACCAAGGCGAAGGCAGAGATGAAGTGAGCTGGACATCTTTAAGTAGGCAGGTCAGACGAGCAGGATCAGGAACAGCTGGGTAACTGTGGAGAAAGATGAGAGCTGGCAATTAGCCGACAGCTGAGCAGCCAGCCCAGAAAAGGAAGGGCTAAGCCAGCCCTGACACCGTTTCATTGATCCAGACAATGACGGCTGAGGTAACCTGCTTTCCATTTTTCCACTTCTGGGATATGGACTGTAAAAAGCAACAGACTGTGAGTCTCCGTCCATTATCTGGCTTTCTTTCTTAAAGTCTTAACTCCTGGTGCCACCTTGATGGTTGATGTAGGCCACAGTCATGGCATTTCCTAACTGCACCCTGATTGGGTGTTCTTGCAGAAGGGGGTCTAGTGCTGCTGAGCCATTTTTATTTCTCTGAGCTCCAGGATGTTGATGCAGAGTTTGACTTGTTCCCTGGACAATGAGGGAATTGAACACTCCTCCCCAGACTCTAAAGCCCCGTACACACGAGCGGACTTTTCAACATCCAAAGTCCGACGGACTGATTCCGTCAGACTATTCGATCGTGTGTGGGCTGCAACGGACTTTTGACTCGCCAAAGTCCGAAGGACTTTACAATATGGAATATGCTTCAAATTTTTCCGAAGGAACTCCGCCGGACCCGGTCCCTTCGAAAAATTTGCTCGTGTGTATGCTATTCCGACGGACTAAAACCGACGCTAGGGCAGCTATTGGCTACTGGCTATGGACTTCCTTATTCAAATCCAGTCGTACGTCATCACGTTCGAATCCGTCGGAGTTTAGTGTGATTGTGTGTGGCCAAGTCCGCTCAGCCGAAAAGTCCGTCAGAACTCCGTCGGAACTCCGGCAGAACTCCGACGGAACTCCTTCGGAAGTCTGTCGGACATAAGTCCTCTCGTGTGTATGGGGCTTAAGGCTTGCAACTGTTATAATTTCCCAGTCATAAGGAAGAAAAGATTCCTTGAGTTAGGGAATTCCTTACTTAGGGCTAGAAGCATGGGTAAGTCAAAAGAAGGAGCATGCATGTTGACAAGACGTTGTGCTGGAGAGGTCTTGAATGAAATTAGACAAATGTTACAGCCTTGAAGAAGACTACCATGAGGCCTAGGGCTCTCATGTAAAATTATTGCTTTGATCTCAATTCTCAAGCGTGAGCTCTGAGAGAGAATATTCTCTTACTGGAAGAAAAACCTTTGCTTGAGACCTTGTCCAGGACAAAACCCAAATATTCCAGGGAACGAGAAGGCTGGAGATTTTTGATCATGCAGTCAAAAGCCGGGAGCATCTGAATTTTTCTCTGGTAAGCTGTAAAGGAGATGAGTACTTCAGGAGAAGGTCGGCTAGTTAAAATGTGACCTGGGTGCCCTGTGTACAGAGAAGGGCAACACGAGGCGCTAGGACCTTTGTGAATACGTTTGGAGCAGAGGATAGGCTGAAGGGCAGTGCAGCAGAATAGAAAGGACTGTGCCACTGCAAAAAACAGAAAGCACAGACGAGGCAGATGAATAGGGATATGCAGATAAGCATCTTGGAAAGCTAGGTTTCCCCTTGTCTCAGAGAAACAATAACCAACCTTGTAGATTGCATGTGAAAAGTAACAATTTGAAAGTATTGTTTTCCAAAATTCCTGTCCCTGTAAACATCCAGGAAGTAAAAGCAATATCCATTAATGGGGACAAGGTCAGAAATAAAATACCAACAGTGACTCAATCCTTTACTCAATGTATTGTAAGGATCCCTCACCTGGGGATGGGACCCAAACAGATAAAGGCAGGATCAGTGGCATGGACATCCTGCTGAATATTAAAAGACTCTCACTGAGGATTATTCACTAAAGTCACTGATAGGACTAACTGTTGCAGGAAGCTTCAACAGCTCTGCAAGGTCAGAGTAGTATCTGTGTACAGGATAGCTGATCAGTAACAGGTGATTAAATAAACATAATGAAGTGCACAAAAAAGAAAAAAAAAATCAGAAATGTGCTTCTTTTGCTAAGACTACAGTGATCGATTAGCATGCCCCATGAGTGTACTGAACTGCCTGATGACCTCAGTGTGTACATTCTCATCACTGTTGGACATAACTAGCTTCTGACCATGGACACAGAACTGGGAAGGAAAGTTTCTTACACTATCTAAAACAAAAGAAAAAGTTTAGGCTAGAGTGTTAAACCTAGATTTTCCTAAGAAAATCCAAAGTAAATCAGTAAAATGAATTGGCTGGTCCAGGAATCAGAACATTTTGTAATTTCTCAATTAGCAAACACCTGGAATACAAATTAACATAAAAAAAAAAAATCACCAGAACTCTTTTTTTTTCTGAAATATACTTTATATTTTGAATGTAATAAAAGCATATGGGAGTTGTCTACTAATTCCAACAAGGTTTTTTAAGCATTCAGTATGCACAAAAAATTATTAAAATTCAGCAACTTGCCTCCGACAGCCACAATATTTGTAGCTGTAAGAAAACAAGAGAGACTTTAAATTAACTTTCCTAACCAAGCCTTAAAAATTATGAAGGCTTTATTTGTTGTGAAAAAGCTATTGAAATATTTAATTTGACTGCTAAAAATAATAAGTAATATAACTGAATGAGATATTGCTGGATTGTGGCATTAAAGATGCACTGTAGCACAATATAATAAAGAATGAAATCAAAATGCTTTCCCAAACCAGGACCTGCTCTATGTCGTCAGCTGAAAACTCGTCACAGGTGTCCCGAAATAATTTCAGTCTCAAGTCCAATCATTGTCAAAAGCTTGTAGAATTCACCTCCATAACATCTCTAAAATTTGCCCCTTCTTAACAAATGAAACCACCAAGCGCCTCATTCACTCCCTTGTTATCTCTCGCCTTGACTATTGCAACTCCCTTCTCATTGGCCTGCCTCTCCATAGGCTAGTCCCTCTTCAGTCTATCATGAATGCTGCTGCCAGGCTTATCCACCTTACCAATCGCTCAGTGTCTGCCAACCCTCTCCTCCAATCCCTACACTGGCTCCCAATCACCCAGCAAATTAAATTCAAAATACTAACCACAACATTCAAAGCCATTCACAACTCTGCCCCGAGCTATATAACCAATCTTGTCTCCAAATATCACCCAAATCGTCCTCTCTCTTATCTCCTCCTCCCATGCTCACCTCCAGGATTTCTCCAGAGCCTCTCCCATCCTCTGGAACTCGCTACCTCCACCGGTCCAGCTATCCCCTACTCTTTCTACCTTAGGCGATCCCTGAAAACTCATCTCTTCAGGAAAGCCTATCATGTCTCCAACTCATCTTCTACCACTTCCATCAGCTCAACCTTTTTTTACCACCTGCCCCACCCTATTAAATTGTAAGCTCTTCTCAGCAGGGCCCTCTTAATCCTCTTGCATTTTATTTTAACTGTATTGTCTCCTTTTTATATTGCAAATGCTATTTAAACTGTTCACGCTATATAAATCCTGTATAATAATATTAAAATGCTAATTAAAAAAAAACAAAAAACAAAGGCACCTTTACACACAATAGATGCTATTTAATCTTGAACAACGATGAAAAAAACCCATCAAATTATTTACAAAAATAATTTCTAATTCTGTCTTCTCTGCATGAATACAAAAGACACTTCAGGCCATTGCAAACGTCTATGTGTTCCCGATGACCGCAAACATGCAATACAAATTTTAACTAAAACGTTTTAAGGAATCCAATCCTTTAGAAGGAACCTATCACATAATAATTGTGCTCTCTCTTTGGCAATCTATTTAAAAAGCTTTTCCACAATACTTCCCATTCTCCAGTTTCACTGTTTTGCAAGTAACTGACTTGGAACAACTATGTTATAGAGGTTGCTGGCTGCACAGCTGTAATGGGTCAGAGACTTGGCTAAAGAAACCCGTGATCTAGCAATTTCTGGAGAATTTCCTCAATGGCAGAACTCTTATTTACAGGTTCACCTAAACCTGAATGGTATCTTTTGTGTATTTTTTCCACATCTGCACAGTAATTCAACATGTAATAACTCCTGCATGTTGACTCTGTGCAGGAGCTTCCTGTAAAATGGACTGGTCAATGGAGCTCTTTCATTGAACAGAATTTTGCACTCCTGTGACCCGTTTTCAGTTGACATCATAGAGCAGGTCCTGGCTCGGGAAAGATCGCAACTATATGGTCGGGATCCGCCCACATGCCTGGACCTGCACCCGGTTCAGCATCTCACAAGCCGCTGAGAGCCTGAGCCGGTCACTCCCGCCCTTCCACAGCCCAGCAACTTAGTGAGCGAGGGGGAGCACAGCAGACAGCGGTGACTGACAGTCACCAGCTCTCTGCCCAGAGAGCTCTGAGAACCAAGCGGTCAACGGTGTTTGACCACTCGGTTCTCAGTGTTAGAGCTGGCATGGGGACAGATGCACCATCGAACTGATGCTGTATTCACACAGGTACATATGATTAAATAAAAATAATAAAATCCCATACTTCTCTTTTAATCTTACATACCTAAACTCAAACTGTGAAAAGAATGAAATGATTCTCATGCAGTGAATTTACATTATGTATACATAAGGTACAACAGATTTAAAGAGATTACCAGTGGCTTGGTAGTTATGAAAATTGACATTTCTCAGTTTCTCTTGTCTAAGCAAAGCTAGATTAGGCAGCACAGTGCAATTAACCCATGTGGAATGCACCTGACAATGTACAGTGTATGTATACATTGGGACACAAAAGGATAATGTAAGAGTCAAGCCTCATAAAGTATCTCACAAAAGTGAGGACACCGGGACCACCATGAGCACCTGTCATTTGTGACACATTGCCCGCTAGACTCTGTCGCTGACATTGGAGTCCATCTATTCAGGTAAGAGCATTCACATTTCCTTGTGCAATAGTTGATCCGGACGGGTTTCCTGAAAAGGATAGAGTCTTTATGTTCATCCATCTGAAAAGTGCCATCTTCTGGTGTTTGATGCCATACTTTTTGCCATATATTGGCATTGTTGGGACATTATTTTGCACATTGTTTATCCACATTTCATTATAGCTGGACTTTTGGAGCTGTTTATATTTTACTAGCATTGACACTATTTTCACATATCACGATATTGTTATATAGTGTTTTAGCGCTGCATTTTCTCTATTTAGTGTATATCATTCAAAGAAGTAAATCAGCCAGGTGCGCCTCCACCATATAGTATGAGTTGGTCGCTTACAAGAGGGAGTGGACGCTAGATTATAAGAGTCATGAATGCAGTATGGTGAGATATCCTTTAAGGCAGAAGTCATCAGCCCCTTCACATTTACAGCAAAACAGGAGACCTCAATATCTTTCCTTTAGTGATAATGGGGACACCCACATAGGGAATGGTTTATGGTTCACCGGTAGATCATGCATGCAAGATGAATCAAAGAAACTCCCATTGTGTAAAACTATGATTGTCAGTCCAGCATATCTTTGGGAACACTCAGCTCGTGAATAATGATGTTCGAACGGTTCGGCTGGAGCATAAGTTCGGGCCGAACTTTAGCTATTCAGACGCTCGACGAATAGCCGAACAAACGGGTAGTTCGACAGTTTGTTCACCGTCCAAACCAACCACATTGCGGTGCTGAACAATGCATTACAAGCCTTGATTGGCTGAAGCAGTGAAAGCTTCAGCCAGTCAGGGCACAGGGCACTGTCAGAGTCATGATTGGACACTGTCATCATAACTTTATCCAATCATGGCTCATTCCCGCCCCACAGCCATTTTCAGTGTGATTTCGGTGTGGAGAGAGATAGAACAGGGCTCTGTTCAGAGCTATCAGTGAGTGTGCTTTACTGTGCTATTTTGGTTCAATTGCCAGTGTAGAATATTAGTTTAGTGTCAGTCTAGGGATAGTGTGAGTGTAGTGAGCAGGACTATCATTCAGCTTTGCATAATGTGCAGCTAGAGTAGGGACAGCTCAGGTAGTTTCACTGTAGTGTAATGAGACCGTGTCATTCATACATACATTAGTGTGGAGTAGGGAAAGCTCATAGTTTCAGTGTAGTGTAGTGAGACAGTGTCAGTAATATTGACATTAGTGTATAGAGTAGTGACAGTTCAGATAGCGTCAGTGTAGTTGAACACGTCTATTTGATTGTGTTACTGACAGTTTAATGCCATTTACGTTTTGTGTGCGTTACTGCTAGTTTAATGTCATATAGTTGTGCGTGCATTAATGCCAGTTTAATGCCATATCATTTTGTGTGTGTTACTGCCAGTTTAACGCCATATCATCTCCGTGATGATGCCCAGCCATTACTGGATTCAGATGTTGGTTCTGAGGTTGAGGATGACAGGAAAATGAGCCTAGAGAGAGGGAGGAACGCTGGTAGACAAATCGGCATGCATGTTTCCCAAGCCACAGTGCATTGCCAAGTTGTCTCCAGTGGTAATGATGAAGATGGAGGAGATGATGATAAGGCCACTGATGCGCCTTGGGTGCTAGATAGAGCAGAGGAGGAAATTGAAGGTGAGACAGCACAACTCCAAGGAGGCTGACATCAAGAAAAAGAGAGCAGCCACCCTACTCCATCACATTCTGCAGCTGTTATCTCCTGGCCCACTCCCCAAAGCTCAGCTGTCTGGGTCTTTTTCAGCACATTTGCAGCAGATCGCACTGTTGCTATCGGCAAACTGTGTTTCAGGCACATCAAACGTGGCAAAAAAAAACTATTTGGGTACCACATGCCTAGCAAGGCATTTAACGTCCAACCACTCAGCCCATTGGCAAGAGCACCTAAAAGCCACACAAAAGGGGCACAAATCTGTCCCTTCTCCTTACCCACTTCAGTCTGCCCCTGCGATACTGAGTCACTACCTTTCAGCAGCCTCCACTGACAGGGATGATGGTATAGCAAAGGGTGTCCCAGGTCCTAGTAGCACATCTGTCAGCAGCACACCACCAGCTGTAGACTGTAGCCGGCAAATTTCTCTGCCCCATCTGCTGCAGTGGGGAAAAAAATACAGTCCTTGCCACCCACATGCCCAGTGTCTGAATGCAAGCTTGTCAAAGCTGTTGCCTCTCCAACTTCTGCCTTTCAGCCTGGTGGATTCTGCTGACACGTTGGTCCAGCAAGCATGGGCAGGGACAATATATTTCTTTCACAGCGCACTGGGTAACGAGCTGCTTGCAACCCGAAAAGATGCAGGACAGGGCTCAGCGCTGGAGCTTATTGTGCCCCCACGTTTCCATATAGCTGGTGGTGATGATGCTAGACCTGTGAGCTCTACCCTCTCCTCCTCCTCCACCTCCATGCCCTCCTCTTCAGAATTGTCCTATAAACATGAGGTGCCCCCTAAGCGTTCAAAGGACTATTCCCAGAGCCAGGTTAAAAGGTGACATGCAGTGCTACAGCTGGTGTGTTTAGGGGACAGGAACCACACTGGAGCAGGGATTCTTGCAGCTCTGCATAGACAGGCTCTGAGGTGGTTCCCACCATGCCAGCTGGAGCCAGGAATGGTGGTGTCTAATAATGGATCAAACCTTCTGTTCGGCCTTAGACAGGGAAAGTTGACACATGTGCTATGCTTTGCACATGTCCTCCATTTGGTGGTGCAGCTAAATGTTCCTAACCAGGGCCGCAAGATGTACTAAAACAGGCCAGAAGAGTCTGGAGCCATTTCAAGCAGTCATACACAGCCAGTGCTCGGTTGGCGAAAATTGTGACATGCCCACCGGGTGGAACTCAACTTCAGGAATACTGCAGTGGCTATACATGCAATAGAAGGTAGTCAATGAGTATCTGTGCCAGTACGGCACAACAACAGGCTCAGGCCACCTCTGTTTTTCTCCCCATGCCAATGACTGATCATTAAGGATGCATGCACTGTATTGTCACCATTTGAGGAGGCCACAAGGATGGTGAGCTGTGACAGTGCATGCATCAGTGACACAATCCCTGTTATGTTCCTGCTGGAGCAGACACTGCGTGGCATTATGGACAGGGGCACTGGAGGCAGAGCAGTAGCAGGAAGAGGAGGACTTCCTTTCCTCCCAAGGCCCACTTTATCCAGACACCATCCTTCCTATGTCACAGAACACACAGGAGGAGAGAGGGAAGAAGGATCAGGAGGAGGATTTCATAGGCTTTAAAGAAGAGGAAGACATGCGTCAAACTGTAAGCGATGGCTTGCCAACCCCAGGACCCTTGGGAGTAGTACATGGCTGGGAGGAGGAAATGCCAGATGCTATCATCCTGAGTGATCCCGAGGAGTCTGCTTCTCAAGCCTCTGCAAGTTTGAGGCGCATGGGCAATCTCATGCTTCAAAGCCTGCGAAAGGACCCAAGAATACGTGGCATAAAGGAGAAGCATGATTACTGGTTGGCAACCCTTGGCCACCATTATTTTTAGGTGGAAGGTAGAACACATCCCCTCCCCACAGAGTGCAGAAGATAAAATCTCTTGAGGACACGTTAAAGAGGATTTTATTGAACGTTTTCCTGATCCCAGTAAGTTACAGTGACATAGTGATGAGTCTTCTGTTGGTCAAGAGAGGAGCACTGAAGAAGGTGTCCGCCCAAGTGAGGCATTTCAGATTTTTTTTAGTCCTCGCCTCCCAGGGTTGTCAGCTTCCACATCCCATCGGCAGCGTCTGCATCACTTGGTGGATAATTACCTCTGGGCCAAAACAGAGATGGGGAGCTTTCCAGCTGACGATCCATTGACTTACTGGGTCATGAGAATAGACCACTGGATAGAACTTGCCCAGTATGCTATTGAGAATACATAAATTGTAAGTTATAAAAAGGTCTCTTCACTCAAATGTAAAAAATGATGAAAGCGTACCATCATCCAAAATTATGTAAAATAAAAAAATCGAGAAACCTGGTTCCCCTATCAGGCTTATCGAAAACAGAAATGAGCTAAAGGACTATTACGGTACAGGTAGAAATATTGATAACCAGTAATTTAAACCAAAGGGATATATATATAAATTTTATTCCAATAATAAAATTAATTTTTATTACTGTTTTGTTTTGTTACTGATCATAGAACGCGTCTCTCCACAGACTCCGTGGACCATTTGACTTTTATAAAAAGGAATCAGTCCTGGATTACCAGCTATGAAGCCCCTAATGCCAATATTACTAATTAAGTCTTTTTGGAATGTGAAATCTCTGCAGGACTTCGAGGCTGCCTAGCTTTGAGGGCGTTCAATCATTTCATCTGGAAGAATGTGTTTGGTATAGGTTTCATGGGCACAATTAACACCCAAAGACCAATTTTTCAGAACCTGTTTGACAGGTGCATATCATTGCAATTTTTTACAGCATGGCCAATTCTTGCTTTCATCAAGAGTACCTCTATAGGGTTACAGTGGGAAGGCACCAGTGACACCCAAAGACCAATTTTTACACACCCATTACTTATATCCAAAGTCAAAATGACACCAGAATGTATCCAAAAAATCTCTAATCTTGTTCTCAGTGCATTACATTGTGGCCTCATCATACACACTGGCTCCCCTGCTGCTTGCAGGGAAAATTTCTTTTTTTTGGCTTTATAAATTAAATTTTTGCTGCAGCAGATTCTAGACATGGTACAGATCTGCCACTTTACAGGAAGACTAAGGGGACAACCCCCCCGCCCCCGACACTATATTGGAAGGAATTTTTCATTTTTATGCTTTCACTTTAAAAAAAAAAAAAAAAAATCACAAACTTTTTTTTTTTATTGATGCATGTCCCCCAGGGCAAGACCAGGACCCCTACAACCATTGTATGCCCAATTATTTGCATATAAGCCTTCAAAATGGATAATTTTGATTTTTGTGCGACTTTAATGGGGTTCTTTATTTTGGTCCAAACTTTCATGGTGTTCGAAAGTTCTGGCGTGAACTGAACAGGTGTCCGTTGGACCCATCCCTATTTACATCCACTTGAAGGAAAATATTTTTGGCATAATTTTTGACAGTGGCATGTTTTCAATACTGAAAAATACACAAAAATTACTTAAAATTTTTGTCAATTTACAAAAACTATGATGAAAATCAAATCCAATGTTTGTCAACGAATGAGAATGGAACGAAAATGTGAGGGACGAACATTTACTCATGTGAACTTCTACGTTCCTCGGTGCTCTGCCTGCAAAGCCTGTAAGTGTTTCCCTTCCCAGCAAGCAAGGTAGTGTTGGTAGTGTGCTTAGTGGTGTGGCATGCTTAGCACTCTGCAGCATTTACAAGCCTACCGACAGCCCAGAGCACTGTGCAGCATTATAGGCCTCCTCAGGTGACCATTCAGAGCACTGTGCAGCATTTACAAGCATCTAGAGCACTGTGTGCAGCATTTCAGGCCTCCACAGACTACTGTCCAGAGCACGCTGTGCATTACAGACCTCCTCAGACCACCATCCAGAGCACTGTGTGCATTGCAGGCCTCCTCAGACCACCATCCAGAGCACTGTGTGCATTACAGGCCCCCTCAGGTGAATGTACAGAGCACTGTGCAGCATTATAGGCCTCCTCAGGTGACCATTCAGAGCACTCTGCAGCATTTACAAGCATCCAGAGCACTGTGTGCCGCATTTCAGGCCTCCGCAGACTACTGTCCAGAGCACTGTGTGCATTACAGACCTCCTCAGACCACTATCCAGAGCACTGTGTGCATTGCAGGCCTCCTCAGACCACCGTCCAGAGCACTGTGTGCATTACAGGCCACCTCAGACCACTGTCCAGAGTACTGTGTGCATTACAGGCCTCCTCAGTTTACCGTTCAGAGCACTCACTTTGCATAGCAGGCTCCCTCAGGCCATCCAGAGCACTCACTGTGCATAGGAGGCCTCCTTAGACCGTCCATAGCATTCACTGTGCATTACAGGCCTCCTCAGACTGTTCAGAGCCCTCCTCCTGTGCATTATTTATCTTGTACTTAAACTTGGTTTTAAATAAAAAGACATTCTATATTGGCTAAATCTGTGTCTGTGTAGTTTGTTCAAACCTTAATTCCATAAATAATAACATCTTACTAGATTTTTTTTTTTTTTTTTTTTTTACTCCAGGAGTATAATGAGTTTGGAAATTCTAGAGAAATGCTTAAATAATTACAATTGATATAAACCTGTTAGATTTTAGTCAACTAAAATGTACTGGAGATTTTAGTCGACTAAAATACAACCAAAACTAAAACAATACAGATGACTAAAATAAAAATGGCCTTTTAGTCTATAGACTATGACTAAAACTAATTTGAAATTTTACAACAAAATTAACATTGGATTTTCCAGGAACATACTATTATGATCACAAACTCTCCCATCAGTTCCTTGCCAGCTCCAGAGATGTAGGCAGCTAGGTGACATTGTCTCACAGGCACCAACCAGCACTTGCCCTGAAAAACCGCCCTGCCCCACCTGTACAGTGTAGTGGGATATACACTGGTGAATGCCAGAGAACATACAGCACCTGTGGAAGTAAGTCCATTTTGATAAGACTTATCGGCCACATGACTCCCGACACAAACTTTGCCCATATCTGAATGTTAGATTTAAGCATAGGGATAAGAGGCCACCTGTACAGCGTACAATGTTCACACTGCATGTTAAAGTTGCCAAGAGCCAGGCAGCTGTCAGTGACGAGTCTGAGACTTTACAGTTGTACCCTAAACAGAGGCCTAAGAATCCTTGTCTGAAATATGAATCTGGCCTATTTCCCCAAAGATACCCTGACTTTGAAGTACTATTAGAGCCTGCATAATCAAATAAGCAAAGGACTATACCATTGTTTCCATAGTTATGAATATGCCGGGAAGACCTTTGAGAAAGACCCAGACAAAAAAAATACTCTGATCCTCTAGGACAAAGGGGGGGGGGGGGGATTTCTGTGCTTCCCTCTGATCCAAGTTTAACATTTTCTTTTCTAAGGGCTGAGCTTTCCAAACAGCAGGGCAGAAGATAACCTGCCAAATGAAAGATTTCTTTGCTAACGTGGGACTAAAATTGGACAGGGAAGAATCTGAAGACTGGGCTTAAAGGGCAAGTTCACCTTTAAGGAACAATAATAAATGTACATATAAGAAAATAAAATAAAATTTATTATTATTGCAAAGCACTGCACCCACAATCATGCAATGCTCCTGCACTCTTTTCCTCTAGTTTTCTGCCTGTATCTCTGTACGAAAGGAAGAGTCAATGGACTAAAGGGTAGTCTATTGAGAAATACAAGTCTGTCTGCTGCGGTAGAGAAAGAAATCTGTAGTTCATTCATTCACCGATATCTGGGAATGAATTAGGCGACTGTGCAGATGGAGCCACACACAGCCACGCTGATTTTAAGTGTCACAGCCGCTGTGGGGGAGAGGAACCCCCGCACGCTGTCTGGGGCTGGGGGGATGCTTAGGAACATGTTACACCCTAAATACCAGTGTAACATCTAACAGTTTTTTAAAGATGAACTTAGCTCTTAAAGTGTTTGTAATCCCCAACAATAAACTTCCCTTAGTTGTTTCCTTTAAATATATAATTGAAGTGTTTTATTATATCTGTTCAACAAGTGCAAGAAAACCTATCAATCCTCCAAGAAAAGATGTAAGCCAATATCCTCCTGTGCTTTCTGCTGTCATGATATTAGTTATAACATTTCCAGTTCTCTCAGTGAACTACAGAGCACCTCCCATCAATGTTATAGAGATGGGCTGGCATAGGGTAGATACATTAATACAATACAGTGAGTAAGCATGGTAATCCTTAGGACACCAGGTCAAAGGAAAAACAAAAGGAAAGCCTGAAAAAAGAAAATGCTGGCAGCAACAACCCTGTTCTGGTGATCATTCAAAATTTTTAATTTTTCTTTCACCTTGATGAATAGTCATCAGAATAAATAGAGAGGGTGAATCTGCCCAACATGGACATAGACTGCAATAAAAACCTGACAGGACCCTACTCTATCCAAAGAGCCAAGGTACAAAGGAACGCTTTAAAAGATGCAGATGCAATGTAGTAACTACACTTACCTAAACACATTTAACTGACTTAAGGCCCATACACACGATCAGACTTTTTGACAACAAACATGCAAATTAGCTGTTTTGGAGCAACATCCGACCGTGTGTAAGCTCCATTGGACAAACTTTTTTGGTTTTCATCGGACTTTTGTTGGCTGTGCGAACGGACAAACTTTCTGGCAACAAAAGTCCGATGGAGCAAAGTCTGATCGTGTGTACACAAAACCATAGGACTTTTGTACAAAGTACAAACAGGCATGCTCAGAACCAATGCAAAAGATCAGACAACAATACAGAAGTTGACCAAAGGTGGCGGTAAAGAGCAGAAAAACCACATGATTTGGTGAAAGTTGGCTGAAAAAGCCCTGCTGTGTGTATGCAATACAAGTTCAGGGCCAACGCCCCTTTGTACAAAAATCCAAGGGAAAGTTTGTACAAAGTCCTATCGTGTGTATGAGGCTTTATAGTGGTTGATGACAGTGGTTATAACAAACTCAAAAGAAAATGGGACAGAGACAGAACAGTTCACACACAAATATATAATTAAACAGCCTTGTGTAATGTTTGCAAATCAGTGGCAGTAAAGTGAGCAGATAATTACCACTTTGCCATGAATATAATTTGCAGGTTATGTTAATTTATTAGTAAACACAGATGGTAGTTTAGACAAGACAGAATTAAAACACACACACATATCAATTAAACATAATAATTAATTGAGAAAAAAATTCTGTTTCTGACTTTAAATTCATAGACGGGTAGGCCTGGAGACTGTGTGGCACAGCAACACATGGTCTATGACTGTAGTCTAATGATTAGACAGAATAACAACTGTAACCTCACAGCACTACAACAGAATGAAGGTGCAGCTAAAGTTTAATGAGTTTTTACTCTGAATTAAAGAGGAACTGCAATCTGCCCACATAATTTGTAATAAAAACAGCTTTGCTATTCTGAAGCTTCCCTCCAACCACTTTGCATATTATTTTATATATACTGTGATTCTGTACTTGCCAAATATGCTGCAGAAATCTCCCTCCACTGAGTCTGGCTACAGCCATTTTAAAGGTGAGCAGCTGAAGCTGCTGCCTGTTCACTTCCTGCATTTACACAGAGGCACATCTACAGCTCTGCAGCTCTCATTGGCCCCTTATATGACTCATCCCCCCTCCCTTCCTGGCAAACTCTCAGGAGACAGAGAGAGACAAGAAACAGGAAGTGGACTGTATAAGTTATTTGCTGGCAGAAAAAAAATGTTTTACTATCCAAAGTTCAAACAACAAGGGCAGAAGATTTAATGGATGGAAAGATGTAGTCAACTATCTAAAGTTTTTTATAGCAGCTCTTTGAGCAGCGCTATAGAGTGATAGATATCCCCTAGGTTAGTGAATGGGAACCTTGGCACCACAGATGTTTTGGAACTACATTTCACATGATGCTCAACTAGACTGCAGAGTGCATGAGCATCATGGGGAATGTAGTTCCAAAACATCTCGGGAAAACACATAAAAGAACAATGGTGCTCCATAAATCAATGTGGATCACATAATTAATCAAACTAATAAATAAATAAAATTGAATGTAATAAATATCAGTAAAAAGTATTTGTAAGACTACTCTCCTTTCTCTTGCCTCTTCTCACTCCACCCCCCCACTCTCTCCTCTTTCATCCCCCTTTCTCTCCCCCACCCCCCATCTCTCTCCCTCTATCATCCCTTTTCCCTCTTTCTTTCCTTCTCTCCATCTATTTCTCATCCCCCCACCTCCCCTTCGCTCTCTCTTTCTCCCATCCTTTTTTCCCTCCCCCACCCCCTTTATCTCCTCTCCCTCTGCCCTTTCTCTCTCTCTTTCCCTCACACTCTCCCCCTCTTGCTCCCCCTCTCTTCCTCCCTTTCACCCTGTCTCCCCTCTTTATCCCCCCTTTCTGCCCCCTTAATTCACCCTCCCCTCCTTTCTCCAATATCTTTCTTTTTTTCTACTCGCTCTCTCCCCTGGGTCCCCCACAGCCTATCCCCTTTTTCTTGGTCCCTCCCTTCTTTTCCTCCCCCTCCTCTCCCCCCTCCCTTTTTTTCTCCCTCCACACCCCTCCTCTTTAGATTTCTCCTCCTGCTTTCTCTCCCCCCACCTCTATCTTTTCCTTTCTCTCTCTCTTTTCTCTCTCTCACCCCCTCCTTCTCTCTATTTTTCTCCCCTCCTCTCACTCTTTCTCCTCTCTCGCCTCACTTTATCTTTGCCTCCTTCTCTCTCCATCAACTTTTTCCCCCCTTTCTCTCCCTCCCATATCTCTCTTCTCATTATATACAGACCAGTCTGTAGACTGATAAGACCATGCTGTACATCATATACAGACCAGTGCATATAACGTACAGTGTCAGTGTACAGACTGGTCTGTATATAATGTACAGTATGGTGTACATATAATGTACAGTCTGTATCCTGACGACACCATACTGTACATTATATACAGACCAGCCTATACACTGTACATTATATACAGACCAGTCTGTACCCTGACATAATACTGCACATTATATACATACTAGTGTACATAACATACAGTAGGGTTTTGAGGGGGGGTGACACCAACCTTAGTGACACCACTGAAACGCATATTATATGTAGATTCATTACACACAGAGTGATATATTCCAAGATATTTTTTCTTTTAATGATTACGGCTTACAGCTAGTAGAAACCCAAAATTCAATATGTCAGAAAATTGGAATATTACATAAAACCAATAAAAAAAGCTTTTTAATACAGAAATGTTGGATTCCTGAAAAGCATGTCCATGTACGGTATAGTAAAGTATGTCCATGTACAGTGAAGTATGCACTCAATACTTGCTTGGGGCTCCTTTTGCATGAATTACTGCATCAATGCGGCATGGCATAGAAGCGATCAGCCTGTGGCACTGCTGAGGTGTTATGGAAGCCCAGGTTACTTTGATAGCGGCCTTCAGCTCGTCAGTATTGTTGGGTCTGGTCTCTTTCTCTTGATAATACACCACAGATTCTCTATGGGGTTTGCTGGCCAATCAAGCACAGTGATACCATGATCATTAAACCAGGTAATGGTACTTTGGCAGTGTGGGCAGGTGCCAACTCCTGCTGGAAAATTAAATCAGCATCTCTATAAAGCTGGTCAACAGAGGGAAGCATTAAGTCCTCTAGAATTTCCTGCTTGAGGGCTGCTTTGACTTTGGACTTGATAAAATGTCAGCAGATGACATGGCCCCCAAATCATCACTGACTGTGGAAACTTCACACTGGACCTCATGCAACTTGGATTCTGTGTCTCAGCACTCTTCCTTTAGACTCTGGGACCTTGATTTCCAAATGAAATGCAAAATTTACTTTGATCCAAAAAGAGAACTTTGGACCATTGAGCAATAGTCCAGCCCGTTTTCTCCTTAGCCTAGGTAAGACACTTCTGGCGTTGTCCTTGGTTCAGGATTGGCTTGACACAAGGAATGCAACAGTTGTAGCCCACATTCTGGATATGTCTGTGTGTGGTGGCTCTTGAAGCACTGACACCAGCAGTAATTCACTACTTGTGAATCTCTCCCAATTTTTCGAATGGCTTTTGTTTCAAAATCCTCTTAAGGCTGCGGTGATCCCTGTTGCTTGTGCACCTTTTCTTACTACACTTTTTTCCTTCCATTCAACTTTCCATCATAATGCTTGGATACAGCACTCTGTGAACAGCCAGCTTCTTTAGCAATGACCTTTTGTGTGTTACCCTCCTTGTGGAGGGTGTCAATGACTGTCTTCTGGACAACTGTCAAGTCAACAGTCTTTCCCATGATTGTGTAACCTACTGAACCAGTCTGAGGGACAATTTAAAGGCTCAGAAAACCTCTACAGTTGTTTTGCATTAATTAGCTGATTGAAGTGTGACACCATCAGTCTACAATATTGAACTTTTTTACAATGTTCTAATTTCCTGAGATACTATATTTTGGGTTTTCACTAGCTGTAAGCCATAATCATCAAAATTTAAAGAAAGAAATGCTTGAAATATATCACTCTGTGTGTAATGAATATATATAATATATGAGTTTCCCTTTTTGAATTGATTTACTGAAATAAATTAACATTTTGATGATATTCACATTTTTGGAGATGCACCTGTAGATCCCTGTTGGATTATTAGGAAAAAGAAGAAGAAAAAAAAAGGTCATCATCAGCATAAGCTGACAGCTTATGATTCCGATGGTTCATAAATATGCCATGTATATCAGAATTGAGCATAACCATGTTCGGGAGTGGTTCCAATTAAATAAATGCTGGTGAAAAGTGGCATCTCTGTTTTGTCCCATTATACAAAGTAAAAGGAGACAAGAGCAGGCCGGTGATCCTAATTTTTACTGACAACTGACAATAGAGTTCACTACTCATAGAGAGCATTCTTGGTCAAAGACCATAATAGGACAAAGCCGTTGTGAGGAATCCTCAGTCCACCTAATCAAACCCTTTTTCTGCATCTATAGCCAATAACAAACTGGGCTTGAGGGCCTTATCCACACACTGTATCATTAACAAAGCCCTCCATGCATTGACTTTGGCCTCCCTTCCCAGGATAAAATGAGCCTGGCCTGTGTTTATTAGCTGAGCAGAATAAAAAAATTGGTATAATCATTTAAACCTTAGTATACAATTCTATATCTGCATTTAAAAGTGATTATGTAAAAGTAGAATCTTTACCTTGTTTGTGAATAAGTGAGATATATGCACCAAGTGTTTCCAAGAGTATTACCCGAAGCAAAACAATTCACATTGTTAAATAATTATAGAAAAGGATATATTTAAATTTCTTATTAAAAAAAAAACAAAAAAAAAAAAACAACAAACAATTGAAAACCAAATCTGGTCCTCAAAACTTGCCTGTTGCCATCTAGGATAAAGTGCAAAGGATGGGAGGTGCCGTGTTTGGTCTGAAGTGGGGTTGACCCACATCCCAAAAAATCTATGTATAGGGAATTGATTCCTTTTAGGGGATTTTTTAGGGAAAACAACTACTCATGTGTTATGCTAAAGTAGACAACATTTACCTCTGTATGTAACAGGAGGTGGGGTCACCCCAGAAAAGAGTAAATAAAAATATTAAAGCAGTAAAAGAACGATTACCTGCTGTGGGAAGAGTTGGCGGTCAGGGCTGATGTGTGGTCTGGTGAGGACAGACAGGTATACTTTGCTTGAGGATTAACATGCAGGGGGCTGTTTTTTGCTCATACTGTCTCTCTTTCCAATTATAGATTTATGATAATGTGCTGATCTCTATTCCCTGAAGAAGAGTCAATACTCAAAACGCGTCGGAATATATGATTGTGTATCTCTGTTTTTGTATTTCATGTTTGTGATCACTGCATCCGGTTAATTTTATATGTACCCATTTTCCTCTTTTCATGCCATGTAGGTTTTGTATACCTACAAATACCAATTAACAATTTAGAATACATTTTGTCTACTTTAGCATAACACATGAGTAGTTGTTTTCCCTAAAAAATCCCCTAATGCCGCATACACACGATCAGACTATCTGGCGGACTTAGTATGGTGAACCTAGTCCAGCGGAACACCCGCCGGACTTTGCAGCTGAGGTCCGCCGGCCTTTCCGAATGAGCAGACCTGCCCACACAAACCGCCGGACTATGGCGGGAGTCTGCCAGACTTTTAAAATAAATGGACTTGCCCACACACGGAGGAAAGTCCGTTCATTTTGAACGCGGCTCCATGTAGACAGAACTAGCGAAGGAGGTCAATGTTGCCGCCTCCATGGGCGAGATTGACACCTCACTGGTGCCGTCACCTGGTATGGACTTAAAAGGGAAGCCCTACGCTGAAAAAACGGCGTGGGAGTCCCCCCAAGGTACATATAAGACCCTTATCCGAGCACACAGACCGGCCGGTCAGGAAAGGGGGTGGGGACGAGTGAGTCCCCCCACCCCAAAGCACCTTGTCCCCATGTTGATGAGGACAAAGGCCTCTTCCCGACAACCCTGGCCGTTGGTTGTCGGGGTCTGCGGGCAGGGCGCTTATCGGAATCCGGGAGCCCCTTTAATAAGGGGGCCCCCAGATACCAGCCCCCACCCTATGTGAATGAGTATTGGGGTACCATGTACCCCTACCCATTCACCTGGTGAAAAAAAGTGTAAAGAAAAAAACAACACGTTTTTAAAATAATTTATTGCACAGCTCCGGTGGTCTTCCGTCTTGGGGGGGTCTTCTAGCTGGACTCCTCCGCTATCTTCTGCTCTTTTGCTAGCTCTTCTACTAGCGGAGGAGCCCGGCTTTCTTCTTCGTTGCCGCCATCCGGGGGTCTTCTTCCGACTTCAGGGGTCTTGTCCCCCTCTTCGGTTCTTCTTGCCGGGCCTCCGCTTTCTTCTTCCAGCTCTTTTACTAGTGGTGGCCCGGTCTTCTGTCGCCGCTGCCTCCTCTTCTTCCTTGAAATGTTGACTCGACGCTCTCTCCGGCCGCAACGTCAGGGACGCGTTATACGGCGACTTATATAGGGACAAGGGGCGGGGTCACCGGGTGATGTCCCCGCCCCTTATGATGTCACAGTCCCGGAGGATGCTCCGATAGTGTGTACGCGGCATAAGAGTAATCAATTCTCTAGGATAAAATGCAGGAGAGTGATGCCTCAGAAAAATCTTGTTCCAACAAATGGCATTACAATCTCTGAGTTTCAGTAGATAAGCCTGTATTTATCCACAGAGCGTGATCAATTATATTTTTATTAGATTCTTTCTTGACCTTGTATAATTTTTGAAAAAGTTCTTGTGAACTTATGCTATGTCCTTAGAAGTGTACACCAGTGCTCCACTCTGAATTTTAATCTTGGATATAAAATAAGCTAATTGCTTTTGTTTAAATACACACGCTAACAATCTGCCTGATTTATATCCCAATTTATAATAACTTCTACAGACTAAACACAATTTATATATTTTTTTCAGGATTTGTATAGAAAACAAAGCTCCTGAAGTAAACCCACACAAACATACATGATATTGAAACCAGGTCACTACAAGCCTTAAATGAGAAGTACAGCCAAAGCTTATTTGGCTGTACTTATTCTGTGGATCACAGGAGTAGTACTCAGGTGTGTGTGATGGAGTGCAGCCTTCCATGGGGGAGGGGAGGGTGCCCTGTGTGAGCTATCACTATATATTGAATTGAACATACCTCTTGAGAGCCACAGGCCGTGTGGACAGAATTGGAAGCTTGCAGATTTGAAGGAAATCCACAGGCAGTGTCAACTCACCAAGAAGATTTAAAGTGGATTCCAATGTAGTTTATTCCAGACTTGCAAGGGTTTTACACTATTTGGAGCCTTCTTGTTTTTTATACATACATGAGCTTGGATTGGTTGGGATTTATTTGGAGGCCAGTTATTGACGTTTTATGCAGTGGAGACCATATATACCAGTGGAGGAATGTGATGGTTGGAGAAGCTGCTATGCTATTTTCATGCTGCTTGTGACCCTTTGGGGGTCAGAATGTTCTGGTAAGGAGCCAATCTTCACATAGGTGGTGGTGGATATTACATGGCTCACAATATTTGAAGATTTCTGCGGATGGACTTTTATTTCATCCTTTCACACTTATTGTCATGCATGGGTGCATACGTTTTGCTGGACTTTATTTTGTGGAACTCATTATTAATTTTTTATTCATGTTTTCTTTTTCTTTTCAAGTTTTGATTAATTTGTATTAATCTAGAGTATACTTCTTGTATTGCACATTTATTTTTGCTCACGATTCATTTTGGACGTGTGAAATTTTAGACACTTAATTTGTGTTTATTTCAGTTTTGCTGTATATTGCAATTACCTGGGGTGTGTATATGTATATTGCAATCACCTGGGGTTTGATTACACAGTTTTTGTATTAGACGCCAATATATTTATTTTGCTTTTGCATTAAGGGTGTTTATGAGTGGTGTGACCTTAGAGTCATGGTTGGTGGATAGTATAAGTTTGACCCCAATTGGCGAGGTCACTTTCTATGCACAATTAACTCATTTAGTATAAGCTAGCGCAGTTCAAATTTTCTTTTCTGGATCACAGGAGTGCACAGTTAGCTCTATACTCCCGTGACCCGTTTTCAGCAGACAGCGGACTGAAGCCTGCTGTTGGCTGACATCATAGAGCCAGTCCGGGCTCCAGCAATATCGTGACAATGAAGTCAGGATCTGCTCACATGCCTGTACCGGCACCCAGTTCAGCCTCCCAGTGAGCAACTTAGAGGATGAGTCGGCTGCTAAAGCCCACTTCACTGTGCAAGAGGGTGCAGAGCAGACAGCGGTGACTGACAGTCACCAGCTCTCTGCTCCGGGTGCCCCGAGAACCGATCGATCATCTGTGTTCAATCATTCAGTTCTCAGTGTTAGAGCCAGCGGGGTTCGATCCTGCATCTACCTAGGCAATTATAATTCTGAAAAAAAGGCAGATACTTCTCTTTTAACCCCTTCCCGCCGAGCGTACACAGATGTGCGTACTCGGCTTTCGGGGGTTATACCGGGATGATGCACACAGCTGCAGGCATCATCCCAGTACTGTTTTTTAGAGCGGGCGATTGGCTTTCCATCCATAAAAACCGATGTGGCTAAAAGCCGCTCGGCTGTTATGCCGGAGGAGCGGGAGGGGACGTCCCCCCCCCTCAAACATCCACTGCTTCTGGCGGCTAGGGACAGACTGGAATGAAGCCATAAGTGGCTTCATTCCAGTCTCCTAATTGTAAACACGGAAGCGACGTCATGACGTTACTTCTCGTTTACTTGGCTGCCAATGGCGCTGGATTTAAAAAATATATACAGTATTCACAATCGCTGAAAACGGCAATCGGAATACTTTGACCCCGTCCCTCCATAAAGAGTACCTGTCACCACCTATTACTGTCACAAGGATTTTTTAAAGCACCCCCGTCGCAGCAAAGAAAACGCATATGGAAGTCGTGCCTGCATATGTAAATGGTGTTCAAATCACACATGTGAGGTATTGCCGCGATTGTCAGAGCGAGAGCAATAATTCTAGCACTAGAACTCCACTGTAACTCCAACCTGATAACCTGAATTTTTTTTTTATAAAGGGTCGCCTATTGAGATTTTTAGGCCCCGTAGTTTGTCATCATTCCACGAATGCGTGCAATTATAAAGCGTGACATGTTTGGTATCTATTTATTCGGCGTAACATTATCTTTCACATTATGCAAAAAACCTGGGCTAATTTTACTGTTTCGTTTTTTTTTTTAATTCATTAAAGTGTCCCTTTTCCCAAAAAGTTGCGTTTAAAACATCGCTGCACAAATACTGTGTGACATAAAATATTGCAACAATCGCCATTTTATTCTCTAGAGTCTCTGCTAAAAAATATATATATATATATATATATATATATATATATAATGTTTGGGGGTTCCAAGTAATTTTCCAGCAAAAAATATGGATTTTAACTTGTACACACCAAATGTCAAAAATAGGCTTAGTGATGAAAGGGTTAAAATTACCATAATTACTAATCCAAAGTAATTTGTGGCCAATAGGCAGAAATGAAGTGTGAAAGTTAGTCATATTTTAGGAAACCCTTTGCATGCCGATAAATGAAACTCAAAACATTAATATCATCCCAAGGATAAAAACAAATAAACATTTTGAAACAGATTAACTAATTCGTCTTCTTGGGTTGCTGCCATTTGATCATAGATGAAATCTGGCCAAATTCCAAAAAACATGGATACACTCCCACAAAACATGGAAAAAAAATGTAAACATGCCAGGAAATTCCAGTAGCTTTAAAAAAAACCAAAAAAAAAACCAAACAAACAAATCAAGTTGTACTTACACAGAGAGGTAGGGTATTGATAAATGAAGTGGCACATCCCACTGCTTTGGGGGAAGTAGGATTTTTTGTGCAAAACTCTGGAACAGATGTAAGTTCCTGCCCATCAAGTTTCTGCCATATGTATAAGGCAATCTATGGAAGAAGAAGACACACAATATTTGAACTAAAACATCTCTATTGTAAAATGCTACTTTGTGAGCCAGTTAATTACATTTTTCATGTGAAAAGTATAAATGCATCTGAAAAGGTACATGCTAGTCAAAAAAGACTCAAGGGACACAGCCTTCCTGCTAAAAGACTTAAACTTATTTTACCCTAGCATGTCTCTTCTGTACCTGGGTGCCTCAGAATCTATATGATGGTAGTTGGCAATATCCTTAAGGCCCAACTCTGGGAAATGGAAAAATGATCTCTTGAAGTAGAGCTGTGCCCCTGCTAAAAGGGTTAATTGCTCATTTAGGTATAGAGAACTTGTTAAAGTAGAGTTACTTACCCGATCCTTTGTACTGCTTGACCTTTCCTCGCTGTGTCTTCCCCCCTATGCTTGAACAGCCCAAGGTCATGACATCATCAAGACCAATGTGTCCATAACCCTGCATTAGATGAAACTGGGGGACAGTTCATGGCCTGAACGTGTGGGAGAGCAATCTACCAGGGGAGCAAAGGATCAGGTACATTTGATGTCTTGAGCAGCTAAACCTTGCAGTGCAGGCACAGCCCCACTGTCAGGAATAAAGTTTAAAGGATAAGTTCACCTTATAAAAAAAATAACAATAAATGCAAATTTTTTTGCAGGTAAAAAAAAAAAATCTGCATTTCTTTGTTTTCCCTAAGGAGCCAGCAGAGCATTGCACCCACGATCAGCAGATCTCAGGCTCCTGCAGACTCTCAACATAGTTGTCTGCATCTTCCTCATGTGGGCAGGCAGGTACCTGAGAGCATGAAGATCAATGGACTGCGACACACTGAGAACTTCAAGTCGTCAACCGCAATGGTAATGGTACTTGTAGGCCTTAATTCACAGAAATCTGTAAATTAATGACACTGCTGTGTGGGTGGAACCCTGCATGGCTGCTCTGTTTTCAAATTGTGACAGTGCAGGAAAAGTATCCCCATCTGCTGTCACAAGGAAGTGGAATGGGGGCGGGGTGGGGGGCTTGAGATGCTGGAACATCGTAACATGTTCCAAAGGTGAACTTATCCTTTACATTTCCTATGCTTGGGCTTTAGGGTGGAACTGAACAGATGAATTGTTATGTAATAGGGAAAGATCTTGAAGTAGTATTTATGCCTAAGCAATACCTTGACAAATGTACCTTTTGCCTTAAGTCTTCATAGTATGAGAGTGTGTCTAGGTACTCCTGTTCTCTAGCCGCATAATAGTATATCTGCAGTGTTAATCCTAGGCACTGATGACTCCTATTGCTAGACTGTATGGGGTATTTGTATGATTAAAGGTTTGCATGGATGGCACATAGGTGTATATACAGATTGAACACATATAATACTTGCTTTGGACAGGAGCAAGCAAAGCCATGTGCCTTCTATATAACCCTGAATCTAAGGCTTGTAAAAAAAATGGCAGTAAGTTCCCTGGTTTGGGGACTGCCCTCTCTGTGCCTACTGCAGCCTTTCACAATAATAAATTCTAATTTGCACCTGTAGGCTCACGTTAAGGTGCGCATAACGAGACCACACTGGTGCGTTTAATGCATGCGTGTCGCTGTGAGCTGCAATGTGTTGTTAAAATGCATAGCAGTGCTTGCTTTTTTCCTTTTTTAAATACTATTTGATTTTATGTGTGACAGCACATTGTGATGTATCATACAGTGTCGGAAAGGCTCAGCTGCAAAAAAATACACGTTAATTCTCTTTTTCTTCGCACGACATGAACATGAACCAAGGCAGTGCTATGCATTGGAAACGTGAGACTACAGTTGTACAGCATTGCAAGACTCAATCTTGAGAACGCAAAACGGGATGCACTGAATTAGAACATTTAATGTCAGCACTGTTGTATTGTTTTACGGATGGGGTTAGCAGTTAGATGATTTACTTTACGTTGCCTGGAACAAACTTTAAAGTCTAAAGTCTAGAATCATGCAACCTTATCTTTCAGGATGAGAAAAATCAGTTATGAGTGATATAGCACATACAGTAGGCATTCTGCAGCCTCTCCTTGATGACATCATCAATGCAATCCAGTAACAAGAATCAGGAATGGGTGGGGTATGCCTCCTGACAGGCTCCTATCGGACAAGGAGAATGTAGGTTTACTAGGCACTGTCAAAATCAAGAATGTGCTTGGTCACATTAAACTGCGCTTATAAATCCTGTTAGACAGCCACCCCTTTGATTTAAAGTACAGGCCCACTACAAGATGAAGGCGTCAAATTCTTAGGACTATTTTGCAATACAGAATGGAAATGTACTCAAACAGTATCAAATTATATAAATGCTAGGTCTTTTCAGAGAATAAAATGTAGGACGATAAGCTGACAGCAGACATTTCTTGTTAAGATGACCAGGATAAATCACCATAATTATACTCATCCCCATGCCATAAGTTCTTTCTAAAGTAGCTCATTAATCAAGACACATACAATTGTTACATTGAAAGAGAAGTACAGGTCAAAATGTCCACAAGAACCAAGATAAATACAGAGAAAAATATTGCAGCCACTGAAGATGGTACATTTAGAATATAAACTAAAGACGCCTAAATCCAGAAATGAAGATAAACCACGTGCAGCTATCTTACGACATTTTATTGATGTGTCTGTTTACATAGCCGTGTTAAAAACATAAAATGACATAAATGGCAAAGATAATTAATTATAAACCACAATACTAAAGAAAGGCATTCTAAATATTTTAATGTCAAGCTTATGGGCCTCATGAATTAAAAACTGGCTATGGATGTCATCCTTTCAGAACAAATTAGAAAATGAAAATGCACCACTAATTTTGTAGTTAACATGGTAGAGCTAGCAGAAAAGCCTAAAGAGACAGTTAAATGTGACAGGCTGAGCTGTCATTCAATACTTCCCCATGACACCAAACATTTTGATTTTATACAGGCACACTAAGGTAAGACTGATTTAAAAGGGATTGGTAGTGTGCAAAGAGATCCCGTCTCCAACTTAATGAATTGCAGGAAAATTTAGTATTTTAAATGATTACTTGCAGTGTTTTCCTTTCCATAAATGTATTTGATTCACTTGCAATGTGTCTCTGAACTTGCTAAAAAAAATGTGATCACCCTGGGTGAGGCAATTCTGTAGCACATCATCCTCCTTTCCCTTGCAGATCATAGTCCTCTCCTCTTCTTAGAGTGTCTGGTTACTGTCTGTGTTGACCCAGCATCTCCCCCCCCAAGCCTCCCTTTATAATAATTTATGCAAAGGGGGATACTATGGACTGGGGAGTCACGTAAATGACAGCTTAGTCAGCTAGGGCAGTTGACATCACATCCAAGATAGTGGCACCCTGCAGCAGTTTCAAGGCATTTGGATGTCTACATAAGGGACGATTTACAGGTGATCTCATGAGATATATTTTTTAAATGAATGGTCTGGTGACAAAAGACAAGAATAGGATAGAGCATGAAAGGATTAGAACCTAATTTACTAATATATTGTCCTCGTAATGTTGTCACCAGGAGAAAAAGTGCTGCAAATTCTTCACAACAAATACATAGCCATATAAAAGGTTGACAAAAGGTTTAACTTTTCTACATTGATCAATTTTCAATGATTTGCACCATAGCTTGTAGATTCTATTAATTTCACACAGACTAAATAATATCCACTAAATTTTGTTATTTTTACCAAAGATATGTAGCAGTACATATTTTGGCCCAAATTTATGAATAAAAATTTTGCAAAATTTTATAATAGAAACAAAAAAAAGTGTTTAGCTTTTTTCACTTATATCGCAAAAAACGAACAAAAAAAAAACAGTGTTGATTAAATACCGCCAAAAAAAGCTCTATCTGTGTGAAAAAAATGATACAAATTTTGTTTGGGTACAGTGTTGCATGCATGACTAAGTAATTGGCATTCAAAGTGCGAGGCCACTGAAAGCTGAAAATTGGTCTGGGAAGGAAGCTTTAATTTGCTTCCAATGATCTTAATGGACAGGCATAGAAACAAAATAATTTTTGCCATTCACTTTAGAGGATCAGCTAATTTGCACATTAGCATCCCAGAGTTTGGTATAAAATTGCTATATTTAAAAAGAGCCCAGCCAATATATATATATATATACACAGTGCCTTGAAAAAGTATTCATATCCTTGGAAATTTTTCACATGTTGTCATGTTACAACCAAAAAAGTAAATTATTTTATTGGGATTTTATATGATATACCAACACAAAGTGGCACATAATTGAGAAGTGTAAGGAAAATTATAAATAGTTTTTCAAATAAATATCTGAAAAGTGTGGCATGCATTTATATACAGCCCCCTTTACTCTGATAACCCTAACTAAAATCTAGTGTAATCGATTGCCTTCAGAAGTCACCTAATTAGCAAATGGAGTCCACCTGCATGTAATTTAATCTCAGTATAAAGCTGTTCTGTGAAGCCCTCTGGGTTTTTTTAGAGAACCTTAGTGAACAAACAGCATCATGAAGGCCAAGGAACACACCAGGCAGGTCAGGGAAAGGTTGTGGAGAAGTTTAAAGCAGGGTTAGGTTATAAAAAAAATCCCAAACTTTCGTCATCTCATGGAGCACTATTCAATCCATAATCCGAGAGTGTAGCACAAATGCAAACCTACCAAGACATGGCCGGCCACCTAAACTGACAGGCTGGGCAAGGAGAGCATTAATCAGAGAAGCAGCCAAGAGACCCATGGTAACTCTGGAGGAACTGCAGAGATCCACATCTCAGGTGGGAGAATCTGTCCATAGGGCAACTATTAGTCATGCACTCCACATAACTGGCCTTTATAGAAGTGCCAAGAAGAAAGCCTTAGTCGGAATAAAGCAATAAGAAGTCGCTTTTGCAGTTTGTGAGAACATGGGGACAAGGTGCTTTGGGATGGGGGGCGAAGGGCTTGCTCGTCCCCACCCCCTTTCCTGACCAGCCAAGCTTGTAAGATAAGGGTCTGGTATGGACTTTGGGGGGACCCCCACGCCGTTTTTTCAGTGAGGGGGTTCCCCTTTAAATCCATACCAGGCGGCGGGGCTCGCGAGGTGTCAATCTCGCTGATAGAGGCGGCGACATTGACTTCCTTCGCTAGTCCCGTCTACCTGGAGTCACGTTCAAATGAACGGACTTTACTCCGTGTGTGGGCAAGTCCGTTCATTTCAAAAGTCCGGTGGACTAGCACACAGACAGGCGGATTGTCAATTTTGAGTCAAGACTTCTTTCTAAGTCCGGCGGACTCTGGTCCGCCGGACAGTCCGATCGTGTGTACACGGCAGTAGAGACATACCCAAAAAGACTTGCTGCTGTAATTACAGCAAAAGGTGGTTCTACAAAGTATTGACTCAGGGGGGCTGAATACAAATGCACACCACACTTTTCATTGAAAACCTTTTATCATTTTCCTTCCACTTCACAACTATGTGCCACTTTGTGTTGGTCTATCACATAAAAGCCCAATAAAATACATTTATGTTTTTGGCTGTAACGTGACAAAATGTGAAAAATTTCAATGGGGATGAATACTTTTTCAAGGCACTGTATATATTGAACTAGGAACTTCTTTATTAGATAATCTGCATTATTTTATTCTAAAACATATTTAGAGTGGATAATCCTAACAGGGCACTATACCATGGCTGGGTTAATCAGGGCTCAAAATACATGCCATATTTATGAACAAGATTCATGCATTTCTCAAAATGAAAAGTGCTTGGAGTTTTGCTGTATCAGTGTCAGCTGTTGGCAAATGTAGGAAAATCAAACATCAAAGGGATCATGAGATTAATATTTAAGAAGATCTACAAACAGTAAACTTAGAGCTGTTAATGAGGACTTGCAACCACCATGCCAGTCCTAGGTTTCCAAAGATATGTGAAAGCGTCTTTGGAAATTTAATTCAACAGATCAGTACTCTTATGCCTACAGTATGTACACAATGGAAATTATGCATGGAGATGTATCAGTCAGCAGATTAGGGGCTTAACAGGCAAAGTTTCCTAAGGGACGTATGGATACTCTTTCAAGTCTTTATGGAGCATTAATTTCTACAATTATCTCAACATTTAACATTAATTTATATGTATAATAACGTGACTGACTAGCCACTATATAAAAATATCAATATTTCAGCATTTGGTAGCTGCTGGAGATTTAAATAATCAAATTCTTTTTTTAGCCCTTAGAGAATTCAGTGGTGAGTTCTCCGGTCCTGAGTTTTCAAGTCGACATGCCCACAATAGGTTACTTAAAGTTTTTTTTATTATTATTATTTTGTACTAGATAAATGCAACACTAGGAGTAAAAAGACCCCGTTATAGGCTGAATCACCAAGTCCAAGGTTTGGCAGAACAGAACCAGGAACTATGTTGTGGTGTTCATGTTGGACTCCAAAGGCATAACAAGCCAGTGGGTGACAGAGTCCAGTTGACTGCATCTACAGCTGAAATATCACATTTAAACAAAAACACTACCTGTATCTAAAGTGATTGTTTTTTTCTTTTTAATTCCCCTGCCCGCTCTACACACAGAGCTACTCCCTACCCCCCCCCCCCCCTTTTAATGCAGGTATGTACTTACCTCCTCCAAAAACCTGGCTATGCTCTCTTTCGGAAAGACAGGGTCAAATAGAGGGGTGGTGGTGTCCCAGTTAATGGAGAGTCTGAAGCATTATGGGTGGAATTGTACATGGGTGTGTGTCCTACAAAGGTTATCATTGGAGTTTGTTATAGACCTACCAGTGTTAGGGAGGAAGTGGAGACCTAGCTCCTGGCACAGATGGAAAGGGCTGCAAGGGCTGGGATAGTGATAATAATAGGGGATTTTAACTACCTGGAAATTGACTGGAGTAATGGCACTGCTGGGACAGTTAAAGGGCAAAAATGTAAACACCTATTACAAGACAATGACGCTCTGCTGGACCTAGTAATCTCAAACCATGCAGAGCTTATTACCAATATTCATGCCCCAGTCACAATGTAAATGAAGATAGAGGTGGTACAAAATAAGACTAACATATGGAGATTAAATGAGGAATTATTCCAAGATAAAGTAGCGGAATATAAGATAAAAAAAGAGCTTGAGCAGTATTTTAAAATAAATGATATAGAAGAAATCTCAGAAACAAGGCTTACATAAGAGCCATTATGATTGCATTGGGAGTGGGAAAAACAGGAGAGAGCAAAGAACAGGGAAGTACTATCTAAAGAAATGTATGATTTAGAAGAGCAACATAAAAAAAAGGGACAACGTTAAATATTACAGGCGGTCATCTTAAAAAGGGAGGTATTAAAAGAGCTAATAGAACAGGAAACCCAAACAGCTTTTAACAGAATTAAGAAAGAGAGGTATCGATGGGGTAATAAAACTGGGACGTTCCTAGCTAAAATATTAAAAAAGAAAAAATCAGTTAATTATATAGAGAAAATACAAACTAGTACAGAGGAAATTATATACACTACAGCAGAAACAGCAACGGTATTCCAGAATTATTATGGAAAGTTGTATTCGATTAATCAAAAGGAAACTCCAGAAATGGAAAAAGAGAGGTTAAAAAAAATAAACGTATATCTACAAGAAATAGGCCTAAATAAGATCTCAGAAGCAAAAAGGAGTATGCTAGAGGACCCCATAACCGAAGAAGAAATTAGCAGAACCCAAAAAGACTTACCTGCAGGAAAAAGCCCGGGCCCAGATGGGTTCACAACACTGTACTATAAAAAAATTTGATCCCCAAAATGTGCTATATGAATGGGATAGGAACAAATTGGCAAATGAGGAGGGATGCTTTGGAGGCCGCAATTACCATTATCTCAAAGGTAGGAAAGGATCCCTCAATGTGTTCTAGTTATAGACCTATCTTACTGCTGGACGCCAATATGAAACTATTCGCCAAGATATTGGCAAATAGAATGAAATGGTAATGAAGGACTCAGTACACACAGACCAGGTGGGATTTATCCCAGTAAGAGAAAGTAGAGACAATGGAGTTAGAACGCTCCTTGCCATTGAGAAAATGAAAGAAAGCAAATCCCCAGGACTACTGCTCTCAATAGACACTGAAAAAGCATTTGTCAGAGTAGACTAGGGATTTATGCAGAGTGCATTAGAAGAAACAGGTCTAGGCCCAAAGATGGCCCAACAAATTAAAGCACTATACAATCAGCCTACAGCGAGTGTAAAGGTAAATGGGACAGTCCCTGGGCCCTTTGAGATGTACAGCGGGACGAGACAGGGGTGTCCCCTGTCCCCCCTGTTGTTCATTCTGGCATTGGAACAGACAGAACCCAGATATAAAGGGGATAAAGATAGGGGAGGAGGAACATAAACTAGCGGCATATGCTGATGATATACTATATCAAACACATTTCATCCCGCTCCTGAATGAAATGAAGACAGATTTAAATAAAATAACAACAAGACATTTTTCTTGGACCGGGAGAAAAAATATTTTCAAAATGGTAGTTGTACCAAAGATTATGTACAAAATGCAAATGTTACCGATCCCCCTCCCACAGATATATTTTAAAACATTAAAAAACAATACGATCTTAAAGTGGTTGTAAACCCTTACAAACCACTTTGACCTACAGGTAAGATTAAGGCTTACCTGTAGGTTCAAGAAATATCTCCTAAACCTATACGGTTTAGGAGATATATTCACAGACAGCCACAGGCAGCGGCGCGCAGGCACACTGGGCAGGCCGCAGATCGCGGCGATATTCCGCTCGTATCGGCTCCCGTGTGCATGCGTGGGAGTGACGTCATCGTGGCTCCACCGAATCACAGCGCTGAAGCAGCAAGACCCGGAAGTCACTCCGGGATACATGGCAGCGGCGAACATGAAGACGGAGGACCGCTTCAGGGGCTTCGTTCTCAGGTAAGTTATTCATAATGAGCTAGTATGCTATGCATACTAGCTCATTATGCCTTTGCCTTGCAGGTTGCATTTTTTTATTTTTTTTTAAGTGCCTTTACTTCCTCTTTAAGGTTCATTTGGCAAAAAAGAAGCCTTGCATATCCCTGAAAGTACTAACTAAGGAGAAGGGGAAGGGGGGACTGGGAGTACCAGATATTAGGAACTACTATAATGCTATTTCATTATCACGGGTGTTAGAAAAAACAACAAGGACAAAAGATGTGTTAAAAGGGAAAATACGGTTTGTAATGTTACACTAGGTAATATAATATGGATACCCCCACACTTAAGAGAATTGAGTTCAAACACACACAATATCACATTGACAAAATTGGCCATATGGGACACGGTGTACAAAAGGGGAAAATGGGAGTTTAATTCCCCACTGATATACACAAACTATTTCCCTCCGGGAAAGGGAGATTGTTTGGCAATTGGATAAAAAAAGACAATGCACAACCAAAACTGAAAAATAAAAAATAGTTACTGACAATAGATGAATGGCGGTATGCTCAGCTGAAACATTTCGTGGCTACCCTGCCTCAACCAATTAGATCCCAAGAGAACCTCCAGCTGTTAGAGTGGCTATATATAGCCACAGGAACGAGGAAGGGGATCTCAAAGATTTATAAAATACTGATGGGACCAAAAGGACTGTAAATACCGTCATTCATAGGAAAATGGAGAGAAGAACTGGGAATGTGAGGGAATGATTTTGACGTTGAGAAGATACTGAAGTTGCCACATACCATGGCAATATACAGTAATACTATAGAAATTAATTATAAGTGCCTGGCACGCTGGTATACAACACCTGATAAGGCACATAAAAGCCAAAAGGCGGTGTCGCAATTTTTCTGGCTGGTGTGTAAAGGCACTTGGAACCATGGCCCAGACATGGTGGACATATTCTAAAATTAAAAAAATACTGGAGAGAGGTGCTGCAGATAATAAAGGAAATAACCAGCATAGAAATAAAAGAGGACCCTTGGGAGTGCTTGTTTCATGGTGTCAGCATGCCAAATAAACAATACACAAGAACATTGGTCCCTAAACTCAACCAAAAGTTAGATCCGTCGACACTGGCAGGAGCTAGAAAGTCCAACAATAAGGAGTTGGTGCAGTAAAATAAGCAAAACCTATAATTTGGAATATTTAAGGTTCAGCGGCGAGGACGGAATGGAAGGTTTCATAGAGAAGTGGAGGGTCTGGTCCGAGTTTAAGCAGACAATTAGATTTGCTGAAATTAGGGTGAATAGTGGGCAAAAGGTTTGGAGATTTGGGAGATGCAGGGTAGGCGGAGGTCAGCAAATAGGTCCAAGAGAGGTTTAGGGAGGGTAGGGAGGTGGGAGAGGGGGGAGGAAAATTATTTTTGTATTTCGTAAATCTTGCATTTGTGTATGGTTTTAAGCTACGATGTTGGTGAGAATTGCATCTCAGTTTTTGTATAGTTTGATTTTGAAGAAAACTAAAAAAAAAAAATGACCAATATTCATGTAAAAGAAAACATCTGGGTAGCAGTGACCAAAACATGATTTAAGGCAATGTTAGCTGTAAACAACAAACACATTCAGGAATGATAAAAAGACTTAACTTTAAGAGAGCAAAGTTTCAGAGGATAAGGGCTGCTCTCCAAGACTTAGACTGGCATGGAATATTGACACTGATGAACACATGACTGTATGCGGATTCACTGCAATATATATACCCATGGATATTGGAAAACGAGGAAGTGCCTAGAGATGCTCCAAACATACTCTATAGCACTAAATCCTCAAGGATTATCTCAGTACCCAAGGATTGAACTAGTTAAAAAGAAAAATGTAACAATTTATTGAAAAATAGACATAGTTAAAAACAGTTGGTACAAAGGTGCATACACTGTGCACATGACAACGTGCATGTTAATGAAAACAAGTAATGGACACGTAGGTCCTAACACAGGAAAAACTTTGATGTATATCCTCACGGAGTCCTCTACATCTTTTGTGGTATCCAAGGCTTATTCAAGAGGGGTCAGTCAAAAACATCTACAAGAGCGAATAAAGTTTCATAATTGAACAGTTATACAAATTTCAAAATTTAGTAAATTTGAGCGTAACAGAAAGTGAAGGTAACAATACATAGTAGATTAATCTTGGAGAATCTATGAAATTATAAGTATATATACCCATGGACAATAAGTTTAAAAGGCTAAAAATAAAACCTATGTGGCTCACGGCCAAAGATAAAAAAAAAGCTATAATAAGAAAAGAGCTTTTAAAAAAATATAAAAACACAGGAACACTATCATTGTTTAAATGTTACAAAGAATATAACAGAATCTGTAAAAAGGAAATTAAGGATGCAAAAATTCAGAACGAATGACAGATTGAAAGAGATAGTAGGCCAAACCCCCAAAAAATCTTCAAATATATTAATAGTAAAAAGATCAGGTGTGAGCATGTACACCCTTTACAAAATAATCTAGAGTGGGTGACTGGGGACAAAGAGAAGGCAAATTTATTAAATACATGTATAAGCCAAGTTTTTCAGCACATTTTTTATGCTGAAAAAGCCCCCCCTCGGCTTATACTCGAGGGTCCCACTTACCTGTTCTCCGGTGCAGTGTGGGTGTTCTCTGGTCTCTCCCGCTCATCTGCGGGCACCTTCAGCCTCTATGGATGGTCCGATGACTGGCGATAACACCGCTCTTTTCTCTTGCATGCAGACAGCCTCTGTGTTGTTCGTGCTGTACTGGGCATGAACCTGCCTGCTTCTGTGTGGTGGTACCCGGGGGAAAACACTGCATCCTTATCAGATGAATGTCAGATGCGGCCACTCTTCTTCTCCCGCTCTTCTCCATGGCTGTGATCAATGACGTAGCCTTTACAGTCGTACCCATGCTTGGCCACGCCCCCTTGCTCTGCCCAAGCATTTCTGAATACAAGTATCAGTAAATCTCTGGTCTTGGATATACAGTACATTTATTTATAGTACTTAGTCTGCTATATTTTATTCTCTTATTAACCCCTAGCTTGACCCAGTGTTGACTATGCTTGCATAGAGCAGCCTGTGTTAGGGCTCATAATATACACGCTGTGTTGTGTACACACTAACTGCATGTGCTGCGTTAGCACTTCCCATTTTACTGTTTTTCTGTGAACTAAATATTCAAAAACATTTAACCTACTGATGTCTCAATTCATGTAATTTTATTGGTATCTATTTTTATTTTTGAAATTTACCAGTAGCTGCTGCATTTCCCACCCTAGGCTTATACTCAAGGTTTTCCCAGTTTTTTTTGTGGTAAAATTAGGTGCCTCGGCTTATACTTGAGTATATACGTACTTTCTTCCTTTTCCGTGTATACAAAGGAGCATGGGGGAGCTCATATCCATGATGGGGATGATATTGACCCAGTCCCAAATGATCCACAATGGGGCTCAAAAGTGATATGGTCCAGAAATATTTAGACAGAATAAAAGTAAATAAAGCACCTGGACCAGGTGTCATCTACCTACGAATCCTAAAAGAATTGAGCTCTGTCATTTCAAAGCCATTTTTTCTAATTTTTAGCGTAGGGCCAATGTGGTGCCTATTTTTAAAAAGGTAACAAAGTCTTTACCAAGTAACTATAGACATGCTAGTTTAACTTCTATAGGTAATAACATACTGGAGAGTTTATAAAAAGAACACAAAGATGAGTGTTTGCTGGAAAAAGTATTTTAAGCAACAGACATCATGGATTCATGAAAGACAGAATTTGTCAAACAAACCTTTATTTCTTTTTATGAGGCGGTAAGTAAAACCTTGGACTGAGGGGTGGCTGTGGACACAGTATACTTGGATTTTGAAAAAGCGTTTGACACAGTTCCCCACACATGGATAATGTGTAAAGTCTACAGGCTTGGAAAGATCAGTTTGTAAATGGATAGGAAACTGGCTAAAAAAATCAAATTCAGAGAGCAGTGGTTAATGATTCTTACTCTGAATGGTCAAAGGTTATCAGTGGTGTATACTAGCGCTGCACAATTAATCATCAAGAATCGTTATCGTGATCTTGACTAAAGTGTTTCACAATTCTTTCTATGCAAAGAATTCTCTCTGCTCTTCTGAAGCCACAGCCCTCAAAAGAAAGGAAGAGAAAAACTGGGCAGTCTGCCAAGAATCAAAACATTCTCTATAAGTTGAACTTAAGTATAAACATTGTAAACATTTGTCTATGGAATACACTGTGTGTAAGTGAAAAAAGTTTACTTAACTTAAACACTAAACCTTTTTCTGACATTTGCTGGTTTCAAGTTAAAATTATTATTTTTTTTACTATAAAATTACTTAGAACCCCCACAAATTATATATATATAGATATATATATATATATATCTATATATATATTGTAGACATGTCACTGGAGAAGTGATCGAGGGGGTGTACATCTCACCTAGGTTGCTACACAGTGTGAGATGGTAAATCCAGGATGGATCAGTTTCTCAGCAGCGATATGCTGCTGAGTTGTTATTTAAATTTTGCCGGGCCTGGGTTTATATGGAATGGCAGGTAGGTTTGGTAGAGGGACCTGTCATTCCACATCCCCCGATCCAGTTCTGGGTTTGGGATCAGGTGAGCTTTGATCCTAATTAGCCTGGGAAGCTAAAGGCTCTGCAGAGTCTGCAGGTGTTTGCTCAGCCAGGGAATGAACAATCTGTGTGGTGAAGGAAGCTGCAAGCACTGCCACTGCTGGAGCTAAAACCCACCCTGCGATATCCAGGTGAAAGACGCTGTGTTTGTAAGTGTCAGATAGGTGAGCAGAACCTGTTAGTAAGCGCCCAGCCGGGCTAGGACTTTTATTTTTGTTGTACTTAGAAAGCACGGTGTTGCTGTATATTTTGTTTTCTGGACTGTTTGTACCACGAATAAACGCCAAGATCTGCTTTATAAATTCCAAGTCTGCTGTGAACTGTCTCCAAACACACCCTACCCCGGGAAGATCCCTTACAATTGGTGGAGAATGCGGGCAAAGTCGGTTGCTAGGGGCAACGGTGTGGACAGACTTGGCTACAGCTGCTTATGTCTTGGGTGAAAGCTGCAATGACACTCCAGGAACAGTCCAGCAACATGGAGGAGATGCTGAAGCAGTTTATGCAAGTGAGTTTGCAACAACAGCAACGACATGAACAGTCCATGGCTGCACAACAGCAGGCTCAGATAGAGGCCAATAGACGACATGAACAGTCCATGGCTGCACAACAACAACTTATCGAGCACCTGATAGCAAATCGAGAGGCGCCTGTGGTGATGGGAGCCGCTCCAGAGATTTTTTCTGGGAGAAGGACTGTGCAGAAAGCGCTGCAAAAGATGACTGCTGAGGACGATGTTGAGGCCTATCTAACAGTATTTGAGCGCGTGGCTGAGCGAGAGAAGTTACCAGCCGCTGAGTGGGCAGAGGTAATTGCGCCCTATTTAACAGGTGAACCCCAAAAGGCCTACTATGACCTCAGTGAGCAAGAGGTTAAGGACTATACTCGGCTAAAAGAGGAGATACTTGCCCGACTAGGAGTTACTACTGCAGTCCGTGCCCGGAGGGTACGCAACTGGAGCTACAGTCTGGACAAATCAGCGAGGTCCCAGATGTATGACCTAATCCATTTGGCAAGAAAGTGGTTGGAGCCAGACACTTCTACTCCTGCACAAATCCTAGAGAAGGTCGTGATGGATCGCTACCTCCGAGCCCTTCCTACTGACTTGCAACGCTGGGTGGGACAAGGTGATCCTAAGAATGCAAACGAACTTGTCAACCTTGTGGAGAGGTTCCAGGCGACTGAGGACTACCTCCGTGATGTTCCTGCAGCATCTTCACCTCCCCGGAGCGCCAGATCTGTGCCGTCGGCTGGTAAGAGACTTCCATCTATTGGGGGAGTGTGGAGGGGTGCTGATGGGGGGAAAAGGGCTCAAGTGGTGTCTCAGGGACAAAAGACTGGTGATGGTCCCGGGTGGCTAAGGGGCTCTCGAAAAGACTCCTTGCCAAAGAGACCAGGCCCTATCCAGTGTTGGAGATGTCATGAGGCGGGACACGTGTCGGCCCATTGCCCTCTTACCTCTGAACCCATGGAATGTGACGCTAGCCGGCGTCAGTCGCTATTTGCGGAACCATCTTGTGCTGCAGTTCCTGGACTAGAGACTGAACCGCAAATCTGCGATATTACAATCAATGACTTTCCTGTTAAAGCGTTAATGGACTCAGGAAGCCTTGTAACCTTGGTGCATGCTAGCCTGGTGACTGGGGACTTAGAGTCTAAAAAGCATATGAGCGTTGTGTGTATACATGGTGATACAAAAGTGTACCCTATAGTGCTGGCTAAAGTCGGGACTGAACAAGGCACAGTACAATATGAAGTGGGTGTGGTTAAAAACCTCATGCATAATGTAATATTGGGGCGCGATTTTCCTTTATTCTGGGCTCTCTGGGAAAAAAGAAAAATCCCCAAAAGGAGTGAGGATACCTCTAAGGTGGTTGCCTTGTCCACGGTGAATGATAAAAGTGTGCAGGATGAAAATGATTGTTTTCCTTTGCAGGTCCTGGCTGGGGAGGAGGAGGCTCCTCCCACTGAGCAAAATATACTAGATTTAGAGGTGTCTAGCGATAATTTTGGGACTGCACAATTACAGGACCCCACTCTCAAAAATGCGAGAGAGCAGGTTGCTGTTATGAACGGGGTACCTCAGGAACCAGATGCTGAAAAAAGATTTCCACATTTTTCAGTGACTAATGATCTTTTCTATAGAGTTAATAAGGTTAAGGATGAGATTGTGGAACAGCTTCTGGTACCTAAGCCGTACCGGCGTCAGGTGCTTGACATGGCACATAACCATGTTCTTGGGGGACACTTGGGGACTGACAAAACGCGAGAGAGGGTTCTCCAGAGGTTTTTTTGGCCGGCCATATATGATGACATTAAAAAATACTGTGAGTCGTGCCCCACATGTCAGGTTAGTGCCCCAGTGTCACATTTTCGCAGTCCTTTGGTTTCGCTCCCTATTATAGAGGTGCCTTTTGAGCGTATTGCCATGGATTTAGTGGGTCCCATTGTAAAGTCAGCTAGAGGACACCAGTATATTTTGGTAGTCCTGGATTATGCGACCCGCTATCCTGAGGCTGTACCCTTAAGAAACACTGCATCTAAAACAATTGCACGTGAGTTGTTTTATATGTTCTCTAGGACTGGGATCCCTAAAGAAATCCTAACTGACCAAGGTACGCCATTTATGTCGAAAGTAATGAAGGAATTATGCAGACTATTTAAAATCTCACACATCCGTACCTCTGTGTACCACCCCCAGACGGACGGATTGGTGGAGAGATTTAATAAAACTTTGAAACATATGTTGAAGAAAGTGGTGGCAAAAGATGGTCGTGACTGGGATCATTTATTACCCTACCTCATGTTTGCTATTAGGGAGGTGCCCCAAGCGTCCACAGGGTTCTCACCATTCGAGTTGGTCTATGGTCATCACCCTAGGGGTCTACTAGACATTGCAAAAGAGACATGGGAGAATGAGTCCACCCCATACAAGAGTGTTATTGAGCATGTAGCACAAATGCAGGACCGTATAGCCACTGTAATGCCCCTGGTAAGGGAACACCTCCAGAGGGCTCAAGAGGCCCAAAGTAGAATTTACAACCGGTCCGCAAGAATCAGGACATTCAACCCAGGCGATAGGGTCCTTATACTAGTCCCCACTGTTGAGAGTAAATTCTTGGCGAAGTGGCAAGGTCCCTATGAAATTGTTGAAAAGGTCAGTGAGGTGAACTACAAGGTGCACCAACCAGGTAGAAGGAAGCCTTTCCAAGTTTATCACATAAACTTGATCAAGCCCTGGAAAGACAGGGAATCCTTGGTGGCGACAAATACTGTTAATAATTTGTCACCACCAATCCCTCCAGTCAAGGTAGGTGATACTCTATCAGTGTCACAGAAACAGGAGGTTCAGGAATTTTTACAGAAAAACAAAAACAAGTTCTCTGACCTCCCAGGGCGTACACACCTCATCCATCATCACATTGAAACTGAGCCTAGAAGCAGAGTAAACCTTAAGCCCTATAGGATACCCGAGGCACGTAGGGAAGCCGTATCTGCCGAGGTAAAACGTATGCTTGATCTGGGGGTAATTGAGGTGTCACAGAGTGAATGGTCCAGCCCAATTGTGTTAATCCCAAAGCCCAATGGAACTTGGAGGTTCTGTAACGATTTCAGAAAGTTGAATGAGATCTCCAAGTTCGATGCGTATCCTATGCCCAGGGTAGATGAGTTGATTGAGAAGTTGAATAACGCCAGGTACATAACCACCCTCGATCTCACAAAGGGCTACTGGCAGATTCCACTTTCTGGTGAGGCTAAAGAGAAAACTGCATTCTCCACCCCTGATGGGCTATTCCAGTATGTAGTGATGCCATTCGGGTTACATGGAGCGCCTGCAACTTTCCAGAGGTTGATGGACTTGATTCTGCGACCACATCGTGATTACTCAGCTGCCTACCTCGATGATGTGGTCATTTTTAGCCCTGATTGGGAAAGTCACCTCTGTAAGGTACAGGCCGTGTTGGATGCCATAAGTGATGCGGGGTTGACCATAAATGCCGAGAAGTGTGCTCTAGCCCTAGAAGAGGCCAAATATCTAGGCTACATTATTGGGAGAGGGTTGATTAAGCCACAGCTAAATAAAATTGAGGCAATACAGAATTGGCCTAGACCCCTGACAAGGAAACAGGTTAGAGCTTTCCTGGGTATTACGGGGTATTACCGTAGATTTGTGCCGAACTTTGCCTCAGTTGCTGCTCCACTAACTGACTTGACAAAGGGCGGAAAGACAGCAATGGTCACGTGGACCCCAGAGGCCGAGAAGGCTTTCCAAAGCCTTAAGTCTGCCTTGTGCCAACCACCTGTCTTAGTTACCCCCGATTTCAGGCGAGAATTTCTGGTCCAGACAGATGCCTCTAACACAGGCTTAGGTGCAGTACTCTCACAAATAGTGAATGGTGAGGAGCATCCAGTGACGTACTTGAGTAGAAAACTAACCCCGGCCGAGAAAAATTATGCCATTGTGGAGCGAGAATGTTTGGCAGTAAAGTGGGCCCTAGAATCGTTAAAGTATTACTTGCTAGGCAGGAAATTCAAGTTGGTGACAGACCATGCCCCCCTAACATGGATGAAGTTAAACAAGGAGAGAAATGCAAGAGTGACTAGATGGTTTCTCTCCCTACAAAACTTTAATTTCACTGTGGAACACAGGCCAGGGAAATTACAGGCAAATGCTGACGCATTGTCAAGGGTAAGTTGTCTGTGGGGACAAAAGGCTCAGCCCCCCGGTCTGAAAAAGAGGGGGGGGATATGTAGACATGTCACTGGAGAAGTGATCGAGGGGGTGTACATCTCACCTAGGTTGCTACACAGTGTGAGATGGTAAATCCAGGATGGATCAGTTTCTCAGCAGCGATATGCTGCTGAGTTGTTATTTAAATTTTGCCGGGCCTGGGTTTATATGGAATGGCAGGTAGGTTTGGTAGAGGGACCTGTCATTCCACATCCCCCGATCCAGTTCTGGGTTTGGGATCAGGTGAGCTTTGATCCTAATTAGCCTGGGAAGCTAAAGGCTCTGCAGAGTCTGCAGGTGTTTGCTCAGCCAGGGAATGAACAATCTGTGTGGTGAAGGAAGCTGCAAGCACTGCCACTGCTGGAGCTAAAACCCACCCTGCGATATCCAGGTGAAAGACGCTGTGTTTGTAAGTGTCAGATAGGTGAGCAGAACCTGTTAGTAAGCGCCCAGCCGGGCTAGGACTTTTATTTTTGTTGTACTTAGAAAGCACGGTGTTGCTGTATATTTTGTTTTCTGGACTGTTTGTACCACGAATAAACGCCAAGATCTGCTTTATAAATTCCAAGTCTGCTGTGAACTGTCTCCAAACACACCCTACCCCGGGAAGATCCCTTACAATATATATATATATATATATATATATATATATAGATATATATATATATATCTATATATATATATATATATTTAGTAGACACCCTAGAGAATAAAATGGTGGTTGTTGCAATATTTTATGTCACACTGTATTTGTGCAGCGGTCTTTCAAATGCATTTTTTTTTTAAATTACCTTAATGAATTAAAAAAAAAAAAAACACTAACCAGTAAAGTTAGCCCATTTTTTTTTTTGCATAATGTGAAAGATTTTACATCTCATTTTGGCCAGAATCATGCAGCTCTAGTGTACACCAAGGTTCAACGTTGGGGCCCATACTTTTTAATTGCTTGCTGACCAGCTGCCGCAGTTATACTGTGTGCGTGCGGCCCATGCTTGCCCACGAGACGATGCAAGTGGCCGGAGGTCGCGATCACCATCTGGCTCCCGCGATCGCTCAGGGCAAACAGAGAACCGGGATCTGTGTATGTAAACACACAGTTTCGGGTTCTCTGAGGGGGGAACAGACAGATCGTCTGTTCATACTCTGTATGAACAGCAATCTGTCATCTCCCCTGCACAGTCTCATCCCCCCTTCAGTTAGAACACATAATAGGGAACACATTAACCCCTTTATCGCCCCCTAGTGGTTAACCCCTTCACTGCCAGTGACATTTTTACGGTAATCAATGCATTTTTTTTAACTGATCGCTGTAAAAATGCCAATGATCCCAAAAATGTGTCAAAATTGTCTGACGTGTCCGCCATAATGTCGCAGGCCCAATAAAAATCACAGATCACCACATTACTAGTAAAAAAAATAATGAATAATAAAAATGCCATAAAACTATCCCCTATTTTGAAGACGTGATAACTTTTGTGCAAACCAATCAATAAACGCCTATTCTATATCTCCAAATACGGAAAGGTTTCTTCACAGTAAGAGCTGTGAAAATGTGGAATAGACTCTTCTCCAGAAGTGGTTATGGCCAGCTCAGTAGAATGCTTTAAAAAAGCCTGGATTCTTTCCTTAATGTACATAATATAACAGGGAACTGACATTTATAGGTAAAGTTGATCCAGGGAAAATCTGATTGCTTTTCGGGGGATCAGGAAGGAATTTTTTCCCCTGCTGTAGAAAATTGGATCATCCTTTTGTGGTGTTTTTTGCGTTCTTCTGGATCAACTGTGGGTGAAGGATTGTGTATATATGATTGTATGCTTTTTTCTTTTTTTATTGTTGAACTTGATTGACTTGTGTCTTATTGAAATCTAAAATCTAGTAACTATGTAAAATCTAGTGCCGTCCCCTTGCCATGTCTGCAGTCTTCCCAACTTCCCACAGGCTGGAATAGGATATGTAGTTGCATAGTCAGGTTGAAAAGAGACACAAGTCCATCCAGTTAAAAAATAAATAATACAATCCCATATACACAAACCTATATACCCATGATGTATCCATAAAGCATGAACAACCTCTCATTCAACTCTCAAGACAGACCAAGAAGCCTCAGCAGTTTGAAGAGGCAAGTATGGACCTGTGAGCACAGCTCTGTGTACTGAGGGAGCTTGGGGAATATTCTTGAAAAACAGAACATGTACTTTAAACATATTCATGTGAACCATACTCGTAAATCTCAAGTTCCTAGTATACCCAAAAGGAAATAACTTGTGAAGAGCCACATTCAGTCTCTATGCACATATGAGGCACATGCTATAACAATACAGGTAATTCACCTAATAAGGTGATTCATTTCAACCAAAACATTCCAACATTAAAACCCTATATGCATTCATTAAAGAAAAGGTTAAACCCTTACCACCACTCCCACCACAAAAGGTCAATTTTATTACTTCAAAACATATAAAGTATCATCACAAAAATGTAGTGGGGGATTAATAACCTTCTTGCATTTACCAAGAACACATTAAATACATTCAAAAATAAGGAAATAACATGTGCATACCTAACTTTTAGAAGTTGGTTTAATGTTGTTTAGCGTACTATAATCATTTGATCTTAAAATCAGAGCATCACTGGAGGACAAGCAATTTTTTATTTCTCTAAAGTACTATGGAACTGAAGGTTATGCCATCCACAGGACAATGGTCATTGTAGAGGTGCAAAGAACAGTCATGGCGCATGCAGCATAAGTCTATCTCCTGTCACATTACAATGCTGGAGTCTCTGTATACTGAGTGCAGTCTAGGGGTGCAATGGATCGTCACCGTTCCGTGATCCGACCGGCTCACCCCGCTCGGATCGGGACATGCCGCTATCCACGGAGCGCTCCGAGGTCTCGGCCTTAGGAAAGGCCACGGCTTCGGCCTAGCTCCGAAGCGGCGGCCATCTTTCTACACCCAGGCTGTTTACACTGTGATCGCTCCGACGATCGCCCTCTCTGTACTAATCTGTACAATGGAGGGGAGAAATCCTGAGATGGAAGCAGCCATCCCTGCCAATACTCTGCAATACCCTGCCTATACTCTAGCAATACTCTGCGCAATACCCTGCCTATACTCTAGAAATACTCTGCAATACCCCAATACTCTGCGATACTCAGCCAATACCCTGCCTGCCAATACTCAGCGATACCCTGCAATACTCGGCGATACCCTGCCTGCCAATACTCTAGCAATACCCAGCTGTACTCTGCTATACCCAGCCGTACTCTGCGATACCCAGCCATGCTCAGCCGTACCCAGCCATGCTCAGCCGTACCCAGCCATGCTCCGCAAATATTACGGTGGGGGAGATTGTGGATATTACAGTGGGGACTATATGGTGGTGGAATTTTTCACAGGTTTTTGCTAATTTATTATTATTTGCTGATCCGAAAAATGATCCGATCCATGACTCTGATCCGAGGAACGATCCGATCCGTGAGTTTTTTGATCCGTTGCACCCCTAGTGCAGTCTAGATGATAATTACATGAATGTAACAACATTCAACAGTCTCGCTAGCAGAATACTTCCTACAGAAACATAGACCTCATTGACATTCAATGATTAGACAGGATGCAAATTAGGATATTAAAAAGGAGTTTGGTGTAAATGTCATTTTTAGAAGTCAGGCTGTAACTTAACATCTAAACCATATACACTTTGCTATGGCAGAACTTGATTTGATTATTCTGCAGGGTGCTGGTCAGCATGTTAAGCAGAAGTCACTTTAAAGGAGTGCCAAGTATATGCATCCCAATATCATACTCTCTGGGTAATGTATGCATAAAAGCTTCTGCAAAAGAAGAAAGGAGTTCTGGGAAAATTAAATCCCTATTTGCATAAAGGCTCTCTGCCCTTAAAAGATCAGAGAAATTAACAGGATATTTTTTTACTATTTTTACTATTTTAACAACCTCAGTACCAGGGACTTGGTACATTTCTAAATAGAGTTTACAAAACTTTACAATCCATTAACCACTTTCTTTTAATTTTGCACACATTTTAAAATCTGCTTTTTTGCTATACATGTACTTAAAACCCCAAAACAATCAATATTTACTGAAAGTAGAGGCCCTGTAGAATAAAATGTTGAAAAAAAGCAAAGGAAGAGGCGCCTCTGGGTGTAGAGATAACATACACTTTAATTATAAAAACATATTTAATACAGGCAACTCACATTTTGGATGTGATGTATGAGCATTCAGTCACTTTAAAAGCTGAGCATGGATGTGGTCATCTGATAGTCCGTCAAGCTGAGGCTCTGTAGCCGCTAACGGCCAGGAAGTGGCACAGATGCTGGCCATGGAGTTCAAAGGAGAATGAATGTCATTTTTAGAAGTCAGGTTGTAACTTAACATCTGAACTATATACACTTTGCTATGGCAGAACTTGATTTTATTATTCTGCAGGGTGCTGGTCAGCATGTTAAGCAGAAGTCACTTTAAAGGAGTGCCAAGTATATGCATCCCAATATCAAAAATGTGAGTTGCCTGTATTAAATATGTTTTTATAATTAAAGTGTATGTTATCTCTACAGCCAGAGGCGCCTCTTCCTTTGCTTTTTTTTCACAGACTTTGGAACATGGTTTCTGTCCTTCACTGATGGCAGCCCTGGATGTGGAGCTCCTGGTTTTAAATGCTTTCTTTTGTTCTACTGGATGGCAGCTTTTATATTTATAATCATATGTATTTTAACATAATATGGACTCTCATTCATATAATTGGATCCTTGGTTTCAATTGGTGAGAGTCTGGTGGACATTGGGAAAAATCTTTGACCCTGTTTTTGTGCATTTACTTGTGTATTGAGAATAAAATGTGGACAGTTGCAATTTTTTATCTCACAATGTTTGTGCAACTGATATTTTGTGCAAATTTATATTTTTGCAGCAAAAAGAACACTAATACAATTTTTTAGAGCGCACATACACAATATCTAATGATTTTTTGTAAAATATAAAATATGGTGATGCGTAAAGTAAATAGATACCAAACATGTCAAGCCTAAAAATTGTGGGGGCTCCCATAATGGCAATAAACTTTGGTAACCAAACTTGCCAATAAGTGACACTTCAAAAACCCTTACAGTTAATCAGTTTAGACTGTTTAACCACTTGCTTATTGGGCACTTAATCCCCCCTCCTGCCCAGACCAATTTTCAGCTTTCAATTTTCAGCTGAAAGTGACACACTTTGAATGACAATTGCGCGATCATACAACACTGTATCCAAATTAATTTTTTATCTTTTTTTCCCACAAATAGAGCTTTCTTTCAGTGTTATTTAATCACAGCTGGGGTTTTTATTTTTTGCTAAACAAAAAAAATGGAAAATTTTGAAAAAAAAAATCACGTTTAAACGTTTGTTATAAAATTTTGCAAACAGGTAATTTTTCTGCTTCATTGATATGCGCAGATGAGGCGGCACTGGTGGGCAATGATAGGCTGAACTGATGGGCACTAATAGGCACAGTTAAGGTGGCACTGATAGGCACAGATAAGGTGGCACTGATGGGGACAGATAAGTCAGTACTGATGGGCACAGATGAGGTGGAACTGATGGGCACTGATGGGTGGCACGGATGGGTGGGACGGATGGGCACTGATAGGTACCATTGATAGATGGCACTGATAGGTGACACTGATGGGCACTGATGTGCACCACTATCCAGACACTGATTGTGGGCACTGATAGGTGGTACTGTGGGCACTGGCAGATGGCACTGGTGGGCACTGGTAGGTGGCACTTATAGGGGGTACAGGTGGGCACTGAGGATCTGGGCACATTGCAGTGATCGGGACTGATGTCTCGCTCACTGCCGCCGATGATCAGCTTTCATTGGCTGGGCTGACAGCGTGAGGAGAAAAATAGCCGATTACCGGCTGTGTTGACATCAGGTCATCAGCTGTCATTGGCTGACAGCTGATCACGTGGTAAGGGGTCAGGATCAACCATTTACTCCGATCTGTGATCCAGCGAGTATCAGACTCGCTGATCACAGAGCGCACCACGTGCGTACGGCACAACGTCAATAGACGTAGTCCCGGCAATCAGGTCCATGCTGTAGCCATCATTCGGCTATAGCGCGGATCCCTAGTGGTTAATTTACCTCTAATGCTATTACAAGTAATCTAATTTACCTCTAATGCCATCACTGTACATGTGATCACATTGGACAGATTTTCTTTATGGAGACATTAGGGGTTTATTAGCCTCCTTAGCAGAAGCAGAAGGAGGTTGCCTGATTGTTTGTTTATTTAGAATTTTGACTGGAATCTGACAGCTTTAAACCCGGGAAATACTCAGAGATGGGTTGTTTCATTTCAGCGGAAATCGATGAATGGGTGTTCCCAATCTCCTCCTTATTGAATGGGGTGGCATTTAAAAGTAATCTGGGCTCCCTAGCTACCCAGATCACTTTTACATAAAAGCACAAAGCCCTCTAAGAAAAAAATAAAAAACAATACCAAGCTAATGGCTGAAGCAGCAGCTTGTTTTAATCCCTCAAATACCTCTAGGCTGGCCATATAATCAGGTTTCACTTAACTTTTAAATAATTAGTTTGGGCCAAGCTGGTCCAAATTAACTATTTCTTTCACTAATACATGCGTCCACTGTCAGAGTCAAAGCTGTATAAACTGTATGTAGCATCAGCTACATACAGTATACAGCGTTGTGTTCCGAGAGTGGAATGGAGACTTCCTGTCCCTTCCTGGTGCAAAATCTAGTTGGGCTGAGAGCTGCTGAGCCATTTAGTGCAAGCAATGTATTTTATGAATGAATACAAGACATCACTTCCTCTGATTAGCTGAGGTGGAGAATATCATCTGCCTGACTTCCCATCTCAATCTGAGGAAGTGTTTTATTCCTTCAGAGAATACATACAGTGCTGGCAGTGGCCACATATTGTATAGTAGTGAAGGAAATAGTTTGTTGGACCACCTCAGTCCAAACAAACTATTTATAGTAAAAATATTTCTTTTTCATTTTCATATTTAACGAACAAAAAAAATACAATACAGATTTGAACAATCCAGAGAGATTGAGCATTGACATGTTCAACATATAAAGCATTTACAGAGCTCAATGTAGATGAACCAACAGAGCATAAAATAACAATCTTGTGATTGAAATAGAAGTACAATGTCTGCAAAAAGCAGGGGGTTGTGGGTGGAGGCAAGGGCAAGAACCTAACCACCACCATATCGAAGCTACAATAACTCTTTGGCAGTAAAATCCTATAGGGGACATGGTAACAAAACGTAGCAAACTATTTCAAGTTAAAGCAGAACTATACTCACCTTCAGTCCAGTGATGCAGCTCCCCACAGGCCACTGACATCTTTAAGAGGCTGGTTGCCGGTTATCGACCGGTGGCCGCTTTCATTGGCTGGGCTATTTTGACATCACTTCCGCATATGCGCGGGAGTTCACTCAGCTTTGGCATTGCCGAATTGCTACAGTAAGCTGTTCATGCGCTACACACTGTATAGGGGCAGACAGGCAGGTAGGTAACTTTAACGCAGAAGAGACAAATCATGTCTCTTCTGCATTAAAAATCCTGCCTGCTTGCCTATTTTTTTTTTTACATAAAGTTCCACTTTAAATAAAACCAGGCCTTAGGCTTTAATAAAGGGATACCGTTTGTGTTAATGTAGTTTTCCATACATTTTCATTTCTACCCATGACCCCACAGGGGAGATATTTCCTGTCCCTGTGAATTCCATACAAGAGATAAAGGGTGAAGTAGTCAGCAGGACTACTTTGGAAAAACATTGTCAGATGTTCTAACTGTTCAGTATTAAAAATATTTACTTGTGTCAACAGGTGAAACAGAAGACAGAGTGCCAGAAACTCATCCCAAGAGTCCATAATCCTTTATTGTTAATAGTAATGTGCCAACAGGAAGAATAACAGTGGCCAAAACATTTTGGGAGCCAAGAGATTAGACTTTATCAGCACTATGTTACAATCCATATTATAATGGCCTCCAATTTCTTCAAACCCCAATCCAACAGAGACCCCACCTCAAAGTTTGCAGGACTTAAAGGATCTGCTACTGATGGCTTGGTGCCAGATACAGCAAATGTCTAGTGGAGTCCATGCTCAATGGGCAATGGCAGCTGGTCATAATGTTATGGCTGAACAGTGTAAAATAAGCATGTAATATTGGCTGTGAAGATTTACTATTTTCCAATACTTTTTCAGGTCGTAAAAATTATTTAAACTCGCTCCTGTATGGAAAACTTTGGGATACATTGAAGTTTCTCTATACACCTTGCATAAATATTAATAATATGAGCACATATACATTTTATATATTCGCATTCATATAATATAGTAAAATATATATATATAATATTAGATGTTGTATTTTGTGGTATTTATATTCATTAGTATACTATTACTGTGAAATGTTTTCTCCTAGATGGATTTACCCTTTGAGAATCAAGAAAAAAAAACCTCATATATGGCTCAGTCGTGAAGAAGTGGGGGAATTGCGAAACATATCAACAAAGATAGGCTTTTTTGGAAATTTCACGCAAACTGCCTATGTAATACATTTAAATTTACTTTACTGGGCTCGTTTTATGGATATATCATCTCTGATATGAATAAGACTTTTATGACATATGTAATATAAAAAAAAAAGTTTTTAACTATAGTATTTATGATAGCTTTCTATGTTTTCCTGTAGGCATATTTAACCACTTGACCACTGGGCACTTAAACACCCTTAATAACCAGACCAATTTTCAGCTTTCGGTGCTCTCACATTTTGAATGACAATTACTCAGTCATGCAACATTGGACCTATATGAAATTTTTGTCCTTTTTTTCACAAAAATTGAGCTTTCTTTTGGTGGTATTTAATCACTGCTGAGTTTTTTTATTTTTTGTGCTATAAAAGAAAAAATACCGAAAATTCTGTAAAAAAATAAATTTTTCTTCGTTTCTGTTAAAATTTTGCAGATTAGTAATTTTTTCTTCATAAATTTTGGCCAAAATTTATACCACTACATATCTTTGGTAAAAATAAGTACAAATTGGTGGATATTATTTGGTCTTTGTGAAAGTTATAGAGTCCACAAGCTATGGTGCCAATATCTGAAAATTGATCACACCTGAAGTACTGACGGCCTATTTCAATTCTTGAGACCCTAACATGCCAGAAAAGTACAAATACCCCCCAAATGACCACTTTTTGGAAAGAAGACATTCCAAGGTATTTAGTAAGAGGCATGATGAGTTTTTTGAAGTTGTCATTATTTCCCACAATTATTTGCAAAATCAAGATTTTTTTGACTTTTTTTTTTCACAAAATTGTCATATTATCAGTTTATTTCTCACACAACATATGCATACCACAAATTACACCCCAAAACACATTCTGCTATTACTCCCGAGTACGGTGATACCACATGTGTGAGACTTTTACACAGTGTGGCCACATACAGAGGCCTAACATGCAGGGAGCGCCATCAGGCGTTCTGGAGCACCCAGGACAATTCTGACATTTCTCTCCTACATGTAAAAATCATCATTTATTTGCTAGAAAATTACATCGAATCCCAAAACATTATATATGTTTTTTTAGCAAACACCCTGGAGAATACAATGGTGGTCGTTGCAATTTTTTATCTTGCACGGTATTTGCGCAACAATTTTTCGAATGCTTTTTTTTGGAAAAAAAACTGTTTTGTGCTTTAAAAAAAAAAAAAACACAGTAAAGTTAGCCCAATTTTTGCATAATGTGAAAGATGAAGTTACACCGAGTAAATCGATACCTAACAAGTCACTCTTCAAAATTGCACAGGCTCGTGGAATGGCGCCAAACGTCGCTACTTAAAAATCCCCATAGGCGACGATTTAATTTTTTTTACTGGTTATATGTTTTGAGTTACAGAGGAGGTCTAGGGCTAGAATTATTGCTCTCGCTCTAAAGTTCGCAGCGATACCTCACATGTGTGGTTTGAACACCGTTTTCATATGTGGGCGGGACTTACGTATGCGTTCGCTTCTGCATGCGAGCACATGGGGACAGGGGTGCTTTTAAAAAAAAAAAAATGTTATTGTTCATTTTACTTTATTTATTTTAGTTTGACATTTTTTTTCCCCAAAAATAAATTTTTTGATCACTTTTATTCCTATTACAAGGAATGTAAACATCCCTTGTAATAGGAAAATGGCATGACAGGTCCTCTTTACAGTGAGATATGGGGTCAATAAGACCCCGCATCTCATCTCTAAGCTGGGAAGCCTGAAAAAAAAAATCTGGATTTGATCGTATTGGCGAGTCGGTAGAAGCACCGGAGGGCGGCGGGAGGGGGGGGGGTGTCTATGTCTGGGTATTGCAGGGTATCACCGACTATTGCTGGGTATCTCAGAGTATGGCGTTGCAGAGTATTGCATTGCAGAGCATTGCAAGATATTGGAGGGTGTTGCAGAGCATTGCAGAGTGTTGCAGGGTATTGGTGGGTGTTGCAGAGCATTGCAGAGTGTTGCAGAGCATTGCAGAGTGTTGCAGGGTATTGGCGGGTGTTGCAGAGCGTTGCAGGGTATTGCAGAGTAATGCAGAGTATTGCAGGGTATTGCAGGGTATTGCAGAGTATTGTAGAGTATTGCAGGGTATTGCAGAGTAATGCAGAGTATTGCAGGGTATTGTAGAGCAATGCAGAGTAATGCAGAGTAATGCAGGGTATTGCAGAGTAATGCAGGGTATTGCAGAGTAATGCAGGGTATTGCAGAGTAATGGCAGGGTATTGCAGAGTATTTGCAGGGAATTGAGGGGTTAATTTTCGGTGAGCAGCGATGTGGGCACTGCAGATGCAGCCCATATCGCTGCTGACACCGATCTCTTCCCCATCCGCTGTTCCGATCGGTACAGAGAGGGGGAGGGAGGAACCGGCGTCATAACATGACGCCGGTTTGTTTACAAGTGATCACTCCGTCATTTGACGGAGCGATCACGTGGTAAACGGCTGCTATGAGCGGCCATTTACCGTGATGCGCCAGGTCCGACCCGGCGGTCACGGATGCTCTCGAGTGCGCGCCCCAGGGGGCGCGCGAGAGTGGACGTCATATGACGTCCTCCCAGAGTTAAGAAACCGCCCTGTAGCCGTCATTCGGCTATAGGGCGGTTATTAAGTGGTTAAAGACCCTTATTGCTATGTGAGTACGCCTTTAATCTTTTGTTATATAGGATGGTGACTCTAGGAAAATATATGCTAGTTTTATTGACATAGATTCCACTAGTTTAAGTTTAGTCTGACATTTTATTAGAACTATATACCGGTATATGCCCTCTGGTGGACATTTGGGCAAATACTGATTTTCCAATATATTTTTTTTTTTTTTAGTTTCAATAAATGTTTCAAAGAAATACAGGGTATAAACCATTTAAGCATTTTTAAGGGATTAGCAATTTCAACATCACTGATATATCAGAGAATTTGTAGTATAGAACTGCAAGATGTATCCTTGTCACGTTTGTCTATACCCAACAATCATAATAGAAGGGAGTGGTAGAGGGAAGGGTGAGAGGGTTGGGGAAAAATAGGTAGAAGGGGGAGAATACAGGGAGGATCTGGAGGTAAGAGATAGCAAAATAATACTTTAACCACTTAAGGACCACCGCATGGCAATGTACATCGGTGCAATGGCACCGACAGGCACAAGCACGTACATGTACGTGATCGCCTTCCAGCGGGTGGGGGGTCCGATCGGACCCCTTCCCGCTGGATGCGGCAGTCCGTTTCGCTGCAGGAGCGATCCGGGATGAGGGGATGGCCATTGGTTTCTGGCCATCCCCTCTCGATCGCTCCTGGTGAATGAGAAGCTTCCTCCCACTGTGTATAGTAAACACAGGCAGGGAGGAAGTGATGTCATTCTCCTCGGGGCGGTCTTATTGACCGGACTACGAGGAGAGGACACAGTAAGTGTGCACCAACACTACACTAACACATAGGCACACACAGGCACACAACCCCCCCCCCCCCCCCCCCCGATCCCCCCAGTCACAGTGTCACTGATTGCAGTGATCATTTATTTACTGATCACTGCATTCAGTGTCAGTTGTGACAGTAAAAACTGTCAGGACACTTAGTGTTAGGTCCAGGGTAGCCCCCTACCACCCCCCAATAAAGGTTTAACCCCCTGATTGCCCCTAGAGTTAACCCTTTCATCCCCTTTTGCATTAGTGTCGCTAGGTATCTAGTTATTTTTTTAGGTTCACCGCCAGGTTTTTATAGCACTAGGTACCCCCATATACTACCCAATAATGGTTTTAGCCCCCTGATTGCCCCTAGTTAACCCTTCCACCCCCTTTTGCCAGTGTCACTAAGCGATCATTTTCCTGATCGCTGCATTAGTGTCACTAGTGTCGTTAGGTATCTAGTTATTTTTTTAGGTTCACCGCCAGGTTTTTATAGCGCTAGGTACCCCTATATACTACCCAATAATGGTTTTAACCCCCTGATTGCCCCTAGTTAACCCTTTCACCAGCGATCACCGTATAAGTGTCACTGGTGAAGCTGGTTAGCCAGTTAGTTATTTAGGTTCCCCGTCAGGTTTTTATATAGCGCCAGGGACCCCCATATACTACCTAATAAAAATGTGAACCCCCTGATTGCCCCTAGTTAACCCTTTCACCAGTGATCACTGTATAAGTGTTACGGGTGACTCTGGTTAGTTTGCTTTTTATAGCATCAGGGCACCCGCCATTTATTACCCAATAAAGGTTTAACCCCCTGATCACCCGGCGGGTGATATCAATTAGGTTTTAGGGTCAGGGTCTGCGTCGCCCCAGGTAGCGCTAGGTTAGTTCCAGTACCGCTAACACCCACGCACAAAGCATAAACCTCCCTTAGTGGTATAGAATCCGAACAGATCAATATCTGATCTGATCAGATCTATACTAGCGTCCCCAGCAGTTTAGGGTTCCAAAAAAACGCATTGTTAGCAGGATCAGCCCAGATACCTGCTAGCACCTGCGTTTTGCCCCTCTGCCCAGCCCACCCAAGTGCAGTATCGATCGATCACTGTCACTTACAAGACACTAAACACATAACTGCAGCGATCGCAGAGTCAGGCCTGATCCCTGCGACTGCTAACAGTTTTTTTTGGTAGCGTTTTATATTTAAATCCGGAAGACAGTGCTTGGTTTTCAGGGTCCTGTACGTGGCTAGGCTCCCAAAAAGTCGCTCACATGTGGTATCCCCGTACTCGGGAAAAGCAGCAGAATTTATTTTGGGGTGTAATTTGACTTATGCCCATAGCATGTGTGAGCAATATATAATTTAGTGACAACTTTGTGCAAAAAAAAAAAATTGTAATATTCCTGCAACTTGTGGCAAAATATAAAATATTTCATGGACTCAACATGCCTCTCAGTAAATAGCTTGGGGTGTCTACTTTCCAAAATGGGGTCATTTGGGGGGGGGGGGGGTTGTGATATTTTGGCATTTTATGGCCTTCGAAACTGTGATAGGTAGTGAGGAGTGAAATCAGGATTTCTAAGGGTGCACATTTTTGAAGGCAGTGATTGGATTTTGGGGTGCCGTACGTGGCTAGACTCCCAAAAAGTCCCACATATGTGGTATCCCCGTACTCAGGAGAAGCAGCAGAATATATTTTGGGGTGCAATTCCACATATAACTATGGCATGTGTGAGAAATATATCATTTAGTGACAACTTTTTGTAAACTTTTTTTTTTGTCATTATTCAATCACTTGGGACAAAAAAAAATATTCAATGGGCTCAACATGCCCCTCAGCAATTTCCTTGGGGTGTCTACTTTCCAAAATGGGGTCATTTGGGGGGGGTTTGTACTGCCCTGCCATTTTAGCACCTCAAGAAATGAGATAGGCAGTCGTAAATTAAAAGCTGTGTAAATTCCAGAAAATGTACTCTAGTTTGTAGATGCTATAACTTTTGCGCAAACCAATAAATATACACTTATTGACATTTTTTTTACTAAAGACATGTGGCTGAATAAATTTTGCCCTAAATGTATGACTAAAATTTTGTTTATTCGATTTTTCTTATAACAAAAAGTAGAAAATATATTTTTTTCTCAAAATTTTCAGTCTTTTTCCATTTATATCGCAAAAAATAAAAATCGCAGAGACACTCAAATACCATCAAAAGAAAGCTCTATTTGTGGGGAAAAAAGTCCTTAGGCTGAAAATTGGTCCGGGGCTGAAGTGGTTAATATAGACCAGAACTTCAAATTTGCTAGGATAAAGTCTGGCAAGGCAGTTAGGATGCCACTTTTTAAGGAATTTTGTGTATTATTCATGTAAGCCTGAGTGTGTCCCATAGATCATTGGAAATTCAATTGAAGCGGGTGTAGAAATTTTCCATTTTCTCACAGAATTGAGACTGGCAGCAGGTGGATAATCACAGTTCTCTGAGCATTGAGACAATTAAAAATATTGATATGGAGTAATGGAAGTGCAATAGGTGAAGGTGAATGCATGAAGTTACAGATGTTTCTGATATTTCAGATATGCAATATCCAATAAGAGCCCATTTATTCCAATAAGAGATTTGCAAAACCACAGTGCGTGGGTGAGGGGCCCTATTTCATCACACCATTTCCAACAAGTTGGAGAGAAGAAATCATCGATTTTGTATAGTCTGTACTGAGTGATATATGAGCAATGATTTCTTGAAAAAAATATGCTTATCTCTTTGCAAAGGAATTTCCCCACGACCTGTTGACTTCCAACCTACAATCATGTACAAGTAAAAAAATGTTTTTTTTTCCTGGCACTTGATTGGGTGTAATTTGCAAAATTTTATTTCACCTTAAGGCTCCATGCACACTGGACTTAAAAAACGTTGATTCTACAGGCGTTTGACATTTTCTTCTCCTGCCTCTAGAAGCACTTCTATTGTGTTCTATGTGCCTTTGCACATTATGACTACTACAGGCATTTTCTTTCAGGGACGTTCAGAGGCAGCAAAAAAAAACGTTTCTATCGCGTTTTCTGGAGAAGTTTTGGAGCTGTAAAAACGTCAGTCTTTCCTAAACTCCTCTTATTTCTTCTGAACATCAAGTTTCAACATGTTTTTTTTTAGTTAAAAAAAAAAAGGTGTGTTGTCACTGTACATCATTTCCAGGCTTTTGCAGAGGGGAGTGTAGTGCAAAAAATACCTATAAATAAAATGCTCTTAAACTCTCATAGACTCTCCTAAACTTTGCACAATATGCTTTCAATTTGTGTCTTTTAAGCCACGTTTTTAAGCTAAAAACATTGACATTTTTTCTGCTCCTAGTGTGGATGGAGCCTAATAAATAAGCACTGGGGAAAATTCACTTACAAAGTGCAGCTTCCATTGCAAAGCAGGGGACATGCGGTGAGGCACTGGCTAGTATCAGAGCCACATACACGCAGGCTAAATACGCCGTGATCGTTAGAGCGAGAGCAATAATTCTAGCACCAGACCTCCTCTCTAACTCTCAACCTGTAACCTGTAAAAATGTTTAACCACTTCCCGACCAGCGCACGACGATGTACGTCGACAGAATGGCACGGGCAGGCATATTGGCGTACATGTATGTCCAATATTCGATGCCGCCCTGCCATCGGGAGCGCGCCGCCGGCGGCACGCTCTTGCGCTGGTCGGGACCCCCGTGAGTCCGGTCGCGGGACCCGTGGACTCGATCGCCGCGGGCATCCCCGCGATCGTCTCACGGAGCGGCCGAATGGAGGAAATGCTGTATAAACAACATTTTTCCATTCTGCCTAGCAACTAGTGACGCTGATCTCTGCTCCATGTGATTGGAGCAGAGATCAGTGTACACTAAATGAAAGCCCAACCCCCCCACAGTTAGTAACACACCCCTAGGAACACTTAACCCCTACACTGCCACCCACTGGTTAACCCTTTCACTGCCAGTGTCATTTACACAGGAATCACTGCATTTATATAGCAGTGATTACTGTATAAATGACAATGGTCCCAAAAATGTGTCAAAAATGTCCGATCGGTCCCCGACAATGTCGCAGTCACAATAAAAATCGCAGATCGCCGCCATTACTAGTAAAAAAAATAATAATAAAAAATTATTAATAAAAATGCTATAAAACTATCCCTATTTTGTAAACGCTATAACTTTTGCGCAAACCAATCAATAATCGCTTATTGCGATTTTTTTTTACCAAAAATATGTAGAAGAATACGTATCGGCCTAAATTGAGGGAAAAAAATGTTTTTTTATATATTTTTGGGGGATATTTATTATAACAAAAAGTAAAAAATAATGCGTTTTTTTCAAAATTGTCGATCTATTTTTGTTTATAGCGCAAAAAATAAAAACCGCAGGGGTGATCAAATACCACCAAAAGAAAGCTCTATTTGTGGGAAAAAAAGGACGTCAATTTTGTTTGGGAGCCACGTCGCACGACCGCGCAATTGTCAGTTAAAGCGACGCAGTGCCGAATCGCAAAAAGTGGTCTGGTCTTTGACCAGCAAATTGGTCCGGTCTGAAAGTGGTTAAAGCATCGCCTATGGAGATTTTTAGATACTGAAGTTTGGCGCCATTCCATGAGTGTGCGCAATTTTAAAATGTGACATGTTAGGTATCTAGTTACTCGCGTACCATCATCTTTCACAGTATACGGAAATACCATGTAACATAAAAAGTTGCAATGACCACCGTACCACCATTTCATTCCCTAGGGCAGTGATGGCGAACCTTGGCACTCCTGATGTTTTGAAACTACATTTCCCATGATGCTCCACTACACCGCAGAGTGCATGAGCATCATGGGGAATGTAGTTCCAAAACATCTGGGGTGCCAAGGTTCGCCATCACTGCCCTAGGGTGTCTGCTAAAACAATATATATAATGTTTGAGGGGGTTCTGAGTAATTATCTAGCAAACTTTTTTTTTTAAGGTAATTTACTATATTATCAACAACTGTACTCAAGCAGGTGGCCTAACGGACAAATTACTGAAGTTTGAAGTTATAACTTCAAACCAGTAATTTCACAGTAAATAAATAATAAATTATCTTAAAACATATAGAATAATAATATATGGTTTAGCTTATTCCTTTTCAGCAGCAGATTATCATTCTCTCTCTTAACTGTGTGAGAAAAACATGGGATTATGGTGAAATCTTTATACGTAAACACGTTTTTTTTCTTCTAGTTAAGAGGGCTGGGCTGGAAGGAAGTATGCGTGACACATGCCCCCTTCTATGACACTGCAATGAGAGGCCAGCCTCCACAGCAGCATTTTTATTGGACAGTTTGAGCCAATGGTACTTTATCATTGGTCGAAGACTCCAAGCTGTCCATTGAACTCAGTGCCTCCGACAAGAAGTGAGAGGCACTGAGCTCATCCTCTCAGTTTGCTGCAGAGTGTGCCAGCTTGTATTTAAACTGGCTGCTCTGTATTTAGCTTCTGACAAGCTGCGCAAGGAGCCCCGTATCTACGGAACCATAGATGATAGGAGCCCCAAAATTTTGACCAGTAGTGGGGTAGGACTTCAGCTACATACCCCCTGTGACCCCTGGTCCCCGAGCTACAAAGTAGATTGTTTTATTTTTTTTATGCTCATGGCAGGCGAGGCCTCCCCTGACTGCACATCCCTGTTGCAAAGTGAACACCCTATTAGCCTTTAAAAATGAACTGATTTCTGTCTGGCCATAGTGCATAAACAGCCCGAACAGGAGCAGAGCAGCGCCGATGTGCACGGGCATAACTGTACATCCTCCTGCATTGCCGGTATGTGCATGTTCTCTACAGCATTTGCAGTGGGATCGTTGACCCACTGTGTCCACTGCTGCCAATCACTAATCATTATACCAGGCCACTGTGACCAATCACAGCGCGCACATGAACAGTAGTAAACAATGATATAATTGTTTACTACTGTGTGAGCTCTGTGATTGGTTCCCCACCCCCTCCCCCCCTCAAGTTGTACAGTGTGACTATGGTAACACTGCACTGCTCCGGTTACAATATGCAAAAAATAATTGTAAGAATATTTACATGGTAGAAAAAATATATATTTTTTTTTTACATACTCTTACAAGTCAGTGTCCCAGATCACTACCATGCCAGTTACACTATCTACTGTCCTGGTCCTCCAGAGCCTCCAAAAATGTGCTAGGTAATTTGGAAGTCAGATGTGCCTAGAATGTGTTCCTTGTATTTTGGGCCTCTGTATTCTAATAGGCTGTGAAAAAGTCTCATAAATATGGTATCCACATATTCGGGAGTAGCAGCAGAATGTGTTTTGGGGTGTAATGCTATGTATGCCTATGCTGTGTGTGAAAAAAAAATAAAAATCTGCTCCACTATGCAAAGTAGACCTAGATATATTCCGCTGTTCTCTATAGGGTGGTCGGATAGAAATGGATTGCCTGTCCATTTTCATCTGACTGCCATCCGATCTGCCAGACGGATTGGGGAAAATTATCCCCAACCGTCTGTTTTTAGCAGACTGGATCGTATATTGGCAGGTATTAGCGGACACATGAAAAACGGACAGGCAGACCAGATTGGCCCGCTGTTGTGAAAGGGGTCTAAGAGAGCATACATCAGCAGAGTAATAGAAGCCCCTCGCAAAGATCTTTTTCTGCAGATGCCAAAGAACAGGGAAAGATCATGTGGCCACAGGAATAAGGTACTTAGAGGATTTAAAAAAAAACAAAATACAGTTAAAGTGGTTGTAAATTGACATAGATGAATTGTACCTATAGGTAAGCCTATAATAACCCCTTCAACCTTGGCAAATAGATGGTACTAGAAGTCTGAAAAAATAGGATTTTTGTACTCACCGTAAAATTATTATTATTATTATACAGGTTTTATATAGCGCCAACAGTTTGCTCAGCGCTTTACAACATGAGAGCGGACATTACATTTACATTACAATTTGGTACAAGAGGAATCAGAGGGCCCTGCTCGTTAGAGCTTACAATCTAAAAAGGAAGGGGCAATTGATACAAAAGGTAATAGCTGTGGGGGATGAGCTGATGGAGGAAGTAAAACAGTGTTAGTTAGAATCCTTAATAAATAAAATCATTTTCTCTGTAATTCACCGACTGACACAGCTCCTCTCTGTAACTCGATGGGTTGTATAGCCTGCCATTAGGAGAAACTAGGCAAAATTGTTACACAACACAAAGAACTTTAATCCCGCCCTGGGGAGTGGGCTCCATGCTATCAACCCTCCTCCTGCTGCTAGCAGCTTTAGTTTGTCAACAAGCAGTATAACGTAGAAAAAAGGAGGGGTGGGTGCTGTATCGGTCGGTGAATTAAAGAGAAAAGGATTTTACGGTGAGTACAAAAATCCTATTTTCTCTTATATTCACCGACCGACACAGCTCCTCTCTGTAACTACATGGGACCTCCCCAAGCAGCGCCAAACTCCGGGTGGGAAAAAACAGCATTAAACCATGGCAAGTGGGAACTAGTGAAACTAAACCCACAAAAAAACAGCAGTGTGAACTGATTCCATTCTGAACCTCTGCACTTTTACAAAGTGATTGAGGGCTTTTAAGTCCAAGATTGGACGTACCCCTTCCTTCTTGGGAACCACAAACAGATTTGAGTAATACCCCTGGAACGTCCAGAACTGATACAATCACCCCTTGATTCAACAGGTCCCTTACTGCCCCTAGCAGGGCTTCCCGGTGAATCGGGGACGTGAGTATGCTGGAGGGGAAGAATCTGTTTGGCGGCCAAGAGAGAAACTCTATCTTGTAACCTGCGGAAATCAGATGGCAGACCCATTGGTCTGATAACCGGGAGGTCCAACGGGCTGCAAACTCCCGAAGACGACCCCCCACCCAAGACACGGGTGGGGGCAAATCTTCATGCGGTAGCACTTTTGTTCGCAGGCTTGTTAGGCTTGAGGTTCCAGGGACGCTTCTGACCATCTGTGGACGTCCTGTCGGGCTGGGGTCGTTTTGCCAAAGCACCGGGTGGACAAAAAAGCGGCTTGTGAGCGGAAAAGGAGGGCCCCTTGCCTGCGGCGTAGCTCCTTAGCCTTCCTGGCCTGTGGGAGTAGTCTACTCTTACCACCAGTGGCGTTTTTAATCATGTCAAACGAGGCTCCAAAGAGCCGTTCGCCAAGGAAGGGAAGATCCGTCAGGGCTTTCATGGATGCCTGGTCAGCAGACCAGCATTTCAGCCAAATAAGGCGCCTCAGCACCACGGCTGACACTGAGGCCCTGGATAGCAGAGGGAGAGTATCCAGGGCCGCATCAAAAAACATACTTAAGGCCATGCACTAGGTGGTCTGCTAGCTCCATGCAGACAGGGGAGGCATGCTGCTCTCCCAATTTGCGGTGCAAACGTTTTGCCCACTCAGTCAGTGACTGCGACACCAGTGCGGATGCCAGTACAGGTTGCACGGCTGACCCCACAACCGTAAACAAGGAACGAGCCACTGCTTTGGCGTTTCTGTCCGTGGGAATCCTTGAATACAGGAGTCCCCTCACCGGAATCGTGGTTACTTTATTTATCCTAGATACTGGGGGCTCCACGACCGGAGGAGCCGACCACTTTTTGAGAAGGCTTTCCTCAAAGGGGTAACGGACCGAAAAGGTCAGTTGCGGGCGACCCCATTCCCTGTAGATGAATTTGTCAAACTAAGTCAAATACGGGAACACCTTAGGTGAACATGCTGGCTTGTGGGACCCAAAAGGGACGGGTACATCAGCAGAGGAATCCGCTGGCTCCTGAATCTTCAGGGTATCCCGCACAGCTGTAATACATGCTCCAACAAGCGCCTTGTCATGCCCAGACCCGGACGGGGAATCATCCTCACTGTCTGAACAGTCCTGGTCAGCCACGTCTGATGGGCCCTACTGCGGCTGGAGACCCCTGCTGTGACCTGAGTCTGCATCAGAGCTCTCCCCCAGAGGACGGGGGGGCAGGGGTCTCTTACGTGCACCTTTCCTGTCATGTGCTGCCTCTATCTTAGCAACATAGGAGTCAAGGAACACCGTCATGGTGTCCATGCGCACCGCACTAACCGCAGGTGACCCGGTTGCTATAGCCTGGATTTCGGGGGAAGAAACACCAGTTTCTGAAGCCATGCTGACCCTATCCTGTCTGCCACCTGCAAGAGAACTTAGGACAGTGAAGGTCCCACCCTCCTGCTACCGCCGCGTGGGGGGGTGGGGGGTACTTAGTGCTAGACTCACCACCCTGCGGCGTTCTGTGAATGCCAACAATAGTGCCTGTAGTCCCTAGGACGTTCCCAGATGCAGAGAAGAGAAAAAACTGTGTCAGTAGCAGCAGCTCTAACAGCGGTGCAACGATCTGCAGAACAGCTTCAGCGTTCAGCACAGAGCCATCCAGTGTCCCACACACAGTGGATACAGGAAGTAACAAGAGAAAGCACATGCCATGCTGTCACAAGAGGCCAGCGGTGAAGAAAGCATTCAGGCTTTCACAAATCCTAAGGAAAATGGCTGCTGAAGCTCCCCAGGGGAATCTATAGCTTTCCCAAATCCAATATGGCCGCCGGAACGGCGCCATGTGGTGAAGAGAGCAAAAATAAAAACGAGCTGCCTGCTGACAGACAGACAACCTCCACAAAAACTGCTTTTTTGGGACCCCCAGACCTGGACCAGGACTGAACAGCAACCGCACAGAGTCCCCACAGGTGAGAAACAGCGACCCCACACACACATACACTGCCCACAGCGCGTGCAGACACCCCCCTCAGAGGGGGAAGGGAGGGGTGATAGGGACTTGGGAGAGAAGATAAGGAGGTGAGGTGGCCCCGAATCGACCCCCCAGGGAATGCCCAGCTGCTCCCCCCACTGAAGCAGGGAGAGCCGTAGTAACCAGTCCTGAAGAGTTGGGAGACATTCCATCACAGACCTACACCTGCACAGTTACAGGGTAGCTGTTGGCCTCGGTATACTGTGATCCAGACATCAGTAGCCTGGTCATATGTATACCCCGGAGAATTGAAGCTCACCGACGACCTCTGGAGCATGAGGTATGTCGTGGCCTGCCGAGCCGTAGCTGCGGCCTGCTCACGCTCGATGGCCGGGCTGGGGAGACTACAAGGATATCATTAACCAGCCTGTCACCCAGCCGGCAGTTGATAGAAGATCTCAGGATCTCTCATCTTGTGCAAAAAGCACCAAATCTGCAGTAAAAATATGGACTGAGAGGCCCGCAGGGTTTCCTAGGTCATTCTCCTTGCTAGGCAAAATAAAAACTGAAGCTAATAGCAGCAGGAAGAGCTAATGGCAGGCTATACAACCCATGTAGTTACAGAGAGGAGTTGTGTCGGTCGGTGAATATAAGAGAAAACATAGTTGTGCTAATGAGCGCCTGTTGCCTAAGGCTAAGTCTCAGAAAGATTTCAACCAATATAAATCTGCTTCCAAAAATAGCAGGCCTATTTTATCAATCTCATTAGCAACTTATCATCCCGTCCCCATCAACTCTTCTCTACCTTCTACTCTCTACTTCCTCCTCCACTGCCTCCACCCGCCAAACTCACTCAGTGCCCAGCTAATCACTACAAACAGAAGATTGATACAATTTGCGAGGCGATCTCAACTGTTCAGATATCCTCCACGCTTTACACTTCATGCCCACAGGTACAATCATTATTTCCCTCTTTCAACCCTACCACTAGAGACGAGGTTGCTAAACTACTTGCTAACGTCCACCTTACCACCTGCCCTCTGGATCCTGTTCTCTTGCAAATGTTACGTTCACCCTATGACTCTATTCTACACTCTCTAACTCACATCTTCAATCTCTCCCTCTCTTCTGGCATCTTCCCCAACTCTCTAAAACATGCACCATACTTAAAAAGCCCTCACTGGACCCATCCAATCTTAACAACCCCATCTCATTCTATAAACTACAGTTTTTAGTATTTTTTCTCCTTCGTTGCTCTCAGTGCTGCTGTTCTCTCGCAGGCACTTAGTAGCTACTTCACGTTTACAGAATGGGGTTGACGCCAGATCAGCACAAGAGCCATTGGTATATTCAGCCAGGATTAGGTCCCAGAAATTGTATTAAAGGAAGGTTCAATAAACTTTTAGTATGAAATGTGTTTTAATTTATTTTTTGCTTTTCGCCTAATCATATCAGATATGAATCATTCTAAATTTGTTTTTTTAATAGCCAGCTATCAAATATAAGAAGGTCAGAGGGAACATATATTACATAATGAGCTAAAAAAAGGAAATTGAAGCTGCAAAAAGTACAGTCATAGCTCATGTAGACCAACTGTGCTATATATTTCAGTATTTCGAAATGAAAGGAAAAGTCTCTAAATCCCGTGCTTAACCTCTAGAGATCCGCGCTATAGCCGAATGACGGCTACAGCATGGACCTGCTTTGCCGGGACTACGTCTATTGACGTCGACCTGTGCACGAGCAGCCTGCGCACCCCCTGAGGGGCACGTGGCGCGCTCTGTGATCGGCGAGTCTATGAGACTCGCCTGATCACGGATCCGAGCAAGGGGTCGATCCCGACCCCTTACCATGTGATCAGCTGTCAGCCAATGACAGCTGATTATGTGACAAAACAGAGCCGGTAATCGGCTATTTTTCCTCCTCGCGCTGATAGCATTAGTCCCGAACACGGCCAGATCATCAGTGCCCACCTGCCCCCTGCCAGTGCCACCTAAGCAGGGGACAAAGTGAAACATTAGTGCCACCCATTAGTGCCCACAGTGCCACCCATTAGTGCCCACAGTGCTACCTATCAGTGCCCACAGTGCCATCTATCAGTGCCCACAGTGCTACCTATCAGTGGCCACAATCTGCCGCAAAAACAGTGCTGCACCTCAGTGCCACATATCTGTGCCCATCAGTGTCATCTACCAGTGCCCATCAGTGTCATCTACCAGTGCCCAGCAGTGCCACCCATCAGTGCCTAGCTGTGCCACCTATCAGTGCCACCTATCAGTGCCCATCAGTGCCCACCCATGCCACCCATCCATGCCACTCATCCGTGCCATTCATCTGTGCCATCTTATCTGTGCCTATCTTTGCCCATCAGTGCCGCCTTATCTGTGCCCATCAGTACTGCCTTATCTGTGCCCATCGGTGCCACTTTATCTGTGCCTATTAGTGCCACCTTAACTGTGCCTATCAGTGCCCAACAGTGCAGCCTATCAGTGCTCACCAGCTCCGCCTCATCAGCGCATTTCAATGAAGGAGAAAAATTACCTGTTTGCAAAATTTTATAACAAACTATTAAACATGATTTTTTATATTTTTTTATTTTGCATCTTTTTTTGTTTGTTTAGCAAAAAATAAAACTCCCAGCTGGAATTAAATACCACCAAAAGAAAGCTCTATTCGTGGGGAAAAAATGACAAAAATTTCATTTGAGTACAGTGTTGTATGACCGCGCAATTGTCAATCAAAGTGCATCAGCGCTGAAAGCTCAAAATTGGTCTGGGCAGGAGGGGGGTTTAAGTGCCCAGTAAGCAAGTGGTTAAGCCTTTAGCGCTGCTTCCTATTAGTCATTTGACTAAAAAATCTAGACTGTAAAGCTACAGTAAATCATAATTTGCCTTCTACCACTAATTAGTTCTATTTACATTCTTGGTCTGCACCTGTTGGCATTGTTATAATACTTGCTTAAAGCGGTTTTAAAGGCATAAAAGGTTTTTTTTTTTTTACCTTAAAGTGATACTAAACACAGAAGTGTTAATTGTCATAATTAAAGAGAATTTTTTTTTTTCTGACCTGTAAAGCAAAGGCATAATGTGCTAGTATGCATCACATATGTGAAACCTACCTGCATACGAAGCCCTCCACCCTTCCGGGTCCGCAGACTTTGGCTGGAGCCATGTGCACTGGAGCTGCTGGTCATGGCACAGCGTTTTGAAGGAATGGCATGGGTGGCACATGTCGTGCCACCTATAAGCACATGATGTAATGAAGAATGGGAGGCAGTTTTCAGGCTTACCTAGAGGAACTGCAGCTCACATATCAGCCCAAGCCAGCATTTTTAAATGCACGACAATGTCTCCACCATCAACATCATTGTCGTGCGTTTAAAAATGCGACTAAGTCGCATTTATCTGTAATTGGGCTCATGATTATTTGCTATTACCATGAAGTTATTCCTTCATTTATAATATCTCCAACCAGTCAAGATTTAGTAGTATTATTAGTAGTAGTAGTGGTAGCACTATTATTATTACTACTATTATTGTTGTTATCATTATGATCACCATTTTCACATTATTCAAGCCTTTAGTTGTTATCAACGTCTCTATAGGCATTCCTCAATTTGGCCTATTATCAACACTTTTGAGATCCAAAATTACCTACCATCAATAAACATACTTACTATTACCACTTTATATTTATATTTGTTTTCATGTTTATTTATTTTTTATATTTGTTTTTATTTTTATATTTATTTTTAATTATAATCTTTTCCTATCACTTTCATTTTCATCTTTATTCTCATTTTTATTTTTATGTTTAATTTTTTTTATCTCCATTATTATCACTATTTTTGTTATTTTTATTATTATTATCATTATTAATTTTATTATTAGTATTTTTGCATTGAATTTTTATTGTTTTATTTTCCTTTATTATTGTCATTATTATTTTCATTGTCTTTTTCATTTCTCTTAATTTTTCACAACTGTTTTATACAAACATTCTTTGTTCCCCATATATATATAATTTTTCTCTAAAACTTTTTACCTTTTTCAAGTTCACCTTCGTTCCCATATATTTTATTCACCTGCCATAGTATTATCATTAGTATAACCCTCCAAAAACTGCTTGCATCGATTATAGGGTTAATTACTATCTTGTCTGTCATTATCTATTGACTCTCCTATTTAAGAGCGGTCCACCGCAGCATTTCCTATACCTGCACTTGAGAAAGGAGCGCGCATGTCCAAACGAGGCTTGCACATGCTCAGAAACGCGTTGTGCTCTCGGGTATCCCCCGGCTGATGTCACACGCTGTCTACGAGCCAGTCTGTGTCTCTGTGCATCACAGAACACAGCGGAGCTTCCCCTAGCGCGCTGTGGAGGAGGATTGATCCAGTAACAGCACCAGCGAAAGGGAACAGTGATTTGACTATCAAACGGGGGACAATAATAATTATGGATGTAAGTGAGACTTTGATTGATTGTATAAAATAAATGCACTTTTTACTGATTTGGCGCTCTTCTATATATTCTTTTATTAGTATACCATTATTTTTCAGCACTGCCTTAACCCGCTTGGGCATGGAGCTCCCCAAAGCTTCACAGATGCAGCAGAGCAGCACAGTGGTGTAGTGGTTAGCACTCTCACCTAGCAGTAAGAAGGGTCGCTGGTTCAAATCCCAACCACGACACTACCTGCCTGGAGTTTGCATGTTCTCCCTGTGCCTGCGTGGGTTTCCTCCGGGTACTCCGGTTTCCTCCCACACTCCAAAGACATGCAGGTAGGTTAATTGGCTTCTGTTCAAAATTGGCCCTAGTATATGAATGGGGACCTTGGATTGTGGGCTCCTTGAGGGTAGGGACCAATGTGAGTGTACAAGGATAGGGACAATTGTAGACACTCACTTAGGTTGAACTGGATGGACTGGTGTCTTTATTCAACCTAACTAACTATGAAACTATGAAAGATTGCCACTAGAGTCCTCTTCCACTCCTCCATGACGACATCACGGAGCTGGTGGATGTTAGAGACCTTGTGCTCCTCCACCTTCCATTTGAGGATGCCCCACAGATGCTAAATAGTGTTTAGATCTGGAGACATGCTTGGCTAGTCCATCACCTGTACTCTCAGGTTCTTTAGCAAGGCTCTGGTCATCTTGGAGGTGTGTTTGGGGTCTTCGTCATGTTGAAATACTGCCCTGCCTCTGAATGGAGGGGATCATGCTCTGCTTCAGTATGTCACAATACATGTTGGCATTCATGGTTCCCTCAATGAACTGTAGCTCCCCAGTGCTGGCAGCACTCATGCAACCCCAGACCATGACACTCCCACCACCATGCTTGACTGTAGCATGACATACTTGTCTTTGTACTCCTCACCTGGTTGCCACCACACACACTTGAAACCATCTGAACCAAATAAGTTTATTTTGGTCTCATCAGACCACAAGACATGGTTCCGATAATCCATGGCCTTAGTCTGCTTGTCTTCAGCAAACTGTTTGCAGGTTTTCTTGTGCATCATCTTTAGAAGAGGCTTCCTTCTGCAGAGACGTATGGTCTGAGCACTGACAGGCTGACCCCCCCACCCATTCAACCTCTGCAGCAATGCTGGCAGCACTCATACGTCTATTTCCCAAAGACAACCTCTGGATATGATGCTGAGCACGTGCACTCAACTTCTTTGGTCGACCATGGCGAGGCCTGTTCTGAGTGGAACCTGTCCTGTTAATCCTCAGCATGGTCTTGGCCACCATGGTGCATGCTCAGTTTCAGGGTCTTGGCAATCTTCTTGTAGCCTAGGCCACTGATCCTCAGAGAGTTTTTTGCCATGAGGTGCCATGTTGAACTTCCAGTGACCAGTATGGGAGAGTGAGAGTGATAACACCAAATTTAAAACACCTGCTCCCCATTCACACCTGACACCTTGTAACACTAATGTGTCACGTGACACCAGGGAGGGAAAATGGATAATTGTCCCCAATTTGGACATTTTCACTTAGGGGTGTACTCACTTTTGTTGCCAGCAGTTTAGACATTAATGGCTGTATGTTGACTTATTTTGAGAGGACAGAAAATGTACACTGTTATACAAGCTGTACACTCAATAGTTTACATTGTAGCAAAGTGTAATTTCTTCAGTGTTTTCACATGAAAAGCTATAATAAAATATTTACAAAAATGTGAGGGGTGTACTCACTTCTGTGAGATACTGTGTGTGTGCGTGTGTGTGTGTGTGTGTGTGTGTGTGTGTGTGTGTGTGTGTGTGTGTGTGTATATATATATATATATATATATGTGTATTTTATTTTTTTATTTTTTTTTTTTTGCAGTTTGACTGGAATTTACCTTTTTTTATGTAAAGCTCTTTTGTTGATCGGGATGGCACGTAACTGTAAACCGGCCCTAAGACAGCATTCTCTATATGGTTTTGTTTCCTCTCCAGACATTGTAAGCTGGAGCAATGTGGCTTACCAGTACTGCACTGGTTTACAAATAAAATATTTCATTTATTAATCTTGACATTTTTACAGCACTTTCACCACACCATTAAATTACAACCATAGCAGCTTGAAAGAAATCCTTCTTGTAAGCCTTTCACATTTTAGAAAAACACTACAGAGAATTGTATGCGATCTACAGGCATCAATGTCTACTGGAAGATATAACTGTGCTGTTTTTCAAACTGAGTTCAAACACAAAGTGACATCATTTTCCCTTAAAACCAGACCGCAGTGTTTACTTTGTTGTAATGTTTGGCATTGTTTATGTCAATAACAACTGCAGGTCAAATACACTTTAGAAAACCTCTACATCAGATCACTGTTGTGCTTATATAAGTCACTCTTTCTTCAAAACTCAGGAACAAAAAAATAACCAAAAGAAAAAACCAAGTGACAAATATTTGAACCTGAAGATGAAACATTGATGTCTAATATGTATGTTTATTAGACCGTTGCTCGATAAACACAATACAACTGATGGAAAGAGAGACACAGGCACCTCAGGAGTATGGACTGCAATATTTAATAAAAAAGGTGCATAAAAACTCACAAAGAAGTTACTGTGTGTATAGGCACATTGGGGTCCAGTGAGGTACGCCATCAATCGTTCATGCTGTGTTTATGAACTGCGTTTCCCATGTCCAGATCAAATAAAACGTCCTGGCCAGCAGGATACTGTGGTGCTCAAGCGGGACCAAAACCGAGGGTTGGAGTGCAGAAGCGGTCCGACGGAGAGGGCTGGAACGCATAGCTGGGTGAGATGGCGTCACCGTCGTGTTCGCAGCGCATTTCGGAGCATGCACACTGGAAAGATGTGCACAGTGCAAGCTCCTTTCTCCATGTCTTTATGGATCTTGCTCTGTGCACTGGTCCAAATCATTTGGTGGAGAGGGATCATAGTGTAGGGTTGTTTTTCAGGGGTTGGGCATGGCCCCTTAGTTCCAGGGAAGGGAACTCTTAAGGCATCAGAATACCAAGACATTTTGGACAATTTCATGCTCCCAAGTTTGTGGGAACAATTTGGGGATGGCCCCTTCCTTTTCCAACGTGACTGCACACCAGTGCACAAAGCAAGGTCCATAAAGACATGGATGAGTGAGTTTGGGGTGGAGGAACTTGCATTGTTTTGACGTCAACACACCTATCCCCCCAAAAATATACCACCACTGCCGCCACTGGTTTTCATTATAGAGACTTGCAGAAATTTACAGAAGAGGAAGAAAGAAACACAATTAGCAATATACAGTAAATTCCATAGGTGCCCTAAATATATGACATAAGCATTCCTACTATAACGCTTGTAAGGGGCTAAAAAGCATACAGTTGACCAATGAAGCAAAAGTAGCCTGTTTGCATAGAAAAGTGCTCTCACAATGGCCTCGTTTTATTTTCTAATATTTTTGCAACTAAAGTGCATCTAGTATACCTAAAATGCAATGTTTAGGGTCAGTTGGAATGGTAGCTTGATACACAATATTTAAAGTTTGTTTAACCACTTGCCAACCTCCTCATGTAGGTTTATGGCGGCAGAGCGTGTCTTCTGTGCCATAATCCAGCACTTCTAAATAGGGGGCATGCTGGCTGTGCTGTGCTTAGTCACAGCATAAAGTCAATCACTGGCTGGCATCCACTGATTGGAGTGGAGGAAGACAGGACAGAGATCTGTAAATGTAAACAATACAGAGCTCTATCCTGCAAAAAAAAAAAACAAACAAAAAAAAAAACTGGCACATCCCTTATTAAAAGCAACTCAGAGTACACATATAAACACTGGTTAGGCAAACATTTAACCCTTTGATAGCCCTAGATGTTTACCCCTTCCCAGCCAGTGCCATTAGCATGGTGACAGTGTATATATTTTAGCACTGATCACTGTATTAGTGTCACAGGTTCCGACAAAGTGTCAGTGTCAGATTTTTCACCACACTATCACAGTGCTGCCATAAGTCGCTGATCGTCGCCATTCCTAGTATAAAAAATTAAATAAATAACTATATAGTAAAAAACTTGATACACACCTCAAAAATTGCCACCTAAGTGTATCACCACGGCACCAACAACCCCTCTCCCAGCTGCTACTGGATCCCATGAATAAGTCCTATGATGAAACATGTCGGGGGAGTGGCTATCTGGCAACTATCTTTGATATACTGAGCACTGCAACCAAGGCGGAAGGAGGTGTCTAATACGAGGAACAGAACTGGGAGAGTGGCGCGCTGTGTTTGAACTGTGAGCTCTGCTGTGAGGTACCAAACAGCAGAAGGAAGGGTGAGAGACAGTATTTATGCTACTTATCTAACCAGTATCCACTGTGACCACCAAAGCCTTGGAGTAAAGTGCGTTGTTACTAAGGAGTGGAGTGATTTTGAAGTGCTTTCGTTCAAGTTGTTTACATGTGAGTGCATTAATGAGTGGATTTTAATTTTGGAATTAAAGAGTTTTTACAGTGTTGCACTATGGGAGATTTTTGTTCTTCTTTCTGAGGTGCTTTGAGGGGTTGCTCCATTAAAAGCCTTAAAGGAGAATATACATTGAGTGCTGGATACCTGCTGTCATCGTTTGAGTGATCTAAACGCACATCTAGCCTGACACAAGAGTGCTGGGCGTTGCAGCTGATGCTTTGAGGGGTTGCTCCATTAAAGCCTTAAAGGAGAATATACATTGATTGCTGGATACCTGCTGTCATCTTTTGAGTGATCTAAATGCACATCTGGCCTGGCACGAGAGTGCTGGGCACCGCAGCTGGTGAGTTCTCCAACGAGGGGGGCACGGTCACTGAGGGTGTATGGTGAAGGCTATACCAGTATTATATGGACACTGATAATATTTGCATAGGAAAAGGATTTTTGGACTATTGATTTCATCTATGTATTATTATTTTAAGACTATCACATTGAGTCTTTTCACAAATATATATATTTTCCATTTTTTTAGAGATATTTTGTTGTGAGTAACACAATTTGTTGTTTGAGGGGTAACTTCAATTTGATTACTTTTACACTAATTTAGCGCTACAAGGTGATATTTTATGGTTATTTGGATGGGTTTAGCTACATTCACCTTCTTGTTTATTTATATATATATATATATATATATATATATATATACAGTATATATATATATATATATATATATATTCGGCCCCCTTGAACTTTTCAACCTTTTGCCACATTTCATGCTTCAAACATAAAGATATAACATTTTTATTTTTTGTGAAGAATCACCAACAAGTGGGACACAATTGTGAAGTGGAATGAAATCTATTGGATTTTTGAAACTTTTTTAACTAACTAACTAACTTTTTTAACTAACAAAAAAATGAAAAGTGGGGTGTGCAAAATTATTCGGCCCCCTTGCGTTAATACTTTGTAGAGCCGCCTTTTGCTGCGATTACAGCTGCAAGTCGCTTGGGGTAAGTCTCTATCAGTTTTGCACATTGAGAGACTAAAATTCTTGCTCATTCTTCCTTGCAAAACAGCTCGAGCTCAGTGAGGTTGGATGGAGAGCGTTTGTGAACAGCAGTTTTCAGCTCTTTCAATTTCTGCTCAAGTATTGTCATATTGCGCAACTTAAAAACAACCACACTATATTTTTCCTGTAGGATTTTCTTTGGGAATACGGGGCAATTCAAGATCACAGGTCAATTTGGTTTAGTATAAATCACACAAATAGGAAACATAAGGGGAATACAAAGATACTGAATTTCAAAAGAGCCAACTTTCCTTAACCACTTTCAGACCGGACCATTTTGCTGGTAAATGACCAGAGGTCTTTTTACACTTTGGCACTGCGCTGCTTTAACTGGTAATTGCGCGGTCATGCAATGTTGTACCCAAACAAAATTTGCGTCCTTTTCTTCCCACAAATAGAGCTTTCTTTTGATGGTATTTGATTGCCTCTGCGATTTTTATTTTTTGCGATATAAACGTAAAAAGACCGCAAATTTTGAAAAAAAATGATATTTTCTACTTTTTGTTATTAGAAAAATCCAATAAACTCAATTTTAGTCATACATTTAGGACAAAATGTATTCAGCCACATGTCTTTGGTAAAAAAAAAGTCAATAATTGTATATTTATTGGTTTGCGCAAAAGTTGTCACATCTACAAACTAAGGTACGTTTTCTGGAATTTACGCAGCTTTTAGTTTACGACTGCCTATCTCATTTCTTGAGGTGCTAAAATGACAGGGCAGTACAAAACCCCCCCAAATGACCCCATTTTGGAAAGTAGACCCCCTAAGGAAATTGATAAGAGGCATGTTGAGCCCATTGAATATTTTATTTTTTTGCCTCAAGCGATTGAATAATGACAAAAAAAAAATTTTATTTTTTTTTTTACACAAAGTTGTCACTAAATGATATATTGCTCACACATGCTATGGGCGTATGTGAAATGACACCCCAAAATAAATTCTGCTGCTTCTCCTGAGTACGGGGATACCACATATGTGGGACTTTTTGGGAGCCTAGCCGCGTACAGGGCCCCGAAAACCAAGCACCGCCTTCAGGCTTTCTAAGGGCGTAAATTTTTGATTTCACGCCTCACTACCTATTACAGTTTTGAAGGCCATAAAATGCCAAGATGGCACAAAACCCCCACAAATGACCCCATTTTAGAAAGTAGACACCCCAAGCTATTTGCTGAGAGGCATGTTGAGTCCATGGAATATTTTATATTTTGCCACAAGTTGCGGGAAAATTACAAACTTTTTTTTTTTTTTTTTTTTTTTCACAAAGTTGTCACTAAATGATATATTGCTCATGCATGCCATGGGCATATGTGAAATGACACCCCAAAATAAATTCTGCTGCTTCTCCTGAGTACGGGGATACCACATATGTGGGACTTTTTGGGAGCCTAGCCGCGTACGGGGCCCCGAAAACCAAGCACCGCCTTCAGGCTTTCTAAGGGCGTAATTTTTTGAGTTCACTTCTCACTACCTATTACAGTTTTGAAGGCCATAAAATGCCAAGATGGCACAAAACCCCCACAAATGACCCCATTTTAGAAAGTAGACACCCCAAGCTATTTGCTGAGAGGCATGTTGAGTCCATGGAATATTTTATATTTTGCCACAAGTTGCGGGAAAATTACAAACTTTTTTTTTTTTTCACAAAGTTGTCACTAAATGATATATTGCTCACGCATGCCATGGGCATATGTGAAATGACACCCCAAAATAAATTCTGCTGCTTCTCCTGAGTACGGGGATACCACATATGTGGGACTTTTTGGGAGCCTAGCCGCGTACGGGGCCCCAAAAACCAAGCACCGCCTTCAGGCTTTCTAAGGGCGTTACAGTTTTGAAGGCCATAAAATGCCAAGATGGCACAAACCCCCCCCCCCAAATGACCCCATTTTAGAAAGTAGACACCCCTAAATTTAGGGGTACACTAGTGAGACTAGGTAATAAATGGCGGGTGCCCTGAAACTATAAAAAAATAACTAACCAACCAGCGTCACCTGTAACAGTTATATGGTGATCACTGGTGAAAGGGTTAACTAGGGGGCAATCAGGGGGCTTTATGCGGTAGTATATGGGGGTCCCTGGCGCTATAAAAAGCTGCGGCGAACCTAAATACCTACCTGCCTAACTAGCGTCACCTGTGACACTAATACAGCGATCAGAAAAACGATCGCTTATTAGGCTGGGTTCACACTGGAGCGATGCGGGAACGCCACGAATGCGCGGCGGGTTCCCGCATCGCATGCCTCCCGGCGGCAGTTCACACTGCCCTATGCGAACTGCTGGGAGTGTCAGTGAAATGTTAATGACACCCCCAGATCAGTTCGCATATCGCAGTGCGATCTGCAAACTTGGATCGCATGGTGTGAACACCCATGCGATCCGATTCTGCTGCGGACCAAAAAAAGGGTCCCGTGCGAGTTTGCGGCGGGTGCGGCGGGTGCGACACGAATTCAGCCATACTATCTGTATAGCTGAACTCGAATCGCACAGAGATCGGATGTGATTTGCACTGCAGTGCGGTGCGAATCACATCCGTTCTCATAAACCGCTGCAATGTGAACCCAGCCTTAGTGACACTGGCGACGGGGGGTGATCACGGGGTTAAACCTTTATTGGGGGGGTTAGGGGGGTACCTTAGAACTAAAGGGGGCTAACCCTAACTGCCCTAATAGTTATTAGTCACAAATGACACCTGCCGGGTGATCAGGGGGTTAAACCTTTATTAGGTAATAAATGGCGGGTGCCCTGAAACTATAAAAAAATAACTAACCAACCAGCGTCACCTGTAACAGTTATATGGTGATCACTGGTGAAAGGGTTAACTAGGGGGCAATCAGGGGGCTTTATGCGGTAGTATATGGGGGTCCCTAGCGCTATAAAAAGCTGCGGCGAACCTAAATACCTACCTGCCTAACTAGCGTCACCTGTGACACTAATACGGCGATCAGAAAAATGATCGCTTATTAGGCTGGGTTCACACTGGAGCGATGCGGAAACGCCGCGAATCCGCGGCGGGTTCCCGCATCGCATGCCTCCCGGCGGCAGTTCACACTGCCCTATGCGAACTGCTGGGAGTGTCAGTGAAATGTTACTGACACCCCCAGATCAGTTCGCATATCGCAGTGCGATCTGCAAACTCGGATCGCATGGTGTGAACACCCATGCGATCCGATTCTGCTGCGGGCCAAAAAAAGGGTCCCGTGCGAATTTGCGGCGGGTGCGGCGGGTGTGGCGGGTGCGGCGGGTGCGGCGAATGGCTGAACTCGAATCGCACAGAGATCGGATGTGATTTGCACTGCAGTGCGGTGCGAATCACATTCGTTCTCATAAACCGCTGCAATGTGAACCCAGCCTTAGTGACACTGGCGACGGGGGGTGATCACGGGGTTAAACCTTTATTGGGGGGGTTAGGGGGGTACATTAGAACTAAAGGGGGCTAACCCTAACTGCCCTAACAGTTATTACAGTCACAAATGACACCAATGCAAAAAAAAAAAAAAAAAAAAAAAAATGACATTGGTGTCACTGTGACTGGGGGGCAGGGGTAATTGGGGGGGTGATCGGGGGGTAAAGGGGGGGTGTGAGTGTGCCTGGCATGTTCTACTGTGTGTGGGATGTGTTGGTGCAACTCACTGATCCGCTCTCCTCCGTGTCGGAACGAAAAATACCGACACGGAGGAGAGAATACATCACTTCCTCTCCTGTGTTTACATTACAGGAGAGGAAGTGATGTCACCGGGGATTTCCATTCGTCGGGAGCGATCGCGAGGGGGTGGCCATGAATGAATGGCCGTCCCCTCGTCCGGGATCGCTCCCGAACGAAAACCGACCGCCGCAGGCACCGGGCGGGGGCCCGATCGGGCCCCCGACCCGCGGGAGGCAAATCACGTACATCTACGTGCTTATGCCTGCCCGTGCCATTCTGATGACGTACATCGGCGTTAGGCGGTCGGCAAGTGGTTAACTATGATCCTTGCTAGAAGATAAGAATTCGGATAACATCTTAGGAACAAAGAACACAGAGGAAAAATTGGTATGCTTTAAGAGCATATTAAATAAGGGCATTAGCCAGTGCATCCCAATGGGAAATAAATTTAAAAGAGCTAATAATAGTCCTGGGTAGCTTAACTCCAACGTAAAAATGCATATAAAAACAAAGGAGAAGGCCTTCAAAAAATTCAAGGCTGAGGGATCATCATCAGCACTCCAACTTTACAAAGAATGCAACAAGAAATGCAAGGGTAGAATAAGAGCTGCTAAGATAGAACACTAAAGGCACATAGCAGAGGAGAGTAAAAAAAAAATCCCAAGTAATTCTTTAAGTACATAAATAGTAAGAAAGGGAGTTCAAATCATATTGGTCCCATAAAGAATGATGAAGGGAATCTGGTTACCAAAGATGTAGAGATGGTGAAGGTATTACATTTATTCTTCTACTCAGTCTTCATGAGGGAATCTGGAGGCTTCAGTAACCAAAACTGCAATGTTTATCCTCGTGGCATGTTACAGGAAGCACCCTCATGGCTAACAGAGGACAGAATTAGAAATAGACTTGAAAAACTCAACATTAGTCACCGGAACCAGATTGCTTGCAGTAAGTAATTGCCAGACCATTGTTACTAATTTTTACGAACAGTCTACTGACTGGAATGGTACCAGCTGACTGGAGAAAAGCCAATGTAGCCCCAATATTTAAAAAAGGGCCAAGATACATCCCTGCGAATTACTGACCAGTTAGCCTAACATCAATAGTATGCAAGCTCTTGGAGGGGTTGATAGGGGACTATATACAAGATTTTAGTAATGACAACGGTATCATTAGCAGTAATCCGCATGGATTCATGATAAAACGTTCTTTCCAAACCAATCTATTAACCTTCTATGAGGAGGTAGCTGGCATCTAGAGAAAGGAAGGCCCATAGACGTGGTGTGTGTGGATTTTGCAAAAGCATTTGATACAGTTCCCCATAAACATTTACTGTACAAAGTAAGGTTAGTTGGCATGGACCATAGGGTGAGTATATGGATTGAAAACTGGCTACAGGGGCGAGTTCAGAGGGTAGTGATAATTTTTATTCACGATTTATAAAGCACCAACAGTTTACACAGTGCTTTACAACAAAAGGGGGGCAGCACAATTAAAGTACAGATCAAGAGGAGGAGGAGGGCCCTGCTCGTAGAGCTTACATTCTAAAGGGAGAGGGTGGTGGTACAAAAGTTAATAGATGCAGGGAATGATTTGATGGGGGGTTGTGGCTCAGGCACAGTTGTTAGGTGGGTGTGGGATAGGCTTCCCTGAATAAGTGAGTTGTCGGGGATCACCTAAAGGTGGACAGGTTAGGGGCTCATCGGATATACAGGGACAGGGAATTCCGGAGGGTGGGAGAGGCTTTGGAGAACTCCTGAAGGTGAGCATGAGAGGAGATAACAAGGGAGCTAGAGAGCAGGAGGTCCTGGGAGGAGCGGAGGGGGCAATTTTGGAAATATCTGCAGATGAGGTTAGTGATGTAGCTGGGGGCGATGTTGTGGATGGCCTTGTATGTTGTGGTAGGCATTTTGAATTTTATACTGTGGGGTAGGGGAAGCCAGTGAAGGGATTGGCGGAGAGGGGCAGTAGTCACAGATCAATTAGTGAGGTGTATTAGTCTAGCAGCAGCATTCATAACAGACTTAAGGGGGGATAGCCTGCGTAAGGGTAGGCCATTTAGGAGAGAGTTGCAGTAGTCAAGGCAGGAAATAATCAAGGAGTGAATAAGTTGCTTTGCGGTGTCATTAGTCAGGAAGTGTCGAATTCTGGAGATGTTGTGGAGGTTAAGGAGGCAGGATTTAGCCAGTGATTGGATGTGGAGGCTGAAGGAGAGGTCAGAGTCAAGGACTACACCCATCACCCTGGCATGTGGGGAGGGACCAATGGTTGTGCTGTTGATCTTAATGGTAACGTCATGGGGGGGGGGGGCGGGGAGGAGGGAATATTACAATAATAATAATACATTTTATTTATAGTGCATAGTGCACTTTTCATCAAAAGATCTCAAAGTGCTACAGGTTAAAAAAAATAAAAATAAATAAGCAATATATACAATAAAATGAACATCTAAAAAGGCACAAAAAGTTTTCCTAAAAAATAAATGTCTTAAGCCCTTTTTTAAACAGTCAGTGGATTGAGGAGCCCTCGAGGTATCAGGTAGGGCATTCCACAGATGCGGGGCAGCTGCACAAAAGGCCCCTTCTCCCATTGTCCTGAGTCTAGTTCTGGGTATATGAAGAAGGTTTTAGTGAATGGAGCAGAGGGAATGTGTTGTATTTTCTGATTTGAGAAGTTCTTTGAGGTAGGGGAATCATGTCCATGGATGCATTGGTGTGTGGGAAGCCTTGTTCTCAATCCTGGTAGAGACAGGAAGCCAGTGAAATGAGGGGAGAATGGGGGTAATGTGCTCATGTTTCCGCACTCTCATCAGGATCCTTGCTGCAGAGTTTTGGATGTACGGAAGCCTCTGCAGGCTCTTTCTAGGAATCCCAATGAGAAGTGGGTTACAATAGTCCAGTCTGGAGGAGACAAAGGCATGAACCAGCTTTTCGGCATCTGAGAGGGAGAGAATGGGATGGAGTTTGTTGTTGCTGCTTCAAAACACAATTGTACTGACATTGTATTTAACCAGGATTGTAAGCAAGTAGTCCGTAGTGTGCACACTAATGATTGCATATGAATCCAAAATTTAGAGTTAGATGCAATGATACAGTAGTAAACAGTTCACTTCCTTTCATCATCATATATAATGACGGCAGTATAGCAATGTAATTCGCTGCATCAATTAAAGAGGAAGTAAACCCTGATGGGTTTACTTCCTCTTTTTTTCCCTGCAAAGGTAAAGCATAATGGACTACTATGCATCGCATAGTAGCTCATTATGTGTCACTTACCTGACACAGGAGCCAGCGAAGTCGCCGCTGTCCCCTGTAGTCCGCCGCATCCATGTTGCTTGTGGCGTCTCGCAGCTCCGACGAATCACAGCGGCGCAACCGCGATGACGTCACTCCCGCGCATGCGCACGGGAGTCGCGCCTCGCAGCTCCGCCGCTGTCATACGGCGAAGCCGCGATGACGTCACTCCCGCGCATGCGCACGGGAGTCGACAAATTTGGCAAATCCATTCCTGGATTTGCCGCATTTAGTGCGCCTGCGCACCGCTGTCTACGGCGCATGCGCCGTAGACAGCGGTGCCCATTTTCGGGCAAATATCTCCTAAACCATATAGGTTTAGGAGATATTGCTTGGACCTACAGGTAAGCCTTAATCTAGGCTTACCTATAGGTCCAAGTTGTTTGGAAGGGTTTACTTCCTCTTTAAGTCCTTACTTGATTTATGAGACAGAATATTTCAATAGACTGCTGATATATACAGAAGTCAGTGTGTGCTTAATGGGACAAGTGACTGCTCATGAGTAAGCCGCTGGGGGTATTGAAATATACTGATAATAAAGACTATGTATTGTCTATACTTTACCACTCAGCGGGGAGGCTCAGTCCATTGTCCCTGTCAATCCGGGTCTCATCCACCTTAATCAAGAGTCGGTTCTCGAAAAGATGTCCTTAGATACACTCAGGCATTCCAACTGCTCGTGACAAGCCGCTTCACTGGACAATGTCCCATGGCTGCAGCCAAAGTTAGCCGAGGCTAGCTGAAGCTAGGGTCCTCTGCTTCGAAAGCTCCACACACAGACGGTGACTCGTGGCATGATGAGAAGATTGGTATATGGATCGACTGGAGAAGCGGCGAACAAACAACGCCAGCGTCCTCTCCATCAGCTCAGAATGTAAGGAGGGCTTGTTTCTCTAATAGAATGTTCAGGGCACTTCGCCCTAAGCAGTCCAAGTTATTTTACCCTTGTAACATTCTGCAGTGTCTGCTAAAAAGCTCAGTTTTAGAAAGATTGAGTTTGAGAAAGTGGAGTGACATCCATACTTATATGTTGTCATTCAGTCCATTAGGTGTTATTGGAAGCCATGGGAGGTTATCAACTGGCCCAGGGAAGAGCTATAGAGCGAGAATAGGAGGGGCCCAAGGACAGAGCCTTGGGGTACCCCAACAGAGAGAGCAAGAGGAGCAGAGGGATGGAGTTGTAAGTGACACTAAAAGTGCACTGAGATAGGTAGGAGAACTAGGATAAAGCAGAATCACATAGGCCAATGTAGTATAGTTTGCTGAGGAGGAGCAGGTGGTCAACTGTGTCAAAGGCAGCAGAGAGGTCTAAGGGTATGAGTATGGAGTAATGGCCATTGGTTTTAGCAGTTAGTAGGCCATTGGTGAGTTTTAGTAGGACAGTTTCAGTAGAATGTTGAGGACGGAGCCGGACTGTGTGTGTGGGGGGGGGGGACGAGAAGGTTGTTGTCCGTGAGGTAGCGACTCATTCAGTCATGGACAAGGCGTTAAATGGGGAGTACTCGGAATGGTCCAGGGTGGAAAGTGGGGTCCCCCAGGGTTCTGTCCTCTGACCACTCCTAATTAATTTATTCATAAATGACCTGGAGGATGGGATGAATAGCTCAATCTCTGTAATTGCGGATGATACTAAGTTAAGCAGGGCGATAACTTCTCCGCAGGAAGTGGAAACTTTGCAAGTTGATCTGAACAAATTAATGGGGTGGGCAACTACATGGCAAATGAGGTTTAATGTATAAAAATTTTAAATAATGCATCTGGGTGGCAAAAAATATGAATGCAATCTACTCACTAGGGGGGAGAACATCTGGGGGAATCTAGTATGGAAAAGGACCTGGGGTCCTAGTAGATGACAGGCTCAGCAATGGCATGCAGTGCCAAGCAAAGCAAACCGAATATTGGCATGCATTAAAAAGGAGATTAACTCCAGAGATAAAATGATAATTCTCCCACTCTACAAGTATCTGGTCCGGCCGCACCTGGAGTATGCTGTCCAGTTCTGGGCACCAGTCCTCAGGAAGGATGTGCTGTATCTGGAGAGAGTCCAGAGAAAGGTAACAAAATTAATAAAGGGACTGGGAGGACCTTAGTTATGAAGAAAGGTTATGATCACTGAACTTATTCTCTCTGGAGAAGAGACACTTGAGAGGGGATATGATTTTAATGTACAAATACCATACTGCTGACCCCACAATATGGATAAAGCTTTTCTGCAAAAGGAAATTTAATAAGACATGCGGCCATTCACTAAAATTAGAAGAAAAGCAGTTTAACGTTAAACTGCGTAGAGGGTTCTTTACTGTCAGAGCGGTTAGGATGTGGAATTCTCTCCACAGGCAGTGGTTTCAGTGGGGAGCATCGATAATTTCAAAAAACTATTAGATAGGCACCCGAATGACTATAACATACAGGGATATACAATGTAATACTGGCATGAAATCACACACATAGGTTGGACTTGATGGACTTGGGTCTTTTTCAACCTTGTTTACTGTGTAACTATGTATATCCTTTTCTATCTTTATAAAGTTCCATTACCTTGTTAGCCAGGTCTTTTCATGGCTCAGTATCCTACCTACTCATTGCATGCATGTGAGAGCTAACAAACTCATTGAGAATTTATACACAGACACTAATTGCAATTTAAAAATCGACAGATGTGGGAAATGAACCTTTAATTGCCATTTTAACCTGTGCGTGTCAGCTTGTGTGTCTGTACCAATGCGATTTTAGAATATGTTCCCATTTTATTTTGAAACTCTAAACAGGTCTGAACAGAAGCCTTAAAACTGTTCTTCTACAGGAGCTGGTACAACCACTTCATGTGCCTAAAGTTGGTGTAAGGTGGTCATTACATTTCAAGAAACAGATTAACCGCTCCAGTAAGTGTGTGAATCTTCCGCCCCTCTGGGCATCAATGGTTGCTGGTCCAATCCGTGACTGCAGCATCAGACTGAAGACATAAAGGTTGATCACACTCCAATGATGTACCAAATAAAAAAAAACTGTATATTAAAATCGTCACAATAAAAACTGCATAGATCACTACTCCAACATTCGGACAGAGGACAGTTAACGCATTTCACACAAAAGAATGTACTTACTCATAACTAAAATACACTGATTGAAAGACAGCTTAAATAATCAAAATACAGCTAAACCCAATCAGGGACTCAAGTCCTCCCACTGACTAAAATTAAAAAGACTGTCAATAATAAAAAAATTAACAATCAAAACAATTAACTACACAAAAAAATTACAATAAAAAAAAAAACCACTGATGTATAAGTAAATATATAAATCTAAACAGAATGCTAGTCTGGTGCAATAAAAGGGTTACATATACAGCCATGGCAAAAACTTTTGAGAATAACACAAATATTAATTTTCACTTATACCCTGCACACACAGTGAGAAATTCTGACAGAAAAGGTCCGATCGGATTATGTTGTCGGAAAATCCGATCATGTGTGGGCTCCATGGGACTTTTTCTGTGAAAAAAGTTTGAGAGCTGGATCTAAAATTTTCCGACAACAAAATCTGATCAGACTTTTTCCGATCATTTGTAGAGAATTCTGACGGACAAAGTGCCATGCATGCTCAGATTAAATTACGAGACCAAAGCTATTGGTTACTAGCCTCTACATAGTCCCGGCGTACGCAACAAACGTCACCTCGTTTCGAACGATTGGACTTTCCAACAACTTTGTCCAACCGTGTGTATGCAACACAAGTTTCGGGCAAAATCCGTCAGAAAATATCAGACGGATTTTGTGGTCGGAATGTCCGACCGTGTGTACAAGGCATAAGGCTGCTGCCTCAGTTTTTGTGATGGCAATTTGCATATGCTTCAGAATGTTATGAAGAGTGATCAGATGAATTGCAATTAGTTAATTAAAAGTCCCTCTTTGCCATGAAAATTAACTTAACCCCATAAAAAAACATTTCCACTGCATTTGTGAAGAAGGCTTCATGGTGCCCAAGAAAGTCCTGCAAGTGCCAGGACCGTCTCCTACAGTTGATTCAGCTACATGATCAGGGCACCACCACTGCAAAGCTTGCTCAGGAATGGCAGCAGGCAGGAGTGAGTACATCTGCATGCACAGTGAGGCGAAGACTTTTGGAGGATGGCCTAGTGTCAAAAAGGACAGCAAAGAAGCCACTTCTCTCCAGAAAAAACATCAGGGACAGACTGATATTCTGAAAAAGGTACAGGGATTGGACTGCTGAGGACTGGTGTAAAGTAATTTTCTCTGATGAATCCCCTTTCCGATTGTATGGGGCATCCGGAAAAAAACCTTGTCCAGAGAAGAAAAGATGAGAGCTACCATCAGTCCTGTGTCATGCCAACAGTAAAGCATTCTGGGACCATTCATGTGGGGTTGCTTCTCAGCCAAGGTAGTGGGACAAAAACATCTTCCGAGAGCAAATTCTCCCAACCATCCTAGAACAGTTTGATGAAGAACAATGCCTTTTCCAGCATGATGGAGCAACTTGCCGTAGGGCAAAAGTGACTGAGGAACAAAGCATTGAAATGTTGGGTCCATGGCCAGGAAACTCCCCAGACCTTAAATCCCATTGAGGACTTGTGGTCAATCCTCAAGAGGCAGGTGAACAAACCCCCCCCCCCCCCCCACCCACACACACACACACACAAATTCTGACAAACTACAAGTATTGGTTATGCAAGAATGAGCTGCCATCAGTCAGGATGTGGCCCAGAAGTTGATTGACAGCATGCCAGGGCGAATTGCAAAGGTCTTGAAAAAGAAGGGGCAACGCGGCAAATAATGACTCTTTGCATAATCTTAATGTAATTTTCAATGAAAGCCTTCGGACAACTTTATTATCAATAAAGAAAAAAAAAGCTCACCTCATGTTTCAAGTCTATTGTGAAATCTGAAGTTGGTGGATCCTTAATAAGAATCTTAGCAAGCCTAGAAAATGAATGCAAAATGAAAAAATGATTAAGACATTATAAAAAAAAAGTACATAAATAAGCTTTGTGGAAAATAGACTGGAAAATTTTGCAGAAAGTAAACTAATCTAAAGTGATTTTACGACTTGGGGCCCATTTATTTTTACAGTTATATGCCAAAAAACAAATGCAAAAAGCATTAAAACTAACTTAATCTATAAAAATATGTTTAATTGCAAATTCTTTCTTTTAAATATATTGAATTATAATTATTACATGAAATACAGAATAGATCATCAAAACATTTAGTTATTACATTTCTAATAATAATATGAAACAATTATGAATTCCATTGTAGTAAAAGACTTTTGATTTTTCAATTTCAAATATAAATGTGGAAGGAATAGATGCTCACATATTAACCCATTTAGTAATTTTAATTTTATAGATCTGAGTGGATCTTGGAGACCAATGGGACATTTAGATGGGTAATTTCAGCAATAATTTGCTGAATAATCTGCTCTCCTTATGCTTGGCTACAGAAGTTATGTAGACAGAAAATGTCAGTATACTTTTGCATTGTTGTACTCTATTTTACTCATAATCTATCACATAAGTGGACAAATCATATACTATTCTTATATATTGTGCTTGTAAGCTTCTTAGAGTGTACTTAAACCTTCACCATGTAAAACAACCCATTCAGTTTAAAATATAATACATATAAAAAAATATATAAATATCCTTTTTCCTTTTTGAGGTCACAGCAGTACAAATACAGTACTATACAGAGTTTAATAAAGTGACCAAATCAACATAACAAGGGTTACATACACAGCATATAGTAAACTTGTAGGAGGAAAAAAAAACATAAGACCTCCCAAGATCACTATCCGGAAGCACAAGCCTCTCAGCATGCTATCAAGCCCTCAGGTGACAGAGCTGTATAATGAGGCGGGCAAAAACTATTCGCATACTTACACATGAACCCAGAGAGAAACACAACATTTTCAAGTAGGGAAAGGGTAGGGATCAACTCCAGTCACACCCCCCCCCCCCCCCCCACCTAGTATGCAGAAAGCAATGAATTCTAACCATGGCATTTCTTCTGCAGGAGAAAGACTTGAGGTAGGTCAGAACAAGTTGATTCTACTATATCCACTCCATGCACCAAATTATATTAAATATTTTGTATTGCTCTGTTGTTTTGAATTCCAACAGGTCCATGTGGTAACAAATTTGGTAAGACGATCTTGTGAGATACAAATAATTTCTTCCATTCCTTTAATATTAGTCAGCCTTTAACACCATTCCCTGATCGTTGGAATACATGTGGAGTGGCAGTGAATTGTTATGCAAAGTCTGGTGGCGTTAACTATGAACATGGCTAAAGATTTATAATAGGATTTCCTGGAAGAGCAATGTAAACGATATTGGGCTAGTGTATAAACCAAAGCCAGTGTGGATACCTCAGTGTTAATCCAGGTGAACATTCTTAGAAAATGGCTGAAGCAGAATGCCATATTTAGTATGCTCTCCACCCTCTTTGACACAGCTCTATCGCCTGATCTACCCAGCACTGTTGAACCAAAACCCGCCTTCCTTAACACAACTTCAATTTAAAGTGGTGTTGCCATTTAAAAAAAAAAAAAGAAAAGTCAGCAGCTACAAATACTGCAGCTGCTGACTTAATAATCGGACACTTACCTGTCTCAGGGTCCAGCGATATGGGAGATCAAAGCCCCACTCATCTTCCCCTCTGTTCGGTGGCGCCAGCATTGCAACTGTGGGTGCCCGGCTGTGGCTCCACAGCCGGGCACCCACTGCGCATGCGCGAGCGGCACCTCGTGCTGTGATTGGCCATGCAATCATCTGGGACCTGTCATGTGTCCCAGATGACTAAGAAGAGGGAGGAGGCAGAGCTGAGCCCTTCCTGTGCCGAGTGGAAGTGATGTCACGAGCCCAGGCACTGAAGAAGGCATACTACGGGGGACCCCCTAGCAAAAGCCATTTAGAGGGCACTAAAAAAAAAATCCAAATTTCACATTCATTAATTATTTTTTGGGTGCAGTTCCACTTTAAGCTTCTCTTGCAGATTACAACAGCAGCCAAACAAATTGTCACTGAATCTTGGCATTCTGTGTCCTTACAGTCAAAAACAAGGTCACACAAGCCATTAGCCATGTGAAAATCGAGGCTGTTGTCACAGTTGCTCTATGGTTCCCATGGGTAGTGCACTTTCTTAGACCCAACTTTGATGAATCTCTTCTGCTTTCATGAGTAGTACCATTAGTGGAATGCTCCTTGATATGCTCCACTTGGCACATTCTAGAGACACCTGGGGTTTCCTCACCCCCAGTCCTCCCCTCCTAATTCCTTCCTCTTCTTTTCCCTTCACATTGCTCCCTCTCCCCCCTCCTCCCCCTGCTCCCTCTCTGTATCTATTTTTCTATCTTTCCCTGTAAAACCAACATTCATTATTAAAGTAAATATAGATACCGGCGCTCAAAACTACCCCTTTAACTCTGTGTTGGTACGCTGCAATCCCAAGTGTTCCCTCACCTAAATAAGGTAAATGTGTATATAAACTGTATTTGGGGATTGCGCCCCCTGTTATTTTTTATACAATCCAAAATTCCTATAGTGCATGTGATATAATTATATACCAAAAAATGAAAGCCAAAAAAATAATAATATATTAATATCTATCCACCATTTCTATGATTCACAACATATGTTCAACTAAGTGTAATATTCCCACTAGAGGCATCTCCAAGTGTTCAAAAAACGCACAACTCAAAAATATACCCCAAAAAAATATATCATATAAAATAGTCCTTTTATGCAATGAATAATAATAATAATAATAATAATAATAGATTTTATTTATATTTCACTTTACATCAAAAAGATCTCAAAGTGCTACAAGTTAAAATGAACAACTATACGGATAAAACAAACATCTAAAACGATCAAAAAGCTTTGCTAAAAAGAAATGTCTTAAGGCCTTTTTTTAAAACATTCAGTAGATTGAGGAGCCCTAAGGATGTCAGGTAGGGCATTCCACAGGCGCGGGGCAGCTGAACAAAAGTCCCTGTCTCCCATTGTCCAGTCTAGTTCTGGGTATTTGAAGCAGATTCGCATGAGTGGAGCGAAGGGAACGAGTTGTGTTTTGCAAGTTAAGAAGTTCTTTAAGCTATGGTGGGGCATGTCCATAAATACATTGATGTGTAAGAAGGGAAACCTTATACTCAATCCGGGCGGAAACAGGAAGCCAATGGAGTGAGTCGAGAAAGGGGGTAATGTGCTCATGTTTCTGCACTCTCATTAGGATCCTTGCTGCAGAGTTTTGAATGTACTGAAGCCTCTGCAGACTCTTTCCAGGAATCCCAATAAGAAGTGCGTTACAGTAATCCAGTCTGGAGGAGACAAAGGCATGAACCAGCTTTTCAGCATCAGAAAAAGAAAGAATTGGACGGAGTTTAGAAATATTACGAAGATGGTAGAAAGAAGTCTTACATACAGTGCCTTGCGAAAGTATTCGGCCCCCTTGAACGTTTCAACCTTTTGCCACATTTCAGGCTTCAAACATGAAGATATAAAATTTAAATTTTTTGTGAAGAATCACCAACAAGTGGGACACAATTGTGAAGTGGAACGAAATCTATTGGATTATTGAAACTTTTTTAACTAATAACAAAAATGAAAAGTGGGGCGTGCAAAATTATTCGGCCCCCTTGAGTTAATACTTTGTAGAGCCACCTTTTGCTGCGATTACAGCTGCAAGTCGCTTGGGGTATGTCTCTATCAGTTTTGCACATCGAGAGACTGAAATTCTTGCCCATTCTTCCTTGCAAAACAGCTCGAGCTCAGTGAGGTTGGATGGAGAGCGTTTGTGAACAGCAGTTTTCAGCTCTTTCCACAGATTCTCGATTGGATTCAGGTCTGGACTTTGACTTGGCCATTCTAACACCTGGATACGTTTATTTGTGAACCATTCCTTTGTAGATTTTGCTGTATGTTTGGGATCATTGTCTTGTTGGAAGATAAATCTCCGTCCCAGTTTCAGGTCTTTTGCAGACTCCAACAGGTTTTCATCCAGAATGGTCCTGTATTTGGCTGCATCCATCTTCCCCTCAATTTTAACCATCTTCCCTGTCCCTGCTGAAGAAAAGCAGGCCCATACCATGATGCTGCCACCACCATGTTTGACAGTGGGGATGGTGTGTTGAGGGTGATGAGCTGTGTTGCTTTTATGCCAAATATATCGTTTTGCATTGTGGGCAAAAAGTTCGATTTTGGTTTCATCTGACCAGAGCACCTTCTTCAACATGTTTGGTGTGTCTCCCAGGTGGCTTGTGGCAAACTTTAGACGGGACTTTTTATGGATATCTTTGAGAAATGGCTTTCTTCTTGCCACTCTTCCATAAAGGCCAGATTTGTGCAGTGTACGACTGATTGTTGTCCTATGGACAGACTCTCCCACCTCAGCTGTAGTTCTCTGCAGTTCATCCAGAGTGATCATGGGCCTCTTGGCTGCATTTCTGATCAGTCTTCTCCTTGTCTGAGCTGAAAGTTTAGAGGGACGGCCAGGTCTTGGTAGATTTGCAGTGGTCTGATACTCCTTCCATTTCAAAATGATCGCTTGCACAGTGCTCCTTGGGATGTTTAAAGCTTGGGAAATCTTTTTGTATCCAAATCCGGCTTTTAACTTCTCCACAACAGTATTACGCACCTGCCTGGTGTGTTCCTTGGTCTTCATGATGCTCTCTGCGCTTTCAACAGAACCCTGAGACTATCACAGAGCAGGTGCATTTATACAGAGACTTGATTACACACAGGTGAATTCTATTTATCACCAGTCATTTAGGACAACATTGGATCATTCAGAGATCCTCGCTGAACTTCTGGAGTGAGTTTGCTGCACTGAAAGTAAAGGGGCCGAATAATTTTGCACGCACCACTTTTCAGTTTTTTATTTGCTAAAAAAGTTTAAAATATCCAATAGATTTTGTTCCACTTCACAATTGTGTTCCACTTGTTGGTGATTCTTCACAAAAAATTTAAATGTTATATCTTTATGTTTGAAGCCTGAAATGTGGCAAAAGGTTGAAAAGTTCAAGGGGGCCGAATACTTTCGCAAGGCACTGTAGATGATTTATATGGGTTTCAAAAGTGAGTTGAGAATCCATTTTTACACCAAGATTTGTAACTGTTGATGAGAGGGGAATGTTAGAGCCAGAAAAAGTAATGCTGGTTATAGGTGATGATTTGATCTGATGAAGAGTGCCAATCAGAACAACTTCTGTTTTGGAACTGTTTAATTGAAGAAAATTATGCTCCATCCATACCTTTATCTCCTCCAGACAGGTGGAGAGTACTGATAAAGATGGCGTTTCTGTTGCATTTACATAAAGCTGTGTGTCATCAGCATAACAGTGGACTGAAATTTTATAGTGGCTGATAATTTGGCCAAGGGGGGTGAGGTAGAGAATGAACAGAATGGGGCCAAGAACTAACCCCTGGGGGGCGCCACAAGTAACTGTATGTGGATTTGATTTAAAATGACCCAGGGAAATATACTCTGTCCGGTTTGTGTGGTATGATTTGAACAACTGAGGGCTGTGTCGTTGAGTCCAGAGGTAAAATGGAGCCGATTTAAAAGAATGCCATGGTCAACCGTATCGAATGCAGCCGAAAGGACCAGAAGGATGAGGAGGGAGGGAAAACCAGAATCAGATGATATAAGAAGGTCGTTTGTAACTGTAACGAGGGCAGTCTCTGTGCTGTGAGCAAGGCGGAAACCAGACTGAAATTTTTCAAAGAAGTTGTTATATTTGAGGTGGTCCTGAAGATGCATGGCAACTACTTTCTCCAGTACTTTTGATATAAAGGGAAGATTTGAGATCGGCCTATAATTTGATAGGACTTCTGGATCAAGAGTAAGTTTTTTAAGCAATGGTCTGATAATAGTGGTTTTTAAAACAGAGGGAATGTGACCAGCTTGGAGAGAATAATTTATAGCTGCGGTGATCAGGGGACTGAGGGCAGTAATATGAATTTTTACCAGGGAGGTTGGAAGAGGGTCCAGGGAACAGGTGGAAGATTTCATCTTTCTGATGATGTTCTGCACCTCATCTCATGACACCTCAAGAAAACAGTTTAAAGGTTTAGAAATGATCTGTGTCTGGGGAACAGTTTGGGTGGGAGGACCAGAAAGAGCAGAACGAATATGTTCAATTTTTGAAGTGAAAAAATCCATACATTTATTGCACTGCTCTTCCATATGGGCAGGGGGTGGAGGGGATTTTGGTTTAAGAAGGTGGTTTACAGTAGAGAAAAACTGCTTAGAATTTCCTGGACTATTTTTGATGGCATTTGAGAAAAACTGTGACCTTGCCTCTTTAAGATACTGTGCATATTTTTGTTGGTGCTCCCGGTAAATTTGTTTATGAACAGTGAGACTATAGGCTTTAAAGCGCCGCTCAAGGACCCGCCCTGCTACCTTCATCTTACGAAGCTCATCTGTAAACCAGGGAGCTGAATGGGTGAAGGTGACTGTTCTTTTTTTAACAGGGGCATGGAGGTCCAAGAGGCTGCTAAGTTCACTGTTGTAATAATCCACTGCTTCGTCACCTGATAAAAAATGTGTGGAAAGATGCTCAAAGTCTGCTGCCAAAAGGTCTGAGTTTATGTTTTTTAGGTTTCTAAAACAGATGTTCCGCTTAGGCCTACAAAGGGCAGAGGGGGGGATGACAAATCCATAGAGATGGCCTTGTGATCAGACACACCTAGATCATACACCAGCAGGTTGGCGAGACCAGCAGAGTTTGTAATGACCAAATCCAAGATATGCCCCCTGGTATGTGTGGGGACACCAACAAGTTGCTTTAAGTTAAAACAATCCAGAAGTTGAAGAAATTCAGCTGCAAAACGGCAGGAAGGGGTGTCAACATGGATATTCATATAGCCCAAGATTATAACATCGGCAGAGGATGTGCAGAAAGTTGTGAGAAGATTTGACATCTCAACAATAAATTATGGATTTGGTTTAGGTGGTTGATAAATAAGGAAAAACAACACAGGCAAAGAGGACTTACATTTAAATGCAAGGCATTCAAATGAAGACAGTTCAGGTAATGGCTGCAGAGATAGCTCCAGATCGCTGCGATGAATGACTGACAAGCTCCCACCACGCCCTGTGCTGCAAGCTTTTTGAAGGTAGCTATATCCTCAGGGACAGCTCTTATTTAAAGAGGAAAAGGTATTTGGTTGATGCCAGGTCTCTCTAAGGAACATATAGTCCAGACATTTATCCAGGATATGATCATGAATGAAACAGGACTTATTTATAATAGACTGTGCATTTAAAAGTTCAATTTTCCTACTTGATGATGCAACAAGTCTTTGCACTGGTCGTAGCAGACTAAAATCCATTCCACGTTTCCTATTCGGCTCCTTAAAAGGTGTTATCATGGAAACGTCCACACTACATATCCGATAGGAGACAGCACTCTGATGACGCATGCATGGAATAACAGTTCGCGTTTTTGACCAGAGAGCCGGGATGGTATGGCTTGTCTGTAAACAGACAAACTTTCTGCGAGAACTTCTATGGATGTATCGTGGACGGCGGAGAAGTCCCAATTTTTTTATCACTACAATGCACGATGGGGTTAAAATACTGCTAAGATTTATCAGCTTGCTGGCAGAGTAACTCAATATAGTTCTCTGGTCCATCCAAATATACAGATAGACAAGTCTATAAAGTCTTGTATACCTGTCTATAAACAGACAGGTATACAAATAAGCAGGGATACCAACGGGGATACTGAAAATTCGATGTGCAGGTCATCAAATGTACAGATTTCCAAGTCTCTTAAAAAGCAGGCAATGGTCCTTAATCCAGATCACCCCGCTGTTATATGGATCCAATTCAATCTCTGATTTACAATCCAATGTTGAATCACCTCCCAAAAGCTTCTATATTCATGTGTCGCCGGTAAAACCTAATCATGCCACCACCATCTTGTAGAATGGCCACTCACCAGACTTCACCGTTACAATGCGCCTTCGGTTCATTCAATGGATAACCACTCCTTATTACGCTCTCCAATTCCTCAGTTATTGTATATTCATAAAAAGGTAAATGAAACCAACATAGTGTAAAACCGTTTCACCTTTAATTATAAAACTTAAAAAACATATTGCACTCACATCTCAATGTGTCTTCTAGCCGACACTAAGCTTATCCAGCCATACGTAAACAGCTTAGAATCGGGAAAGCCAATGATGTTCCGCAGGTGGTTCCTTCCTCCCTCCACTCGGCCAACATGTCTCTGGCTCCTCTTATTGCACCTCTTTTTCCCACAGCCTCTACGCATTTTGCAGCATCTGTGTCGTCAGATAGCTTCCTATCCTAGAGGCAGTTTTATACTGCCTATCTAACACTGTTTGCCACACTCAGAGGGATACTAACATGTGGAGATATCCAAGTCTTATATTCTTACATTATTATGGATGATAAGGACATTTTTGGGTAAAAAGTTATCAAAATCATTTGTTTTTATATGCACATTTGTATAAATAAAAAAATACAGTATGTTTTTAATAAAAACAAGAATTTGTGTCAATAAAGCGACCCAAAAGTCCAACTTTTTAACCCTTTATTTAACATATTCATTATAAGAATGTGGTACAGAAAATTGAGTCAGTAACCCAAGGAGTATGAATACTTGCCTGTGTCTCGTATTTTACAACATATAATGCTTGAAGTTCAACTTTAAGACCTCTCACTGTTAGTACAATTTGTTTACCCACATTTTCCTACTCTCCTCTGGGGCTGGAGGGGTGGGATAAGTACCTAGACCTATTCTTTGATGAAAAAAAAATTCATATCTATGCCACAAAAATAGACTAAATTAAATGAAATTATCTGAGATCTGTTTTGGATCAAACCAAAACTCTATTCAGATGCAGCAGCGGGAGCAATTGGCTCCTGCTGCTGTCAATCACAGCCTGTGAAAAGAGAGCAGGGGGTAGGGCCGAGTCGTACAGTGTGTGTCAACAGCAAACGCAGTGCAGCACAAGACTGAGTCTGCATGAGTGCGGCAATAGCAAGCGGCAGCAGGAGGAGCCAGGAGGGCCGGCAGGGGACCACAGGAGTACACCCCACCTTTGGGGTTTTTATTTTAGGAATCGATTAATTGAAACAATAATCAGTCAACTGATTGAATATGAAAATAATCACGAGTTGTGGTCCTAATACTGATCAATATCTGCTGACCCACAGACAAAATCAAAGATATAAGCTGTATAAATTTGAAAATGTCTTGCAAGCTACCAGAAAAAAATCTTAATAGCCCTGCAGTTTGTCTCTTTCAGCTGCTGGCACTGATCACAATCCCATATATTTGTGCTCTGCATAAATAACTTCAAATAGTGCTGCGCTGTACATTGTTGTAAAAATTCCAAAGCCGATAAACAATATAAAAAAACATTAATAACTGTGCAATAAATTATTATTATAAATATTAAAGTGAATAGTGCATAAAGTGCTAAAGGTGCATATAACATAAAACAATATTTAATCCTTCAAGTGAATTAATATTATCCAATACATCAATAATGTTAATTCGGAATATACTATATAATTTATTCTTGTGATGGTGCTTCAAACAAGCTATGTGAGTACCCTGGATGATCTATTTTAAAATAAAGATATTTTAAAATGTTAAAACACTATCTAGCCTTATCTTTTGTATATGTACGGAGAAAACGCCACTGGACAGTTCAGGATCCTACAGAGTTCAATGCACACAGAACCCAGAGGTGGTTCATCTGCGTGATTAGACCAAACTTAAATGTGCGGTCACACACCCTGAGGTGAGCAGATTCACACTGGGGGAGCACCAGTTTGCTGTCACGTTGAAAAGTTTGGAGCATCATCACAAGAATGAATTATATAGTATATTCCGGATGGACATTATTGATGTATTGGATATTTTGATCTTGAAGGATTAAATATTATTGTTTTATGTTATATGCTTGCCACTCCCATTCTTGATCAGTTTGCAATAAGTCTGGTGAAAGGAGCAGCTATTTCTTCCCAACAAAAGCTCAGACAAGCTTTTTCTGCACTTTGAATGGCTGAAGGGAAGACTGTAAATAAACAGATTTGATGCTATGGAAGCTTTTATTTCTTCTTTGGGATCCTGTGCCATTGTGCCCTCTATGGGTGACAAAAATTTATGAAGACGCTGTTGCTGTTTCGATCAAAGGCCCTGACTGGGTATTGAGCAGAAAGCGCTTGCGAACTCCCATAATAGGAGATCATAGGGAGTCGGAAAGCGGCAGCAAAACTAGAGGTGGAAGTTATCCCTTTACACATCATGTTTCCTTGGATGCACTGTTATATATTGTCATGTTGATGTCACTTCATTGGATGGCCTTTATTAATTGTAATAATTTACTCATATTATTTACTCACATTCTGATCACAAGTGCAACTTATTTTTTGAAAAGTGTTTGTTACTGTGCGTATTTCACAGGAAGTTGCTGCTCTTTTGACCGTGTTTACAAATTTTAGACAGCACAGTAGTTATTTATTTTCATTATGTTATATGCACCTTTAGCACTTCATGCACTATTCACTTTAATATTTATGATAGTCATTTATTGCACAGTTAGTTTTTTTTTTTTATATTGTTTATCACATAGTTTTGGAATTTTTACAACAGTGTATAGCGCAGCACTATTTTAAGTTATACAAGGATATAAGCTGTAACCAGGCTGAAAGGTCTGATGTGTGCTCTTTGATCAGGAAAGCAGTGAAACAAATGAAAAGCTTAAAGGAGTTGTAAAGGCAGAAGGTATTTTATCTTAATGTGTTCTATGCATTAAGATAAAAAACCTTTTGTTTGTAACAGCCACCCCAGCACCCCCTAATTACTTACCTGAACCCCATCTCTCTCCAGCGATGTCCACGAATGTATATGCCGCCTGGGAAACGCCTGATTGGCTGAGACACAGCAGCAGTGGCGTCATTGGCTCCCAAAGTCAGTTAGCCAATCAGAGGAGAGAAGGGGCGGGGCTCCCTGTCTAAATAGAAACACGGAGCTTTGACTTGGCTCGGATGCCACAGAGGAAGCTGCTGACTCTGGGGGCACTCGATAGGAGGGGGAAGAGGAGGTACCGGGCTGCTCTGTGCAAAACCAACTGCACAGAGGGGGTAAGTATAACATTTTTGTTAATTTTTTTTTAAACAAGACTTTACAATCACTTTAAAAACAGCATCTTCTACTTGTTGAAACGTAAAATGCAAAACTGGCTGCAACAGCCCTGAACTTCCACATGCTCAAAGTGTTACTAAACCCACAACAGTAAAATCAGTCTCTGTATGCAGTCTCTGTGGAACCAAATGGGTTAATCCTCTACATTGTGTAAACAGGCTGTGTATCCTGTATGCACAGATCCTCCCCTTCTTGCATTGCCCCCAAATTATGTCTGGATAAAACAGTTAGTGGAGTCACTCTACACATGCTCAGTTTGGTGTGTATTGCTAGAGAGTTTGCCTTGTGTTCTTGCGAGAGTGCATGTGATACGCACAGGGCTAATCAGCACTGTCCAGACAGAGGGTCAGGGGTCCTGCATCCTGATAGGACAGCCAATGCAGTATGAAAACTCCTACATGCTTTAACCAGACACTGATAATATCTGCTTTATCCTGCTGATGAGAAAAGGTATTTAGTAGTTTCTATTTACTAAAATGATTGCATTTCCATGTTCTGTATACTGTGGGAGTCTTATACAGCTCATGAGAAATATTAAAGTGGAATTTAAGTCAGAAAATTAGGACTACTAGATCACTTCAGGGTGGCCACTTTTGCAGGTATTGCTATATGAAACATAAAAAAATAAGTGAAAATATTGTTTAAAATCCACTAATGCATGGTCTCACCCTGCTCCACACATCCTTAGATGCTCTCCATTTTTGGCATTTACTAGATCACTAGAGGCCAATCTGCTGACAGTCTAATGATTTACTGCTGTACAGGGGTTCTGGGCTTCAACAAAATGGCAGCCTCTAGCAAGAAGAAACAGAAGCAATGCTGGAGGCAATATACAGCACACACTAATTTTGGTAGCATAAATAATAATGTGAAATTATGTTCCTTGCTAAAAAAAATTTTTATCACATTGTTATGAGTAAAGTTCCACTTTAACATTAACGTGTACAGTGGATGCCCATGTAACAACGTCACAGATGACCTGGAAGAAGCTATATTTATGAACAAAAATTCAGAGAAAGAAGTGGGCGAGAGTGAAAGGCAAGAGCAAGGAGATGAAGTAAATAAGGGTAAAACTGCATAAAAGGTACTATCAACCAACGTTGGGGATGCTCAGCAATAGAGGGGCATACAGTAGAATTACAGTGATGCGAAATCATTGCACAGGCTGTTAGAAAAAAAAAATTCCCTTCTAAATACGAGAAAAAGATTCTGGTAAAAATATCAGACACTAATTAGACAAAATCCAAGGCTTATGTGGGTAGTTGAATGCCAACTCAGTAGATAGTGTGAAACAAAGAAATGGTCAATTCTAGTATCACGTGTCATTGAATGATTGATATAATCTTGAGTCATTGGGTGTAAGATGCACTACACGTCTATCAAATGAAAACAAAAACAAAAAAAGTACTTGCAAATCATATTCACAAGGGTATTTGCGTGAGGTTGTGTCAATTAAGATCTCTGATAAAAAACAAAAAAAAACCCTGCAAATATCTTACATTTGGAGACCATGAAAAAGGAGTGTTGAAAAGTAGTGGATTATGATTAGCCAAGTAACCCTTCACAAGGGTGAAAAGGCAAGCAAATATTTTACTTTCAGAAATAAAATAACAGTCATCAGTATCTTTCAATTGGTGAAATATTGTAAAGGGGCGAGAGACATGGATACCAGCCGCAAACTCTTTGGATTTATGGTCAAAAATATTACTTGTTTAAAAAAAGAGGGACACACCTAGATTTCAAAATTGGGGAGTTTGACTCCCTAAAATGTGATTCTTTGTAGAAAAGCACCTTTATCTTTTGTTTGTGCATGTAGTCCATTGATACCTCCTTCAGTTCCATAACTTGAATATCTGTACCTTGATACAGATCTGATCTGGAGGAAGAGTTTGCTGGAGACAGAGCATGCATTTGTCACCCGCTGATAATGATGCTTTCAAGGTTCAAATGCAAAGAAATAATAAATATACGTTTTTACTTTTTGCAATATGGGGGTTTTCCTTTTTGTTTCGTTTGTAAGGTGGAATTATCCTTTAGTGTATCCCCTGCAAAATGAGTGCTATTTTGGTTCTAGGTTTTGCCTTCTTCTAAAGAAATGTAAATGCTGTAGCATTCCTGAAAAGGAACACTTAAAAGTGGCATCTTTATAAAGCAGCGAAATATGACTTTCACCAAACATTCACTGGTGGTAAATCAGTCACTGTCTTTAAAAACATACACCAGAAAAATTTATTTGCAGGAAATGTTAGGGAAGTTTCAGACTAGCTGCTTTAACCACTACAATACTGGGCACTTTCGCCCCCTTCCTTCCCAGCCCAATTTTCAGCTTTCATCACTCTCGCACTTTCAATGACAATTGCGCGGTCATGCTACACTGTACTCAAATTACATTTTTATCATTTTGTTCGCACAAATAGAGCTTTATTTTGGTAGTATTTATTCACGACTCAGTTTTTTATTTTTTGCGATATAAGCGCAAAAAAAGCGTAAATTTGGAAAAAAAACAATATTTTCTTTTTTCTATTGAAATCCAATAAAATCTAATTTTGTCATGAATTTAAGTCAAAATGTATTCTGCTACATGTTTTTGGTAAATAAAATTCCGTTAAGTGTATAATAATTGGTTTGTGTGATCACGGACATATGTACGCAAATGATCATGTACAGATGTGTGCAGGTGATCACGTACATATGTGTGCAGATAATCATTGGAACATGTGATTTTAGTGGGACATATGTGGGGGACATGTGTTTTTTTTATTTGGGGACATGTCTTTTTATTATTTGGGGACATGTGTGGTGACATGTGTATTGTGGTGACATGTGTGTTTACACTGTGTGGTGATGTGTGTATTACACTAGACTGGTGATCAGTTAGTAAAAAGCTGTAAAAACAGCTCATACTCACTGATCACCAGCCGGGTGCAGCGATCTGCTCTCCTCTCCTCAGCGATGACTTCTGTGTGAGGAGAGGAGGATCCGATTGCCTAGCAACCGGCTCTTTGTTTACATCCCATGACGGCCGTGATTGGACACGGCCGTCATGTGATCAGGAGGGCCAATCACAGAGCCCTCCTGCCGATCTGAGATGCGCAGTGTCCGGGTGACACGAACACATCGGGATCGCGCCGCTGCGTGGGCACACACGCGCACGATCCCCCTCCTTCTGAAGGACGTTCCTGAACGTCCTATCAGAAGTAGAGAGCTCCCACCCGGCCGTATATGTACATTGGCCGGGTGGGAAGTGGTTAAAAACATGCCCCTTGATTCAGCAATCAGGTTAGAAAGTCAAAGGACATTTTAGGACAAACAGCTATTCCTTCAAAACAAAGGTAGGGATCTGCAAAAAAAAAAGTAAAATCCTTGCAATGTATAATGTATATAGGAGCACCCAAAAGGGATTATGTTTTTCTAAACAAAACTGTACTTACATTTCAACACACTATTTTCTGTCTCAGTTTAAATATCACATTTACACAGCTTTTAAGATATCTAACATTATTAGGAAAATTGTCCAAAGTATAGTTTGTCAATCCCTAGTCATCCATTTGGTATCTTTCCAGGAAAAGAGTGCACTATTTCTTCGTTCCTATGGGTCAACATTTCAATTCATGTTTTAAAGCAGGGATCTTCAAACTACGGCCCTCCAGCTTGTTGTGGAAGTACACTTCCCATGAGGCATTGTAAAACTCCGACATTCACAGACATGACTAGGCATGATGGGAATTGAAGTTCCTGAACACCTGGAGGGCCATAGTTTGGAGACTTCTGTTTTAAAGCAACTGCAAGTAGTTTCAAGTCATGCTCATGCTGATATTACCATAATTTGTTGGTAAACCCTGACTTTGTTATTTAGAGGTGGCAAAAAAAAATGAGAGGGCCATGTAACATATTTTTAAACAACTGTGCTTGGCTGTTCTGTAGTCCCGAAAAATAACTCATCTTAAAGCTATGACAAATAGTCATAATATCTAGCTATGCCTTTTTTAATAAAGAACTGTAAACAGTCCGATTCTAAATATCTGAATTTACACAGGATACTTTGTAATATCAAAATAAAAGGATTTATGAATTTTATACAATCTAGCATGCTATTAACCAAAAAAATCCTATGTTCTTTTCCATACATCATGGGACACAGTTAGGCCACTATTCATTACCTACTGGGACGTTCTAGAGAATAGCCTTGAGGGGAGGGAGGCACCCTGCCAAACAATAGCCGGCAGACCGCAGTACACTGTGGCCAAAAGCCGAATCCTCGGCTGCTCAAACATCCACTTGATAAAAGTTTGTGAATGTATGCACTGAAGACCAAGTAGCAGCCTTACAAATCTGAGCCACAGATACCTGATGGTGAAAAGGCCAGGAGGTTTCTACACCCCTGGTAGAATGAGTTTTCACCCTAAAGGGAGGAGCTTTATGTTTCAGACCATAGGCCTGAATGACCAATTGATGGACCCAATTGTCATTGAAAGCAATGGAAGCTGCCTGCCCCTTTTTGGGTCCTTTTGGTAAAACAATAAAGGAGTCTGATCCTCGGATCTCTGCAGATCTAGAAAAAAAAAACCTTGACTGCCCAGACAAAATCCAAAGAATGCAGCCATCTCTTTTCCGCCAAATGAGCTTGAGAGAAACGACAAGGCAAAATAATGTCCTGATTTTAATGAATCAACCCCTTGGCAAAAAGGATGGAACAGGTCATAAAACGACCCTGTCGTGCTGAAGGATGAAAGGTGATGGCAATCAGGAAGACTAGCTTGTGTGACAACAAGTGTAATGGAATTTCCTTGTGTAGCACTTACCCCCAAAGGAGCTGCTAGTTTGAGTTGGGCCTGCACTCTTCTAAAAACCCCCCTTAACGTGACTCTGTTCTCTTGACACAGCTGTGGTGCAATAACAATACAGTACAATGCAAGGAACAGTATAGGGTACCTGTATCGATCCCTCAGGATCCTCTGGCTCCACCTGGTGGGGAAAAAGTGTACGCCACACAATTGTACTCTTAACCAGGAATACTTTACTGAAGGTATATCAAATAGGTGGTTACAGGGATTGCACTGTCGTCCAAATGTAGGACGCCAGTACAATATAAATCAACAGTCAAATACAGTAAGCAATATATCTATGTAGGTTATTATCTAAACCTGGGAGCTCCCACTACTTAAAATTTTACGTGAGGCCTCACTTAAAGTACTTTCTCCTTTATCTTCTTTCTTCGCTAGCTTAAATGGTTTCTCAGGCACTTGTAATCCAAAGGGGTAGGTGGAAAAGTTAACTTAGAATGCTCCAGGTATAGTTCCAAGAACTTGTAATCACACTTGGGCACTAAAGTGAACTAGGCCCCGAGCCTACTCAATGTCAGTTGCTCAGTTACGCCTCCGTGGAACAACAGATTCCAGCGAGGCCTGTGAGTGAGTCTAACTGCAAGCAATAATAATAAACGGTGGGCCATAACCCGCTCACCAACTGGATCAGAGTTCTGGGTAATGACTTGGGTCCGGTAACTGCAGCTTGCTTCAGCTTAGACTGGGCCAGATGCTCTGTATCGCTCCGCTGACTGGATCCGGTTCTCCGCTACTCCGACAAGCGTCTCCGAACCTCGTCAATCCGATCACCGACTCTCAGGCTCCGTCAAGTCACCTCGCAAACAGTCCGGTTTGCAAAACGCAGTGACTGTCTGCCTATTTATCTGAGAAACCCTCCTCAGAGTTCCGCACAGGCAGGCAGCGTGGTCCAAAGAGACCAAATATCGCTGCTGCAGTCCCTTTTATACCTTACCCAGCATGCACTACATATCAGAGTGTTCATGGGTAGGTCACACAGACCCCTGGGTAACAAAGGTCAAACCTCTTATCGAAACAAATAGTACTTCCTATGAAAGTCTTTTTGTGCTTGTAATCGCCATATCTGTGCATTACCAGATTTTGTCAGTAGATGGCTCCAAACACTGAGCCATCGCAATGTCCACAGATTTACATTGACATATGCATAACCACATTAATAAACAAATATGTCTCTGCTACACTTGATAGGCTCAAATGGTTATTTCTGCAATACAGACAGAATCAATGGGCGGAAGCAAATGAGTTGCCCCCTGCATAAAGTTTTGGACCAGCAAATGGGAGGTTAAAGGCCTTTGAAAGAATACTGCAAGGTCTGAAATCTGACCTCTTATTGTACTCAAAGCCAATCTGATTTCCCAATCACATATTTCTGAGGATTTTCTGGCTTCACACCAAGCATTAAAAGAGTTCCAGACCTTATGATAGATCTTCCTAGTGACAGCTTTTCTAGCATTCACTAGAGTAGACACCCCTGGTCCTAAGATGTCACGGTCCTCCAACACCCAGGCTTCAATATCCACACCGTCAAATTTAGAGACTGTAAATTGGGGTGCAATATAGGACCTTGAGACAGTAGATTGGGGTGGCATGGAAGTGGCCAAGGTCTGTCTATTGCCAATCCCACAATCTCCATGAACCAGGGCATTCTGGGCCAGGCTGGTGCCACCAGAATAACTGGAACTCAATCTCTCCAAATCCTGCAAAACAAATGTGGAAGTAGATGGACCGGGGGAAAGCATAAACCAGGGAGTACTGGCTCCATGGAACTACCAGAGCATCTGCTCAAATTGCCAGAGGAGCCCTTGTTTGGGACACAAACTGCTGTAGCTTGTTGTTGAACCTGGATGCCAATAGGTCAACCTCTGGCCATCCCCAACGCTGGCAAATTTCCTGGAACACCCCTGGATGTAGGGACGATACCCTGGGCAGATCTGCTGGTGACTGAGATAATGTGCCTTCAAGTTCTCTACTCCCGGGATATGGACTGTCGATAGAATTGTCACGTCTCTCTGCCCAGGCTAGTGTGTGGTTCACCTCCTTAAGAGCTGAGCGACTCCTGATACCACCTTGCTGGTTTATATATGCCACTGCAGTGGCATTGTTGGACTGAACCCTGATAGGGCAGCCCTGAAGCTCCACCGTCCAGGACAGTAGGGCCAGACATACTACCCATAACTCCAGGGCATTGATGGGCAGGATCTGTTCTATCCAATTTCCCCTGAGCTGTAAGCCCCTCTGGGGTCACTCCCTAGCCTGAGAGACTAGCATCTGTGGTCAATACTCTTAAAGTTATTGTGAGGAAGGATCTTCCCTTTCGCAGTTTGTGATCCCGCAACTACCAGTTTAGGCTCAAGCATGCCCGAGGAGATAAGAATATTGGATAATGCAGAGCTAGTCTTCTCCTGTTCTAAGCCAACAAGATGTCTTGTTTTATAGGCCTGGAATGGAACTGGACATTGTCTCAAAGGAGGACGCCATCCTTCCTAAAAGACTCATACAGAACCAAATTGAGGGTTGTCTGTGTCATGGTTATGCAATAGTTTGTCTGCTTACCCGTTTCCATGTGTTCATCTAGAGACCAGCTGACCCTCACCGGTCTGATTTTGTAATCCATCCTCTGGCATGGCTCCACCCTAGCTCCCATCAGGGAGCTCTATATTATCCTGTGCACTGCAGGCCAACCCTGCTGATCAACCTTTGTGTGTTAGCTTCTTGTTACCTGCCGTGTGCTCTTCTGTTGTTCCGTTACCGACTTTGGCGTGTCCTTGACTATCCCTGTTTGCCTGTGATCCAGACCTTTTGGCGTGTCCCTGACTATTCCTGTCTGCTTGTGGCCCCGACCTTGGCTTTGTCCCTCACTATTCCTATCCTCCTGTTGCCTACTGTGGGTGTGAGCTGGGGGACACCACTAGAGGCGCTGGTGAACACCTGCTGGCTCTTAGACTCCGCGCCCCAGGGAATATTACGCTCTAACCCCAGTGGGATCTGTCTCCCGTCCGCAGCAGTCAGCCATAGGGTCCACAACCTTGCGGTGCACTCCTGATCCCTACAGTGTGCATCTGTCACCTCGCCTCAAGGTGACCTGACAGTCTGGTGCCCTTTATCTGACACACCTGATCCTTCAGGGCAGAGATCCTTACGGGTGGCAAGAATACCCTTGCTTGGACCGTATCTAGGATCAGGCCTAAATACTTAAGACTTTTAGCTGGTCTCAAGGCTGACTTTTCGGTATTTATGACCCAGCCTAAGCATTCCAAATACCGCACTGTGCAGGTTATGCTCTGTTCTAGAGCTTGTAGTGAGTGATCAAAGTCGTCCAGATATCCGAGCACCAAGATCCCTTGGGCCCTTAAAAGACCCAGTACTGGTGCTAGGAGCTTTGTGAAGACCTGAGGAGCTGTGGCAAGCCCGAAGGTTAGAGCCACAAACTGATAATTATGTTCCTCTACTGCAAAACGCAGGAACCTCTGATGAGGCTGAAAGGTAGGTATGTGTAAATATCGATGGATGCTAGAAAGTCTCCCATCTGGAGCAAGGCTACAATTGAGTGGACAGACTTCATCTGAAAGGACTGGATTAGTAGATACTGGTTTATGGATCTTAGATCCAAAATGGGCTTTGTGTCCCTGTTCAGTTTTTGAACTGTAAACAGGTTAGAATAAAACCCTGCACCCCTTTCAGATACAGGAACCTGTACAATCACTCCTTGATGCACTAAATGATGTAGTGCCTGAAACAGTAAGTTTCTTTTTAGAGGATCCGAGGGAATGCTGGCTCTTAGAAACCTCTGAGGGGGAAACCGTATAATTGAGGTGATCCATTCGTCCTTTCCAAATATTTTATTAAGGAATCAGGCAGGGTACAGTAAAATAAACTGAACAGTTTACAACAAAAACAGCAACGAAGGATAGTCAGATACGCTGTTACTTAAGCATTGTAAATGTAAATAACTCGATATAGGCACAAGATCAGCCCCTACTTCCCATATGAATAGGGTAAATAAAAGTCAAAACAATGGAAGGGGGGGCCAAATGAAACTAGGCCAACTAGTATCGGTAGGGAAAAAGAAATCCGTAGACATTTTTATCCATAGCTCCAGTCCCTACTCAGGGTAGTAGTAAAGGAGAACAGCGTTGCTTAAGGTATTTTACCCAACATAGAAAAAAGAGAGAATGAGAAAAAGAAAATACAAGGATAGAAAAAGAGAGGAAAAAGAAGGAGGAAATAAGGTCATAGAGAGAGAGGGAAAAGTTGTGACCAAGTAAGGGAAAGGAAGGAGAGAAAGAAAAGCATGGTCGGCGGACCCAGGGGAACCACAAGCCCCATAACACTGATCATTCTAAACTAAGGAGCCATAAGGCGTGTGTCAAAGTCCTTAGGCAAGAAATTGTCTACCCATGGCTGCCAAATTCTAGTAAACAGTGGGATTTTGTCCAACGTTACCGCTTCTATTTTCGCATGTATCATCGCCTGTGTAACTCTGTGTTTGGTCTCAGCTACATGTAAAGTAGGTGTCCTCCAGGCTCTTGCTATCGTTTGCTTAGCTGCAGTCAATATTTGGAGGGAAAGTCGAATTTGGGGTTTGGTGAAATTTAGTGGTAGCCAATTCAACAGCGCTATTTTAGGATCAGGATCCACGGGGCGATGAAATAGTGTGGTTAGTATGTGAAAGATTAAAGACCAAAAATTTGTTACGGTGGGACAGGTCCACCAGATGTGGAGGTGGGTACCCCGGTCTTTGCAACCTCTAAAGCAGTCTGGCGAATAGTTTGGTACATACTTGGCAATTCTAGAGGGGACTAGGTACCACCGCATCAGGACCTTATAGTTCGCTTCGGAAGCTACCACATTTTGTGAGGAGTTCTTAGTGTTAGTCCATATTGTGGACCACGACTCTGCGTCAAGATTAAGCGTTAAGTCGGTGGCCCATGCTTTAGCATAACTCGGAAGGTCTTCAGATGCGGTGGAGAGGTAAGAATAGAGGTATGAAATGGTGCCCGGGGCATGCGGATCAGAGGAACATATAGACTCAAATTGAGACATAGATCTAAGATTGTGGCCCATTTTGATATGAGTTTGGAAGAAGTGAGCTATCTGCAAGTAACGGAAGCATTCCTTGTGGGGTAGTTGTGTCTGTGCCTGTAGGTCAGGGAATGGAATGAGAGAGGTTCCCCGAAAAAGATCACATACCCGAGTAAGGCGTGCATGCGACCAGGCTGAAAAGGCGCCTGGCTCCATGCAGGCTGGCATAAAGTTTGGGTGACCTAAGAATGATAATAGGGGGAGATGTGGGGACAAAAATTTAAAAGGAGTACATAGCCTATGCCAAATTTTAAGGGAATGACTTGTGATAGGATTAATAAGGGTTTTACACTCCTGGGGGGGGAGCCAAAGCATATTGGAGACGGAAATAGGATGAGCCTCTACTGCCTCTAAGCTGACCCATAATGGAATTTCAGATTCAGCGTGGTAGAGGGTCATTTGTGATAACTGAGCGGCATAGTAATAGTGCTTGAAATATGGTATTCCCAGCCCTCCTTGAAGCTTATGCCGAAAGAGGACCGTCTTAGAAATTCTAGGTCTAGTATTACCCCAAATATATTTGAGAGTCCTGCTTTGTATAGTGTTATGAAAATATGTAGGGACTGTAACCGGAAGCACTCTATATAGGTATAGTAATTTGGGCAGCAAAGACATTTTCACTGCCGTAATACGCCCCAGCCAGGAAACACATAAGGGCTGCCAAGAAGAGAGAAGCAACGATAAACTACGTAGCATGGGAAGATAATTAACATGGTAAAGGTGAGCAGGGTTACTAGTTAATCTAATACCTAGGTAGGGAATATAAGACGTTGACCATTGGAATGAATAGTTAGTCCGTAGGTTGTACAAAGTTTCCGCAGGCAGGGATACTGCAAGGGCTCTAGATTTACATTGATTCACTTCAAGACCTGAAATTTGCGCGAATGCGTCAAGAAGCTTAAAGAGGTTGGGCAAGGTGGTATGGGGGGAGGTGACAAATAGGAGGGCATCGTCTGCGAAGAGGCATAACTTATGAGTCGTGGAAGCTACCTCTAGACCCCGAATATCAGGGTTAGATCTAATCAGGGCTGCTAGCGGTTCTATAGCAAGGGCAAAAAGCAGGGGCGACAAAGGGCACCCCTGCCTAGTACCTCGTTGAATCGGGAATCTATTGGAACTGAAGCCGGAATAGCGAACAAACACTTGGGGATGGGCGTATAAAGTGTCAATCCAACGGAGAAAATGAGGGCCAAAACCCCACTTAAGCAATATATACTTAAGGTAGGGCCAAGAAACAGTATCAAAAGCTTTACGTATGTCAAGTGACAATAAATGCATAGGGATATTTCTAGATCTAGCTAAGTGCTGTAATAGAATAACCCGACGTATGTTATCACTCGCTTGGCGCTTAGGTATGAACCCTACCTGATCCTTGTGAATCAGCCCTCCAATATGTGAAGACAATCTTAGGGACAGTACTTTTGCTAAGAGCTTAATATCTAGATTCAAAAGTGATATAGGCCTGTAGTTAGACCATACGGAATGATCAGCATCAGGTTTGGGTATCATTGAAACTGAGGCCGTAAGTGTGTCACTACCAAAGGTGCCCCCCTTCAAAAGGGTGTTAAAAGTGTTTGCTAAAAGTGGTGCCAGGGTATCTGCAAATTTTTTGTAATATAGCCCTGTAAAGCCATCCGGGCCAGGTTGTTTACTAGTTTTAATTAGTTTGATAGCCTGGAGCACTTCAGAAGACGAGACCTCCGTGTCAATAGCGTTTCGGGCCTGGACGGGAAGAGAAGGGATCTGTAGATCGTGGAACAATGCTTCAGCTTTGGTTTGAGGGAAAGAAGAGGGGGATTCGTAGAGTTTCGCAAGGCGTTTGGAAAACTCGTCGACTATTTTAAGTGGGTTGCTAGTGTATGATTCTTTTCCCACCTTAAGCCTAATCGGTTTATATACTCGTTCAGGTTGTCTAAGGCGAAGAGCTAAAAAGGTGTCAGGCTTATTAGATTTAGTATAAATGGTATGAAAAGTCCTACGTAAGGTTTTATCTGCTGCCTCTGAGAAAAGTAAATCCAGCTCAAGCCGAATTTTAGCTAGTTCAGACTTATTCGTTTCAGAAGGGGAGGTCTGGAATAGGAGAAATAGTCGTTGATATTCAGTTTCTAGGTATTGCAAACGTTGGAGCCTGTCTTTCTTAAGGAAGGAGGCTGTTGATATGCATTTACCCCTAATTACAGGCTTATGTGCTTCCCATAAGAGAATAGGGGAGATATCTGGAGTGGCGTTATATGTAAGATAGTCACGTAAGGCAACTTGAATGTCGAGCAAAAAGGATTGATTTGTTAAATGTCTATCATTCATTCGCCAAAATCTTTCCCGAGGTCTTGGTATAAGGGAGGAAATAGAGGTGATCACTGCACAATGGTCAGACCAAGTGATTGGGTGTATAATAGATTGCAGCAGGATTGGGGAGGATGCTATGGAGATAAATATATGATCTATTCTAGAAAAGGACTTATGGGGATTAGAGTAAAACGAAAAATTCTTCTTTGCAGGATTGCATTCCCGCCAGGTATCTAATATTGAATATTTTTGCAGCAAGGACCAGAATTGAGTTGAGAGTGAGTGATGGTCTGGCGTGTACGGGGATCTATCTACAGACGGGTGAATAACCAAGTTAGAGTCCCCACACATAATTAAGGTACCTTTAAGATGTGTTTTGATTACTTGAAAAAGATGAGAAAAAAAGGGAATAGGGTTGGAATTAGGGGCGTAATAAGAGACCAAAGTTACATCTGATTCTTGTAGGGAGCCTGTCAAGAGAATATATCGTCCCTCAGGATCCTTGATAGCTGAAGTCAAAGTAAACGGGAGAGAACGATGGAGAGCCAGGAGGACCCCTCGATGTTTCGTAGCTGCAGAGGCCGTATATACTAGGGGATAATTAGTATGAAAAAATTTAGGAGTATTACGAACAGAGAAATGTGTCTCTTGTAACGCTACTATACCTGCATGCAATGATGTAAAGGTGCGAAAAGCTTTAACCCGTTTGTCGGGCGAGTTCAGGCCTTTCACATTCAGCGACAATATATTTAGGGGAGCCATATAACAGGGTGCGGGTAGATGATAGATAGGAGCCCGGGATCCCCCCAGGCCAGCCAACCACTACAAGAAAAGAAAGAGGGCAGAGAGGATAAACAGAGAAAAGGTAAGAAACAGTGGAAAGAAGACAGAGAAATGTCAAAACAATTACGTAAGGCGAACCTTAGATAAATGGGCATATCACGAGAAATCTCAAGTCGCCCGACAAAAACGTGCATGGTCTCCACAGTAAGAAATCTCGCCATAGAGAGAACGCACTAAATTGGGGGGAGCAGTGACTGTTCCCCGCAACATACCAGGAGAGGTATTACACAAGTAACATTTTTGCAAAGCCTATTAGCCTGAGGCAATTGCGATTAACGCATAGAGGATGCTCATATAATAAACTCCAATAAAACACAAATATAATTGAAAACATAGTAAACTTAATAACATGACTATGAACCCTAAAATTGGGAAGGGAAAGGAGAGAAGGGGAAACTGTAAGGGAAGGAGGGGGGATGTAGGATAAAAAAGGGAAAAAAAAAAAAAAGGGGGGGGGGGAGGGATATTATTTTGGAGATATTATTCTGAAGGTAAGAGTGGGATCATAGATTCTCTGCATATAGAATCCGCAAAGATAGCAGGCCAAATAAGCCGGTGAGTCCAGGATTAAGACTATCGAAAACCCGGGTATAATGCATGAGTCAAAAAAGAAAAAAAAAGGAAAATGACGTAGTAAAGATCCTTCAGCGGGGCACAAAAATCTTGGGGCTGTAACGATTCTCAGCAGGAGCCTTTGCAGGTGTCCCCTTACGGATGGATCCTGGTGACCGTAGGTCTCTGGGGTCTCGTTTGGGGGTAGCCGTATGAGGGTAGGGAGTTAGACGTGCAGGGGTGCGCGGAAGTGTGGTCTCCAACTGTTGTTCTGGAGTAGTCAACCGAAGGGATTCCAAAAGGCGTTGTAGAGCTTCAGGGGTGGTGCAGTTATATTGCTGGCCATTGTGTGTAAAATGAAGAGCAAAAGGGAACCGCCACACGTATTTGATTTGGTGCTGGATAAGAACTTGTAATTGTGGCTTCATAGCTCGTCGTTTCGTGATCGTAAGGGGAGCTAAGTCAGTGAACAATTGGTACGTGTGGCCTTGGAAAGTGAGCGCGTCTCCTTTGTTGCGCGCGGCGGTAAGAAGTTGTTCTTTCGATCGGAGGAAGTGAAGCTTAATAATGATGTCTCTTGGAGGACCGTCGGGCTGACGACGTGTTAAGGCCCTATGTATTCTGTCGAACTCCAAACGTTCGATCGGAATTTCTGGGGAGAGTTCCTGGAATAGGGCCGTTGTAAAGGACTGCAAATCCACGACCGATTCTGGGATGCCTCGCAAGCGTAAATTAGCTCTTCTGGAGCGATTTTCGGCATCTTCAAGTCGAGAAAGCAACACTGCGTTCTCCTCACGAAGCATTAACTGCTCCTGAGCTTGTTCTTTGAGGGTAAGTTCCATATCATCAGCTCTAGTTTCAAGATCTGCGGTGCGCTGTCCCAGTTCACGTATTTCACGTGTTAGCTTAGTGGTAATTTGGTCTGAAGTCGCTTTAAGCGCTTTGTGAAGCATTTTCTCTATATGAGAGAGGAGATCTGTCTGCGGCATACCTGGAGTTGGCAAAGCAGGAAAGTCCTCTAAACTGGGTCCGCACTCCTCGTCAGTGTCATCACTGTGGTGGTCGGCTGTGTCCGCTGGAGAGCTGGAGCGCTGCAATGCGGCCTGTGCTTGTGCCTTCGCCGCCATCTTGGACGAGGCCCGCGCGAGTGCCTCTTTGATAGGTTTCGGCTTGGATTTACCTCTGTGCCCCGTTAAAACCATCCCGGGGGGAGCGCGGTGTTGTCCCTGGATCGTACCGGTTAGTTAGGTGTCACTTGTGTGATCGGCAGGATTATAAAGGCCCGGGACTGTTGCGGGGAATGCGGAGCTCTAACGGAAGGCGTCCATCTCGTCGAGCCTCGCGCATGCGCCCCCCGATCCATTCATCCTGAACCACTGTTCTCCAAATTTACACAAAGTGCAGCAGCCCTCCCCCCACCCAATATAGTGGGAACGTCCCCTCAAAAGGAGGGCTTGGAGCCAGGTTTAAAAGAGCTTTGGACCCAGGGCTTTGGACCCAGGGCTTTTTCTGGCCCTGGCCCTGCGGCTTACCCCTGGCTCTAGCGCCCTGTTGGTGGAACTGCCTTGGCACTGAGACACCTGAGGAGCAGTACCTGACGTTTTAAGTGGGGGATGCCTGGTGCTTCTCTTTACAGGAAGTAGACAGTTCTTCCCTCTGGAAATCTTTTGTATATACATGTCCAAATCTTCACCAACCATTCCCCATGAAAGAAAAAACCTGCCAATAACTTTTCACAAGGAAGCTCGGCTGACCAGTTCTTAAGCCAAAAAAGTCTGCAAGTCTGCACATATGTAAACAAGAGAGTCAAATGAGAAACCTACTGTATTGAATCATTTAAGGCAGGAGTCTCCAACCCCCGGGCCGCAGCCCACTCCCGGGCTGCAGCCTGTTTACAGATGGGCCGCAAAGTCTCCACAATCTGAGGTGCGGTGGGCCGCGCAGATTACTACCAACACCGCACTTCTGCCCACACAGCCCCGCCGCTACACCCCCGCTGTTGGGGGTGAAGCAGGTGAGCAGAGAGATGAAATCATCTCCCACCGCCCGCCAGCATCACCACTGTTCCAACCACAAAGCACTGTTGGAGGTGAAGCAGCGGAGCAGAGAGATGACATCATCTCTCACCGCCCCCCCTGCATCCCCGCTGTTCTCTCTCATGCGGAAACTACCACTCTACTGTGCTTAGTGATAATTTGCGTCTAGGAGGCAGGAAACAGTGGCATGTGCAATCTGCATCTGGTGGCATGTGGAAAGTGACTCTGGCAATCTGCATCTGATGGCATGTGGCAATCTGCATCTGGTGGCATGTGGCAAGTGACTGCGGCAATCTGCATCTGGTGGCATGTGGCAAGTGACAGTGGCAATCTGCATCTGGTGCCATGTGGCAATCTGCATCTGGTGCCATGTGGCAAGTGACTGTAGCAATCTGCAACTGGTGGCATGTGGCAATATGCATCTGGTGGCATGCGACTGTGACAATATGCATTTGGTGGCATGTGGCAAGCTGCATCTGGTGGCAGGTGATGTGGCAAGTGGCAATCTGGTAATAGGCACTGTGGCAAGCTCCATCTGATGGCAAGTGACAAGCTGCATCTGGTGGCAGGTTCTGCATTATGGTGAGTTGAACTATTGAACTATTTCATTTCATATTACAAAATAATAAAAATAATGCGCTTCAATCATCCTGACACCATATTAACCATGGTGTTATGATGATTGAAGTGCTAACACCAGCCTAACACCAGCCTTTTTCTGACAAATTGGCTGCAAAAAAAAAAAAAAAACACATCGCCACACCCAGAGTCTGGATCAAAAGCTTCTGCAACAGAGGCAGACACCAACTGGATTTCTTCTTGTCCTGATTGCTCAGAAGACGACTCATCCACCGGGACCTCCACAGAATCCTGAGCTTTTAGCTCTTCCCCATCCTCAACCCATTCCTGCTCCAAACTAGGAGGCTCAGAGGAGGGGGATTTGTCACGCTTCTTGCCACCCTGCGGGATGGAGGCAATCATGCCAGCAATCCTGTGCTTTAACCCATCTAGGGTTGAGAACAGTTCATCCCTGGTGATAAAGGGTGAAGCAGCAGCGTTGACTGTAGGCACAATACCAGATAAGCGCAGCGGCTCAGATTGCCCGGAAGCCTCTGGTCTTTCAGCGGATACAACACTAGGGATACAGCTAGGTTCATCAGGAGCTACTGACGACATAGGTGTGCCCTTCCCTGTAGTGTTAGTCCCAATCCTCTTTTTTGAAGACATTTACAAGCCACAAAAAGGGAGTACCTGGGTGTAGTATTAACACATCTCAGAAGGAAGACCCTTTAAAGGGGCTCACCAAGCGCCTGTGCAACAATCCTGCTAAGTACCTCAGCCTGCCAAGCAACACCTTGAGACTCATGTGACCCGGGTAAGGAGAAATGAACTGATGCAAATACCTGGTTCAGAGCCTGCTCTGTATCCCACAGTTGCCTTCTGGAAGCATGCTTGGCATACACAGCTTAAATAAGCTGGCTGTGCTCCGGAATGTTCTGCACATGTGTGCGCACGGACGTGCACGGTCCCGGCGAATAGGCGCAGCTGTATTCGCATTAGATGCTAATTTTCATGTGCACAGATTTGGCTGCAGCGCATGCACAGCTTTGAGTGCTCATAATGCCTATAGCGAAGCCGCATGCACCATATAGGTAAAAAACGGCAAGACACAAGCAAAAAAAGGTACACTTTGCAAACACCCACAGTTAGCCTAAAACTCCTCCGTATGGTCACCGCACACAGATTTCCAGCCTCTAGCTAGCTTGACTGATTATTACAATCACTGGGACACCCCACAATAAGTAAATAAAGGGTTTTCACTTACCCATCCAGGCGCAGGGCAGCTCAGAAACTAAAAGCCCAATCTTTACCCATCACAGTGGGTTCCTGTTACTTGAGGACTTTCAAGGAGTAGGTACCCTTTTCATGTTTAGGATCCAATCCCTTGGACTTGTACAGCAACCTGCAGGAATGCCTTAGCACTGTGGTGTCCAGGATTTCACTTTGTAGGGTCCAGCACCTGGAGGTCGCATTACAGGAAAAACCTTGCAGGATCTTGAGTCTTCTTTGTGATTCATTTAAGAACGGTCTGTGGGACTAGAGACCTGGAGCTCAGAGAGCTCAAACAAACGTGCCCATCCACCTTGCAGACACTGGCAAAAAACTGATGTACTTCCTGTATGGGAGGGGTCATATAGGGCAGTGTTTCTCAACTCCAGTCCTCAAGGCGCCCCAACAGGTCATGTTTTCAGGATTTCTCTCAGATGAAACGGCTGTGGTAATTACTAAGGCAGTGAAACTGGTCCAATCACCTGTGCAAAATAATGGAAAGCCTGAAAACATAACCTGTTGGGGCGCCTTGAGGACTGGAGTTGAGAAACATGTATATAGGGGATCACTTCCTGTCTAAGACTTTGTCTACCAGTGTCCATTCACGTAGAAATGGCGTATAACCTAGTAGGTAATGAATATTAGCCTATATCTGTGTGCCACGTATGAAAAAAGAAATAACATTTTATTTTACACGTCTCCAAGGCAGATCTGTTGCAATTGCACTTGCCATGTCCTCTGGTGGACAGGCATTTTGTAGAAGCTGCCTAGGCCAACCAAAAGCCTCGCTAATTACATGACTATCTCAAAATACATGCAGTGAACTGAAATTGAAGATAGAGGTGTTATAGGCTCAACAACTGCATCCATAACTCCCCAAATGTGCTGCAATTACACATCCAGATTTTAATAATTTTCTTAGAGATGGAAACAAATACCAATTCTCACGCCCTTCCCTAGAAAATGCCTTTAAACATCCCTTTTAGATCAAGAATGAATAAATCATTTGGACACTGTGCAGATCCAGTGAAATGCTGGCTCACGGCACAAATTCCAATGCCAAAACATTTGTTGGCAAACATTTTCTGCCACTTGGGAGTTTTCACCGTTTTAATTTATGTGAATTATTCCTTAGGGGGAATGCTAAAAAATACACACAGCATACCATGGGAGTTTAAATAAATCAATGTGTTTTACTGCACTAAATTAAAAATGAGCATAAGGCTCACTAGGAAGAGATTATGGAGAATGTGCTCATAACTGAAAAAAGCAACAAAGTTCTGTATCCTTTCAACATTTACCAATTTTTCCTTTTAATTGTATTCAGTGTCAGATTGTCACCTACATTTGTCAATATCGTCGAAACTCCTAAGATTTGACCTCATAGTATATGGTTTTGGTAAATCTGAAGGAAAAAAAAAATCAGCAGAAAATCTGATAGTGTGTATGGGACTTATGCCCTGTAATCACGGTGGGACTTTCCGATGACAAAATCCATTGGATTTTTTCTGACGGATTTTGGCCCAAAATTGTCTAGCATACACACGGTCGCACAAAGTTGTTGGAAAATGCGATCGTTCTGAAAGCGGTGACATAGAACACGTACGACGGGACTGTAAACGGGCCAGTAGCCAATAGCTTTCGTCTTGTAATTTATTCTGAGCATGCGTGGCACTTTGTCCGTCGGAATTGTTTACACACAATCGGAATTTAAACAATCGGATTTTGTTGTTGAAATATTTTAGATCCAGCTCTCAAACTTTGTGTGTTGGAAATTCTGCCGGAAAAAGTCTGATGGAGCCCACACATGATCGGATTTTCCGACAACACGATCCGATTGCACGTTTTCCATCTGAAAGTCCGACCGTGTGCACAGGGCATTAAGGGTACCAACAAATCCATCCTAGCTGTTTTAGAATATCCCATAGATGAAGCCATAATTTACAGAATATAGTCTCATTTTCTTTGCTTTAGTCAACAAAACACCAGGGGCATGCAGTTATACATTAGATATTCTTTTGTTTTTATAATTTTTAAGGTGGAATGCAGCATTGTTTTAATGGGCTTCAGGAGTACCAAATAATTTTTCAATGGCTGTAGCTGAATTTGTTCTATAACCCAATGCCAGAACAAGGTCATCTAGAGCCCAGTGCAAATATGTCAAACTGTGCACCCCCCCAAGATGTATGAGCATTATGTGTCAACAAAAATCGCCCATTCCCCAAATCCCCCAGCACAAATGCCCCCCCCCAAATAAAATCACTCCTCCTGGCACAGATTCTCTACCCCTCAAATTTCCCCTCCAAGTACACATCTTCTCCCCCCACTCCAAATCCCCCTCCCAGCACAAATCCACCACTTTGAGCACAAACACCCCAAATCCACCTTCCCCCAAGACAAATCTTCCCCCAACCCCCCTCCCAACATAAATCCCCCTAAATCACCACTCCTAACACCCTCTCCCAAATTTTCCATCCTAGAATAAATTTTACACAAATTCCCCATCCCCCTCCTAGCACAAATCCCCCCCTCCAATCATCCCTACTAGCACAACCCCCCCCCCCCCAAAACAAAATCTCCTCCTAGCACAATTCCTCTTCCCCACTCTACAATATCACATCTTCTAGCACAAACCCCCTCAAATCCCCTCCCCTAGCACATATCCTCTTCACCCATCCCCCTCCCAACACAAATCCCCCTAAATCACCACACTTAACACCCCCTCAAATTTGCTCTCCTAAAACAATTCTTACCCCCTGCCACCCCCCAAATTCCCCCTCTCATCTCCTTGCAGCACCCCCACACCTCCCATGATACCACAGTGCCCAGGGCAGCTGTCCCTCCTGCCCACCCCTTTTCCCGGGCCCTGCTATAACCTATATTATTATGTAAATATTCGCTGCTTGAGAGGATTAAAAAGTCAAACTGAGTTGAAGAGAAAGCTACTAAATAAAACTGTTCTCATAAGTGTGTGCATTCTAATATATCCGTTTAAAGGTTTTTAAAGTGATTGTAATCATAATTATTTTCTTAAACAACAAACATGCTACACTTACCTGTTTTGTGCAATGGTTTTAAACAGAGCTTCACCCCCATCACAAAGGGCATATCCCCTGAGGGGACCTGTATAGCATCTTGCCACAAAATACACATTCCACAAAGTAACAAGGAAAGCATCCATGCAGGATTCAGTGCCTGAACCAACATGTTCACTCACCCACCCCCCTGAGCATTCCACCTAGATTATACTCATATTTATGCTGGACTTGAACTGTACATATGTTTATAAACTTGCTAAAATGTATTTCCCTCTCTGGTTATGATTTATACCTGTTTCCCCTCCTCTGGATATTCCATTGGCAGAATCCACATTCAGGTACCTTATGTAAGCCTGAGGCTTTGATATCAGTTGTTCTACATCTACTTAACGTTGTTAAGCCTCTTGCTTTGTCTACAACTTCTCGACCCACTTTACACTGTGAAGGCTATGTTTTTTGTCTTGTTGTCCTCCCTCACTACCATGTTATTCTTGTATATGGCCTTTTTTTACTTTTGTATGGAAAAATCCAAATAAACAAATTAAAAAAAAAAGTTAACTGAATAATTAAAAGATAAAATAAACTAATTAGCGGAGTTCTACCCACATTTTTTGATGTTTTTCATTAAACCAATATCAATATATTATATGCAATGCTGCTGTTTTTTTTTTTTTGGTATAGGTAAACTAACCTTTATATTCCTTTGCCAGCACTCTCCCATCTTACGTGAAGCCCACTTATATTTTCTTCCAGGATAAGGTGCTACTGGCTACCCCACATGCAACTTCCAATCTCGTGCATGCGCACAAACCACAAGGCGCGCCACACACATTGTAGTTTGGGTTGCCATAGCAATGGCGATGTTGGAGGAAGTTCCTGCCCCATTGCTATGGCAACCTGCCACTCAAGACTAAACCCTGGAATCAAGATGACGCTTATTTGGAAAGAACTCTCCAATGCTTTTTTAAAATGCTGCAATGAAGTGGATGGTAATAACATTAACATTTGACTGGAACTCTGCTTTAAGAGTCATTCCTCAATAAGGAAGAAGAGGTCTATCAGCAAAAAACTGAGGACTCACGGAGTGGACGGAGTGGAGTAAGGTTATAGGGGATTCACCTAGGGAGTGTCCTTAAAAGCTTTTACAGTGACCAAAAACCTGAAGGTACAAGCCTATAGCCTATAGGTTATCGAGGTCGGACCCCATCTGGGATCAAAGAGCAATGGCCATTGAATGGGTCATGTCTCCTACGTAAGGAAGGAAGAGTACGAATCATACTAAAACAAAATACCCAAAAATAGTTGTCATGCATGTAACGGAGGATGGCCTGCAAGGAACATACTACCAACTCTCCCTAATCAGGGAGTATGGGCGGAGTACAGGTCATGTGATAGGAGATCATTCTCCTGAGCGCAATGGCCATAGTAATCTGGTCAAGTTGTTAATACTGAACTCGTGACCTCTCGTAATCAGCCCATTAAAGGACACACTATACCTCATAAGTCGGGCGTACGTGGTCTCTGTGTGCGGATAAGGCATGAGGGCCATATCTTCAAAGCCGTGCAGATCATCCTTCGGAAGAGATAAATAGATGGAATAAACAAAATAAAAAATAAAATATATATCAGCACAAAAAATACAAGGTAGAAGGACCTACAGCAGTTCTAGTCCCAGACTTGGGGGTTAGGTGTAACACAAACCTTTAACAGTTAGTCCCCTGCGCACAATATAAGGTTAATGAAACACATAGTTTCAAAAGGTTAAGATTAGCTTTGTCAAACTGGGGAGAGCCGCACGGCTAGAATAAAGTCAGGCATTTAGCAAAAAAAAGCACAATAATGTTGTTCTGAACAGCAAGTAAGGAAGAAGGAAGAAGTAGAAAAGCTGGATAAGCAAGTATAGCCACTTAGCTGGATGGGTGGGTGTTAAGTGGCTCAATTCAGCGATCACAACGAGCCCTTCTCGTATGCGGTGCTTTTAATGGACTGGATCCATGAGTAGAGTCCATCGTCGAGTTGTGAGGTCTGTCGTCTGAGGGCGAGTGCTGCCTGCGGTTACGATGTTCTTGGGTATCCATCGGTTCGCTTCCTGGTGGTGGACGTCTTGCAGTTTGCGCACGAAATTCTGCATACCAATCAGGGACCTCTGTGTAAGTGATTTCCAACGTATCACAGAAACGCCTTAGGTCCTCCGGGACCCTGAGCAGTGCGGAGCGGCCCTGTGAGGAGGCTGATAGCGCAAATGGGTACTTCCATCGGTATGGGATCCCCTTGGTGCGAAGAACATCCAGTAGTGGGCGGAGTTATTTGCGGCGTTGTAATGTGATAGGAGGACAGGTCTTGAAATAAACGAACCTCCACATCTTTATATAGCAGCGGGTTCTTGGTGCGAGCCTGTCTAAGAATGTCCTCTTTAAGTTGATAGTCGATTGCACAGCAGACCACATCCCGGGGGGGGGGGGGGTCAGAGTCCTTGCCGCACGGGCGGAGGGCGTGGTGGATGCATTCTATCCCTATAGGTGTCATGGGGTCTCTTTCCAGGATGATATTAAAGAGGCCTATCACTTCAGATTGTAGGTGTTCTGCCTCAATCGATTCTGGAAGGCCACGGAGACGGAGATTGTGGCGTCTGCCGCGATTGTACAAGTGTTCCATGTGGCGATTCAGCTCTCTAAGTTGCATGGTGTGTGTGTCAATGACCTGACAGGAACGGCGGATCACAGCAGAATGTTGTGCTGTCTTCTGTTCCACCTCTTGCACTCTGCCTGCGATCGCCTGAATGTCGATCCGAAGGTCTGAGATCCCCGCCGTTAGTGTGTCTTTTATATCTGCAGCCACAGATCTAAGATCACTGAGACTGGGATGCTGTTGTGGAGCGAGGACTATCTCTCCATTAGCTGGGGAAGGCCATGCGGAGCTGGCTGAGCTGGGTGGGGGGGGGGTTGAGCCTCGTGTGGGCGCCATGTTGCCGGCCTGGGAGCGGAACATTTCGGGGATATTGTGAGTCGCCCTGTTGGTTAGTTCACGAGGGAACCTAGATCAGGATGTGGAGGACCCGCGGGAGGACGTTCCCATGTCGGTCTGTGAGTCGGTCTGGTATGTGTACCTCCGTTACAGGCTGTTATCCCTCCGTGTCAGCGGGAGCTCAGGAGTCAGGCTGCCATTCTCCTCAGCGTTCAGACCACACCCTTGATGTTTTTCATGAAACCAATATCAATATATTATATGCAATGCTGCTGGGTTTTTTTTTTGGTATAGGTAAACTAACCTTTATATTCCTTTGCCAACGCTCTCCCATCTTACGTGAAGCCCACTTATATTTTCTTCCAGGATAAGGTGCTGCTGGCTACCCCACATGCAACTTCCAATCTCGTGCATGCGCACAAACCACAAGGCGCGCCGCACACATTGTAGTTTGGGTTGCCATAGCAATGGCGATGTTGGAGGAAGTTCCTGCCCCATTGCTATGGCAACCTGCCACTCAAGACTAAACTCTGGAATCAAGATGACGCTTATCGCCACCTTGCATCGCATCATTTTCTGTTTGGAAAGAACCCTCCAATGCTTTTTTAAAATGCTGCAATGAAGTGGATGGTAATAACATTAACATTTGACTGGAACTCTGCTTTAAGAGTCATTCCTCAATAAGGAAGAAGAGGTCTATCAGCAAAAAACTGAGGACTCATGGAGTGGACGGAGTGGAGTAAGGTTATAGGGGATTCACCTAGGGAGTGTCCTTAAAAGCTTTTACAGTGTCCAAAAACCTGAAGGTACAAGCCTATAGCCCATCTTTGAATACTTGGCCTTTGTCCTGTATTGTAGGATTAAGATAAATAAATGCAGCCCTTTATCAACTTCTACTAGGAAAGCATTGCTTACATTCTTACACGGAGGTGGTTTATATTTCGCTGGTAATGTGATTGTGAAAGGATTCTAAATTTAGGTTCCCATTTCACAAATGTTCCCATAAACATAGCAACAACGGTCTCTGGTGGCCCAAGATAAATAAAGCCGATTACTTCAACCTGTCAAGGAAGTAGTATAAATTGAATTCACACACGTCACATGGACACAGAGACAGGACAACTACAGCAAACTGCACTTAACATACTGGACCCTGGAGACTCTGAATAATATAGCAATAATTTCACTACATTACATTACATTGAGCTGGAATGGGAAAGTATCCTGCAGTCACTATATTTAACATGAGACGTACACAAATATTATATTTAACAGTACCAAAGATTCATTTTTCAGATGGAGAAGATGAAGTAATGGAAGAAAAAAAAAAAAGCTTTTACATCCAAGTGAAGAGGACACTTGGGATCCTCAGAGAAGCAAAACACAGACAGGAAATAGTGTCCCTGTGTCATTAGATGAGTCTTTAACCACTTCAGCCCTGGAAGAATTTACCCCCTTCCTGACCAGAGCACTTTTTGCGATTCTGTACTGCGTCGCTTTAACTGACAATTGCGCAGTCATGCGACATTTTACCCAAACAAAATCAACGTTTTTTTTTTCCCCACAAATAAAGCTTTCTTTTGATGGTATTTGATCACCTCTGCTGTTTTTATTTTTTGCGCTATAAACAAAAAAGGAGCGACAATTTTGAAAAAAATGCATTATTTTTTACTTTTTGCTATAATAAATTTGCCCCAAAAATATACAAAAAAAACATTTTTTTTCCTAAGTTTAGGCCGATATGTATTCTTCTACATATTTTTGGTAAAACAAACATTGCAATAAGCGTATATTGATTGGTTTGAGCAAAAGAGAAGCCCAGAGTGGGACACAGGCTAAGGGAGGACTGACATGACGGGGTAGCTGAGGAAACCAGCAATGCAGGAGTTAAGAGTAAGAGGAGTGTACGAGCGGAAGAAGAAGCAGCTGCTGTCTCCCCTTCTCTCCAGTATGGCAGGCATGGAGGATTACATTCAGCAACTACAGGCTGCAGCTGCTTCACATGGCCCTGCATGGCAATACAGGCAGATTGCTGCGATAGAGGAGGACAACCTGGTGGCAGGTACTTCAGGGGCACGGCATACTCGTAAGTCTCGACCTCAGGAGCGCTTTCCACCCCCCTCCTCCCCCTGAGCTCAGTGCTATTTTGGGAGCCCACATGCGGTGGACCCTCCGGGCTTACCGTCCACTTCGGTGCTAGCACCGGGACAAATTCCTGATGCCAGCAGAGCTCATCCGGTCGGTGACCGTGGTGCGGCTTCTCTGCCGGTCCCGCTGGCTCACCGCGGGAGACAGGAGCGTACGGCCGGCTGCCCTGGCATGGCCCCTATCAGGGAGTTGACTCAGCGTGGGAGAGGTCACCCTACAGGCACCAGGCAGTCATGCGAGCGGCTGGCGTCCCCCTTTCAACCACCAGGAGGGTAGGTTACTTAGGTCAGGGGGCAGAGCCAGACAGGTACCCCCCACAGCCAACACGTCAGCTGTTCCCGCCAGGAGAAGTGCTGGAGGCACTGGAGCAAGGCGCGGCACGGGGGCTGGGACCAGTACTTCCAGACCCGGAGCCACGGCTTCATCGGTGGTGGTCCCCTCATCAGCGAGTCAGCAAGAGGGGGAGTTGTGCAGTTGAGGACAAAAGGCCAGTTCGGACAGCAGTGGTGGATGCTGGACGCACGGCTGTGCAGCCTGGTGAGTCAAGTACTAACACTTTATCTTCTTTGCAAGTTGTGTTGGGTAGTATGTTAGGTTTGGGAGCAGGGGGCAGGGTGCACCCCCTTCCCCGCCGCTATTACCAAGCATACCCCCTCCTCAGGCAGCAGCCCAAGGGGCTGCGGCATCAGGAGTCGGGTCCGAGTTGCAGAACCTCGTCAGGTTTGAGATCACTGGTCCAGCGTTTTGAGGTGAGTTCTGCTGCCCCTTCCCCCGTGCTACGATGGGTGACCAGTTTGACAGGGCAGCCTCCCTGCCTGTGGTGGTTCCAGTGCCAGGGTCGAGTGGGGGTTCATTTACAGTAGGGGGGACGGGGCTGGGGTTAAAGCAGGGTCATCTGTTTCGGACAAACCTGATGCTGGTAAGGAATCCAGTAAGGCAGTTGACGCTGTGCGGATGCCACCAAATGTGAGGTGTATGCATGCTTTGAGGGCCCTTTGGGGTTGCATCTCAAGCCGGAGGTGCGGGAAAAAATATGGAAAGGTGAGTACGTGGAAATGTCTTCCTTGCTGCCACTCGAGAAATTCAATTTGGATAGGGTGCAGTCGGACAAGTCTAAGAAAGGGGAGGAAGAGAAGCGTAGGTATCGCTTTATCCCCCGATCCTTTACCAATTGCCTACAGACGTTCCCTATTTTAGGGAGCGTGATTGGTGAGAAACAGCCCAATTGCTGCTCGGTGCTTTTTTGCTACCTGGACGCCGTTGGGGAAGCTCAACGGGTTTATAGGGGACAAGCATGGCTCTGATATGACAAACAATTTCATCAGAGGAAAGCTGTTCGCCCACCCTTAAGCAAGGACCACAAGGATATTAGCTTGTGGATGAGGCTGATGTCTGTGACACGGCCTCCTACTACGTTATTTCCAGGCAGGGTCGGAGGTGCAGATCCCCCCGGGACAGCCGACCCCAAAACTCAAAGGGGTAGGTTGGCAATTCATTTAGGGGGCGTGTAGGTTTGGAAACGGTTGCCGTTTCAAACACGAATGCTCCGGCTGTGGGGGTGGTCACATGCTGCCCTGGTGTTTCAAAAAAGGTAGGGGGGGACTAGGGATTCTTCAGGAAAGACCCCGGTATAGGTGGGAAGGACATATCCCTTTCTAAATAGATATCCGGATCGGGCAGCTGCCCAGTTGTCGGAGTTGCGTTTTTCAGAGGGGTTTCATATTCCATGCTTGTTGCAAAGCATCCCCCCCCCCCCCCCCCCCGGCCAGGAATCTATGGTCAGCTCTGAGAAGCTGGCCAAAGAAGTAGCGTTGGGTCGCATGTGTGGCCCCTTCCCATACCTCCCCTTGGTAGACCTTGGGGTTTCGCCCTTGGGGGTGGTTCCCAAGAAGGAACCTGGAAAATTTGGATTGATTCACCACTTGTCTTTTCCAAAAGGGGATTCTGTCAAGGATGCCATTGACCCTGACGCATGCTTGGTATCCTATACATCCTTTGACACGGCACTACATTGGGTATGGCGATATGGACACGGGACGCTTATGGCAAAAACTGATGTTGAGGCGGACTTTTGGTTGCTTCCGGTTCATCCGGACACCCCTTTTGGGGTGTCAGTGGTGGGAGGAATATTATGTAGATCGGTGCTTGCCAAAGGGCTGTTCTATCTCATACCTTGTTGTTTGCGACGTCCAGTTCATTTGTGGAGTGGGTGGTACGGGATGTGTCGGGAGTCAATTCCATCATACATTACCTTGGCGATTTTTCATGTGTGGGTCCCCCTTCCTCCAAGGTGTTCGGGATTTTGCTGGCTACACTTCAGCATATCTCGGAGCATTTTTACATACTGCTGGCGCTGGATAAAATGGTTGGTCCAGTGCCTGAACCCAGTTTAGGTATCGTAATTGACTCACAGGCCATGGAGTGCTGCTTACCAGAGGCCAAATTGCACATGCTGCAGGCCGAGATTCGCTTGGTGGTGGTTTTGGGACCTATGTGGGCAGACGGTGGTGTGTAGCCGGAGGATTGGCGTGGGGCAGGGTTCCTCAAGAACTTGGTCTTGCTGGAGCCATTTCCAGTTATCGTGGCGGTGGAAATTTGGAGGGGGGGCGGTTTTCCGGGATCAGAGGATCAGGTTGCACTGTGACAATATGGGGGTAGTTCAGGTCATCAATCAAGTGCCGGCCTCCTCAGCGCCAGTGGTGCGTTTGTTAAGACACCTGGTGCTGCCCTGTTCACAATTAAATACTTTTCTGTATGCTGCGCATATTCCGGGTACATCTAATGCTGTCGCTGATGCTTTGTCTCGGTTTCAGTGGGACAGATTGTGTGAGTTGGCACCGGGAGCGAAGCATCAGGGGAGTCCTTGTCCCCAGCAGTTGTAGCAAATCTTCTTATGTTAAGGTTTGGCAGGAATTCATGCGGGTTGCTGGGACGGGTGGACTGTGGGTCTGACGAAGGTATAGTTACGTTGAATTATGAGAAAGGGGTGTCTTCCTCTGCTATGGCCCGTAAGATGGCTGGGTTAGCATTTTGGTTTAAAATGATGGGGGGGGGGGGGTGGGGGGGCGGGGATGTCACGAGAGAATTCTTGGTTAGGCGGGCATTGAAGGGGTATAGGAGAAGAATTAGGAGGAAAGACAGCAGACACCCGGTCACTTTCTCAATATTGGAGCAGTTGCTTCTGAAGGTTAGTGTTTGTAATTCTAGCTATGAAGTTAGTTTAAGGTCGCATTCACTTTGGCTTTTTATGGGGCTTTCCGGTTGGGCGAGTTGGTTAGCCCTTCCAGGAATGCTCAGGGGGGTATTCAGGTGAGCGATGTTCACTGTGGCAGCACCTCTGTGGCTCTTTTTCTTCCCTGTGCCCTGCCGAAAAAGGTCCTCCTGCAGATAATGACCCCCCCCCGTACTGTGCAGGTGCAGCACTTGCACAGTACGAATGACTATGGAGCTGCTGAAAGTCTTCAAAGATGAACAGCTGATCGTCAGCTCTACACGGTGTCTGCGCACTTAATAGTACATTCTGCCCTGAGTCCAGGTTCAGGCCCCACCATCCAAGTGGACATAGATTTAGATTATAAATATGTTGAGTGAATTGAGGCCATGCCATAAGCGTGGTGAGCAAAGCAAGCCCGCGAGGGGCCCTGTTAAAAAGTGGTGTCTTACAACAGTGTTGGAATGCAGGTGCCGTGTACAGCTGACTCACAGGTGTTCAGCTTCGGCTATTTTCGGCGGCTCCATATGTTTTTAAACTTGTCCTGTTGGTCCCTAACCGTATGAACCCAACGTTGAGCCTCCATTATTATATTAACTTCTCTTTTCTAGTCCAACAAAGTAGGACATGTAGCTTTCCAAAACCTACGTATTAATAATTTGGCTGCATTCAATAAATGTGGAGCAATGCTTTTTTTGTAAAACTTAATAGAGTAGGGCATCCCATAGAAAAGGAAATGCAAAGGAGAGAATTCTATGGGTCTAAAAGTCATCCTTTTAATCCACAGGGTAATTGCCTCCCAAAATGGTTTGATCTTGGGGCAAAACCACCAGAAATGGAGGAATGTGCCCTGTTGTTCACAATCCCTCCAACAGCGGGAATCTACTGTCGAATACATCTATGCCAACTGGACAGGAGTTCGGTACCATCTAACCAAAAAAAACAAAAACAAATCAAAAAGACATTTTTTGAGTCTTGGAGCTTAAAGAGGTGGAATGAATCAATTTAATCAGTCTTTTAATTTGTGAAGAAGTAAAGCTATGACTTAACTCTCTCTCTCCCATTCTCTATTGATGAATGAGGGAACTGAGATCTATTGAGCACTAAGGACCAGTCTGTACATTTGGGATAACAGGTGTTTAAATTCTGGGATGTAAACACATAAAGATTCAAAGGTAGTAAGGAAACTTAAAGAGGAAGTAAACCCTAATGGGTTTACTTCCTCTTTCATTCCCTGCAAAGGCAAAGCATAATGGACTACTATGCATCGCATAGTAGCCCATTATGTGTCACTTACCTGACACAGGAGCCAGCGATGTCACCGCTGTCCCCTGTAGTCCGGCGCATCCATCTTTTCTGTGGGGTCTCGCAGCTCCGCCGCTGTCATTCGGCGGAGCCGCGATGACGTCACTCCCGCGCATGCGCACGGGAGCCGACACGCGCGGCAGCTCCGTTGTTGGAAATGCCGCGCTCAGTGCGCCTGCGCCGCTGTCTGCGGCGCATGCACCCTAGACAGCGGTGCCTGTCTTCGGGCAAATATCTCCTAAACCATATAGGTTTAGGAGATATCTCTTGGACCTACAGCAAAGCCTTAATCTAGGCTTACTTGTAGGTCAAAGTGGTTTGTAAGGGCTTACAACCACTTTAAAGTGGTTGTGAACCCTTTGTGTGAGTTTTACCTATAGGTAAGCTTAGAATAAGGCTTACCTATAGGTAGTGGAAATGTCCCCTAAACATGCGCCATGTAGGAGTTAATTCACTTGTAGTCCTCCAATGTCATCAGCAGCGCATGCGTTGTGAAGAAACGGACCACCGTGGCATTTCTTTCCCCAGCGTGTGCAGTGACTGGGAGTGACGTCACGGCTCTGGCCAGTCACAGAGCCTGAGTCCGCAGCCCTGGAAGGAAGAGGGGTGAAGATGGACGCAGCCTGCACAGGGGACAGCGATGGATTTGTTTGCAGGTAAGTGTCACATAATGGGCTAGTATGCGATGCATACTAGCCCATTATGCGTTTATTTTGCAGGCTTTGCAGGGAGCAAAAGAGGAAGTAAAACCCACAAGGGTTTACTTTCTCTTTAAGTGCCTCATTCAAGTTTTCAGTTTTTTTTTTAAATCTGCCATTTGGTGATATCTCCAAGTGGCTAAGGGTATATTCCCTAAGGACAGCACTAACTCAGAAAGAGGAGATAGAGTGCCCCATGGAGCAAACTTAGCACATGTAGTGTCCCGTGCAAACCTCATGAGCCCAAAAATGCAGCGGGAAGGAGGGGGGGGGGGACCAGGAATATCCTCTCAATGGAGCCAAGAAAAATGTGTGAGAAGCATATTTACACAATTCATTCAATCTATCCTACAGATAAAGTGCTCCAAGTTAATTCAGTCTGAGAGTCCATTAGAGGCGTCCGGAATCCATGGAGCACCCGCCAGATTGCTACCCATCAAGGTTTTCTCTAGGGAGACCTACAATTTACTTTAGGAATCATGACACCAGTTTACAGTGCTTACTAAAGACATAGCTTCATAATATAAAGCTACATCTGGGACCCCCAACTCCCCCCTCCCATTTATTTCTATGTAAAATATCATAAGCCACTCTGGGACATTTGTCATTCCATACAAAAGACAAGAATGCCTTTCCGTATATGTTTTAAAAAAATAAAAAATCTGTGGGAGTGCAATAGGCATAGTATATAAAGTGTAGATTATATATGGTAATTTTGGTAGCATTCACTCTTCCAAATCAAGTCAAAGAATGGCCTCTCAATCACTGCAAGTCCCTTTTTATGCCTGTTAATAATGAACCATAATTAAAGTCAAATAATAAGAGCTTTGGGTCTGAAGTGATATCTATCCCCAAGTAAGGTAGGCAGTCAAAGTGTCAAATAAAAGGAAAGGAATGTTGCAGGGAGGTTACCATAGCCAAGGGGACATGACTAGGTAAGAGTACAGACTGTCCAAAATGTATTTTAAAATTAGATAAGATGCCAAATCTGTGAACTTCAGACATCAAAGCGGGTAAGGATTCCTGGGGGTGGAAAGATGAAATAACTGATCATTTGCATAAGGCAAGACTTTATGTTCCACAGAACTGATACAAATCCCAGAGATCTCCATGTTTCCCCTAACTTTACAAAGAAAAGGCTCCAAGTTCATGGCAAATAATAATGGCAATAGAGGACACTCCTGCCTAGTTCCACTGCGTATGCTAAAATAATCCAAAAGCACGCCGTTACCTTAACCCTGGCTCTAGGATCTGCATATAAAGCCAAAATTCAACCCATCATACGGTCAACCCAGGCCCACCCCCCTCAATACCTCAGTCATGAAGACCTAATTTACCATATCAAATGCCTTTTCGGCATCCACTGAAAATACCACTCGTGGAGTTTTATCAAGCCCATATTGCGCCCAGTGGAGAATATGAAGGGCTCAAATAGTATTGCCTCTAGCTTCACAGCCCCTCATAAAACCCACCTGGTCTAGATGGACTTCATTATGTGGTCTTGTAATTGAAGAACTAAGATCTTAGCTAAAAGTTTAATGTCAGAGTTAAGAAGGGAGATGGGTCTATAATTAGCAGAATATTGCGGATCCTTCCTCGGTTTCAGAAGAACTGTCACATAAGCCAACAGGGCTTCCGAAGACAGCGATAGAATTAAAGTAACTACAAAGAGGGGATGCTAGTGTAGAAATACATTTTTTTATAGCATGCATTTGTAAGGCCATCCAGCCCAAGGCTTTTACCCATTGGCAGAGCTGCTAATACTGTGGCCAATTCTTCAATACTAATTGGGTGTTCTACTTCTTCAATAGCTGTGGAGGGCAAGATGGGCAATACAGAATCCTTAAGGTAATCTTGGATCCTATCAACCTGTCGTCCATCCTCAGCATTCAAAGAAGATAAAGGGATATTATACAAGACCGTATGAAAGCGGTGTAATTCTGCAGCTATAGATTGAGTGTCCACTATCTGTTTATTGTGGGTCAGCAAATTATGGACATGATGAAAGTCTTGTTGCTTTTTTAGTTGTCTGGCCAACCGGACACATTTGTTCCCTTGTTCATAAAAGCGAAGAGCAAAGTAGCTGTACTTATATTTGCTCTTATGATCCAAACACTAAGAGAGACTAATTCGCAGTTTCTCCTGTCGTTAGGCATCAGCAGAATCAGAGTAAGCCTTGTATTTGGTCTCAAGATCATGAATGTTTTGCAAAAGGTCAGCGATTTCTTTCCGTTTTTCTTTTTTAATATGGGAGCTATGTGCTATCAATTCACCTCTAATGACCCACCCTATGGGATTCCCAGACTGCTTAACCAGACACCTCCCTGGGAGTATTTATTTAAAAAAATAATGCCAGCTTATGGAATAAGGCTTCCGATACCAGCTTATCATTTAATAAGGACTCGTTCAACTGCCAAGTCTGTTCCAGATAACCCCCGGAAACCGGACGAATAGTCAAAGTTATAGGAGAATGACCTAAAATAGTAGATCCCCCTAATACTTGAAATAGGAGATGTTGCATGAAACCACTGATTAAAGGGAGAAAGGGGCATATGAGGGGTGGACCTTTCCTGTAGGAAAACATCTGCAACCAAGTGGTGCAGTTCATAGCAAATATGACCCCTTTTGTGGGGTGAGCACAGACCTCTCATATTATAAGACAGAATTTTCAATGAGCCAACCATTGCATGAGTCTAGGCTGGGCATATAACATAATAGGCATATTACCGCATATCTCAATAATATAAACAAGAAACAAACATTAATATCAACTCCTACGGCTATCAAAAAAATCACAAAACTATCCACCAAATTAGTCCACTTATTACTTTATGCAATACAGAAGTATGATGGGGAGGTCTGAGTAATCACTAGTGAGAGCAGAAATAACACAAACACATACTCACAGGGTATGTTCATTCAGACCTCCTCACCAGATAGCTCATTCTGAACTAAGGACTCCCATTAAACTTCAGCCAAATGGAGGATCGGGTAGGTCCAGCGGAAATCGGATTTCATCCGCACCTGCCTTAATTCCTGCATTGAGATTTAAATGGAACCTGGTGCCAACATTCAGGGTGCTGTAAAAAAGTCTAGAACTAATCAATCTCCAGTCTAGGAAATCAGTTGGGGAGGAGATGCAATGTTTCCACAAAATGTTGCAAGTCATCTTTGGTTCAGAGAACTGCCATTTCACCATTCTGAGAAGCCATTAAACAAAAGGAAAAAACCCAGCGATAGTTGACACCCACAGAGTGCAAAGCTTCAAGCAGGGGTCGAACAGTTCGGCGTAATAAGTGTGCAACATGATAGATCAGGAAAGATGAACTCCATCAAAATCAATAATGGGTATGCCACAAACTGCTTTAATAATGGCTTCCATCACTGAATATTTGTGCAACTTGCAAATGACATCTCTCCACCAATCTGTATCCTGGTGAACATGAGATAAGGCGCGATTAACTCTATCCACCTCAGTGGAGTCAGGTGCAGAGTCCTCCCAGGATCTGGCAAAATAGGCCTTGCACAGTTGAAGCAAGACAGGGGCCCGATTCGCTTCAGGTAAACTCTGTATGTAGATATTCTGACAACAATCTCTATTTTCATAATCATCCAACTGATCCAAGTAAGAATTCAAAACCTGCTCATGATGTTTAGTAATATCATGAATGTCAGCCACAGCTTGCATAATGTCCTCCAGGGCATTTTCCACTGCTTCTACCATGTGCCCTAGAGCCATTGTATCCTCCCTGAGCCTCTCAACAGCTTGCTTGCAGGACAGTTCAACAGCAGCTATCAGTTGCTGGATATCTGTTTTGGTGGGGAGGTCTCTTATGTGTTCTCTAATGTCGTAGTCCATACCTGTTGCAATTAAGTCTGCCTGGGAAGAGAGCTGGCCACTAGAGAGCAAGGAGCTGGAAGAGCTGGCACTGGATACTGGATGGTTGTGGCTAGGATCAGGAAAGAGAATCACTGCTGGGAATTGAAGAGCCATCACCGGCTGCTGGACAGCCGCCGCCAGGTGTTAAAGAGCCACAGCCAGATGTTCGAGAACCACTGCCGGATGCCAGGGAGTCACGGCCCGGGAGCTGTTGAGCCATCACGGTGTGCCAGAGAACTGCAGCCAGATGCCGGTGAGTCGCCGACAATGAGAAACCACAGCCAAGAGTTAGAGAGCCATCACTGGGCATTGGAGAGTCGCAGCTGGGTGCTGGAAAGCCATTGCCTGGACCTGAAGAGCCATGGCCAGGTACTAGAGAGCCACAGCTAGGTGTTATAGAGACTCAAGGCAGGTACTGGGCAACCGCCATTGGAGTCTGAGAAGCTTCGCCTCGTTGTGGCTCAGCACCATCTTGGCCGAGCGGCCTGGGTCTGCTGTATGCAAGGCCAGGTAAGCTCAATGCCCACCCGCTGCATTCCTACCACCACCGTGTGGTTGTGAGGCTGCTCGGTGGCGTGCAGTCATGATATGACAAGTGGAGGTATGCTGTAAGCAGCTGCTTACATGCTATGTAGATGCCCGGAGATCAGAGAGCACTCAGGCAGCATGTCCGCTCTCCATGCTGCCAACTATAGGCTTTCTCATCATTAAGTAGACGAAAAGGTTGGTTTCTTAGTATGTGAATGTCTCAGAGCAAGAGGAAAGTTTTAGAGAATGGCATTCTGTCATAAGAAAGAGGTTGAACTTGAATGCAATGGACAACATATCAGATGTTGGATATCCATTAGTGACGTTATACTTACCTTGAACATGACTTATTTTCTGTGTTCCCAATACTACATCCAGGACTGGTTCTCTATTAATAATAGCTGTAATACAATATGCAAGGAGGCATTTAGAAACCTTATATGGTCTAGAGTCAAACTCAATTCTGTGGAAGGGTGAAGACAATAAGCAAAAGAAAAGATTGCAGTACAAGCGCATAAGTAAATTGACTTGCTATCAATAAACTTAACACTGGCTGCAACTGACATTGACATTTATTCATGTATTATTGAATAAAGAACTGCTTTGCTTGCCTGGAGTATAGCTTCTACCAAATAAATCAAAGAGGTTTTAACTGTCAGCAACGTACTGTCTTGATTGAACCAAATGATTAACAGAAACAGCTGTACGGAGTGGATAATACTGGGCAACAACAACCATAATAAAAAGGGGATATTGTGGTAGGCAAGGCAAATTTTTCACCATGTAAACAGTAATCACAGCGGGAACACAAAAGATTATTCCTAATCAAGGTTTTTCCTATTTAGAAATTGCATTGCAGATAGGCATTTCGAAATTTATGCTCCAAGTTTTCCCATAGCACCAAACAAGCCAGCAAGGCTGGGAACCAGAAAAGAAGAAGTTAGCCACAGGTGCAGCAGATAACAAATACAGTTACTAGAAAAAGTATTCATACCCCTTGAAATTTTTCACATTTTGTCATGTTACAACCAAAAGCGTAAATGTGTAAATTATATAATATAAGACAAACAGACAAGGGGGAGGCTGATTCAAGAAAGGAAATAAGGGAGAACTTGAGGCTGCTAGACCTACCTAGGGTCACGCAAGAAGAAATGGAAGCATTAGAAGTCCCTATATCAAGAGAGGAAGTGAAGAGAACAATTAAAAATACAGTTTCAGGAGGATGCCCAGGTCCTGATGGGTTCCCCATTCTATACTATAAGAAGTTTTGCAAGCAATTAGCACCTAAACTGTGTGATTATTTTAATGCGGTAGGGAAAGGAGAAATGTTCAGAGAAGAGACACTCCTGGCACATATAGCTTTGATCTTGAAAGAAGCAATAGATCCTATGGCAGTTGAAAGTTATAGACCAATCTCATTACTGAACTCTGATATCAAATTGTTTGCAAAAATTATCGCAGAACGATTGAAGCTCTATCTGCCAGAATGGATCCAGAACGACCAGGTGGGGTTTATTCAGGGGAGAGAGGGGAGAGATAACGCACTTAAGTCTATAATGTTGATACAGGAAGCCATCAGGCAAGGTAACCCCACTGTCCTTATGTCAATAGATGCTGAAAAGGCATTTGATAGGGTCAGTTGGGAGTTCCTCTTTCAGACCCTGAAACAACGGGGGATCGGAAAGAGGATGATGGGGTGGATCTAAGGCCTCTACTCCCGCCCTAAAGCTAGAATAAGAATTAATGGGACCCTGTTTTTCCCCCTTGATCTCCGCTCTTGTTTATAGTGACGTTAGAACCTCTTCTGGCAGCAATAAGGAAGAACCAAGATATTCAAGGAACATGGGTTGAATGAAGAGAGTATAAGAATGCCGCCTTTGCTGACGATTTGCTGCTCTATATCTCTAACTCCAGAATCTCTATACCGGTAATTATGAAGGAGCTGTTAGAATTTGGAAAATTTTCAAATTTTAAAGTAAACATGGCTAAATCTGAGATATTAAACTTAAACTTACCCAAAGAAGATCAGAGTGCAATTCAAACTAAACTCCCCTTTAGGTGGTGTAAGAGAGAACTTAGATATCTGGGAATAAAGTTGACGGCAAGAATGGAACAACTATTCGAGACTAATTACATTCCCCTTCTGAATAAAATTAAAAAGCAATTAAGTAAGATCCAATACAAGTCCCTTTCATGGGTTGGGAAAATAAATGCACTTAAGATGTTTGTATTACCAATATTTACATATACATGTCAAATGGTTCCAATCCCTCTACCACAATCGTAGTTAAATAAATTAAAATCTATGACTATAAGATTTATATGGGGAGGTAAACGTGCACGGATTGCATTCAATACAATAGCTAGAGGAAAGGATAGAGGGGGGTCTAGCAGCTCCCGACTTCAAAAAATACTACAAGGCTATAGTCGTATCTAGAATAATTGATTGGACCTTCAATAAAAAGGGTAAGGATTGGGTAGAACTAGAAATTAATTTAAGCAGGGTAAAAATAGGGGGATCTATATGGGTACCAGCACGATTTAGGGAACTAGGACCCAACACAAGTATATTGACAAAAAATAAATTTCAGGTATGGGATGCAATAAACAAGAGACACAAGTGGGAACACAATTCACCATTAATTCCGTTACGCGACACAAACTTTTTTAGACCAGCAAAAGAAGAGTATATGTATTTTAGTAGGTGGGCTAAAAAAGATAATATAAGATTACAAGATGTTATGAAAGGTAACAGATTATGCACATATGAGGAAATTATAGGGGAATGGGGGCACAACGCACTTGATAAATGGAGATATGCACAATTAGACTATTTCACCCAGTCCTTACCACAGCCTCTGAGAGGAAAGGAGCAGCTTAGACCTCTGGAGAAGTTATTGGAGACCCCTCAAAGTTTGGAAAAAAAGATATCAAAAATATATAAAATTTTGTCTTGGGAGACAGAATATAAATACCCTACGTACTTAGAAAAGTGGGAAAGAGAGATAGGATCCTTAAGCAACGATGAACATAGGAACAAGATTATAAGGCAAACTTATTCAGTGGCTAAAGACACCCAAACAAGAGAAATGTCCTATAAGCTTTTAGCAAGGTGGTATATAACTTCACAAAGAGGGAATAAAATTAGTGGAGAAAATCCCTCAATATGCTGGAGAGGTTGCCCTGCATTGGGGACGTTCCCACATCTGTGGTAGGAATGCCCTAAAATGCAGACCTTCTGGGATAAAATAATTGAAGCTTGCCTCAAGGTAACAGGAGTTAAGATCACAAAATGCCCATGGGTTTGCCTGTTTCATGACTCAGAGAAAGGGGAGAAGCAATATAGGAACTCCCTGGTCCCCTGTCTACTGAACTCTGTGAAAGTGTTGATACCTCGAAGATGGAAAACACAGGAAGCCCCATTAATGAAAGAGTGGATAGAAAAAGTAGAAAGAACAAGAAATATTGAAGAGACAATCTATAAGGCAGAGGAAGTAGAGGAGAGTTACCAAAGAAAGTGGCAACAGTGGCTACAGTTTGGAAAAACGGAAAGCTATTTGGGGTTATTGGAATGTTAGAGGGTCTTGATGAAGGAAGGAGCAAGTGAGCAAGAGGGAGGTAGAAGGGCAATAGAAGCCCTTGGAGGTTTGGTTATTTTATAGTTATAATTTTTTTTAATTTTTTTTTTTTTTTGGGAAGGAGGGAGGGAGGTTTATGGGGTAAATGTAATTCATTGTTGTAATGATATGTTATTGTATAGATGGCAATTTGTAATATTAGAAAAACTTTTTGGAAAATAAAGAATATATAAAAAAAAAAAGCGTAAATGTATTTTATTGGGATTTTATGTGATAAACCAACACATATATGTAAAGTGGAAGGAAAATTATAAATGGTTTTCAACATATTTTTTTACACATAAGTATGTGAAAAGTGTGGCATGCATTTGTATTCAGCCATACTTAGTAGAATCCCTTTTTACTGCAATTACAGCTGCACATCTTTTTGGGTGTCTCTACCAGCTGTGCACATCTAGAGACATTTTTGCCCATTCTTTGCCATATAGCCCAAGCTCTGTCAGATTAGATCTGAGCGTCTGTATAAAGCAATTTTCAAGTCTTGCCACAGATTCTCAATTGAATTTAGGTTTGGACTTTAACTGGGCCATTCTAACACATGAATATACTTTGATCTAAACCATTCCATTGTAGCTCTGGCTGTATGTTTAGGGCCGTTGTCCTGCTAGAAGGTGAACTTCCACCCCAGTCTCAAGCCTTTTGCAAACTAACAGGTTTTCTTCAAAGATGTCCCTGTATTTGGCTCCATCCACCTTCCTATCAACTCTGGCCAGTTTCCCTGTCTCTGCTGAAGAAAAGAATCCTCACAACATGCTGCCACCACCAAGTTTCACGGTGGGAACGGTGTGTTCAGGGTGATGTGCAATGTTAGTTTTCCTCCACATATAGCGTTTTTTGCTTTTTGGCCAAAAAGTTCAATTTTGGTCTCATCTGACTAGAGCACCTTCTTCCACATGTTGGCTGTGTCCCCACATAGCTTCTCACAAACTACAAACTGAACTTCTTATGGCTTTCTTTAAACAATGGCTTTCTTCTCACCAGTCTTCCATAAAGGCCAGATTTGTGGAGTGCACGACTAATAGTTGTCCTGTGGACAGATTCTCCCACCTGAGCTGCGGATCTCTACAGCACCTCCAGAATTACCATGAGCCTCTTGGTTACTTCTCCGATGAATACTCTTCTTGCCCAGCCTGTCGGTTTAGGTGGACGACCATGTCTTGGTAGGTTTGCAGTTTTACCATACACTTTTAATTTTCCAATAATGGATTGATCAATGCTCCATTAGATGTTCAAAGCTTGGGACATTTTTTTCAACAGCCAACTCTCCTCTATGCTTTTGCCCCAGAAAGTAGATGAACTTCAACGTCTTTACGTACAATTTAGACCACTCCCCCAGCACTGTAGATGATGATGTCAGAGAAGGGACAACTGGATGCACAGAGAAGAGGAGGGGCTTTGTGGGCCAGGCTATCCAGGGCTAGGTATAAATGAACAGACTTACAACCCCTAAACATCATTAGACCTACTGAAAAAAAAATGATGTTTGGGGGTTCTAAGTAATTTTCTAAGAAAAAGAAAAAAAAAGATTTTAACTTGAAACAAACAAATGTCAGAAAAGGTTTAGTGTTTAGGTTTAGACTTTTTTTTACACACTGTATTCCAATGACAAATTGTTACAATGTTTATACTTAAGTTCAACTGATAGAGAATGTTTTGAATCTTGGCAGACTGCCCAGTTTTTCTCTTCCTTTCTTTTGAGGGCTGTGGTTTCAGAGGAGCAGAGAAAATTCTTTGCATAGAAAGAATTGAGAAATACTTTAGTCAAGATCACGATAACGATTATTGCCGATTAATTGTGCAGCTCTACAACTCAGGTACCCCTGCAAACAATATAAAAAACAAGCACACTGGAATGAGGAAAACTGATAAAATAAACATTATGCCTCAGAACTGTTGCATACTGTTCATTTCAATTAATGTTTTCATAATTTTAATGAAAGCAGAAAAGGGGACAGTTTGTTCATGCTTGTTTTTCCTTGCCTCACTAAGTGCATATTTTATCTTTCAATACATCTTTTTACTGATTTACAATAGGAGGCTTCTCCCTATTTCATACATCTTGTTCTGTGGAGTGGATTCACTCTGATTTACGCTGTGGAGACATGGTTTCTGTGAAGCCATTATCTTCGATATTGAGTTCAGGATATTTACAATCTCTGTAACCGAGATCTGTTTGTTGGGGTAAGAGGCCATTTGTTTACAATTTGGGAGCATCTCTTTCCACATTGAAGACCTTTTTGAAGTGGATGTATGATGTGAAGCACCCAGCACTTTAGGTCATTCGCACTTTTTTTTTTAACTTAATTTTATCATAAGTTTTTCAAGTTACAAAGAACAAGGCTGAACAGTCGATCGTCAAGTGAACAATCAGTTAAAGTACAGAATAAAGTATCAACAAAGGATGTACATAGGTCATTAGGGTGCGTATGTATGTTTCTAAAGTATGCTTAGTAGGTATAAACATTCACAGTTGATGTACATTGAGAAGTTAAAGCATTATCAAATTGGGTGGTAGGTGGAGTATATACAGGATTATAAGCTTTCAGGCGTGTGGTGATACTATCATGAGAAAGAGGTGCATTTGGGGGTGCTTGAGCCAGTGCTTTTGGAAAGTAGGAATTTGTAGATGGGCTTTGGCATATGTATATTCCATTAGGAAATGGTTGTCCAGAATAGATATTAATTCTGAGTTAGAGGGGGGTTAGGGGCTTTCCAATTTCTTGCAATGGCTAGGAGGGTGGCTATGAATATGTTGGAGATGATGATGTGTGAGGACTGGGGCCAGGTATCTATGTCCATGCCAAGTAGTACCATTTGAGGCGAGAGGGGTAAGTGAATTAGTAAGATAGAGAAAAAAAGTAGGTTGGAGAGCATAGTCCAAAAGTTAGTAAAGGTTGGACAATTCCACCAGATGTGCAGCGAGTTCCTTGGATTACCATTTCTCCAACATAGGTTGGTGGAGGAAGGGTAAATGCAGGCAATTTTGGTTGGGGTAAAATAACAGTTATGATATATTTTCTGAACAGTTTCCCAGTGTGTTATGCACCGTGAGAATTTCAATGGTGCCTGGAGCGAGCGTTGCCACTGTTGAGATGTGTGGGAATAATATAATAATTTTTCCCATTGTAGCATGGTTTTCGTTTTTTGAGTTGTGGCCAGTATCAGTGAGAAATTTGTATATATAGGAAATTTCACATTTATGGGAGAAGATCTGGTTGTAGACTGTTATCATGTGCCATAGTCTTAGGTCTTCTGACCATTTCAATTTATAGAGAACTGAATATATTCTGAGGTACTTGAAGAATTCTTAAGATGCGAGATGCCAAGTTTCTTGAATCTGTTGGAAAGACAAAAGTGAGTGCCTTTATATGGGTTTCGATGGACGAGATGTCTGTAGCAGACCAATAAGAGAGGGAGATGTGACGTGTGACAATTTGAAGTGTCGCTAGAGGTATTGCTGAGTAGTCGATGTGGGATATATATATATTGGCCTAAACTGATGAATAAATTTGTTTTTTATATTTTTTTGGATATGTATTATCGCAAAAAGTAGAAAATAATGTATTTATTTTTTCCAAAATTGTCGCTCTTTGTTTATAGCTCAAAAAATAAAAAATGCAAAGGTGATCAAATACCACCAAAAAAAAGCTGTATTTGTGGGTAAAAAAGGATGGCAATTTTGTTTGGGTACAGCGTGGCACGACCGTGCAATTGTCAGTTAAACCGATGCAATGCCATATTGCAAAAAATGGCCTGGTAAGGGGGCAAATCCTTCTGGGGTTGAAGTGGTTAAGGCAAGCCAAACTAAGCATATGATGGTTAAAATGCATAAGCAGAAGTTACCTTCAGTAAAAAACAAAACACAGGTTAAGTCTAGAGATATACAAGCAGAGGGGCACTTCTGGGTGTAGAAGTAAAACAATTTATTCACAATTCACATGCACAGGCAACTCACATTAGTGAAGTCATCAGTAAGCGTGTGTGTTATTAAAATAACCCATCATGGGGATAGTCATCAGGTCCATCTGTCCGCTCCTGCTTGCTGGTTGCTTGGTTGCTTTCTGTAGACTCCCGCTTTGATGGTAAAGCTGGCCACGGTGGAGCTGAAGCTCAAAACGAGGCTTTGGGCGCAGTTGGAAGGCAGGTGAGGAGAGATGACGTCACTGTTAAGCAACGCGTTTCTCGAGCGTACGAGCTGCCAATGACATGGTTTTGAGTTTACAATATAAAGTCTATGGAGAGGGAGTGGCCAGAACAGGGAAGCACTATGATATGCCAGTATTGTGTAATAACCCAAGCGCAATTAGCACGGTGCTCTGGCAAAATGTGATCCGGTCATGGGAGATCACAGTAATAAGTATACAGCCATATAACTTTTGCAACAAAAAATTATGCAATGATGAAACAAGGAATACATATATAAATAAATTAACAATGTTAAATAAATAAATATATAAAAATAAACAATATTGGTTAGAGAGGGAAAGGGGGGGGGGGGAAATGGGCACAGAGGAGAGAAGGGAGGAGGGGAAAAATGAAAGGGGGGAGCATAGACAATTGCACATATATAAATAAATATACCCAAGAGATAATTAAATAATCATAATGAGAATAATAGACAATGCATTATATTATTATAACGAGCACATCATGATGCGGAGAGAGAGAGAGAGAGGACGCAATCAGACAGGGGATTATTTGATTGATCGCTAATACATCAATCAATAGAAAGATCAGTCAAGGGGAGACAATCGGTGGCGGTTTAATGATTGGCTGACTCCAGAGCATGAGGCAATTTGGCAATTTCTGTAACATGATTTAGTTAAACATGGGAGAGGTTTAGCTGATAAATATAAATATATATATTTATGTGTGTGTATATATATATATATATATATATATATATATATATATATATATATATATATATATATATATATATACACACACACAGTAAGTGTACATTGTGAGAGGTGCACACAGTGAGTACACTTCTCACATTTTTGTAAATATTTTCTTCTATCTTTTCATGGGATAACACTGAAGAAAGTACACTTTGTTACAATGTAAAGTAGTGAGTGAACATCTTGCATAACAGTGTAAATGTGCTGTCCCCTCAAAATAACTCAACACACAGCCATTAATGTCTAAACCGCTAGCAACAAAAGTGAGTACACCCCTAAGTTAAAAACTCTAAATTAGGCCCAAAGTGTCAATATTTTGGCCACCATTGTTTTCCAGCACTGCCTTAACCCTCTTGGGCATGGAGTTCACCAGAGCTTCACAGGTTGCCACTGGAGTCCTTCTCCACTCCTCCATGATGACATCCCAGAGCTGGTGGGTGTTAGAGACCTTGCACTCCTCCACTTTCCATCTGAGGATGTCCCACAGATGCTCAATATGGTTTAGGTCTGGACACATGCTTTGCCAGTCCATCACCTTTACCATCAGCTTCTTTAGCAAAGCAGTGGTCGTTTTGGAGGTGTGTTTGGGGTCATTATCATCTTGGAATACTGCCCTGTGGCCCAGTCTCTGAAGGGAGGGGATCATGATCTGTTTCAGTATGTCACAGAACATGTTGGCATTCATGGTTCCCTCAATGAACTGTAGCTCCCCAGTGCCGGCAGCACTCATGCAGCCCCAGACCATGACACTCCCACCACCATGCTTGACTGTAGGCAAGACACACTTGTCTTTGTACTCTTCACCTGGTTGCCACCACACACACTTGACAACATCTGAACCAAATACGTTTATATTGGTCTCATCAGACCACATGACATGGTTCCAGTAATCCATGTCCTTAGTCTGCTTGTCTTCAGCATACTGTATGCAGGCTTTCTTGTGCATCATCTTTAAAAAAGGCTTCCTTCTGGGATGACAGCCATGCTGACCAATTTGATGCAGTGTGCGGCGTATGGTCTGAGCACTGACAGGCTGACCCCTCATCCCTTCAACCTCCGCAGAAATGCTAGCAGCACTCATACGCCTATTTCCCAAAGACAAACTCTGGATATGACGCTAAGCATGTGCACTCAACCTCTTTGGTCGACCATGGCGAGGCCTGTTCTGAGCGGAATCTGTCCTGTTAAACCACTGTATGGTCTTGGCCACCATGCTGCAGCTCAGTTTCAGGGTCTTGGCAATCTTCTTATAGCCTAGGCCATATTTATGTAGAGCAACAATTCTTAATTTCAGGTCCTCAGAGAGTTCTTTGCCAAGCGGTGCCATGTTGAACTTCCAGTGACAAGTATGAGAGAGTAATAGTGATAACAGCAATTTTAACACACCTGCTCCCCTTTCACACCTGAGACCTTGTAACACTAACAAGTCAAATGACAACAGGGAGGGAAATGTCTAATTGGGCCCAATTTGGACATTTTCACTTAGGGGTGTACTCACTTTTGTTGCCAGCAGTTTAGACATTAATGGTTGTGTGTTGAGTTATTTTTGGGGGGACAGCAAATGTACACTGTTATACGAGCAGTACACTCACTACTTTACATTGTAGCAAAGTGTCATTATTTCAGTGTTGTCACATGAAAAAATAAATATAAAATATTTACAAAAATGTGAGGGGTGTACTCACTTTTATGAGATACTGTATATATAAAAAATTTAGGTAAAGTAGATATATATTACACACTGAGAGAATACTTATGAGAATGATAATGGGTAAGTGACTGGGGCATGGGTATCAGTAGATGCACATGTATACATTTGCATACTTATCCAATGAGTGATAGGATAAGAGGATAAAAAAAATATTATTAGAATTATAATATTATCTGGGAATAATAAGGGAAGATAGTCTATACATGTTTGGGCGATTAGCTGATGGAAGTCAGCTGATTGGCAGAAGTCAACCAATAAATAGGGGGAGGGGAATGGGGATATAGTTCATTTAATTGGAGTGAATATATGGAAAGAAAAATTAATGGATAGATTACTATTATTGGGTTGGAGGGGGGATTGTATGTTGTACATGTAATTGTAGATATAGATGGTTAGTTATGATATGGGGACAAGAAACCATATATAAATCTAAATCTTAATAATTAAAGTATGGTAATCGTGTTTACAGAATGGTTGCTATTTCGATACCCTCACTGATACCTCCTGGTGAGAGGACATCCAAAATAAAGATCCAATAGGTATCTCTGGCCCAAAGTTTTTGAATCTTTCAGCCGCAGATAGAGACCTTGGGATCTGTTCAATAACCCAAACCTTACAGTAGAGTTTTGATGAGCCATTGTGAAGTGTCTTGGGACACTGTGGTGGTCTGTGCCTCCCTCAATGAACCTTCTATGTTCGCGGACCTTTGTCTTAAGGCCTTTATTGTCCGGCCTATATAAATCAGGCCACAAGAACAACTCAGGCCATAGACAACATAGTCTGATGAACAATTAAAAAATTCCTTCAACATATAGGTTTTATCTTTGGTGGTGAAAGACTTTTATAAAAGAATGTACTAAAAATGATAAAAGCCGGCCCAAATAGCACACTACTCCGCGTTCTTGGATGCCAATATGCAAACTTGGATACGGTATTTATGCGGTACCCCACTTACGTAAAATACCCACTTTAAAGCTGCTGCTTTTAAAAAAACACAGAAATATAGAAATACATAAAAATTGCAACTTAAATAAAAAAAGTCCACTTTTCATATATAGCAGCGCATGCACACTTTTCTTAAAAAGTGAGTTAGTCAAAGTTCTGATCAGTGTCCAAAAAAGAAGGTGCTTGTTCTATCCGTTCTTATTGTGATTAAGGTGCAGCTTCCACCATGCAGTTCACCACTTGTGGAACACAAACGACCCCCTTTGGGGATGCACTCACCGAACACTTGAAATCAAAAAGCCTTTACACTGCCATTACAACATCCTTCTTTGGCCACTAGATGTCTCCCTTATTGGAATTCGGTTTTCTCATATAAAAGAACAAAGATGTCCAAATGGATGGTTACCATACCGGAAGTGACGAGTGCGCCTCAATCCCTGCGTTCCAGCGAGCTGAGGAAAGGCGGAAGTGAAGCTTCTGCTGTGCATAGCAAAAACATTTGTTTCTCCTCGAGCGCAACTGAACCAGCGAGATAAGGCACAGTACTTTTCTAATGCTTGAACATTTTTTTATTTGGTACGCATGTACATGTTGGGTTTTTTTGTTTTCAAACGTTTTTATTATAAAAGTACAGGCAATTTGTCACAGAGAATACCAGATACAAACATAGCATTAATGGATACAAGGTCAATAGATATACTGTAGTAGGTGACCTAACAGAGGAACACCCAAGTGTACCCATCCAACAGGCAGAAAAATGTTATTTCAAGAAGAATACTACCGGCCAGGTGGAGTGCAGAGGCATCATCAAAAAGACCTCCATGAGGCATCTCTGGGAGCAAATAGGGTCATAAAACAACCAACATGAGAAGAAACAAAGAAAAAGAAAACCCAACAAAAGGATAGAAAAAAAACGAAGAAGAATAAGAATAATAGAATGCCTTCGATGCTCTAGTTCAGCAGTTCAAACAGGTCATGATGTCAGCTGTGTTCCGTAGGCTCCAAAACCAGCGTCCTGCCGGCCCTTCCTCCAATGCGGGAGGGGACCCTCTCTGCATATAACACAGCCCTGAGACCCTCCACCCGTGCGGGTCATGGGTCCTCCAGCCTGGACGTAAGGAGGAGGGCCGTCCATCACCTCCACTTCCTATCAAATACTGGCATGGAGTCCAAGAGAGTATGGTGAATGCGCTCCATTAGTCTAATGGACTCCATGCAGTGAATAACCTGTGACCATGGTACCAAGGGGCTCTTCCAGTTCAGCGCTATCGCCCACTGAATGGCGCTAAAAAGAGTATGGATCAGCCTCTGCTGTGGACGGGGGGCTCCTGGGATATCAGCGTAGAGAACACACATCTGGTACGAAAGCGAAATAGAGGCGCCAGTGATCCTCTCAACCAATACAGAGGATTTGGCCCAGATATGTTCCAAGGCTTTACACTCCCAAAAAGTGTGAAGGAGCGTGCCTCTACTCTGACATCCCCTAAAGCAGGAGGCCGATACCAGAGGAAACATCCTATGCAGACGGTCAGGGGAGTAATACCACCTGGTATGAAGCTTAAGGGCCGATTCCTTAATGGAAACAGAGCGAGTACATTTGTGCATATTGTCAACCATAACCTCCCAGTCCTCTACAGAAAATTCTTGAGCCACCTCCGCCTCCCAGCCCAACATTGCCACGGACTTAGGGGCCACTTTGAACTCATTAAGGTGTCTGTATAGAGCTGAGATGGTGCCCCTATCCCTGGCTTCCTCCCCACAGAGTCCCTCAAACGTCGTCTTCCCAGCCCCTCTCAGGTCCTGGAACAAAGTGGAGTAAAAGTGTCTTATCTGGAGAAACTGATAGTGGGCTGACCTATCTAGATCATGAGTTTGTTGCAAATATGCAAAGGAGCAGAAGTTGGAGTTCAGTAGTAAGGAGTCTAGTCGCGTAAGGCCTCGTGCGGTCCATCTACTAAAGGATGTTTCAGAACGGAAGGCCGGGGGGAACCCCGGCTCCCCTATAAACGAAGACAAGAGGGGGACCCCGGAACCAAGTTGAAATTTCTGCCCATAAAGGGCCCAAAGGTAGAGAGCCTGACCCACTATGCCATTCAAAGGGGAGATATCCTTATGGGATATAGTTTTGGACCATAGTATCCCTGGGAGATAATATGGGGCAATTGAGGCACCCTCGAAGCGCAACCACGGTATTGGGGCTGGATCCATATGCCATTGTGCAGTCTGTATCAGTCGCGAGGCCAAGAAATATTTCCATAGGTCCGGACACCCCAGACCACCCAAGTGCCTGGGTCTATATAATAGCGAGCGATTCAGTCTGGGCTTTTTCTTTTGCCAGATGAAAGAAAGTAAGTGTGCCTGGACTTCCTGCAGGGTGGAGCGGGGGACATATATCGGTAGGGAACGAAACAAAAATAGAAGTTTCGGGAGAATGGACATTTTTACCGCTTGGATGCGCCCTAAAAATGAAATATGATAGGTGGACCATTGGTTAAGGAGGGATTTAATGGATGAGAATGCCTGTGGGTAATTAAGGGAGTACAGCTGCTTGAGTGTCGGGGTAAGCTTAATTCCTAAATATTGGAGGGAGTTGTGGTTCCATGAAAATTTGTAGGAGTCCTTAAGGGATTCTAATAGGGGAGAGGGGAGGTGAATAGGCATGGCCGAGCATTTAGCCGGATTGACCCCCAATCCAGAGGCGCTGTGAAAAGAGGATAGGGAGGCGAATAGATTGGGTAAGGAGATAAGGGGGTCGGATAAGAACAAAAGGACATCATCCGCGTATAGACTGACCTTAAACTCCTGGTCCCCTTTTATATATCCCCGTATGTTAGGGTTATCTAAAATAGATCTCGTCAGGGGCTCCATGGCCAGGGCAAATAAAAGTGGAGAGAGGGGACACCCCTGCCTCGTGCCCCGGCCCAGGGGGAAATACGAAGAACTAGCACCCAGGATCCTAATGCTCATGTGGGGGTGATGGTACAGGGCCCGAAAGCATTGAACAAACTCCCCCTGGAAGCCAAACTTAGTCAAGACCTCCTCCAAGTATGACCAGAGAACACTGTCAAAGGCCTTATTTATATCCAGACTCAGCATCAGGACCCCGCGGGAGCCAGCATCCGCATCTTGGATGATATTGGAGGCCAAACGGATATTGTCCGTAATTTGTCTCGAGGGTATAAAGCCCGTTTGTTCCGGAGAGACAAGTGAGGTGATGATCGAGGCTAGGCGATCTGCTAAAATTCTCCCAAAATTTTTTAAATCATTGTTGATAACAGAGATAGGTCTAAAATTTTGAGGTTGGGTGAGGTCCTTCCCTGGCTTCGGGATGAGTGACAGGCTAGCTAGGAGCATCTCCTCTGGAAAATGCTGCCCCCTTAAAATAAAGTTATAGAGCTTGGTCAGTTTAGGGAGTAGGGAATCCGCAAATTTCTTATAGTAGGTCGCCGAAAAACCGTTGGGACCAGGGGTTTTAGCAGGCTTGAGGGAAGAGATGACCGAGGCCACCTCTTCCGTCATGCAAGGGGCATTAAGGGTCAGTAGTTGTTCAGGGGATAGGCAAGGGAGCCGTAGGGGGTCTAACCAGGACTGTGGAGGGACTCGGGGAGGGGAACCAGGAGCCGCATACACCTGTTGGTAGAAGGAGGTGAAAATTTGCAATACCTCCCTGGGGTGGGAGGTAAGGTTACCATCCCTGTTCCTTAATTTGTATACATGGGTGGGCTGGGAGTGCTGCTTGAGCTTCCTAGCAAAGGACGTAGAGGCAGCATTGTTGTTTAAGAGGAACCAAGCTTTGGCCCATCTAAGGGATTTTTCAGCGTGTTCTGACAAAATAGTGTCTAGGGTCCTCCGCTTGTCATTAATCTGGATTAACACATCCTGGGATGGGGAATGGCTATGTTGATGGTAAAGTTCATGGAGGTCTAAGGTGAGCTGTCGGGCTTCAAGCGCTTTCTGTCTTTTTCTGGTCGTGGAGATCTCTATCATGTGTCCCCTCATAACCGCCTTATGGGCTGTCCAGAGGGTAGTAGGGGCAATGTCCTCAATGTCGTTTAGTCTAAAGTATTCCGCAAGGCGTTCGGCCAATTGCTCGCGTGCGACAGGGTCCGTAAGGAGAGAGTCATTAATGTGCCAGGAACGGTCAGCATATGGAAGGCCTATACTGGAAAGATCGCAAGAAACGATGTTATGGTCCGACCAGGGGCAAATATGTATGTTAGAGGAGGTAGAGTTCGCAAGCAAAATGGGGGTGCAGAATAGGTAGTCCAAACGCGAGTAGGTGTCGTGGGGGTGGGAGAAAAACGTATATTCCCGGGAGCCTATATTATGCGCCCTCCATACATCAGAGAGCTGTTGGTCTTTTAGTGCAGTCAGAAGAGATCTGGGAAATGCGTTACTGGCCTGGTTATCACTCGACCTATCTAGCTTTGAATGAGCCACCAGGTTGAAATCCCCCCCTATGAACAGGTGAGAGGAGTGAAATTTTTCCAGAACTTGGAAAAAGCTCTTAAAAAAGGTAGCCTGTGCAGAGTTAGGGGCATACACAGAGGCCAGGGTCAGGGACTTGCCCTGTATAGAGCCCTGAACTATAACAAACCTACTAAGTGGGTCGATATAAGACTGTTGAACCTGGAACAATACTGTGTTTTTTATAAATATGGCCGCCCCTCTGGTCCTGGACTCATAAGTCAAGTAAAAACATTGTTTGTAGGATTTGTCAAAATAGGAGGGATGGTTATTAGCGGAGAAGTGAGTCTCCTGTAAGAGGAGGATCTCCGCCCCTAAGGACTTGTAAGACCTAAAGGCCTTCCTCCTCTTTTGTGGGGAATTAAATCCCTTGACATTGTGAGTTATAATTTTAAGACCCATGAGGCATCCATTGAAAAAAGTTTACAGGATGAGGGGAGCTCAGTCTAAGAGGGGCGCCCATATACAACATCAACAATATAACACCAGAGAAGACAGCATCAGTAATAGAGCGGAGAGCAGCAACATCATCGCTAACAATCATTAAGAGTGCAAAATTAGTAGCATGAGTAGAAAAATAAAAGAAAAATGGCATCAAGGCAGTATAGAAAAAAATAAAACAAAAACTGAAACTCAGAAAGATCAGTAAGTGAAAGTACTTTAGAAACCTGAAAAACGTGCCTAAAAGCGACACTATACAGTTATGGGGGGTGGGGGGAGAAAGGCTCCCCTCTACCCAAAGAAAAAAAATGACCTGGACCAAATGATCCAAACCTCCAATCCCGCGAGTCCAGCAGCGTATCCTCGCAATGAAGGATCCAGGCGATAATACCCGGCAACAGTCTAGCATCCTGGGCAGCGTAGAGTCCTGGGGGAGCCCGCCGGGCTCAGCGGGAATGGAGACAGGGGGGCAGGCCAGTGTGCGGAGCAGAGAAGCGACTTCCAAGCCAGAGACTGTCTGCGACGTCTAGCATGTCGGGAGAGACCATGTAGAGAGCCACCAAGGGTCGGACAAGTTGTCAGGTTCGGCGGTCCCTTCTGGGGGGAGGGGTGGCCCAGATGGCTGAGTGGCGTGGAATTGATGGCAGTCGTGGTAAGGCGGCGGCGTCTAAAAGGCCCAGCTTGACTAGAAGCTCCTTTCCCTCGGCGGGAGTAAGCACAGTGTAAGTCGTGCCGTTATGTGGGACTTGCAACTTAAATGGGAATCCCCATCTGTAGCGGATCCTTGCAGACTGTAGTACTGTAGTGACCTCTTTCATTGTTCTACGTTTATCCAACGTGGTTGGAGAGATATCTGGGTAGATTTGTATGGGTGCATTCTCTAGACACAAATTCGGGGTATTCCTCGAAGCCCGCAGCACATCCTCTTTTACCAGGAAGTCCTTTAGGCACAGAACTATGTCTCTTGGGGGTTTCTCGGGGGGTGGGGGGGGGGCGCAGGGCCCTGTGGATCCTGTCACAGGCGAAGGCCGTAAGAGGAGCCTCAGGGAGCAACATGTGGAACAGCTTTTGGACCGTAGACAAAAGGTCCGTCACTGACTCAGGGACCCCTCGCACCCTAAGATTGTTGCGTCTGTTCCTATTGTCCAAATCTTCAATGTGCGCTTGGAGCTGGGAAACCGTTTCTGATAAGACTTTGTGGTCTTTACGAAGGTCTGAGCAGGCCAAAGAAAGTTCGTCGTGCTTAGTCTCCAGCAAATCCGTTCGGGAGCCCAGGGCCGCAATCTCCAGAGAGAGAGTATTGGTAGACTTGTGCAGCTCCGACTGAAATTTCTGCGCCAGCTTGTCATACATCATTGTAAGGCTCTCATCAAGATCAGCTTTAGTCAAGTGTAAAGAGTACTCACTTTCCACCAGGGAGTGTGCTGGGGAGTTCGCCGCAGCCCGTGGAGGAGTCTGTGCCTGCTTCGCATGGGCGCCATCTTGAGCCATCCCGCTCTGTTCCCGCGCTCGTAGCAGATAGGTCGTCAGGGATTTCTGAGCCGGTGTGCTACGGCGATGTTTAGGTCCCGGCATGTGCTGAGTGTTCCGCCGGGGGTGCGGAGCGAAATCGGGCCAAAAATCTGTGCTGGAAGCCCCGGGGAAGTGCTTGTAGTCTCCGCGCTTCACGGAGCTCTCAGCCTGTGCGTCCTATCTCGTGCGCGCCGCGAATGCGCCCCCCCATGTTGGGTTTTTTATATAATAAATAGTGTCAAACAGTACCACGCTATGTTTGGAAATCTTTGTTGTTTTATATGAGAAAACCGAATTCCAATAAGGGAGACATCTAGTGGCCAAAGAAGGATGTTGTAATGGCAGTGTAAAGGCTTTTTGATTTCAAGTGTTCGGTGAGTGCATCCCCAAAGGGGGTCGTTTGTGTTCCACAAGTTTTGAACTGCATGGTGGAAGCTGCACCTTAATCACAATAAGAACGGATAGAACAAGCACCTTCTTTTTTGGACACTGAGTGTGCATGTGCTGCTATATATGAAAAGTGGACTTTTTTATTTAAGTTGCAATTTTTATGTATTTTTATATTTCGGTGAAAGACTTTTGTCCAGGTTGGACAAATTTACAAGTTTTACATAAGACTTTGTGAAACTATAATCGGTTTAGGTTTGCTGGGAGCAATTTTGTTTTTCAAGTTTGGAGGCCTGCGGTATGTAACTTTTGGGTGAGCGGGAAGTATTGTTTTCAGGTGTGGGCCCTGCAATAAGATGTCCCAGCGTTTGGAAAATATCCTCCCCATATGTTTGTGTTTGGAGTGAAGTTTAAGTGAGGACTTGCATATTATAACTGATAAACCTGATATAACAGACTGTGTCCTAATGTTTTGCAGTAGAAAACAATCTATCAAGTATGTATTCAGTCATTGGGTATAAAGAGGAGGCATAAACTTCATGTAAAAAAATACAAATAAATAGAAGCAAACAAAGCAGAGGTCATTCAAAAATTGCCTCTAGGTTATATTTATGCAGAAGAGGACTATAGGGGTATCTCTTCAGTCCATGGAATCTTCCTGATCCAGAGGTGGAGAGGCAAAGCGACCTCTCCTGTGGGCCTGATGCTTTCCACTTTTCACCAGGAACTGAGATAAATTGCATGGAGAGGCAGATGAAGCCGTTCTTCTATGTGAGTTAGAAGCAGTGGGTAGGTTGTCTACCATATGTAAGTCTTGAAGGGCTTGCTGAAGTTCTTCTGGTGACCTGCGGGTGTGCTTGAAGCCCTGATGGCTGAAGCAAATGGAGAATGAGAAATCCCATTGATAGGTGATGTGTCGCTGCAGCTCCATTAGCTGGGGTTTCATTGCACGTCTTTTGGAAATGGTTAGTTAGGAGAGGTCCGCAAATAGCTGGTAGTTGTGACGCTGAAATATTAAGGCATCTTTCTCTCTGGCTGCAGCCAGAAGTTGTTCTTTTGTTCTATAATAATGGAATTTAGCAATAATATCACGTGGAGGTCTATCTATATTTTCGGGCATAAGGGCTTGGTGGACTCTGTCGATTTCCAGGCAAGGTCAAGTGGTATACCTGGAATCACCTCCTGAAATAGCGCCGTTATAGTAGAATGCAGGTCTGTGATTGTTTCAGGTATGCCCCTGATTTGCAAATTGGACCTTCTGGTACGGTTTTCATAATCCTCTAATCTAGTTTGCGATGTTAAGTTCTCCTCTTTGAGCTGTTCCATTTCAGTCATGTAGTCCTGAGCAGAGTTTTCAATCACATAAACCCTGTGTTCCAATGCTGCAGTGTGGTTTCCCATTTCTCTTATTTCCTTAGTTTGGCTGCTGGTTATGTGCTCAGAGGTCTGCTTTAATGCTTTCTGTAGCATTCTTTCAAATTGCTTTATGATACCTGGGGAAGCAGAGGCTTCTTGTGAAGATTTCTGTGAGAAAATTATCTCTGTGTCTGACTCCCCTGAGGACACAGGCTGTGAATATTTTGGCTTGTAAGAGCACTCGGAGGTACTGGCGACTGAGAAGACTAGCGTCATTTTAGGCATGGCGTGAGACTGTGTATTGCCGCTGGAGGTGATTTTTACCTTCGTTCGGGTCCCCCCCCCCCAGTACCATTTCGTATCCCAAGTGTCCCACATGTCCCAGGTACTCAGAAGCTAGCTGGAAGAGCCGGGTCTCGTAAATGCCAGGGGGCTGTCTGTGAATGATTGCTTTTCTCCCTTCATGGAGCAGAGCTCTAACAGAGCATTACCGTCCCCATTAAGCTCTGTCCATGCACCCCCCCAAACTGATCTTTCAATCAATTGATCTATTTGCAATAAATCAACTAATCTCCTGACAGATTGCATCCTCTCTCTCCCTCCTCATCATGATGTGCTCATTTTAATATTATGCATTGTCTGTTATTCTCATTATGATTATTTAATTAACTCTCTTGTATATATATGTCTAATTGTGTATGCTTCCCCCTTTAATTTCCCCCCCCCCTCCTCCCTCCCTCCCTCCCTCTCCACGCCCCTTTTGTTTCACACCCCGCCCCCTCTAACCAATATTGTTTATGTTTATATATTTAATTTCTTTAACATTGTTCATTTATCTATATATGTATTCCTTGTTTCATCATTGATTCTTTTTTTGCGGCAAAAGTTATAATATGGCCATATACTTATTACTCTTTCTCATTCTGGCCACTCCCTCTTCATAGACTTTATATTGTAAACTCAAAATGTATCTGTTTGCTTGAAGAAGCAGCACAGCTGCCACGTCATTCGTTCCTCGTACACTCGAGAAATGTGTTGCATACCAGTGACATGATCTCTCCTTGCCTGCCTTCCAACTGCGCCCAAAGCCTCGTTTTGAGCTTCAGCTCCACCGCGGCCAGCTTTACCATCAAAGCGGTGGCTACAGCAAGCAACCAAGCACCCAGCAAGCAGGAACAGACAGACAGACCTGATGACTAGCCCCACGATGGGTTATTTTAATAACACACACGCTTACTGATAACTCCACAAATGTGAGTTGCCTGTACATGTGAATTGTGAATAAATTGTTTTACTTCTACACCCAGAGGAGCCTCTCTTCTTGTATCTTTCTTATTCTTGGAACAAGTGTTAAACCTTCTCTACACTATCCAGAACGCCAAAAATAAAGTTTTTGCTATAGCCACACTTTAGTTCCAATTTTCCTGTTAAAGTAAAACTTGTCACTCCTGACACATCTTCCCTCCACCCAAATCCCATGCCTCCATCAATGAATGAATGAATGAATGAAATACTTATATAGCGCACAATGCGAACTGAATCGCCTCTAGGCGCTGTGGCGAGCTTTGATCATCTGCTAAAAGAGGAAGGTCTTGAGTTTTTTCCTAAACGCCAGGTGATTTTCTTCCAGGCGGATGTTGATTGGTAGAGCATTCCATAGCAGAGGCCCTTGGACAGCGAATCTCCGATCACCCTTGGATTTATACCGGGCTTTGGGCACGAGGAGGAGGTTTTTGTTGGCTGATCAATAGTACCATATATTATGTATTTGGCTTGCAAGAAGGGATGGGTTCTACTCACATTTTTATGAAAACTTTAGATTTATACTAAAGTTCACTTGTCTACATCTCTGGTCTACTGATCATTTTGACAAGCAGTTTAATATAAAGATGCATTCTAGTTATGTAATTACTCTGCACACATGCTGTTGAATTTGCCAGATTTTCTATAGGTCTACTTTAAATGTAACATGTGTGTGCTTTCTGCTTTACTGAATAAAAATATCAGTTTACAGATTGATTTTATTTGTTGCCTGGAGTTGTGGAATTACTCATTACATAAAAACACTATAACTACCGCATTTATTGGTGTATAACACGCACAGGCATATAACACACAACCCAATTTAAGAGGGAAGCTTCAGGAAAAAAACGTTTTTTAAATAAACCACTTTGAAGCAAAATAATGGTCAGCGAGCATCAATGCAGCCTGATTAGTGTCCATCTCCCCCATCAATGCAGCTGCCTGATTAAGCCTCACCACCTCTCAATGCAGGAAACCAAGCCATAATCTCCTGTTTACTCGGCTCTCAGTCGGCAGTCACATACACAATCCCTTATATAAAGGGGGTGAGTGGCACCTCTCTATATATATATACATATATTTCTAATTTCATTTTACATTTATTTTTTTCATTTTTTTTGTATTTTATTTATTTTTATTTTCATTTATCTTTATTTTTACTTCCATTCTCATTTATTTCATTTTAATTTTGTTGCTGAGTTTTGGCGCTGGCCTTTGGGGTTGTGTATGGGCACCTTTGGGTCTATTTGGGTTGGTGCTTGGCGAACTGTCCATTGCCGCGCTGTGTGAGACTTGTGCCCCATTTGTCCCTGTTGATCGCGCTGTGCCTGGTGTTGTATTGTTTGCGTTCCAGTTACTGGAGCGTGGATACGACATACCAGGTCCCGGATATGACACCGTTAGTTCTCCTTTACGTTCCAGCCGCTGGAACGCAGATATGATACACCAGGCATTTCCAGATATGACTCCCATCGGGATTACATCATGTCCTGTGACGCCGGTTCCCACCCACGCTCCCATTGGTTGAGCGTGGACGGAGTGTGCAGTTCCTCCCTGGATATGATGTTGAGGGATGTTTACCTTCGATATTGTTTGGAAGTGAGGTTTGGAACGCAGATTGTTGTTGTCACTGCGTTCACTGCGACATAATCGCCCTATATAAAGAAATTGGGGTGGTAGATTATGTAAATATTCATTTATGAATGAGGTCTTGGTGCCATATGGGGGTGTGGGTCCTCTATATGGCCACTGGTACCCAGATATTAAACGTATTTACTTCCTGCTTCCGGTGTACATGCTGAAACGCAGGAAGTATGATCATTCTGGGAGGTGTGTGATCTAGTTTGTGTTTCTAGTTAGATCTTGATTTTGAGGCTCATACTAATAATGTTCATTATTATTTGATACAACATACAATTGGTCAGGTATGTGGCATTTGATGTATAGAGCTATGTAGAGTGTCCTATTTGTTTGCGTCCTTAACGTTGTGGGAGCACACTCATGGGTTAATCTCATGGGCAGTCATTTCCCATGGGCCTCTATTACTGCTTAATTATTTAGTTTATAAATTGTGGCAATGTGGGGGAGTCAGGTTATGCCCCAGTAGACGACTTTGTGGTCAAAACGCGTAGGTCCTGCATTTTTCTGCTCCCCACATTGCTATTTTTGTTTTTAAATACTTATCACATGATTTTTATGGACTAATTGTTTTTTCATATATCTAAATATTTTCAATAAACCATTACTGGTTGTATTTCACCATGAGAGGTGTTTTTTATACTTTTCTCTCCTATGGTGAGTCTCCATGAGATATTTGGTGTCAAGTTCTACAGCTGTTCACGGCTTGGAAGGCTTACTGACCTTCTTCAATCGGAAACCATAAGGGATTCAAGACGAGGAACCCTGAGGCGAACCATCATCTGGCTGGCTATACCTGGGTTGTGTGATCGGAGTTCCCCATAAGCCTTTATGTCACACTACTATACGATGGATGTGTCCAAACTATCCGGTAAGAGTATCCACCTTCATTAAATACTTCATAATCTGAGTCCAAGAATTTCTAAGGCCTGAGAAGGTTGGGAGTTCTTAACTTCATGTATGCCATTTGAGAATCTTGTATGTTCCACGATGGGAAGTACTCCATCTTTAAGTTTCGGTGGACTGGCTTCACGATTGTGAATATTCTCTTGGGACTCTACTGGACCATTGTTTATCATTTTTTTATTTATTTTTGTACACATACTTTTATATAGGTGCCTTTTAGCGCTGCACTTATTTTATTTATTTAGCATACACAGTCCCGCCTCAGCCATTGGCATTGGACCAGCTCCTGTGATAGAGAGCACACTGTGTGTCTGACGTGAGAGCCGAGTGGAGAGGAGATGACGGCTCGGTGAATTCCGCCAGCGCTCGTCCCCATCCTTCCCCTCCGAGGTACCCTGTCTGCATATAACATGCACCTGTGATTTGCCCCCTATTTTCAGGGGGGAAAATGCATGTTATAGGCCGATAAATATGGTATTTCTAGAAAAAATTGAAAACCCCAAACTTTATTTAGGATATATTCAAATAAATCTGACTAGTTGCTATGTTCATACTCTTTCCTTTAGTCTACTTTACACAAACATTCTAAATGAATTGTAGGGTTGCTCTGATTTGTGCTATGTCTTAATGTCACAGCTCAGGGAGCTTTCCAAGCAGTTTAATTCACAGCAGCGTGTTAGTCTATAGCCAGCAGCTAATTGACCTCAATTCCATCACTTTGAAACATACGTCTTTTTTTTATAGAGATCTGTAATGAAACTGCCTTAAATTGTTTTTAAACACAACAGCCAGTTTCTGATTGGCAAGCAGATGGCTGAAGACTAAGCACATAAATACGAAAAACAGCAAGACAAAGTATGGAATGAATGTATTAAGGTGGTTGTAAACCCTTAAAAACCCATTTGACCTACAGGTAAGCCTAGATTAAGGCTTACCTGTAGGTCCAAGAAATATCTCCTAAACCTATACAGTTTAGGAGATATTTACAAAAAGACAGGCACCGCTGTCTATGGCACATGCGCCGTAGACAGCGGCGCACAGGCACACTGAGCAGGCCGCAGATCACTGTGATATGCCGCTTGTGTTGGCTCCCGTGCGCATGCGGTTGGCAGTGCCTGAAGAGGTGGTGCTGGGAACAGTAGCCACAGAGAAGTGGAAACTGTTCACTGTATTTTTTCTACACACCAAGGTGGCTATGAGCACCTTCCTGCAAAGGGTCATTGCTAAATTCTCACTGAGAGCCTGTTAATCAACTAACTGGAGCCAGCAAGCAAGTGTGTGCAGGATGAAGTTGCTGAAGTTTTGCTACAGTCAAGTGGGCATCCCATAACCTCCCTTCCCTATCCAAGTTATTAACCCTCAATAAATAACAAAAACAAAGTCACGGACTGTTCTCTGACTCTGGAGTGCCTGTGAAAATTTGGTGTGCCTGGCTGTGCAGGAGTGGGGGATACCTGTTCATCTGCAGTAACAGTGTGCTACATGCAGATACAGTATGTCAAGTAGAAAAAGCTTGTTATCTAAATTTTAATACGGCAGGGGGTTTAATATGTGAAACCCCTACGTCCAAGATCCATAATCCACTCACAGAATCTTACTTTTTTTTACCCAGATTTCTTGAAAAAATTGCTCTAGCTGTCAGGCTGGATATTTTTTTCTAAATTCCATACCAGTTTGGGACTTCCTTCCTCAAAGTCACAAAATGAAGAACAACCATCACCACTATTGAAAGTGCAAAATGTGAAAATTAAAATAAAGGCTGACTCCACCATTTGAATCTCGTTACACTCATATTTGGAGTGTTACTGTGCTCCATCCGCACAACCGTGTCATTTATTCACAGAGGCCTGTGAATGAACTAAAAGAGCATAAGTCACTTTGACAGTCAATAGAACAAAAGTACTGTAAGCACCGCAGTCATGTCTATTGACACTTCCCCCAGCTCAGTAACGTAAAGCCTGTACCTCCGTATGGACAAAGACTTGGTGTTAGAATCGGCAAGGGTCAAGGATTCATTTGCAAAAAAAAATGCTGCTAATGTGGGTGCTGCTTATGATGAAAGCCACCCATTTCAATACCTGTTATAGTGGGTTCTATCCTAATTCTTTGTGCTAAAGGTTCAATGAGTAAAGTAAATAATAATGGCGAAAGTGGACATCCTTGACGAGTCCCCCTCAGTATATTAAACTCGTCCGATTTGTACCCTGCATATCTGATATAAGCTTTGGGATCTTGATACAAACTAGAGATCCATCGTAAAAAATGAGGGCCGAATCCCCATTTGGAAAGGGTATAGTTCATATATGACCAAGATACTGTGTCAAAAGCTTTCATAATATCTAAAGAAAGAAAACAAGTGGGAATACGTCTTTTTTTAGCGGCATGTGACAGGAGAGTTGCACGTCTAATATTATCTCCTGCTTGACGTAATGGAATGAAGCCCACTTGATCACGATGTATTAGATTGCCTATAATAGTATTTAATCTGTTAGCTAGAATTTTGGCTAAAATTTTTATGTCCAAATTTAACAACGAAATAGGGCGATAATTAGACCATATTGAATCGTCTGTGTGAGGTTTAGGGAGCATACAGATAATTGCAGTTAGGGTTTCTCTTCTAAAAGAATGACCTTCCAAAAGGGAATTAAAAGTGTTTGTCAAGACTGGAGATAGTGTGTCTACAAACGTTTTGAAATACAGCGCAGAAAAACCATCAGGACCTGGCCTTTTATTTAGTTTCAGATTTTTGATAACTTCCGATACCTCTATAATTGACACTGGTTCCTCCATCATTTCCATTTGTGTTTTAGATAGTGTCGGTAGAGATATATGAGAGAAAAAATCATTTGCTCTAGAAGGGTCCAACTCATTATTAGAAGAGTATAAATTTTTTAATTGTGTTTTGAATTTTTGTAATATTTTTAAAGGATTATTTGTGTATACCCCCCTAGATATTTTCAGACGTATCGGTTTCGTTGGGTTCTGGCAGGATTTTAATGCCCTGGCTAATAGTGTGTGAGGTTTATTCGCATTGATATATAAATTGTGTTGTGATCTCTTGATGGTTTTATCCGCTGCTTCAGTAAGGAATAGATCAAATTCCAATTTAGCTTTGTCAAGATTTATTTTAGATAAAGAAGAAGGGTTATTTTGGAATGCTGTGTGACATTTATTGAAATTTGTTTCTAAAGTCTGACAAAGGATTTTCCGATCTCTCTGTTGAATATGTTTGCTTGCTGTAGACATATGCCACGGAGAACAGGTTTGTGTGCTTCCCATAATGTAGTCGGAGAGACGTCAGGTGTGGAATTATATTTTATATAATCTTTGAGCGCAATTTCAATATTATTTTTATGAGCTGGATTTTTGAGTAGGAAATCTCTTAATATCCATGTTGGATCTTTTTTTTTTGGAATTATAGAGGCAACAGTAATGTAGCCTGCATATGATCGGACCATGGGATGGGAATAATATTTGTAGATATTATTTCTGGAATTAGCCCTATGGACATAAATATATGGTCTATCCTAGAGAATGAGCGATGAGGGAATGAGTAATGTGTGTATTGTCTCTTGGTTGGATTCAATTCTCTCCAAGTATCTACTAAGTTATGTTTTGTAATTAATTTTGATAAGAGTTGTTTGTCTGCTGTATGTGACTGTGGGATTGGTAATTTATCCAAAAATGGGAATATGGTCTGATTAGAATCTCCACATAGAATTGTAGTACCTATTTTGTGGTGTTCTATAGTTTGAAATAAATGAGAAAGAAAAGAAATAGGATTTTTGTTAGGAGCGTAGTATGATGTAATGGTGATAGCGGTATCAAGTAGGTGTCCTTTAAGAATCAAGTAACGACCTTCTGGATCCTTGATTTCCTTCATTAGTGAAAATGGTGTATATTGCGATGGAAAGCTATAAGCACGCCTCATTTTTTAGAGGAGGCCGAAGCTGTGTATACTTGGGGGTAGTCTTTACTGAAAAATTTGGGAGTGGATTGTGACGCAAAATTAGTCTCTTGGAGGCAAACTATATGTGCTTTCTTGGATGAAAATGTGCGGAAGGCTTTAGTGCGTTTGTGTGGAACGTTTAGTCCCTGAGTATTTAATGATATGATGTTTAATGGGGCCATGGAGTTGGGAAAAGTAAATATGTGTTGGTGTTTATGTTAGAACGTGTGTCATATAAGAAATTATTTGTCTCCAGAGTATAGGGGTGGAAGGAAAGGAGATAATGACTGAAAAAGAAAATACAATTAATATACAATATTGAAATATATCTTAACATATCTATGTTCTTAATGTGTCCGTTGGGAGGAGAAAATCTCTCCCTCCAAGGGTACATGAGCCACTGTCAACTGCCCGGTGTACACCGAGCTGCTGAGGGTAGCAAGAGAGGGTGCAAGGAACTTCCCTGCAGGACACCAAGAGCCAATCATATAATTTCATTTTTCAAGCAAAAAATAAAAATGTAAGATTAAGGCAACCTCAGAGACAAAGAAGAGAAGAGAGAGAAAAAAAAGTTATAATAAGGTGCCTAAATTATTAGGAACATTTCTTAAATAAGGAATGATAAAAATATTGATTGGAAGTCAGAGAAAAAACTCGGCAGTAGCCATTCTGTTGAAAAGGCAAGATAGTAGCCTCAGTACAAGTGTTTATCAGTCCATAGTGTCAGCCAGATCTGGAGGTGGAGATTGTATGCAACTTTTTTTCTGTGGATTGTAGTCTTCTTCTCTTCTGGAAGCAGAGGAGGGAGTATCAGCATATGAGGATGATTTTTGGAGAGTGTCCGCAGCATCTCTTGATGGGTTTATCATCCCTAGTTTCTGTAAAGTAGTTTGCAGGTCCTTAGCTGTTCGGAACATATATTTGCGACTTTGGAAAGTAAAACACACTGAGAAAGGAAAGCCCCATTGGTAGATTATGTCATTTCGCTGTAATATTTGCAGTAGTGGTTTCAGGGTTCTTCTTTTGTTGACTGTAATCTGTGAGAGGTCTGTGAATAATTGATATTTATGACCCTGGAAAATTAGGGGATCTTTATTTCTAGCTGTATTTAGCAGTAGTTCCTTAGTGCGGTAGAAATGCAATTTTGCGATAATGTCACGGGGAGGACCATCTGTTTCCTTTGGTGCTAGGGCTCTATGAACCCGGTCCATTTCAAGACGCTCTAGTGGGATAGCTGGTTGTAATTCTTGAAAAAGTGCAGTAATAGCACCGTTTAAATCAGTCACAGATTCGGGTATTCCTCTAATACGTATATTGGAGCGTCTTGCACGATTTTTGAAATCCTCCAATTTGGATTGTAATATGTCATTTTCCTCTTTAAGAAAATCAATTTCTGAGGCAATGTTAGATGTATAATTTTCCAGATCGTCTGCTCTAATTTCCAGTGCTGATGTACGCTGACCAAGTATTCTAATTTCTTTGGTAAGGTTTGTGGTGATGATATCTGCAGTGGTTTTTACTGATTTTTGAAGCAGATTTTCTATTTGTTTCAGCGTTACAGGAGGGGATAAGTCTTTTTGTGTGGAAAGTTCTAAATTCTCCAGAACTGACATATTTTTCTCAGGTATTTGGTTAGAGAGACTATGTGCCTTTAATGAGAGAACATCTTTATGTAAAGCAGCAGAAGGGGCTGTCTGTATGTTCTCCTCACTGTGTCTCCCCTCAGAGGGGGAGGGTTTCAGTGCCATACTGCTGTGTGTGTGAGGCGGCGCTTTCTTGTTAATTTTCTGCCTCATGAGTCTCCTCTGACCCCCCCGAATGTCACCAATGTAAGGTAGGGATATTTATCTACCGTTTGGTATGATATATATGCGGAGGGTCAAGTTACCTCCGCCGTTATATGGCTCCATTGTCCTGCTGAGAATGGAGCTCTAATCCAGCATTACCTCTCAGCTAGGCTCCGCCTTCTCCCTCCCTTTTCAACATTTGACTTTTCAGAAAATGTTGTGTTCTGAAGAGACTTTATGGGGTGATTTGTCTTTAATGAACAGCTTTCATTAGTGCTAGAATCAGTGGGAGGAAAATAAGAATCAGTGGAATAATAATTGAGCACGGTGGGACATTTGGCATTTATGGAAATGTGTTCTGAAGAGACTTTAGGGGTCAATTTCTCTTTAACCCTTTCATGACTAAGCCTATTTTTGGCATTTGGTGTTTACAAGTTAAAATCCATATTTTTTGCTAGAAAATTACTTGGAACCCCCAAACATTATATATATTTTTTTAACAGAGACTCTAGAGAATAAAACGGCGATTGTTGCAATATTTTATGTCACATGGTATTTGCGCAGCGGTGTTTTAAATGCAACTTTTTGGGAAAAGGGACACTTTCATGAATTAAAAAAAAAAAAAAACAGTAAAATTATCCCATTTTTTTGCATAATGTGAAAGATAATGTTACGCCGAGTAAATAGATACCAAACATGTCACACTTTATAATTGAACGCACTTGTGGATTGACGACAAAGTACGGTACCTAAAAATCTCAATAGGCGACGCTTTAAACATTTTTTACGGTTACCAGGTTAGTGTTACAGAGGAGGTCTAGTGCTGGAATTATTGCTCTCGCTCTGACGATTGCGGCGATACCTCACATGTGTGATTTGAACACCGTTTACATACGCGGGCGCGACTTCCGTATGCGTTTTCTTTGCTTCGCGAGCTCGCGGGGACGGCGGGCGCTTTAAAAAAAAATGTTTTAATTTTTTTATTTATTTTAAAATGACTAAATTGTTTTAAAAAAAATAAATTAATTTGATCACTTTTATTGCTGTCACAAGGAATGTAAACATCCCTTGTGACAGTAATAGGCGGTGACATGTACTCTTTATGGAGGGATGGGGGGGTCTAAAAGACCCCCCATCCCTCCCTTACACTTCAATGTATTCAGATCGCCGAAAACGGCGATTCTGAATACCGGATATTTTTTTAAAACCGGCGCCATTGGCAGCCGAATAAACAGGAAGTGACGTCATGACGTCGCTTCCGTGTTTACTATGAGGAGACTGGAACGAAGCCGATTACGGCTTCGTTCCAGTACCTCCCCAGCGGCCGGAGGCATCGCACCAGGAATCGGTGCTCCCGATCGAGCGGGAGCACCGGTAACAGTGGCGGGAGGCGGCGGGAGGGGGGGACGTCCCCTCCCGCTCCTCCGGCATAACAGCCAAGCGGCTTTTAGCCGCATCAGTTGTTATGGCTGGATAGCCAATCGCCTGCTGAAAAAAACAGTACCGGGATGATGCCTGCAGGTGCGGTATACCCCCCGGAAGCCGAGTACGCACATCTGCGTACGCTCGGCGGGAAGGGGTTAAAGTGGAGCTACACTATGTATGAGCACCACAAACCAAAATAACAATTTAATTAATTTTCAATATTCAAAGAAAACTTCCCTATCCATCTATATCTGCATGCTTTATTTTGCTGAGAAATCACTTACACAAACGCTCCCTAACATTTCCGGCCTGTGGCCATCTTGGGAAAGGGCAGATGATTTATGTAGCATTAACTTCCTGGAATCCATCTGCCCTTTAGCTCAGACATGCAGACAGGAGGATGCGCTTAGCTGAGAAAGCCTATTTCTGTCTGTGATCCAGTGTTGATGAAAATATTTTCGTCAACTAAATTAATTCTATTTTAGTCTACTAAAATACGACTAAAATGAGTCAGATGACTGAAATATGACTAAAACTTTGAGTATAATGGGATTTTAGTTAAAAGACTATGACTAAAACTAAATCAAAATGTCACTTTAAAATTAACAATGCACTACCACATAAGTAGGGGGGCTCTACTAAGCTGCTGAAATAAAAAAAATAATAAGAAAAAGTATTTTTTTTCCCTTAATATTTTATGTTAATATATTCAGGTAATATGTGCAATGGAATTACAGCCAATAGAGTTTACAATTTTGTTTTTTTATTATTGTTGAACTACTGTTTGTTAAAGAGGTTTTGTACAGAAAATTGCAAGTTCATCTTATTCAAATGGCTTTGGAACATAGATGCAGTTATGACCATTGAAATAAAATAATATGCAGTATTTAACTTTTATTTTTAATGTTTATGCCGACTTCCGGGCTCTCCTCCCGTGGGAGTAGGCATGTTTATCGGCTTCGCAATGGTTCCTGGGAACTTTTTTAGCTATTTCCCAGGAGGGGGACACAGTCATGCCGAAATCTCGTGAGATTTCGGAAGGAGGACGCCGGTCACGTGACGAGGGCGTGTCCGAAATTGTAATTTTAAAAGTGGGCAGGCAGCTCTATCTGCCATTACCACTATAGCACACGAGGCAAGAGGAAGGAAAACAAAGAGGACAGTCAATGAGCATGTGCGAGATGGAGCGGTGGATGCTGGGAGCTCAGCGTCATCACATCCAGGAAGTAAATGCCTGTGGGCTTCTAACGCCCACAGTGAAAATAAAAATATTAAATAAAAAATAGCAATGAAATCGTCACGCAGGGGGTTAAAAAGACGCCGATCGTGACTGCAAAGACACCATAGGAATCGCCCACCAGTGACACAGGTAAAAAAAAAAAAAAAAACGGCAGCGGAATCCCGCTTTAAAAAGCAATATTTTTGTTTATGAAACTTGGTTTTATTTATGAAGGATGTTATATAATCACAAAGGCTAACGCCTTGTGATGTCAGGAGACATTTGGCACATGTGTATGTCAGTCAGTCCGTTCAGGGGGGCTTCTGCCGGACGCGCATGCTGCACAAACCAGCAGCCGTTCGACTCCCGATCAGCGCTCTCAGCCAATGGCAGAGAGCACTGATTGGAGTGTTCTAATGGGTTTTTTTTTTTACTCCTATCAGAACACAACAGTTAAGTGGGGGAGATTACTGGACTAACCTTGCATGGTTAGTACAGTATCTCTAACCAGAGCTGACAGCTTTTTTTCATGCAACCTCCTTGTGACTTGTACAGGAAAACACAGAAGCTGCTCATATTGCTTTTTGCTCCTGTCAGTATGTTTCTTGTTTTTAATCATGTCCACATTGGGTTTTATTTAGATGTGATTCGGGGTGTGAAGCCTTGCTTTTACATGCTGAGTGAGTGGGCTATTCCCTAGTGATAGTATTAAACAAAAATAAAAGCAAACAAACACAACATCGTATTCAGGACCCACATATGCCACAAGTTTAGGTTACCTCTGTGTCACCAATTTACAATTTTGAGAAACGTCACCATTTTGCAAGTGCCTGCAATTTGAGCCTGGCAATATTTGTTCAGTAGATGTGTCCTGCTGTACATTATTATTGTCCCAGGCAGGCTGGCTGAATTAAAAATTGCTAATATTCTGAAATCTAAAATACACATGAAGCGGTCTGATTTCCCGAACAGAGACTGCACATAATGGCTGATGATTTCTACCAAGCTCCTTAGATTTTTCAGTTACATTTTGGTCAAGTTGCAATAGTATTTAAAAAAAAAAAAAGAGGAATTTTGACTTGCAGAACCTGTAAATCTCATATCTTGGAGTACAGTACATACAGGACACAGGAAAGGTACTAACAGACCCTGGGTTTAAGGCTTGTACCTTCAGGTGACTGGACATTGACAAAGCCTTTGAGGATACACCCCCTGCATGTCTCCCCTATAACCTTTCCCCACTCCATGAATTCTCAGTTTTGTAGCAAGCAATGCAAGGTAACCAACAAATAGATGAGAGTGTGGTCTGGGTCTTGTACTGTACTCCAAGATATGGAGATTACAGGCAGGTCAAAATTCCTCTTATCTTAATATTACAGCCCAGGACACAGGCTAAATATTCATAGATCCTGGGACATCTGCAAGCAATGGATGAGCAGGGTGGGCAACAACTAGGAAACAGAACTGTACCAATAAGCTCAACAACAGGGAAGACAAGGACTCAACTTCAGAGGGCCGTTGCAAGAATCTTTTGGATGAAAGCTGCATCCACAGAAGATGGAGGCCTCACACAGCTGGGCTACTGAGGTATGGTGCCAAAATGCCCAGGAAACTCTCACTGATCTGGTGGACTGAGCAAACAAAAGTGCAGAAGTGCAGTACAGTGTACTTGAGAGAGTAAGCTATAGCAATCATATTTCTTATCCATCTTGCAATGGTGGACTTGGTAGCAGGAAGTCCCCTGGAAGTTCAAGGGAACAGGACAAAAATCCATCTGTCCAATCGATGCTGTAGCTTTGAGGTAGACTCTAATGGTTCTGAGTGCATCCAGGCTACGAAGACAGATTTCCTTTGGAGAAGCACATTAGGATAACAGGACTATTCCCTCATTACTTTGAAAGGCTGATACTACCTTAGGAAGAAAGGATGGTTTTGGGCACAGTACAACTTTATCTGTGTGAAGTATGAGGAATGGCTCATTATAGGAGAGGGCCTCCAACTCAGAGGCACCTCGGATCGACGTGATAGCAACCAAAAAAGCTCCTGCAGGAAAGGAGAACATCCCTGTTCAAAGGTGGTTTCTGCAAGGCAGAAGGAACTAAGTTAAGATTCCAAAAAAAAAAAAACCACAAGGGGCTGCAAGGAGGCATAATGCAAGATACTAATTGAAAAAAGGTTTTTAAAAGGGAGAGTGAAGCTCGAAGCAAGAGGTTTTTGAAAGACAATGAACAAGGCCAGAACCTGTCCTTTCACTGTGCTAAAGGCCAGGTTCTAGTTAAGACCTGATTGTAGGATGGCCAAAATGTAGGGTAAAATGTAATCTCCGGGATTGAAGTGCCTGTGTTCGCACCAGGCAAAGTAGGATTTGTAGGTATGATAATATATCTTCCTGGAAGTAATTTTTCTTGCTTTTAGCAAGGTAGGAACAAAAAACTCAGAGGCTTCTTATAAAGAATATCTAAACCCAACATTTCAAATTCCTGATATGTGCCTGCTGTACACCATGTACTTGTGTCAACAAGTATCCAGTTTCCTTTGTAATGCTTCCTCTCAAAAATCATCATATATATATATATATATATATATATATATATATATATATATATATATATAGTGATATTGGGGTGTTTAGCTCAATTGGTAGATGCATTTTTTAGTCCACATCAGGCAGGCGTTGATGGTTAAGGGCCTGGTAGCCCACGTTTATTATAAGAAAAACAAAATATTAGTCCATCCAGTAATCCCACGCAGGGGTCCAAGCTTAAATTAAATACAGAAAAATCCAAACGAAAATGCTAGCCCACCTGGCTACTCTTCAGCAGTAGTGCTGCTATAGGTACTTGCCCCTCAAACGAGCTGCTTGGATACACACAGTCTTAGGCTCCTTGGACGCACACAGCTTCAAGCCCTTTAACACACAGTTTTGGACTCCTTGTATGCACACAGCTTCAACCCTTCAACGCACACAGCTTTGGGCTCTTTGGACGCACACAGCTTCAACCCTTCAACGCACACAGCTTTGGGCTCTTTGGACATGCACACAGCTTCAAGCTACTCCACTCCACCATCCCTCACACTCCATTCCCAACAGCCCTTTGTTTTATGGCCTGTGTGCAGCTGGGCACACACCCTGCTCGTTATCATCCAGACCTGGACACAGGGTTGGAGATCCCTTTTTCCTCCAATTTCACAGGGACATAGCCTCGCTCTGTCACATATCCCTCCCCCTTGTTTCGAACCAGAGGGCGAAACACATTGTTTCCTTTTGGCACCTATGTGCCAACTACACCTTACAGAAGTCAAACCCTGTCCAACCTCACTTCTCCTAAAGGGGAACTCAACCCACCACTTCCATTGGTGCCTCTCTCTTTGCCCCCCTGTCACTCTGTAATGGGTTTTGAGATCTTCCCGACTCTTCTTCCAGGTGCATTTCCATAAGGACTTCTTCTCCTGAAATTTAAACAGGGTACCCCTGGTCTTTCTACCAACCCTTCTGCCTCCACGCTTCAAGTTTCCTGGTTTCCCCAAAACTCTCTCAGCATTACTGTTCTGAGACTGTAGGGGGCCTATTTCTATAATGTTTATAACGGGAACCTGCCTCTTATTTCTGGTACCTGACTCAGCAGTCACTAATTGTTTACCAGTTTTACCTGTACCTTTGGACACCACATTATCATGTACCATTAACACATTACTTGGTTCATCATTGACAGACATATTCAAAACAACATTAGACCTCTCAATGTTCCACATGTCACCAATGCCTTTTTTTTCAACATATGCTAAGGTAGAGTCCACAGAGGGCCCACATACTGGAGGGCCGTCATCACCCACAAGAACCACACAGGACGTCGCCTCCCCTGGTAGCTGTTCTACCACTTGACCTGTTCTGATGCCATCTGTATTTTTATCCACCTGAACAGGCAAGCTCTTGTCTGATCCATATACAATTTTTATCACGCTCCTTGTCCATTCCCCTGTCCCGGGGACCTTATTAGGTTTGTCACCTAAACCAACCATTGGACTGGGGACCCCAGTCTTTTTAACCACCTTTGTTTGAACCCTGGTCAGGATCTCTGCTGCTTTCAGGTCCACACATGGCCCTTCCACCTCATGTGGTTTTTCTACTGGTGCAGTATACGCGCCCTTCACCAACTGACTAGCACCACACTGGACCATAGCAGCAGAAATGCTTCCCATCTGGCTGTTAGGAGGTGTAACCACAGACATTTTAGGCTTAATTTCAACTTCTCCAAAGTCTGTCTCAAATATTTCTTCTGGACGTAGTGCAGCAGCATACGTAGCAGCAACTTTTAACAAAAGTAGCAAATTTAGGAATAAACCATTCCTGTCCTGTTTTGCTTTGCTCTGTACAGCCTGCCATACAGTGCTCCACCTAGTGGTACGCCGCAGTACCAGACCATCAAACTGTGGAGGAGACACACTAGTATAGATTGGCTGTACATCCCAAAGGTCAAGCATCTCTTTTAATGCTTGGGTTAATAACCAGACCCTTGACTCCAGACCTAAGTCCTTCCTGGGGATTTTCATGACACTGGGGATGCAGAGAGACTCACTTGCTGAGACTTGAAAAGTTGCGACGGTTAACGGAACCTCCTCGCAGCTGGAGGTAAACACAGCCTGGTGCTCCACCAGAGCGCTGCCAATTGCTGGACTCATACCCAACTTCTCAGGCTCAGCATCAGTGAACTGCTCCAGAACATTACCAGTGACGTCACGTTGACACTCCATGCCAACCTCAGTTTTGTGGGTCACGGACAATGTCTCTGCTGTGCCTTTATTTGGTTCATCCTGCTCACCAGGGTTAACCCCTGCAGCAGCCACCGCGCCCTCAGGTACAGGCTGTTCTGCAGCCCCTCCTGCTGGCCCAGCAGAAACCGTGTCCACCTTATTTTTGTGCATAAACGCCTTATCTATCAGGGAGATAAGATTTTCACCCCAACTATTCCAATCTATTGTATGCGAGCTCCCTTCTGCGGTACTCCTCAGCACCGATCCTTCTGCCCAAGGAGACACATAAGAACAGACTGGCTTAGTTACAGACTCATTACACCAGTCATTGTAAATCACGTCAGACTGTGGTAGCACAGGTTGCAATACACCATATTCACCACCTTTCTCTGCTTGCATTTCATAAGCCTCACACACTTTTGCATTTTTCACAGGTTGTGTTAATCCACCATTTACCTGCACATTTTTAGTACTAGCAGCTTGCACTAACACATTACCATTACACGGTACAGTTCCATTCTGTCCCACCAGAGTGACATCGCAGTTGTCCAGGGCAACCTCTGACTCCAACACATGAAGTTCCCTGGAGATTCCTGTGGACAACTGTGCTGTCTTACCACCAGTTGCTACAGGCAACGGCCCATTTTTGATAACCCCAGGTTCTTTCAGAGCAAAAGTTTTCCCAACAGCATTAAACTTTTCATTAACAGTAACACTTATAGCATTTGTTGCATTTGTAGGCTGTCCTAGCCCATGGTCAACTTGAGCCTGATAGTCATTAGACACAACACTTTTAGTCATCAACACAGGTTCTATTTGGATTTTAACCCTTGCATTCCCACTATATAGGGAAAAGTCATTCTCAAGTGCACATTCAGTGGCCCCACTAACTGGGGTCACTCTCACATCATCATGGACAGTCTCGTAACCAGTCCTTTTATACATGAAATCAGCAGTTCCAGCCATCATTTCATTAAAGACAGTCTTACCCACCGCAGTAGTTGGGGTCACCATCTTCATTTGAGTACGTCGTCTTATGCACCAGTCCTCTGCTGCACTTTTACTGGCCAACTCCTCCTGGTGGCCATGGGATGAAACTACAGCAGGCATCTCCCACCGTTTAGCACCCCCTGCAGGCACAACAGGAAACTTCTTGTTGCTAGGGGTGACTGCAAACATATTTTCACCGGAATCTGGGCCTACCGACAAAACTTTCTCAGCAACATTATCTCCAGCCGTATTCCACAACCTAGGGCAAGAAAACATGCCATGCCCCAGCTGGCCACATTCCAGGCATGGTACTGGACGATTTTTTCCCAAAGCGATTCTCTCCTGGTGATTCCCAGCTGGCCGGAATGCACAGGCCTCTTTGTGGGGACGCTGAACCAAACCTTTACTGCAGCTCCTTTCAGGCATAAATTTCACTCCGTTTGCCATGGGAGACCGCACTCTCCCAGCAGAACTTTGCTGCTCTCTCCAACATGATAAATTAGCTCCTCCTTAAGCCACTTTCCACGATCCTTATTAGACATAGCCCATGGTACAGAGACAGCCCGTCTGGCTTCCTCTGCGTTGCTATGGGCAACCACTCTCATCCTCAGCCTTTGATCAGCCTCGCTCCTTGCATATAGCATGGGCTTCTCTCTGCTGGATTCTGTCTCATGCTGTGACACATTCACATCTTTCACAATAGCTGTTTTAACTGCATCAGCTTTGCCAGGGGCAACAACAGCCCTCTTCCAGTTATGGACATCCAGCGGCTTTCCCCTTGCACTGAGGGTTGGCTTCCTTTCCTCTGTAGCTTGGTTCAGTGCTGCTAAATGCCGCTTGCACCAATCCACTGCAGATTCAAATGCTGGTGGACTCTCCATAATAGCAGTCACCTGTGCACTCATTGCACCAGTGTTGCTAGGGACAACCCCAGCCCTTTTTCTCCTTGATACACTCTGATCAGGTATGTATGGGGCTTGTTCGGGCGGTAACAACCCCTTCAACCACAGAGCTCTGTCTCTCATTTCAGCAAACCTTGCCTCTTTTAGGAGCTTTGACCGCCCCATACTTAGAGACTCCAGAACAACTTTAAACAATCCAGGAAAATGAAAGTGTCTCTTTTAAAGCAAGTTGCTTTTCTCTTCATGCAAGCTTTCCTCACCTGCACATTGCACACACTGATTGTGCTGTCTCATGCACACAAACACAGTTCATAGCAAGAAAAAAAAAAAAAAATATATATATATATATATATATATATATATCAAAAATGCATAGATCAGTAACAATGTGGACTCCCAATATTCCACCAATATCCAATAGAAGAAACAATGGGACATGTTCTCCAATGCAAAATGTATTTATATCAAATGCTCTTCAAGGTATAAAATGGTTACATGCTACTGTACAGTTACAGGTGTATCACACTAATTCAATTATCACTGTTACTAAAAAAAAATATTTAACCTGTTATCATACCTTGAACTTCCTCCAAAACTTAAAATTAAACATCATTAGTACATAATCATCATTCATCTAATCATTAATTTATTAAGTAAAAGAAAAAATTAAGTTCTTATATCAATTAACTAGTAATGAGGCTAATCATCATTGAAGGAGAAGGAAAAACTCAGTTCTTATATCAATCAAATGATAATGAGGTTAATCATCATTGAAGGATCAATTAGAACACAAATTAGAAAACATTACACAAAAATACACACAAAATGCACACAGTTACAAAACAAAGCCCTCAATTTCATTAAGACTGTCTGTCAGCCAAAGTCTGTCTGCGGATGGATTCCATATATCCTGTCCTGTATCGTTCCATTCAGCCTGTAAGGAAGCATGAAATATATCTGTTCTTATAAGCTTATGAGAGATTTAAGTTATAATCCCTATTCATTTCCTCTGGGTGCAGGGACCTCAATTTATGTATCCACCATACTTCTCTTCATTTTACTTTGAGTATCCTGTCACCCCACCCCTCCGCTCTCTAGGTACCTCCTCTAGAATCATAAATCTTAAGTCTGAATTACTGTGGCCCTGTTCAAGAAAATGCCTAGAAACTGGTAAACCTGGCTGCTTATGCCTAATAGTACCGCAATTCTGGACATTCCTATATTAATTTTTTTGTGTAGTTTCACCAACGTACATCAGATTACAAGGACATGTTAAAATGTAAATTGCATAAGAGGATTGACAAGTGTGAAAACCTTTCACCACTACCTGGATGGATATAATGATCACTCTTCATCAATAAGTTACACTGAATACAATTCAGGCAAGGAAAACAACCATTCCTCTTTTTACCCAAAAATGGAATTTTTGACTGATGCTTACTCGGCCGGTATTCAGACCTTACTAATGAATCTCTAATTGTCTTTTTCCTCCTATAAGCCTTCACTGGTAACTGCCGAAATTCTTCTGAGGGTAAGCCCATCTGAGCAATGGCCAGTGTCTTTTAATAACACTAAAAAAAATCCTCACTATAACTGTGAAATTGAAAAATAAAAGGTAATCTCCTTACCTCACACTTACGTGTGCCTCTAATTACCTTCATCTCATCCTGTAGAAGTTTCCTATGCTCTTGTGCAATAATATTTTCAGGGTATCCCCGCTCTCTAAACTTGTGACACATATCATCCAATCTGATCTTTCTCACAGTCATGTCACTAATAAGTTTTACCCTACAGAGTTGACTCCTCACAATCGATCCATTGTCTCAGAGAGAGAATCATTTTTTTTTCCCTTCAGCACAAGCTTTGGACAAAATTCATAATAGTGACTTTTTACACAAATTAAAGGAGTTTTCCCTATGTCAAGACAATGAACTGCTGGTTACCTGGGATGTTGTGAGTCTGTACACATCCAATCCACATTCAGTGAGGGAGAGTGAGAAATTCTCTGAGTCACAATTATTATTGTTTGGAAAGTTATTTCAGATTGTTTTGTCGAATAACTATTCTTTATTTAAGGACCAGTTCTTCATGCAGCTAAAAGGATTTGCGATGGGCCCTAATGTTGCCGCGCCATATGCCTATGCTTTTATGAATTACTTTGAACACCAATATATATTTCCTCATGATTTATTCAAGATGCATTGTGCCACCTGGTGGTGCTTCATTGACAATATTTTGTCATATGGCGGAGAAACATCAAGTCTTTGAAAAGATTTGATACAATGTTCAATGATTGCTGTCCTGAAATCCAATTTAAAATGAATTTAGGGGGTAAGTCTGTTCCTTTTTTAGACACCAGGATCAGAGTCACATAGAATCTGATCTATACAGTATATGTAACCTCACAAACTGTTGGTATTCAAATATTCCACCCCTTATTTAAACACCCACCACTGCGCCTAGACAGAGTCTGCTATCTCAACTAAAGCTGCCACTTGGAAAAATGTAAAGTGCAAAAAGTATTTTTACCTTTTAAAACTAAAGACAGAAAAAAAGGAAAAATAGTGGCGCTTATATATAAATTATAACTATCTCTTAAAAAAAGGTGACACCAAATTAAATGGTATAAAAAACATGTGTGGATAAAGAATTGTATCACCATGTGACAAGTGGACCAAATAAATGTGCCAAATAATTGTGTACAAAAGAAAAATATCAAAACAAAGTTCATGAAGTGTCCAAAATATCCTTTGAAATAATGTGTCTTCTTATTCCATCCACCACACCAAAGTGATAAGTGACTCCTCTCCCTTAGGAAACACACTCACCGACTCTTAGTGCCTGCACTTTCGTATCAGGCTCAATCGCTTTTAAACCAAACAGCAAATAGTGAATTGATACTCCAATCATCCACTGTGCAAGTTCAGATATTCCACATGTAAAATAATAAAGGTGCTCCAATAGTGTAAAACCGTATAAACCAATTTATTAAAAAAACACAGAAAAACTTCATCCTTTACACTAACATTTCACAACTCACAAGCCAGCGGATTAATATCAAAATCACAGCAAGCCTCTCTCCTGAACAGCACAATGTTGGACTTTGGCCACGGCAGACCCAAGGTGTGTGAGCATATCAGCGTTAATCTCACCCCCTCCTCGGTGCCCGCACACAGATTCAAATCACAACTTCCTCGTTCAGCTCCAAACGCTACACGTTAATGGTGATAATTGCTGCAAAGTCACGCCCCTGACGTTTCGTCATACACTGACTTCCTCATGTGTAATTGGGTGTATTTTTGTGTAATCTTTTCTAAATTTTGTTCCATTTGATCCTTCAATGATGATTAGCCTCATTATTAATTGATATAAGAACTGAATGTTTCCTTCTCCTTCAATGATGAATAGTCTCATTACTATTTAATTGATATAAGAACTGAATTTTTCCTTTTGCTTGAGAAATGAATGATAATTATGTACGAATGATGTTTAGTTTTAAGTTTGGAGGAGGTTCAAGGTATGATAACAGATTAAATTGTATTTTGAGTAACAGAGATAATTGAATTAGTGTGATACACCTGTGAGGCTGCACCCTGTAGAGCTGGTTCACACAGGGGCAACACGACTTTTGGAGGCAACTTGGACACGACTTCAACACGACTTGGGGCGACTTACAACACGACTTTAAGTCGCCCCAGGCTAGGCAACTTTTGCAGTGGCCAATCAGAGAATGAGCTCTCAAGGGGGAACTCCACTCCAAATAAAAAAATAAAAAAAACGGCGTGGGTTCCCCCTCCAGGAGCATACCAGGCCCTTAGGTCCGGTATGGATTTTAAGGGGAACCCCCTATGCCGAAAAAACGTTGTGGGGGTCCCCCCAGATGCATACCAGACCCTTATCCGAGGACACTACCCAACCGGGCAGGAAAGGGGGTGGGGACAAGCGAGTGACCCCACCCCAAAGCACCTAGTCCCATGTTGATGAGGACAAGGGCCTCTTCTCGACAACCCTGGCCGTTGGTTGTCGGGGTCTGCGGGCGGGGGGCTTATCGGAATCCGTGAGCCCCCTTTAATAAGTGTGAGAGTGATAACACCAGATTTAACACATCTGCTCCCCATTCAAACCTGAGACTTTGTAACACTAAGGAGTCACATGACACCGGGGAGCGGAAATGGCTATTTTGGCATTCTCACTTAGGGTTGTACTGACTCTTGTTGCCAGCGGTTTAGACATTAATGGCTGTGAGTTGAGGTATTTTGAGGGGACAGCAAATGTACACTGTTATACAAGCTGTACACTCACTACTTTACATTGTAGCAAAGTGTCATTGCTTCAGTGTTGTCACATGAAAATATATAATAAAATATTTACAAAAATGTGAGGGGTGTGCTCACTTTTGTGAGATACTGTATACATACACACAGTATATACATTGTATATATATACACACACACACAAATGTTTTGCCTTTCATTTCTATTTTTAACTGGATGGGTTGTATTATAAGATGAGGGTTTATACTTCAAGAGCCTTGAGATATCAGATCTTGCCTGTTGGGAAAAGTTCAGGGACCATCTGCTAAAAGTCTGAGTATACCAGGTTTTTCTGGGCCAGTTTGGTGCAATTAGTTTGTTGTTGAATATGGAGGCTAGGGTGTCTACATCCAGAATCCCCGGAATTTTGACACATCAAATTGAAGATAACTGGGTACGGGGCCCATTCCTCTTGACCGAGGCAGTGGAAGCAGAGGTAGTCAATTTTCCAGTTTTCCACTTCTGGGATGTGGACTGCAGGGATCACTGGACAGTGGATTTATATCCATAAGGTTATTTGGCTTGCTTCCTTCAAAGATGCATGATTGCTGGTGCCTTCTTCATGATTGATGTAGGCCACAGTCATAGCATTGTCTGACTACACCCTGATTGGGTGTCCTCACAGAAGGGTGGCATAATTTTAAAGCGCCAACTGAATTGCTGTGAGCTCCAGGATGTTAATGGAGAGCTTGGGTTCCTCAGGTGGCCATGTTCTCTGGAACACTCCTCCCCAGCTTCAAAAGATGAGCATCTGCTGTTATCCCTTTCCATTGATAGGAAAGGCAAGAGATCCCTATTGTTAAGGCTGAGTTTAAAATCCACCAAGATAAGGAGTTCCTTGCTTGGCTGGTCTGGAGCATGGGTAGGTCAAGCCAAAGAACATGACTGCTTCAGATCAACAGGATGTTGTGTTGGAGAGCTTCTGAAAGAAACTGGGCAAATGGTACAACCTCAAACAATTATTTTATGAGACCTAGACCTCTCATGCAGAATCTCAATTGTGGATTATCACTTGGATCTCAATTTCTGAGTGGGCTCTAATGTCCCGTACACATGATCAGAAATTCCGCCAGCAAAAGTCAGATGAGCGATTTTGGTCAGAAAATGCGATTGTGTGTATGCTCCATCAGACTTTTGTTGACGGAATTTTGGCCAGCAAAAGATTGAGAGCGGGTTCTCAATTTTTTCGGTCGGAAAACGTTTCGATCAGAAATTCCTAACGTCTGTACATATTTCGATGAGCAATATTCCTACGCATGCTCGGAAACAATTCGGCGCATGCTCGGAAACAATTTGATGCATGCTCGGAAGCATTGAACTTAATTTTCTCTGATCATCGTAGTGTTGTACGTCACCGTATTCTTGACAGTCGAAAGTTCAGCGAACTTTTGTGTGACCGTGTGTATGCAAGCCAAGATTGAGCGGAATTCCGTTGGAAAAAACGTGTGTACGGGGCATTCGAGAAAATATATTTTCTGTAAGGAAAACTTCTGCTTGGGATATGTCCAAGACCATACCTAAGTATTCCAAGTGGAAAAAAGGTTAAATAGTAGATTTTTGGAAGCTGATCACCTAACTGAAAGCCTGGAGCATCTGAATTGTCCAGTGCATGTTTGCCGACAGCTGAAAGAGAGGAGAGTCCTTTAGGAGAAGGTTGTCTAGATAGCCTGTAATCTAGATGCCCTGCATTCAGAGAAGTGCCAGAAGAAGTGTTTTGATCTTTGGAGGGATGATGCCCCTTCACTGGAAAAAAGGGTTTTGGGGAAAACTTGCAGGGATTTGTGGCCAAAGTCAAGTGCTGAAAAGAAAGGGTTTTGAAGTTTAACCCTGGGTAGAGAGGTTAGATGCTCTGTGTTTGGAGGCACTAGTGTAGTGGATTAGGTAAAATGCCTATTTTTCTATCTGCATATGTGTAAAAAAGTGGCTTCTTATTTCTGACTGCTAGCAGCTTCTCTCACTTCCCGTGTGAGGTATCATGTTTCAGTACAGCAGCAGACATTATTAACTCTTTGCATCCCTGGCTTAGCTTGCATACCAGTCAGCTTACTTCTTTTCACAGCAACAAAATGTTTTATTAAATTCCTTACTCAAAATGGCTGCCAGCAGCAACCTTTCCCATCGAATGAACTAAGATGGCGCCTCCGTCCAGAGCTACACCCAAAGAGGATGACACCTAAGGGTCTCGAAGAAGCTCACCTTATATGGACATGATCAGAGGCTACTAGTCTATACTAATGATGCATTATTTCACAGTACTAACCGCCCACCTATATAACCCCATGTAAGCAGGAAGAAATATAAATAATTATCACGTATCGGAACACAGGCTCAGTGTGATATTTCACCTCGTGCATGCACCTGATTAGCCCTAATTAGAAACGGGGACAGATACCCACTAGACGATTGGTCTGATCTATTTCACTAGAGACTACTGAGGAGAGGGGTTTTAGGATCTTCTGCTGTGGGAGTAAAGCCTTATATCCTTTGACATCTTTGATGACTTGTTTAAGTGTCTCTCCAAATAGATGTCATTCTTTGAAAAGCATATGTGTGCTTATTACAGGCAGCTTCAGCTGTTCAGGTTTTTAGCCACAAGATTCTGCAAATGCAAATGGAGATGAGGGCCAATATGGAAATTGGTCTCATTACATGTGGGGAATTCACACAAAAAATAAACCAGACGGTAACAATTATGATTGCTCTGGTAAAACACTATCTTAAAAAAACAAGGTCATGTTGGTTGTTCATTGCCCTATTCCAGTTAACTGCAGTATGACATACTGAAATTGCAATGATAGCTGGTTGCAGGGCCAGATCTGCATAACTAGAGTGTCTCAAACATTATATCTGCAGGAAGAAACATTTTCAATAGACAGAGTAAAATATTTGTTTAAGACTGAGATGGTAGTATCAACCACAGGGACAGACCACTTTTTTTGTGCACGCTTTTTCCACTGCATAGAGTTCAGCAAACTTTTTAGGAGGAGTAAAAATAGTTTGAGTGATTCAATCATCATTGATTGCACAGGGAGTTTTTCCATGTAGACAAGCATGTTTTGTGAAGCTCTTGCTTCAATATAGTGGCAACCTGGGGGAGAGAAATCCCCTGCAGCTTCCTCCAATACAGAGTTAATGCTCTTTTCATCCTTTTATGTGTCTGCCTCATCAGGGGCAAGCATATTCAGATCTGACTTCACAGAGAAACAGGAGTTGGATAAGAGGCATGGTGGTCTTGAGCCTAGGTAAACATGACAGCACTGAGATTTTTATGTGTCTGAGAAATTGTGACACAGATGCATAAATTCTGCTTCTTTCAATATAGACCACTTGTTGTGTGTCTGAAATAGAGTTAGAATTGGATGCAGAGATCATTTTAGAGACAACTCCTGTTCTGGTGCAAGGAGTGCAAAGTCACTCTAAGATTGAGTGTTATGCAAGTCTACAGCAGAGAAAATGTCTGCCTGCGATTTCAATGGTTCCCTTTCGCCTTGTCTCCACTATAGCTACATGTTGGGGTTTTCCCCTGTGGGGTACTTGTGGAGCAGGGTCTGGAATATAAAGGTGAAGTGGCAGTATACTGTGTGATCTGTGTTGTGATGTCACACATAGTTATCCACCTGACACTAAACACTGATTGGTTAAGTTTTTTTTTTCTTTGTGCCAAATTTGAAAAATTTACACTGTAGTGAATCCAATTCAAATATTGCCTCAGTTTTTTAATCAGTATCGACTGGGGTGATCATGTCTTACCAGTCTGCAATGTGAGACTGTATATGACGTCCAGGTTTCATCCATCTTAATAGGCATACCCCCCAAAGGGGTCTTCAGGAACTGGGATCCATAGGGATGAACCACAACTCTGGCCCTGTATATCAGTCGAACTACACACATTGTGCTAGGGAGAGCACTCATGCAGGATCTTTTGCCTCAAGCAACATCACAGGTGGGTAGGGGCTCCCAATGTTTACCTAGGTTGTACTGATCTGGATGCACTACTTCTTTTTGTGGCATAAGACAGTAGCAAGGAGTCAATTGAAGAATATAAACCCAAAGCCAAAAATGTAATAAATTGCAGTTTACCCAGTCTGTACATGTGGTGGCCACATTAGTTTTAGTTTGTAGGCTTTATTTCTGATAAAAACTGTCCATAATAACAAACTAAAATCATGTCCATAATAACAAGGTGAAGCAGACAAGGGCAGCTAATACGTTTTACACTTAAAGCGGAGCTCCACCCTATAGTGGAGCTTCCGCTCATTGGAACCCTCCCCCCCCCGGCGCCACAATTGGCACCTTTCAGGGGGGAGGGGGTGCAGGTACCTGTACAGTACAGGTATCTGCACCCACTTCCGGCATAGCTATCCGCAGAATCTACGGATATTTACGCCCCTTTCCGCAGGTCCCCCGCTGTCTGCTGGGAAACACACGGATCCCATAGACAGCGGGAACCATCCTTATTGTGCAGCGCGACTTGCGCATGCACAGTAGGGAACCGGGAAATGAAGCCACAAGGGCTCCACTTCCTGATTCCCATACCCAAGATGGCGGCGGCAGCACCTGAGAGACGATTGAGAGATCGGCTTCGTGTGCCGACATCACGGGCGCGCTGGGCGAGTAAGTGTCCTTATTTTAAAAGTCAGCAGCTGCAGTATTTGTAGCTGCTGGCTTTTTAAAAAAAAAAAAAAAACGGCGGAACTCCCGCTTTAAACCCACTTATTTTTAGACTTTTTTCACCCCGTTTTCCCCTTTAATACAGCCAGAAAGGTACCTCCTGTATTCAAAAGCTCACACTTTGGATAAAGGAGCGCAGGGGCACCTTTGGACAACAGCTGATGTCAGCCTGGGTAAGATGTACTAGCAGATTTAGATACACTAACAAACTGAAGCCAAACTCCAGCTCACATTGCAGTTAAATCAACAGTTTTTTTTTTCTTTTCATTTTGGCATAAAGGTTTTACATGAAGACATCAAAGCTTATAATTTTAACCACTACAGATCCACATTATAACCGAATGACGGCTACAGCGCGGACCTGCTTTGCCGGGACAATGTCTATTGATGTTGTCCCGTGCCCGAGCGGCCTGTGCGTCCCCTGAAGGGCGCGCACCATGTGCTCTGTGATCAGCGAGTCTATGCGACTCGATCCCAACTCCTTACCATGTGATCAGCTGACAGCTGATCACGTGATGTAAACAGAGCCGATAATCTGCTATTTTTTCTGCTCACACTGACAGCGTGAGGAGAAAAAAAATAGCCGATCACTGGCAGCCGTGATCGAGACATCAGTCCTTTTCACAGCGAGCTGCTTCAGATCCTTAGTGCCCCCCTGTGCCCCCTGCCACTGCCACCTAGCAGTAGGCAACAGTGCCCACCAGTGCCACCCATCAGTGCCCACAGTGCCACCTATCAGTGCCTCAACAGCTGCACATCAGTGCCACCTATCAGTGCCCATCAGTGTCACCTACCAGTGCCCATCAATGGTGCCCATAAGTGCCACCTATCCGTGCCCATCCGTGCCACCCATCCGTGCCACCCACCATTGGCCATCAGTGCCGCCTTATCTGTGCCCATCGTTACCACCTTATCTGTTCCTATCAGTGCCGCCTTAACTGTGCCAATCAGTGCCCATCACTGCAGCCTGTCGGTGCCCATCATTGGAGCCTATCAGTGCCATATACTAAATGTTTGCTTTTGGGTTTAATAATGTTTTAAGTTGTTTTTGAGTTTATTACCGCTTTAACTACTTTGCATCCAGGGCATTTTTTTTAATTTCCACATGTTAAAACCCACATTTTTGCTAGAAAATTACTTCAAACCTCCCAAAGAATTATACACAGTATCTCCTGAAAGCAGCAGTCCTGTAAAATAAATGGAGCCAGTTGCAAAAATGTATGTTGCACATTATTTGTAGTGAACAATGCTAATGCTCCTTGAGCGGCATTAATGACTGCAACACGTTGCATGTCCAGCTTGTGGATTTCCAGACCACTGTGCTCTGTTTGAAACAGTGGTCCACATCTTGCTGTTGGCACATGTTTGGCAAATGCTACAACACTACAGTATTTTTAAAAAAATGCATATTCTTTACTTTTTAGGCAGCCTGATTAACAAATTAAAAAAAATATGGCTTTGGTTATGCATAATATTTCACAGCAGACATATGGTAAAGATGGAGCTGATTTTTCTAAATCCTTTGAATACTTGGAATGTAATGATTATACCAGGTCAGTTTGTAGTGCCACTTGCCACAATATTAAAATTCATGGACCATTCATTATAATGATTACTCCGTTTCTATTACGCTGCAAGCACTACTTGACCTGAAGGATAATGGAGTGTTTTTCACAAACTTTAGATGTGTATTCAGAATTCTGAGACCATTGTCTATTCTTCCAGTTTTCATCACCATTATGTCATGTTAAACATTTTAAAACTTGATTCAATACAGTTTTACTATAAAATATACAATTAGATACATAGTTGGTCAGCTTGAAAAAAAGACACAAGCCCATCAAGTTCAACCCATAGAAAATAGAAACAAATAAAAACCCTTAATATACACCATACACACAATCTTATGGGTTAAAAAATGCCCTCCTGATCCCTCAAGAGGCAAGTGGATGTTCCCTGAATCAACTGCCCCTGCTACTATTAGCTATTAACGTTAACATCCCTTCTTTAGCCCTCAAAGTCTTTTCCACATTTTTCACAGCTCTTATGCCCTGTACACACGGTCGGACATTCCGACCACAAAATCCGTCTGATTTTTTTTCGAAACTGTTGTTGCATACACATGGTCGGACAAAGTTGTCGGAAAATCCGATTGTTCGGAATGAGGTGACGTTCATTCCATACGATGGGACTACGTAGAGGCTAGTAGCCAATAGCTTTGGTCTTGTAATTTAATCTGAGCATGCGTGGCACTTTATCCGATCAGAATTCTCTACAAACGATTGGAAAAAGTCAGATCGTATTTTTCTGGCAGAAAATTTTAGATCCTGCTCTCAAATTTTTTCAGTCGGAATTTCCAACAGAAAAAGTCCGATAGAGGCCACACACGATCAGATTTTCCAACAATGTAATCCGATCGGACCTTTTCCGTCTAAATTACCGTGTGTACAGGGCATAACTGTGGAGGCAAATCTTTCTCCAGACTTAAAGAGTGCCCTCTAGTCCTTTGTAATGACCTTAAAGTCAAATTTTATTTTTTTTAAAGATTTTTTGGGGATCATCACAAAAATTTGACACAAACCATATGGCATAGGTTCTCTAACACTGTTATCCTAAATGTCATTCAACAAAGCAAATTATATTTGATTTATCATCCTCCCTGTACATGTTACAGATATATCAACATGGTTTTCCCATGAGACTCTAAGCCTAGGTTCACAAAGGTATAATTTGGCATGCAATTTGACATGCAAAGGCTTTTGTTGGAAAAAGGTGAAATTGCGGTGGCACACCGATTCCCAAAAGTAGTTCCTGTACTACTTTTGGTGACTTCAGAAAGGCGATTTGTACAGACATCTGTGCAGTAACCGGCACAGATGTCTGTCAAATCAACCCCCCCCCCCCCTGATGTTGGACTGCATTGCCGGGTTGCAATTGTGCGAGTTCAACTGAACTCACACAATTTCTGACCCACAGCAATGTGAACCTAGGCTAACAGTTACATACAGTTGTACTCATAAGTTTACACACCCTGGAAGAATTTATGATTTCTTGGCCATTTTCAGAGAATATGAATGATAACACAAAAACATTTCTTTCAATCAAGGTTAGTGTTTGGCTGAAGCCATTTATTATCAATCAACTGTTTTTACTCTTTTTAAATCATAATAACAGAAACTACCCAAATGACCCTAATGAAAAGTTTACATACCCTGGTGATTTTGGCCTGATAACATGCAAACACAAGTTGTCACAACGGGGTTTGAATGGCTATTAAAGGTAACCATCCTCACCTGTGATTTGTTTGCTTGCAATTGGTGTATGTGTATAACGGTCAATGCGTTCAATCACTATCAGGATAACGGAGACTCTTCCTCATCCTTTTTGTTAGAGGGCCTACAACATACTCCCACAAGTAATTTACTATTTTCTGCACTCTTATGGAACACCAACCATGAGACTGTACCATCATAGTTTTTGTTGGTAATTTCTCTCAAACTCACTTTTAGATCACTCTACATAAACAAACATATATACCCCTCCACCTCTTTTAGAGATTTAGAGATCTCCAAAATAGAGTGTACCCCTCGATATTTGTAGCCAAGTTGTGTGAGGTGTCCAACCAGTATTCCGTTATTCTCATTAAGTCAATGTGCTCCTCAAATAGAAGTTCTAGTTTTTACATTTTGTTTGCCAGGCTTCTTACATTTGTAAATATAACTTTTAAATTTGTATTAGTTTATTATTATTATATTATTCATTGATGTGTTTGCAATAATATTTTCTTATATATATATATATATATATATATATATATATATATATATACACACATACACCCCGATATATAAAATTGGAATACATATATCATACTTATATAAATGTTTTCTTTATTTCCTTTCTCTTCCCGGAGGCTTAAATCACTTGGGGAAACCTAATCTAACCCCCTCTCCCACCCCACCATGCAGCAACAAATCACTTGTAGTAGTTACATAGTACTTGATGTTATCAGCAAGCAGTAAATGACTAATGTAGTAATTGGCTTTTGCAGGAGAAAACAGAGAAAGCTGGATCAGCTTCATGGAGATGGCAACCACAGTTACAATACCAACATTTCACAGTATCAGAGAACCTGTTGCCCAACATTATGGATATCAAGAAGTGAGCAGAAGGTTGATCAGTACAGAAACAGGGATCATGGTATATTCCTATCGTTTGGCAAGGTGACAAACTTTTGTAAGAAAAAATGTGAAATTAGATTTTACCATGCTTCCTGATCCTCAACTGTTTTCAGCTCTACTCCTTGAGTAGAGTGTAAGCATCATAACGCTGGGGCCCCAATGTCTATAGATTCCCTTTAAGAAAACAAATCTACCATTGTGACTGGTGAACACCCGACTCCCTTTTGTACTATAATTGATAAGGAAATTAAGCTAGACCAAAAATCTGCCTTAGTACAGTCAGGAGTTAGGGAGAGCAAGAAGAAAAAATGTAGGCTGGACTTCTGGAGCTAACCAACTTTTCAGTAGTTTTGTAGACTTTCCCATTGCTAATCACCCTGAGATGGTCTAAGCTGTAAATTGCCAATCATTTGGGAATCCTGAATAGTACCAGCTAAACAGGCTGAGAGCAATTGACAAAATCCCCTATAAGGCCTGGTTCACACTGGTGCGACATATGCTCCGACTTTGGGAGCACACAGCATGACGAGTACAAATCAATTGTTCACTATGAGAGCCATCTTAACTGGTCTGACACAAGTCGGCCCGACTTTAGAAAAGGTTCCTGCACTACTTTGGTCCGACTTTTGTCCACTGTCAGCCAGGTTGGATCAAAGTCGCATCCTCATCCTAACCATCCGACTTGTGACATCCCACATGGTGATTACCGCAGCAGGAAAAGGAATTTATGTCACACAGTGATTGTTTTGATTGGTCAAAGGACAAGTTGGACTATCTCAAATGGAAGTAGGACCTATGTCACAGGGCAAAGTAGGTGTCAGAACCATTACCCAGACCGAGACAGAAGTACAGTTAAATCATACTTGTTTATTAATAAAAAATAAAAAGGTAAATAGAGTAAGCATAGTCAAAGCATAGCCAGAGCCCAGTAACCGGTTTGAGTAGTCAGCCAGTCCAGAGTTCAATAACCAGATCAGTTAATCAGCCAGGCCAGAAGTCAGGGATCCAAGTGGAGCAACAGCAAGCAGGGTAAGGAGCCAGAAGGGATGTCAGATAGCCAGTCTTAAAACAGAACCACAGGAGATGGTTTCTTGTGATGTGACAAAGGCCAAGGCAGAGATGAAGTGAGCTGAACAGCTTTAAGTAGGCAGGTCAGACGATTAGGATCAGGAACAGCTGGGTGACTGTGGAGAGAGATGAGAGCTGGCAATTAGCCAAAAGCTGAGCAGCCAGCCCAGAGAAGGACGGACTAAGCCAGCCCTGACAGTAGGATGACAGTCATGTCGTAGTAGTGTGAATCCGGCCTGACCCATGAACATCTAAATATCTAAAATTGCACCTTTACTACCATTTTACCAATAAAGGTTTCTGTGTAAACCTTTTTTTTATTCAGTTTGCCTGTGGCTTCATGCAAGTGCATCTCCTATAAGGATTAATGGTACACATCTAAGGCAATATTATATGCACTTTACATGTTATATTGTTTTCAATGAAAGCAACAGCATACAAAAAACAGGATGTTTTCTCTGTGCTATAACATTTACAAAGTAAACACATGTTAAAAAAAATGGAAATAAACATCACCCCCCAAAGGTACATCATAATGCATGCAAACCTTCATATCTATGTTTGAAATGTTGGTTAAAAAAAATAATATTTTTCAAGCCCAGGCGAGAGGACTTATTTCACAGTGTAGTCATATCTGACAAGTTCAAAGTGGGGTCACCTTGAAACAGAATTTGTAAAAGGGGCCATATCACTCTGGTTTAAAGTTCTAGGATTTAAACAGTTCAAATAAGCCTTTGCAATTTCTAACAACTCATCATGAATGAATGAATGAATGAAATACTTGTATAGCTCACAATGCAAACTGAATCGCCTCCAGGCACTCTTTGATCATCTGCTAAAATAAAATCATATAATAAAAAAAAAGGAACAGATATGTTTATACTATACTACTGTATAACACATATTACCTTTGTACAAGTGGCATGCTAAGAGCCCAGCCAGCAGCAAAATCTGGATATTTAAAAACAGATGGGTTTTCTGCAAATGCATAATGGTGAATTATAGTAGATTCTTCATCATACAATGCTTTCCCCAAGAAGTAGTTCTAAAAGAAAAAAAAATGGAAAACGTGAGCAAGAACAACATTTTAACCAACAAAAAGTTAAAGTGTAGATTTTGGATTGTAGTAGGGACTGCAATAATAGATAACAGCAAATTAAAGCGGAGGTCCACCCTAAAATGGACCTCCGCTCATCGGAACCCCCCCCCCCTCCGGCGCCACAATCGGCACCTTTCAGGGGGGAGGGGGGTGCAGTTACCTGGATAACTGCACCCACTTCCGGGCTAGCTCTCTGCGGAATGGGGCGTACGTTACGCCCCGTTCCGCAAGCGCCCGCCCCCTTCAGCAAGTGCCCCGCTGCCTGCTGGGAAACACACAGCTCCCAGAGGCAGCGGGGACCGTCCGGATTGTGCCGCGCGGCTCGCGCATGCGCAGTAGGGAACCGGGAAATTAAGCCGAAAGGCTCCATTTCCTGATTCCCATACCCAAGATGGCGGCGGGACCCGGCAGCCGAGCGAGCGATCGGCTTCGGGTGCCGACATCGCGGGCGCGCTGGACAGGTAAGTGTCACTATTTAAAAGTCAGCAGCTGCAGTATTTGTAGTTGCTGGCTTTTAAAAAAAAAAACGCGGAGTCCCGGTGGACTCCCGCTTTAAGATATTGAATAAAAGAAGTATGACAATATCACAAGCTATAGGATCATCGTATTTATCATCTATTATGCAACAACTTTTAACTTTTAACAGAAATAAGCCAAGAATAATGAAAAAGATACCAGTGATTAGGTACTTCAGAAAACTGTTTAAATTATGCTGTTTAATTTTTTTTTTTATATTATATACTTATACAAATCCATTACCTTTTCCCAAATTCATAAAAGTTGACAATGTTGTCTTATAATACCTACTACACTATCCCACCTAATAACATCATGAATTATCCTATGAAATGAGTGTATAATATATAAAGTAATCCATGGTTTACCTTGCTTATTATATAAATTGTCACACACTGTATGGCTACAATAATACATGATGTCAGTAGGCAGGACAGTATAGTAGTGTGATAAAACTATTTAATATTTTAACCACTTCAGCCCCGGAAGATATGGCTGCTCAATGACCAGGCCATTTTTTGCAATACGGCACTGGGTCGCTTTAACTGACAATTGTGCGGTCAAACAAATTTGAAATCCTTTTTTCCCCACAAATAGATCTTTCTTTTGGTGGTATTTGATCATCTCTGCGGTTTTTATTTTTTGCAATATAAACAAAAAATGAGCGACGATTTGGAAAAAACACAATATTGTGTACTTTTTTGCTATACTAAATATCCCATTTTTTTTTAAAAAGCTATTTTTTTTCCCTCAGTTTAGGCCAATACGTATTCTTCTACATATTTTTGGTAATAAAAATCGCAATATGTGGATATTGATTCACGCAAAAGTTATAGCGTCTACAAAATAGGGGATAGATTTATGCCATTTTTATTATATATATATATTTTTTTAATAGTAATGGCCGCGATCTGGGATTTTTATCAGGACTGCGCTATTGCGGTGGACAAATTGGACACTTCTGACACATTTGTGGGACCATTGACAATTGTACAGCGATCAATGCTATATAAATGCACTGATGTCACTGGCAGGGAAGGGGTTAACACTAGGGGGCAAGCAAGGGGTTAAATGTGTTCCATAGGTATTCTAACTGTAGGGAGGATGGAATTGTCTAGGAGGAAAGAGAGATTGGTGTTCATACTTAGTATGAACATACAATCTGTCTCTACTCCCCTGATAGAACTGGGATTTGTGTGTTTACACACACAGATCCCGGTTCTCGCTCTGTCACAAGTGATCATGGGTGCCTGGCAGTCATAGCGCCTGCCAGGCACTCGTATCAGCTCCAGGCACACTCGCTCGCCCCTAGTGGCCAAAAGGTGAAGCAACATAAGGTAACGTAATTTCGCCCAGCCGTGCCATTCTGTCACAGTAAAACTGTGGCGGCTGGTCGACAAGCAGTTAATGAACGTGAGAAAGGGTGATGGATTCGTTCATGTAAATTTTTCAAAAGCAATAAAACTACATGACATTTTTGGGGGGACAAGGTCCATGGTGCTATTTGCACTATTCTTGGCTTGTTATTTTTGTACTCCGAGTGTTGGTATTTGCGCTAATGTGCAGATGTGAAGCATACCCCCTACTTTTTTGGGATGTAAATTGTTTCCATCAAACATCTTTAGTGGTGTGTTTTGAAGACTAGCTTCTTTTGAAATGGGTACAGTAGAAATAACACACAACTAAAGAAAGCCAAGGCCTAAATCCTTTCACATAGACATCTACACTGAAATCCATTTTGTAGCAAATAGATATGAGTAGAATGAATGTTTCCCATTTGAATGGGGGTATTCTACTAAAATATGGCCCTGATTACCATATGAACTATGGTCAGGAGGCTTGCCAACAGTACGCATGATCCTACCTTAGACCTGTCATATCTCTGCAATGTTTCCAACACCTTCTGAACTTTCACAGAGGTGTCCTCTTCACAGAAGAATATCCACGATGAATTCCTGCCATACGTATCTGCAAAACTTTAAAATAAACATCTGATTGTTAATGTACTCTAACACTGCTAATACGGACTAAATGAAAACCGTTTAAGCAAATGCTAGTGTTGCTGATGAAGTTTAAGTACCTAAAGCAGATGAACATTTATAAGCCTCTCATTTTAATGACACACCAGCTCAGAGCAAGTAATGATTATTAGTTTGTATCGGCCATTAGAACTCAAGCGTGAAAGTCTATGATAATAATTCCTCTTTATACCAGACTGCCCAAACAAGCAAAGATAAGCAGGACCGAACAGAAGAAGCTTTTGCAAGTGATTGAATTAAACCAGACTACATTATTTTGGACATATAAAGAAAATAATAAGGTCTGAAGCAGAAGTTCTTCTTTGACTTTGGATTTTACTGTAATCACTTTTTATTTTTACAATGCTTGGAGGGAGGAATTGCAACCTTTTTAAAACATTGCAGTTAACCAGTCCTTAGAATTGGTGGTGAGATTTATTTTCTTTTTTCAGCGTTAATCTTTTTATTTTAATCTGGTAATTCTGCAATATAATTTTTGTCCCTTGGTAACTTTGCTTACTCCTCTACTGTATCAATGGAGGCAGCCATAGATTTCACACAGGCAGGACCTCAAATGTGTGCTTTTTCTCATCTCTGCTACATAGGGAGGGTGGGGGTGGAAAGAGTAATTTAAAGAACATAATAGGACTTTTGACTTACCTGTTCTTTATCTTGGAATACAGTACAGAACTGTTATTTGTAGACTATGTGTTATATCAATTCAAAGTATTCCCCATATATGCTTTTATCACCAAAGTCCATGCATATAAGGTGTCTCTTGCAAGCAGACCAAGCTTTTGTCTACAAAATCCTGTGCATGTGAACTGAGATAAATTCTTGAGACTTGTCAAATGATGTTCTCAAGAGCATCCACACACAATAGTCTTTTGAGACTTATTGTAGCCATTTCCTTAGTCATATCGGCAGTTTGTGATTGTACAGAGTCAGGTGCCATCGGGCAAAGCCTAGTGTGGACTGCATCAATTAGCACATCTACAGATAAAAGCATTTTGCACAATCGTGGCATCAGGGATAGGAGAATTATCCACTGTTTCTCCTACAAAATCTATACCCTCCATACTTTGATACATATCTTCAGGGGTCAAGTCCTGGGGAAAAAAAGTGTGGGAACGCCAACCCAAGAGCCACTCCCCCACCAAAAAAAAATGATACGCTCATATGTATATATATATATATATATATATATATATATATATATATATATATATATATATATATATTTCACAGAAAATACAGTGACTGCAAATGTGACATGCTACAAGAGATGACCAGACTGCTAATGCGACTACAGGAGATGACCAGACTGCGAATGCGACATAGTACAGGAGATGACCAGACTGCTAATGCGACTACAGGAGATGACCGGACTGCAAATGCGGCATAGTACAGGAGATGACCAGACTGCGAATGCGACATACTACAGGAGATGACCAGACTGCGAATGCGACATAGTACAGGAGATGACCAGACTGCAAATGCGACTATAGAAGATGACCAGACTGCGAATGCGACATAGTACAGGAGATGACCAGACTGCGAATGCGACATACTACAGGAGATGACCAGACTGCAAATGCAACTATAGGAGATGACCAGACTGCGAATACGACATAGTACAGGAGATGACCAGACAGCAAATGTGACATAGTACAGCAGATGACCAGACTGCGAATGTTACTACAGGAGATGACCAGACTATGAATGTGACATACTACGGGAGATGACCAGACTGCGAATGCGACAAACTACAGGAGATGACCAGACTGCGAATGCGACAAACTACAGGAGATGACCAGACTGCAAATGCGACAAACTACAGGAGATGACCAGACTGCAAATGCGACAAACTACAGGAGATGACTAGACTGCGAATGCGACTACAGGAGATGACCAGACTGCGAATGCGACATACTACAGGAGATGACCAGATTGCGAATGTGACATACTACAGGAGATGACCAGACTGCGAATGCCACATAGTACAGGAGATGACCAGGCTGCGAATGCGACATACTACAGGAGATGACCAGTCTGCGGATGCGACATAGTACAGGAGATGACCAGACTGCAAATGCAACATACTACAGATGACCAAGTAGTCAGTTTTAAAATTTAAACCTGTCCTCAGCCCCTTTATAGCACCCTTCTTCACATTCCTGTCCTCACCCCCTTTACATTCCTGTCCTCACCCCCTTTATAGAACCCCCCTTCATATTCCTGCCCTGCCTCCCTTTTATATCACCCCTCCTCATTCTTTTCAGTTTCTGATATTTTCCCCTCCATCCTTCATAACAGTGCTCTCTTCCCCGTCTTACCTTATACAGGACACAGCGGATGACATCGGAGGCACAGAGCTGACATCGGAAGTGCAGCAAAAGGATGGACAGAGGGTGGGACCTGTCCCAGTTAACTGATTGGTTGATAGAATGCAGAGCGGTTCTATTAACCAATCAGTTAACTGGGCCAGCCCCTGCCCTCCGTGCATCGCTGTGCTGCTCTTCAGATGTCAGCTCTGTGAAGACAACACAGCTAGCAGGCAGTCGGCAGAAAGCACATCTTAAATGGCGTGACCACGCCGGTGCCGCACAGATCTTTGACTATCTTGGCCCGTGGTTCGCCATTTAGATGATGCCTGTGCTAGAGCCTCGGGCGGCTCTAGTCCTGCAAAGGGAATTAGCGTTCCTGCTGTGAAAAAAGTGCAGAGACGCCATTCCCACGCATTCCCGCAGGACTCGAGCCCTGCATATCTTCCAGTAAAAGAGGTTCTGCTTCTGATTTCTTTCCAGGGTCCTGCAAGACATTTAAGAATCCACAAGCCTTAAATGAGTAAACAGCTTTCCCTGTCCAGTCAATATCTGGATAACTGAAGTCCCCCATTATAATAACATTGCCCTGCCTCCCCACCATTCCCAACTGTGACAGGAGATCAGCTTCCTCTTAGCCCTTGTACACACGGTCGGAGAATCCATCGGAATGTGTCCTATCGGACCGTGTTGTCGGATAATCCGACTGTGTGTGGTATGCATCGGACTGATTCCGTCAGAATATCCGTCGGACCCAATTTTCCAACTTGCTGGAAATATTTTCCGACAAACTGGTCCGATTGGACATACTCCGATCATGTGTAGAGAATTCCGATCGGACAAAGTGCCACGCATGCTCAGATCAAATTCCTACATCAAAGCTATTGGCTACTAGCCTGAACGTAGTCCCGTCGTAACGAAATTACGTCATCACATTCTGAAAGATCGGATTTTCCGACAACTTTGTCCGACCGTGTATGCAACAGCTTCGGACAAGATCCGTCTGACAAAATCCGATGGATTTGGTTGTCGGAATCTCCGACCGTGTGTACAAGGGCTTAGACCTTCAGGTTAAGGGGCCTATAGCATATGCCCACTATTAATTTACCATTTGTTTCTTTCCTTTGAAGTTCCAGCAGCAAAGATTTCACTTCCTCCCTTACCCCATTAGTAATATTTTCCCTCTCGTTTACTAGTAAATCATTCTTGACATACAGGCACACAGCTCCCCACTCCTAACTTCCCTTGCCCTAATAAAAGAAGTACCTATGGACAGTCACAAGGCAGTCATATGAGCTGTCAAACCAAGTTTATAATATGCTCAAAGAGTCAAAATCTTCCTTGTGTATCAGCAATCTAGTTCTTGCATTTTATTAGCTAGACTTCTAGTATTTGTAAACATGCCATTTGATTTTGTACAGATGCATATTATTTTCTCCTTGTTTATTCTGAGGCTGCAATTGGATGCTGCCAACCTACGCGCTTTGGGTTTAGGTATTCTAGTTACACTACCACTAATGCCCCCTGTAGCAGCCTCTGACCTTCTCCCACTGCCAGCTATAACTTCCTCTGATCCCTTTCTTCCACCACCTAGTTTAAATCTCCTCCAACCTTTTGGCTATCTTCTCTCCAAACAGAGCTGCACCCTCCATTCAGACATAGTTCATCCCTGGTATAGAGCCGGTAACTGACCGAAAAATGAGCCCAGTTCTCCATGTATCCAAAAGCCTCCCTCATGAACCGGTTCCTCAGCCACTTGTTAAGTTCCCTAAGATCCTGATGCCTCTCTGGTGTGGCTAGAGGTACAAGCAGTATATCTGAGAATATTGCCTTGGGGGTCTTTTTATTTATTTATTTTTTAATCTTTAAGAATTTTTTATTGAATTTCGTTTAAAAAAACAAAAACAAATAATAATTAAGTATTGTTAGATAATATTCAGTTATAACAGCAGATAGACCGCAGACAATACCGAGTCATTATAGTAGTCATACAGGTAAGTAGGTACTTGGAGGTATTTTTTTTATAAAGCCCTCAAGTCCCTGAAATAAATTTTAAAGACATATCATCTTCCTCTAACTTTGTCATTGGTAGCCATATGTACCATGACAGCTGGGTCCTCCCCAGCCCCACCCAACAATTTATCCATCTGGTCTGTATTTTTATACATATTGAGGTTGCCATATTTGCTCTATTTCCTGCTCAATAGTCATGTTCAGTAACTACTCATGCAAGTTTAGCAGACAGGCTTTGCCTGAATGTAAGCAAAGACCACTGTAGTTTCCGGAGACATGAAATATACACAATGTTCTAGTAGCCAAAGACTATCTGGCCTAGATATCAAAGTAGTAAAGCTGTACACTGCTTATCCTTTGCTACTCTATAATTATGTTCCTGAAGGGGGACCTTTATCACTGATCACTATCATGGATCAGCAGTATGTGCCTTCACTACTTTTGTTTGCGGAGTAGGGAAGTGCCAACATTGGTGGCTGGACTTTGAGAGAGGTACACGACCTTCAGAGCAGTTTTAAAGATATGAGTGATTATGTGGCCTTGGCCTTGGTTGAAGTAGGAACCCAGCTATTTTTCTTAATCAGAACCCCTGGCAAACTACATATTTTGAATAAGTCTTGTATACAGAAGCTGTTTTACCTGCCAAAATAAATTGTATTTTTGTTCATCTGTTAATGCTACAGTATAGTAAGACATTTTGGACATTATTGTGCTTTCAACCTTGTGGCAACATATTTGTGACTGTGCTTTTCTGCTCCAGCAAGAGTGTGCTCCTGTGCATGGAGCCATGCTTAAAAAGGCATGCTTTGACAAGTTTGATATGGAACAACTAGAGTGGCCTAAACAAAGCCCTGACCTCAAACTTACTGGATGCCATTTAAACAAATCAAAATCACAGTTGCGACCTAAGTCTTGTCCAAAATGTAGTACCTGGCTTCACAAGTGCAAAGAGTAGAGGGTGTTATAGTTGTAAAGGGAGGGGATGCAACTCTATATTAATGGTTATGATTTTGGAATGGGATACCCAAAAAGCTCATATAGTTGTGATAGCAGCCAGGTGCTCACAAACAGCAGCATTTTGTATAATAGGATTTGTGACTTAAGCCGGCCATAGACAGTTTGAATCTCAGCTGGTTCAGCAGGTACTGGCTGAGATTTGAACCATGTATAAGCAGGCTGAATGTACCCAAGTTAATCAATCGATCAACTTGGGTACAATCAGTCTGTCAGATTTTACATGTGATTACTGCTAGTGGCTATTATAACCAACTAGAAGTTATCACTGTGTCCTCATGGTGGGGGCGGCTCCCTGTGCCTTGAGAACACAATGGCTCCATGGGAAGGGATTCCCGAAAATCAAGCTCCATCTATGGCTGGTGTTACTGTCACATTTTTTATGGAGTACGTAACCTGACAGGAGATTATGCCACAGCCTTCAGGAAATCTAACACTTGCCAAAAGTGTTACAATGTAACATTTACCAAAAGCAGTAACAACTCATCAGTAAAACCCCCTCCTACTCCCAGCAAGCCTCAGTTTTGTTATAAAGAAAATAAAGGAGTAATATTATAAGTGAAATAAGTAAAATAACTTATTTACTTGAATGTATATTATGGCATACAGTACGCAAGTACAGAAATTCAAGTACATTGTGGTGTCGAAAAGCAGTGCAACTGAGGGGTGGGCAACACAGCAAACAAAAGCCCACTCCCCTCCAAAAAATAAATAAAAAATAAAACAACAGGCTTACAGAGGGGGCTGAAGAACCTTACAACCAAAGCCATAATCAGCCCGAGGCCTAAACGTTCACCTGGTAAAACTTAAAGCGGTTCTTCACCCTAAAGGGGAAGTTCCGCTAGTATTATCCCTCCCCCCCTCCGGTGCCACAATCGGCACCTTTCGGGGGGGAGGGGGGTGCAGTTACCTGGATAATCCAGGTAACTGCACCCACTTCCGGCCAGACCGCCGCATGGCTCCGCCCACCGCCGCATGGCTCCGCCCCCCCCGTTGTGTTCTGGGAAACACACAGTTCCCAGAGACACAGCGGGGAACCAGCGCAGCGCGACTCGCGCATGCGCAGTAGGGAACCGGGCAGTGAAGCCCTCTTGCTTCACTTCCCGATTCCCTGACAGAGGATGGCGGCGGTGGCTGCAGCGAGACGAGCGATCGCTCGTCATCTGCCGCCGACATCGCTGGAACCTGGGACAGGTAAGTGTGATATTATTAAAAGTCAGCAGCTGCAATATTAGTAGCTGCTGGCTTTTAATATTTTTTTTTTTTGTGCAGCTCCTCTTTAATGAATGTGACAACAGAAGACCTTGCGGCAGGCTTGAGAATCAGATGTCTGTTCACCTATCCTATTCTTTTGAAACCTCTACTTTTCCAATGGCTATGATCCCTGGAGAAATAAGCTGCACTAGATCAGCATGATGATCTCTTTCTGGTTTGCGTGCAATCAGCTTTTGAGCTAATGGATACTGTACAAATAGACTGAAAAGAGGTCCATTCTGGATAATTGGTGTATATTATCTGCCCGAACCGACAACACAAGAGAGTAGGGCCACAGATATAAGCTCCAGTTGCTGGAGGACAGAGGGAATTGTAAGGATAGAATGGGGGTCCCAGGGAATACCCCTGGACCAGAAAGCTAAATTCTACCAGATGTAGATAATCAAAATGGCACAGACCTTAGAAAGGCCTCCTAGCCTTTTATCCACCAGGTCTTTAAACATGGGGATGTCCTCAACGGGAAAGGTCTTGCCTAGACAGGAAATGGCTGGGTCCACAGCTGTGACAGACCACTTCTTTAGAAACACCTGCTTCATAGGGTACTGCTGGGAAAAAATGCTTAGAAGGCACAAAGAACTTTTAAGGGTTGGACCAATCACTGTACAGGCCCAGATACAATAGGGGATGTACTGAAAATGTCACTTTAGGTGTAGCTAACACAGGCAGCTCTAAATCTAGGCATGTGGAGACTGCCTCAATAAGGAGTGAGATGGTATCTTTAAGTTTTGGAGTAATGTCTTCAGAATGTAACTCCTTGTGTACGAAGTCTTGTGGCCCCTGTGCTGAGTCAGCTATCATGGCTACAATTTTCCCATAAACACAGACATAGTAGCTAAGATTTCTTGACTAGACAATATAAAGAAATGGTTAACATCTGATGGGGTTAAGACTCAGAGGAGAGCTTCAAATGAAACAGGGGCTACTGATTATGAATATCTGTCAGGTCCTATCAATGGAACTAGAAGATCGTAAAACTAAAGCAAATGCAGAAAATATGGCACACAGACAACCAGGTCTGCGCATGCTCATGTTAAAAGGCCCTACTCACTGCAGCAAAGGCCTTGCGGAATTCCCCATTGTGGTAAAATGGCAGGATCCAGGGAGCATGTTGCTACAACCAGTCCTCACCCCTACAGAGGAGAGGAAGAGATGAGGCTGCTCTGGTGAGGCTGGGTATCCAATCATTTTTAGCAGTGGAGAGATGGTACTGAAGGCAACACTTTGAAGAGAAGCAGCAGCTCTGGAGGGCCATAAAAGAAAGAGAAAGGTGCCTTATGTGCAGTAGTTAAAAGATTTAATACAGGCACAATGGGATTTAAAAAAAACTTACAAGAGAGTATGAGTTCATAGGCATATAATGATTAGTCCTCATGCGGTTCGCTGTAATCATCATCTGTCTGGGGGAGAGAGCCTTTCGGCAGCTGTCAGAGTATCTGGTGATGTGGATTAGCAAGGAGGTGAAGATGCGCTGAGGTGGCCCGGGTTCTGGAATCAAGCTGGAATGCACAAGGCTGAAGGTGGTGAGCTGTACCGCATTTTGGAGCATGCACGACTCCTTCGTCAGACCTACGCCCATGCTTATCTGGTGGGCTTATGAGAGGTGGGGGGAGGGGAGAGGTTGGTGTCTGCCGATGGGCTGAGGGAAAGGGGGCGGGGTCTAGACCTGTTGATGGATGTTGGTTTCATAAAGGGCCATGTGACTGGACATGTTTCATTTTAAGCGCATTACATTTAGTGTGTGCGTCTGGTCTCAATTAGGGATACGTTCGATGTTCGGATCTAACATGAGTTTGACTCGAACATCGGGTCTTCGCCCATTCGCTGAAGAACGAACATTATGGGGCGCTTGAGGGAAATTCGAGCGCCCGCGGAACACCCCATAATGCACTGCGAGATCGCAGTGTGTTGCTGTATGATGATTGGCCAAAGCATGCACCTGACCTGCATGCTTTGGCCAATCCCAGCACCCTCTGTTAAGAGAGCCATAATTGGTCAAAGGCAAGGTGTCTTTGGCCAATCACGCCCCACACTATAAAAGGCTGCCTACACAGCGGCCATATGCAGTGCTGTTTGCGTGGAGGGAGAGATAGTGTGATTTAGATTATGCAGGCAGGCTAGTCAGTTAGTCGCAGTGTATTTGATTATATATATATATACACACACACACACACACTGCAGCATCCAGTCAGTGTAGCCTAGATCTACATTCTACAGTGCATTCCGTGGTGTACTATTTCTAATCTACTTCAGGCAGTGTATTTGAGATTATATATAAAATTGTTATCCATACTTACCGCAATTTTCCTTTCCTGGATCCTCCCCATGTCAGCCTACCATGGATCAGCTCCGACCCCTCTCACCCCTCCAGGACCCCCTTTTTCTTAGCCCATAAAGGGCGGCTGTCTGCCCACACCAGTGTTCAAAAAATACCCGCCTCACAACGGATAAACTGGGTGGGAATCCTCCGGCTGACATGGGGAGGATCCAGGAAAGGAAAATTATGGTAAGTATGGATAACAATTTTCCTTATTCATGGACCTCCCCATGTCAGCCTACTATGGGATGTACCAAGCAATATTAAAAAGGGAGGGAAGACAAAAAATAAGCCAAACCCTCAATGAAATGCTACTCAAATTTTTAATGGGCAACAGCCGCCGTAATGACCATAGAGCCAAATATTTCCACAGGCGGACAAGCCAAACTAAGCCTGTAATGCCTAATAAAAGTGCGTTCCAGCCTGCTGCTCTGCAATCTACCTCAGGGACAACCTTTGCGTATGCTGCTCAGGATTCTGCCATACCCCTCGTCAAATGTGCTTTGATCTCTGAAAGAGGAGGACGGCCCAGCATTTTGTATGCAATATGTATGGTCTTTGACAAATCTGTTGCCTGCATACCCTTTTAGGCCCCATTGGGAAAAACTACAGCTGATCTTCTTTTAGTCCATTAAAGGTATGTTGAAACCGCAGAAACTAGGTCTAACCTACTCCACTCATCACCAGCTGTATCCGCTGGAAAGGCTGGGAGAATGACCTCCCAGTTCATATAAAATTATATGGCAACTTAGGTAGTAAGCTTGGTATCGGCCTAAGGACTATCTTGGCACACAACTCGGAGACTCTTCTGGCCGAGGCAACGGCTAGTAAAAAACAAAAACAAAAAACTGTTAAAAGAAATTAATGAGCAAGAGAAGGCTTGATCAAACGGAGGAACCAGTGATGTTCCCAAGACTAGTGTTAAGTCCTCTTTTAGGAAAAACAATTTCAATGGAGGTCTGATTTATATGGCTGCCCCTAAAAATCGGATCACCAACGGATGTAGAGCATATCTTGTATACGACATAGCCCATATCTTGTACACAACATAGCCGACAAAGCGGGGATTTGATCCTTCTGGGAATTATAAGCTAACCCTTAGAGACCACTCTGCAGAAATTCAAAAATGTTAGATACTGAAGGAGATCCAAGGTCACAACCCCTTTCTGTAGTATTCCAGATCTGGTTACATTCGTGGACCTCTTACGAGCCTGTAATAATGTCTCCACTACACCGCCCGAGAGACCCAAGCCAGTTAAAGCCTCCCTCTCACTTCCAAGTTAGTAACTTCATCCTCCTGCGGTTCGGGTGTCAAGCCCTACTCCGCAGAAGGAGATTTTGACAAGGAGGCAGTGGGATTGGCGTGCCCAACTTTATCCTGCAAGCCACGTAGCTCCCTGAGCCAGTAACGTAAGACTACTATTGCTTCCAATGCCATAAGATCTATCGATTCAGGCCCCATTCATTGTCATCCTCAAAGCCTCGACTTAAGTGATCTGCTAAAACATTCCCAGGCCCTGGGTATATAAGATGCTGTAAGAGAGCCGAGATTCTTCTCTGCGCATAGGAAGATTGACATGCCACCTGAAGGAGAGGGCGACTTCTTGTGCCCACTTGATGACACATACGGCACCGTAGTAGTTGTTCAAAGAATCTTGACAGCTCGACCTCGCAACATAGGTTGGAACGCTAAGGGAGCACGTCTGACAGTATCCAATCCCAGGAAATTTGAACTCTTCACCCTACAAAAGTTCCACTGGCCTTGAACCTGCTGTCCCAGGCAGTGTGCCCTGCAGCCTGCCGGACTGGCATTCACCGTCACCACTATTGGTTCTGAGGCCTTCAACGGAACTCCGCTGGAAAGATTGCGAGCTACTGACCACCAAACCAGGGACCAGACTATCAGAATTGGCAGATAGATTTTCTGGAACAAGGAGTGACGATCCCACTGAAGAAGAAAGTTGCATTGAAACCTCCTTCTGCGCCACCTGACCCACGGGACTACTAGAACTGTGGCTGATAGAACCCCCAGATACTGCATGCATTCCTTCACCATTATAGAAGGCCTGGCCATCACTGCTTTTGTCTAAGACTGGATCTCCTGGACCTTCCTCTGAGGAAGAGAGACACCACCCTGATCCGTGTTGAATTGTACTCCTAAATACGCCAACATTTGGGTCAGATGTATCTGGCTCTTCCGAAAGTTGAACAATCAATCGAAACGAGTTAGTGTTTTGCAGGTGAAATTTACATGAAGTAGAGGAAGCTCATTTGACTGACCCAGAAGTAGCATGTCGTCTAGATAATGGGATATTTGCACTCCCTTGACCCTGAGAGTCGCGACGACAGCAGACAGTAGCTTTGAGAACATTCTCAGAGTCGTGCAGAGACCGAATGGGAGACATTAAAATTGAAAATGAGAGCCTTCCACGGAAAACCTGAGAAAGTGATGGCGAGATGCATCTATGAAAACAAGAAGATACGCATTCGCCAGATCGATGGAAGCCATCCAGTCTCCTGAGTCCACAACTGAAATGATCGTTTCCAATGACTCCATTTTGAATGGTGGAACCTTCATGTAATAATTCAGGACTTTGAGGTCAAAAACTGGTCTGAAACCCTCTGAAGCCTCTAGGACCAAAAACAGAGGGGAACATACTCTTTGACCCAATGCGTGCCTTGGAATCGGAAGGTTGGCCCTTGCTGCCAACAGCTCCCCTATATATCCTCTTAAACATCTGTAGGAAGCCCAGTTTCTATGAAAAAGGTCTGAGGCAGCCTTGTTCTGAACCCGAGACGATAACGTGATCAAATGACATTCTGTAATTTGTCCGCCCAAACCCCCCTGAATTGGGCTAGTCTTGTTCCTACTTGAGAGGGTTAAGTGGAGACACCTTTAGAAGGACTTATTTGAAACCTTAGCAGCTTTGTTGGCCCTGGGCTTGGAAGGTTTCTGGAAGGTTGCACCGGCTCCCTTCCATGAAAAACTGTCTGTAAGTACTGGCCTCTCTGAATCCTTCTTTGGATTTCTTGTTAAATCGAAAGGGCTGCTGTTGTCTTTTTCTCTTCTGCGGGATTAGGCTAGATCTGCAGCCGGAAACCTGCCTAATTGCTGACTCTAAGGCCGCGTACACACGGGCGGATTGTCTGCCCAACTAAGTTCGTCAGACAATCCGACAGACAGTCCATCCAAATTTTTAATGAACGGACTTGACCACACACGATGAACAGACAGTCCGTTGAAAACTTGCGCGATGACGTGTACAGCACGTACGACGGGACTAGAAAAACGACGTCCAATACACTGCAATGCAACCTTCGGCCGTGTAAATCCTTTCTGAGCATGCGCCATACTTAGTCCGTCCAACTTGCCTACACACGAGCGGACTGTCCACTGAAACCAAGTTTGGACGGACGAAACCAAGTTTGGACGGACAAAATTACGGAAATTCCGAAAGACAAAGTCCGTCAGACTGTCCGCTGAAAAAGTCCGCTGAAGCCCACACACGAGCGGATTATCCGCTGAAACACGGTTCAGCGGACTAAGTTGGGCAGACAATCCGCCCGTGTGTACGCGGCCTAAGTCTTCCCGAAGAGTAGCTTCCCGTCGAATGGAACCGAACATAGACTGTGCTTAGAAACCTTATCAGCCGACCAGTGCTTAAACCATAAGGCTCTGCAGGCTGTGATGGAATGAGCCATTATCTTTGCTGTCATCTTTTGAACCGGCTCCCTGACCTGGTCAACAGCCACTTCAGCCACAAACGCTACAGCAGTCTTGAAAACTGCAAAAGAGAAGAACTGCCACTTCCCAGACTTTCATCTGAACATCCATCCACCAGCTCCGCTACCCACAGTCTAAGGCTGGATTCACACCCATGCAATCCCAGCGCTCCCTGCATTCCACAGACCCGCACCACAGAATACATCCCATAGGAGACCATGGTAAATGAACAGTAGTGCAAAATTGCAAAAGCACCAAAAAACTAATAGGTGCAAATCCAACCCAAGTGCTGCTGCCACAGAAGTGAGCACTACCGCCGGCCTGCAGGCTGCTCTGGCCAAACTATACAACCTTTTTAGGTCTGCATTTATTCTGCGATCCATAGGATCCCTAAAGGAGACCGAATCCTAATGCAGAACCAGAATGTAGGTAATGAAGCATCCACCTTAGGCGTAGTGTCCCAAGGGTAACAGCTTCGATACTCAATTATGCACATTAAGCTTCTTCTCAGGCCCCATCCACTCATTGTCAAATACTTCTTTCATTTCAGAAATGATCTCTGCTGTTTCTTTGGAGGCAACAATTCTTCCTGCCACTTGATCGCATCCTTAAAAGCCTCCATCAAGGGGGGAACCAGTGCAAAAATCAAACAGATGCGATTACGAGACCATCTCAGCCTCAGATGGATCCAAAAGTGCTATCGACGTTAGAGTTAGAAAGCACTGAAAATACATGATCTGAATCTGCAGATGCTGAAGATACAGCAGGATGAGCAGGATTCCTTGAAACACTGTTTAACCTTTCCTTGACTACGTGCTTAATGTAGGATTTAACCTGGCGTGCATTCACAGCATTGTCCTGGGCGCCTCCTTGAAGCAAGATGCACACCCGCTTTCCTCTGATATAAAGTGGAAAGTGCTAATGCGCTTCACCTCACTCACAAAAAAATGTCAAATAAAGGGGTGTATAAAAATCTAAATATACTAAAAAAACTAATGTTAGTATATGTGTAAAAAATACCGAATATACTAAAAAAGTGGAAGCAGCCAAGCAGTGAATAGTAATCTCAGTACTACATAAAAAGTAAGTGTTAATAATTAATGCGGCGCTGCCAGCAAACTATAATATAATATTACAAAGACACTAAATAAATAACCAGTGAAAAAAGTGAATCCACCTCACTGAGTGATCCAATGTGCAATAAGAGCAATATACTAGAAAACACTAGAACTAGTGCGTGTATAAAAACATCATGACCAAATAAATAAATAAATGAATGATCAAAAAATATTAGAACGTGACTAAAAATAAAAATAAACCGTGCACATAAATACAATAAACAATGTAACGTGCCGACTTAATTAAAAGTCCATAGAATTACTTCGTGAATATACAATCAAGTCCATGCAAGTGACGTGATTTCCAAGCCTGTGATACTCCAGCAAACAACTTCAGTGCCAAACAGGTGCACCAAAACGTTTCCCCCAGCCTCTCACCTCAAAAGCTTAGTAAGCAGACTCTGAATACAGCCCAAAGGCTATTCATTTCTCTTCCATCCAGCAGATAATAAATAGCTGCACATTCCTTTCCCAGACTCTTCCGTTATCTCCCAGTACAGTGTGCGGTATGGAGAGTATGAAACAAAGGACAGGGGGGGCTCTCATGTGTAGTAATTCACAAAAAAGATTTAATGAAATAAGTAATCACTTACATAAAGGATAAGAACAGCAAATAGCGTCGAAACATTCGAACTTCCGGTCTCGGCCGCGACCGGAAGTGACACGTGTAACACCACAGCTCCTTCCCTGACGCGTTGCGTCACTCCCTCGTGACTTTCTCAAAGGGTTATGATTAACATAACCCATAACCCTTTGAGAAAGTCACGAGGGAGTGACGCAACGCGTCAGGGAAGGAGCTGTGGTGTTACACGTGTCACTTCCGGTCGCGGCCGAGACCGGAAGTTCGAATGTTTCGACACTATTTGCTGTTCTTATCCTTTATGTAAGTGATTACTTATTTCATTAAATCTTTTTTGTGAATTACTACACATGAGAGCCCCCCCTGTCCTTTATTTCATACTCTCCATACCGCACACTGTACTGGGAGATAACGGAAGAGTCTGGGAAAGGAATGTGCAGCTATTTATTATCTGCTGGATGGAAGAGAAAGGAATAGCCTTTGGGCTGTATTCAGAGTCTGCTTACTAAGCTTTTGAGGTGAGAGGCTGGGGGAAACGTTTTGGTGCACCTGTTTGGCACTGAAGTTGTTTGCTGGAGTATCACGGGCTTGGAAATCACGTCACTTGCATGGACTTGATTGTATATTCACGAAGTAATTCTATGGACTTTTAATTAAGTCGGCACGTTACATTGTTTATTGTATTTATGTGCACGGTTTATTTTTATTTTTAGTCACGTTCTAATATTTTTTGATCATTCATTTATTTATTTATTTGGTCATGATGTTTTTATACACGCACTAGTTCTAGTGTTTTCTAGTATATTGCTCTTATTGCACATTGGATCACTCAGTGAGGTGGATTCACTTTTTTCACTGGTTATTTATTTAGTGTCTTTGTAATATTATATTATAGTTTGCTGGCAGCGCCGCATTAATTATTAACACTCGCTTTCCTCTGATGACCTCAGCTGAGCAGACCCAACAGGATCCTTCTTCTGCCTGGGCTGGCGATGAAGACCTATCCGAAGAGGATCTTCTTCTGTGTCTGCGCCAGGATTTGCTCTTTCTAGAGGCTTTCTGATGTCTTGACCTCTCTTGGCTCAGGTCCGAGCGACTAAAGTGAGGTAAGGGCGAGGGAGATCTGGAATGCTGTGACAACAGCGTCTATCCAGCTGCATGCGACTCTGCGATTTGTCATCTCTAGTCCCCCTTTTACTGCTTTGAGGCTAGACTGCTGATTAGGAATCTCTTTGCGGGCGTTTAGCTCACACTGGGTCCCTCTCTCTGTAAAACAGAGGATGTGCTCTCTTTTAAAAAAATAAAAATAAAAACAAATAAATAAAATAAAATAAACTTTTCCATCCGACTCTTCAGTGCTAAGGCAGCTAGGCAGGCAGGCAAAACTCCCCAGATCTATAAAGGCACAGGATAATAAAAACACTCAGACAAGTAACACAGCAGTAAGTAATGAGAGTCCTGGAAACCAGGCTTACCAGAGCAGAGTTGCAGATTGATCAGCTGGAGGCTGAGATTAGCCTAGAGGACAGAGCCTGCTGCAACCAGCAGTGAGCATTCTGGTGTTTGCTAGGCAACCCAAAGAGGAAGCTACCTCTGACCTCACCTGCTCAACTCTGAGCTTCCTGAAAGGAATAAATGTGGAGGGGATGAACTACATGTCCCAGCAAGCCAAACCACTGCCTGAACACACAAAAACATGGAAGGAGAGAGTGCTAGCACCTGCCTAACGAAGGTATACACAGTCATTTATACTGCCAGTGACCTTTGCCAGTAATACACAGTAATTTATACTGTACCATACAATCCCAGCACCACGGGAACCCACCACCTCAGGAGATTTACAGCCTATATGGGAGGGGGGGGGGGGGTCTTCTGATCCGGGAGAGGCTGAACCTGAACAGGATGGATGGTGGATGGAGAAAAATAAATAAAAAATAAAATAAAAATAAATAAAAATAAAAACTTTAAAAGGCATCCGGAGCGAGGACAAAAAAAGAACACTGGTGTGGGCAGACAGCCGCCCTTTATGGGCTAAGAAAAAGGTGGTCCTGGAGGGGTCAGAGTTGACCCATAGTAGGTTGACATGGTGAGGTCCAGGAAATGTATTATATATTATATAATATATATATTTATACACACACACACACACACAGATACACACACATGCACACACTGCATCTGCAGCATCCAGTCAGTGTAGCCTAGATCTCCATTACAGTGTATTGTGTACTATTTCTAATCTACATCAGGCGGTGTATTTGAATATGCAGTTGCTACTTTTCTGGGGGTGTACACAGTACACAATACAGTGCAACAGTAGTGCAGTTGCTACTACTTTTCTGGTGGTGTACACAATACAGTGCAGCCGTAGTGCAGTTGCTACTACTTTTCTGGTGGTGTACACATTACACAATACAGTGTAACCGTAGTGCAGTTGATACTACTTTTCTGATGGCGTACACATTACACAATACAGTGCAGCTGTAGTGCAGTTGCTACTACACTTCTGGTGGTGTACACAGTACACAATACAGTGCAACCGTAGTGCAGTTGTTACTACTTTTCGGATGATATACACAGAACACAATACAGTTGCTACTACTTTTCTGGTGGTGTACACATTACAGTGCAGCTGTAGTGCAGTTGCTACTACACTTCTGGTGGTGTACACAGTACACAATACAGTGCAGTGTGATGTTGCAAAACAAAATATACATCATGTCCGGAAGGCCACCAAGGAGAGGCAGATGCTCACAGGCCACTAAAAGAGGGCAAGCAAGCTCTCTGTCTACAGTCAACAGTGCTGGTCATGGACATGGTGCATCCTCTGCAGGTGGCCGTGGGGCACGGTTGTCCTTTTTTTCTGCTGCTGGCTGTGTTATTGAGCCAGAACATGCAAAAGAGATGGTGGAGTGGATAATAAAGCTGTCCTGGCCAGAACTTGCTCAATATGCAATTGAGCTACTGGCCTGTCCTGCAGCCAGCATTCTTTCTGAATGCCCATTCAGTGCTGCTGGAGGATTTTTAACGGATGATAGAGTGCGCCTGTCCACAGAATCCGTTGATAGGCTCACATTCATAAACATGAATCAGTCTTGGATCAGCAGCAGCTATCAAGCATCTGATGCTACTGATTGATTTTTCTATGGATGTGGGATCCCTTGAAGACTGCCTATGCTGAGTGACTGACGTATGCCTGCTCAATCTTGATGATGCTAGCTTCCAACAATATTTTTAGTTTAGGGCACCACCACCACTGCCTAATGCCGCATACACACGACCGGACTGACGTACTAGGACCGTCGGAATGAATCCGCCGGATATTAAGATCGTGTATGGGCTCCAGCTGACTTTTTTTCCCAAAAGTCTGACGGACCTATAATAAAACAGGTTTCAAATCTTTCCGACAGACTCGAGTTGAAAAATCTGTTCCTCTGTATGCTAGTTCGACAGACGAGAACCGACGCTAGGGCAGCTATTGGCTACTGGCTATGAACTTCCTAATTCTAGTGGTGGTTGAACTTTGTGGTTGAACTTGATGGACATGTGTCTTTTTTCAACCTGACTATGTAGTCTGGTCTTACGTCACAGGTTCAAATCTGTTGGACTTTGGTGTGATTGTGTGTGACCAAGTCCATTTGTTCAGAAACTCTGTTGGGAAAGTCCGCCAAAAGTCAGTCGGGAAGAGCGTTGGACCTAGCCCCTCAAAAATGTAGGTTGTGTGTACACGGAATAAGGCCCAATTTTTCTGCCCCTGTTTAACAGAAGCATGTAATTACAATTTTTGATATAATATTTAACAGCAGGGCACATTCCTGCACCCAACAAGAGTACCTGTGAGGGGTTACAGTGTTGTGGCACCACCACCACTGCTTAAGGGCCAATTTTTCTGCCCCTGTTTTACAGGGGCATGTAATTACAATTTTTGATCAAATATTTCACAGCAGGGCCTGTTCCTGCGCTCAAGAGTAACTGTGAGGGGTTACAGTATTCTGCCACAACCAACACCTAAGGCCCAATTTTCTGAAGAGTATATAGGGCAGGCCGTATAGTATATATACTTCTGTTCAGAGTATATAGTGCCTAGGGGCCCCCACACTTTTTTTTTCCATTTAGGTGTGGGGTTCCCCTTAATATCCATACCAGAGCCTGGTAATGGGCTGGGGGGGGGGTGCCGTTTTTCTCAATTATTTTCATCTATATTGCTGGGACCCAACAATACATTACAGCTGTAAGCAATGTTAAATTACTTTTTTTTTCCCTTTAGAAATGTTATTTTGCTGTGGTATTGTTCTAAACGCGTGAAAACAGCACCACTTTACAGGCATACTATAGACACCCCCCAGGCACGATATTTAAAAGAATATTTAATTTTTATTGTTTCACTTTAAGCATTCGTAAAATCACTGCTCCCGAAAAATTTCAGTTTTTCAAACTTTTTTTTTGTATTGTCCCCTGGGCCAAAAAACTTTTTAGAGCAAAACCTTGCATATAAGCCTTTAAAATTAGCATTTTTGATTTTTCACATTTGTGTCCCAAAGATTTTGACGGTATTCACGTGTTCGAACACTTTTAGCACTTTGTATTACGTTTTGAGATAGTCATTTATTCCATTCAGAGCACTTTATTTTGAAGTTTACAGCACAAGGATTGATGTGGATTGCACTTTTATGCACATTAAGCACTTTATTGATGAGTTTGTTTTGCACATATGTATGCGCAAGAGCACTTTATATGGATAGCACGGTATTGTGGACTATTGTGAATCTATGTAAAGTATAGACATAATGCTATTTTGTTTGATTTTTGACCACGAATTTTAATTTAGCGCACTTTATTATTACACAAAGATAATCCGAGTAAATCCAAGATACAGTTTTAAAATTATTATTTCTTTTATTAAGGGAAAAAAGCTGTTCAAACCTGCCTGACAATATGTGAAAAAGTAATTACCCTCTCCCATGCTGAATCATGAATGAACTGTGATTAACCACAATTTTTTGGAAAGCTCTATCACTATACACATTATGGCCCAAAGAAGTACATTTGGTTATGACCTATTCCCTTATATATATGTATGGACAGGTACTCATATGTACTTTTTTGCTTTTTCCCACTCAACATCAAATTTACCAAACCTTTTCCCATTCAACATCGAAAATACGTGACCATTTCACTTTCCATTGTACTTAAAGGGGTTGTAAACCTTCAAGGCTTTTCACCTCAATGCATTCTATGCTTTGAGGTGAAAAACCTGCTGTAATGCTGCAGCCCCCCTGAACACACATTTTACTTACCTGTACCCCCTCTCTATCACGTCACGGGGATTAGCACAACAGCAAACACTGGTGTCTTGGGTCCTGATTGGATGGATTGATAGCAGCACAGCCATTGACTCCCACTTCTGTCAATCACATCCAATGACCCGGGCGCTGGGGGGTGGGGCTGAGACATACATTTGGCTTCTATGGACGCACAATGAATGACTCGGGAGCGCACCCACAAGGTAACCCCCGAGAGAGCGCTTCTCCCAGGGGGTTATCTAATACGAGGATGAGCTGTGAGAGCCGCCGATGGACCCCATAAGAGGATATTCGGGGCTGCTCTGTGCAAAACGAGCTGCACAGTGGAGATAAGTATGACGTTTGTTATAAAAAAAAACAAAGCTTTATTGTCACTTTAATATTTCTCATCCAACATCGAATGTACGCAATATATTTTTTACATTGAATGTACTTGACTTCCTTTATCACCCAACAAAGTAACATTGGTTGTGATCTATCCCCCCCATATGTATGTTTGGACAGGTACATTATATATATATATATATATATATATATATATATATATATATATATATATATATATATATATATATATATATATATATATATATATATATATATATATATATATATATATATATATAACACATTAAAACAATACAGTGGAACCTTGGTTAACAAGTAACGCGGTTAACAAGCGTTTTGAAAGACGAGCAACTTTTTAAAAAAAATTCCTGACTCTGCAGGTGTTGTCTCGCAAAAGTAGCAGAATTCAAGCTAATGTTGTGTGTAGTACCACATTTGGCCAGAGGTGCAGGGGCGCTGGTGACACTTGGAACGGTTTGGAGAATTCGGAAATACTTCCTTCCCAAGCATTTTCAAGGGTTTCAATGCGGAACAAATTATCTTAATTTCCATTGACTTCCATGGGGAAACTCACTTTGATATGTGAGTGCTTTGGATATGTGAGTTCTTTGGATTACAAGCATTCTCCTGGAACGAATAATGCTCGTAATCCAAGGTTCCACTGTACAAATAAATTATTCAAACAACATCCCATAGAACAGAACAAATACTACATGAAAAAAATAAACACCCCATCACACCACCCACTCCACCCACCCAATACCTTGGAGCATTAGAAAGGAGAAATAAAGAAAAAGAGAACCTTTAGTGCTTACTAAAATAAAATGGGCTGTACATGACCACAAAATACATGCAGCCCAATACCTATTATAGCAATACTTATGATACAGAATGGTCTATACTGATGCCGAGGACATAGACTCAAGCCATTGTGACCAGATAGCATCAAACTTACTCATAGAGTTCCTTAAAAAAATATGTATGTTTTTCAAATGAAATAATCCTATTAAGATCAAAGATCTTAATCGATCTTAATCAAAGATCGATAACAGTAGTTTGATGAGGATAGGTCCACTTAAGGGCAATCTGTCTGCGGGCTACAACAAGTGCGCGCCTAATAGTATTAACAATGGAAGAAGTATAAACGGAAGTATCATAATAGCCCAATAGGCACATAAGAGGTTCAACCAAAATATTGACATCTAGTAGCCCATTTAGCATGCCAATCACCTCCACCCAGCATCTCTGGAGTTTGGGACACCGCCGCAAAAGATGTATCAGTGTACCTGTATTTCCACACCTAGCACAGGCCGGCTCAGATCTCAAGCCAATGGCATGTCAGAATTGAAGAGTTCTATATACCCTATGAAGGATAAAGATCTGTGTCAGTCTAAGTGATGAAGAGACACACACAAGAGGCAGAGACCAGAAGATGCTGTCCCAAACCTCTTCAGAGATACGGCCGATATCTTGTTCCCACCCAGCCCTAGAGCGAATGGGAAAGTTCAATAAGAACTTGTCTAGCATCACCCTATATGTGACAGAAGTAAGACTTTTTGTTGACATTGCTTGTACTATGTTATCCAGTACAGGAGTAAGGGGAAGGAATATCTTGACAAAGGGAAATGGAGCATATAAAGCATGCCTCAGTTAAAGGAATTGATAAAAACAGTTTGACTGTAAAAAGCACTCACCCCCTAACTCTTCAAAGGACTTAAGTAGACCATTCTCATACAACTGAGTAATACCCCATACACATAGTCAGACATTCCAAACACAAAATCCGTCAGATTTTTTCTGAAGGATTTTGGCTGAAACTTGTCTTGCATACACATGGTCGCACAAAGTTGTCAGAAAATCCGATCGTTCGAAACGAGGTGACGTCATACACGTATGACGGGACTATGTAGAGGCAAGTAGCTTTCATCCCATATTTTTTTCTGAGCATGCGTGGCACTTTTTGCATCGGAATTCTCTACACACGATCAGAAAAAGTTTGATCGAATGATGTTGTCGGAAAATTTTAGATCCAGCTCTCAACCTTTGTCCATTGGAAATTCCGACGGAAAAAGTCTGATGGAGCCCACACAAGATCAGATTTTCCGACAACATAATTCGATCTGACTTTTTCTGTCGGAATTTCCGACGTGTGTATGGGGCATTAGAATAATTATTCCAGATTTTTCCCATCTCTGAAAACCCCTGAAAAAGACACAAGTCCATCCAGTTCAACCATAGAAAAAAATAAAAAATATATAATACCCTACAATCCCATATACCCAATCCTATACCCAAAGTTAATCCAGAGGAAGGAGAAAAACCCCAGAAAAGCATGGTCCGATTTGCTACAGCAGGGGAAAAAATTCCTTCCTGATCCCCGAGAGACAATTGGATTTACTCTAGATCAACTTTACCTATGAATTTTAGTAACCAGTTATATTATGTGCATTTAGGAAAGAATCCATGCCTTTCTTAACCACTTGCCAACCAGCGCACGACGATGTACGTCCTATTTTTGAAGAGGGATATCCTCTTGATAGCTGCTGCCACAACGAGATATCCATCTCTTCAGGCGCTGGTTGGCTGTACGATAACAGTGATCTCCACGGTGGATTCGACGCGAGATCACCGCTATCGGCGGCGGGAGAGGCGCCACCCCCCCCTCCCGCCGCCCTCCCGCACCTTCCGCCACTTACCGGAGCCGTCGGTAGCGGCGGAGGCGATCGGGTCCTTTCGTTAGCTGGGTATGGAGACGAGTGAGGCTAAGATGGCCCCCACTCGTCTCTATACCATAGGAGGGCGGAAGCGACGTCAAAACGTCACTTCCGCCCATACCTCTTAAAGATATATATATATTTTTTTTTTTACTCGGCGTACCATTATCTTTCACAATATAAAAAAATTGGGCTAATTTTACTGTTGTCTTATTTTTTTATTCAAAAAAGTGAATTTTTTCCAAAAAAGTGCGCTTGTAAGACCGCTGCACAAATACGGTGTGAAAAAAAGTATTTCAATGACCGCCATTTTATTCTCTAGGGTGTTAGAAAAAAAACAATATAAAATGTTTGGAGTTCTAAGTAATTTTCTAGCAAAAAAAACTGTTTTAAACATGTAAACACTGAGTCTGAAAAAGAGGTCTGGTCCTTAAGTGGTTAAAGCAATCTACTGAGCTGGAGAGAACTGCCTCTAGGGGGGAGTCTATTCCACATTTCCACACTCCTACTGTGAAGAAACCTTTCCATATTTGTAAAAAGGAAAAATAACACAATAAGGGAGCCCCCAAAGCTGCATAACCCATAAGTATACAAAAAAACACAGGAAATTTCCCCAGGGGTTTTTTAGCAGCAGAGAGTTGGTGTGAAAATAGTTGATGTAAAAAAATCATTTATTTAACAGACAATAGTAATTCCAAATGAACAATAATACATCATCCATATAAGTAGTGCGACAAAAACAAACATGGAACATCACTCATAGCAAAAAAAAACTCTATGTACAGGCATGGTTATTGCGTGCCATCACGTACGCGCCGCCTCGATGTCCGCGGAGATACCCACGATCGTCTCACGGATAAGAAGAACAGGGAAATGCTAATGTAAACAAGCATTTCCCCGTTCTGCCTAGTGACACTGTCACTGATCACCGCTCCCTGTAATCGGGAGCGGTGATCAGTGATGTGTCACGCGTAGCTCCTCCCCCCAACAGTTAGAATCACTCCCTAGGACACACTTAACCCCTACAGCACCACCTAGTGTTAACCCCTTCACTGCCAGTCACATTTACACAGTAATGAATGCCTTTTTAATCACACTGATCGCTGTATAAATGTTAATGGTCCCAAAAATGTGTCAAAATTGTCCAATGTGTCCGCCATAATGTCGTAGTCATGATAAAAATTTCTGATCACAGCCATTACTAGTAAAATAAAATATTAACAAAAATGCCTTAAAACTATCCCCTATTTTGTATACGCTATAACTGTTGCGCAAACCAATCAAACGCTTATTGTGATTTTTTTTGCCAAAGATATGTAGAAGAATATGTATCGCCCTAAACTGAGGAAAAACATATTTTTTATATATATATATATATATATATATTATTTGGAGATATTTATTATAGCAAAAAGTAAAAAATAATGCATTTTTTTTCTAAATTGTCACTCTTTTTTGTTTATAGCGCAAAAAATAAAAACCGCAGAGGTGATCAAATACCACCAAAAGAAAGCTATTTGTGGGAAATAAAGGACATCAGTTTTGTTTGGGAGTCACATTGCATAACCATGCAATTGTCAGTTAAAGTGATGTAGTGCCGGATCGCAAAAAAATGCTCTGGTCTTTGGCCTGCCAAATGGTCCAGGGCTGAAGTGGTTAATCTCCTCTTTTCAAGAGAATAAATTCAGTTCCTCTAATCTTTCCTCATAGCTAAGCTCCTCCATGCCTCTTATCAGTTTGGTTGCCCTTCTCTGCACTCTGTCCAGTTCCCCGATATCCTAATTGAGAACTGTTGCCCAAAATTGAACTGCATATTCCAGATGAGGTATTTTTTTATGATTTATACAGGGGCAACATGATACCATACCTCTCTAAATACAAGAAAGGATTTTACTGGGTTTGAAAACCGCAGTTTGGCGTTGCATGTTATTATTGAGCTTGTGATCTAACAAAACCCCCATATACTTCTCCACTACAGATTCCCCCAGTTGTACTCCCCCTAGTATGTATGATACATGCATATTCTTAGCCCCCAAGTATATAACTTTACATTTATCAACATTGAACCTCATCTGCCACATAGTCGCCCAATTGGACAGTGCATTGAGGTTGGCTTGTAAATTGGAGACATTCTGTAAGGACGTTATTTCACTGCATAGCTTGGTGTCATTTGCAAAGACTGAAATGGTACTTTTAATCCCAGACCCTATATAATTTATAAAGGTATTAAAAAGTAATGGTTCCAAACTTCCGCTTCCGGCGCCGCATGGAGTAGCTGTCTCTCCTCACAGCTCCCACAAACCGCCCTCCAAAACGGCCTACAAAATCGGCGTTTTCGCCCAAAACCACTCCAGCCGCCTTCTCCACGACTCCGGTCACGAGATGGACCGGTTTGTCGAAAAAAACCGGGCCGCGATCATACGCGGCCGCCACCGCGCGGCCGGTCCAGCCACAAATTGAGGCCCCGGCTTCGGCCTACACGGATCCGGCCTGTGCGGTCCAACCAGCGGAGACGGCGCCAGCAATGGAGGTAGGCGATCAAGCAACAACACAGCCTAATCTGAAAGACACGCTACCTTAACAGCCCCAGGCCCCTCCACCATCATCTGGCCCTGCAACAGCACATTATATGCAGCAGCCTCACATACCTCAACCATTACAGGATCATCACACTGAGATCCTGGCTTAGGCTGTAGCTGCTCTCCTCTCCCCTATGATTGCTGCTTCAGTGGAGAAGGCTGTCAGCTCAGGCATGCAAAAGATTCAAGCCCAGCTAGGGGAACATACCTCTAGATTGAATGAAGCAGAACACCGTATCTCAAATCTTGAGGAAGAACTCTACCAGACACAATCTCTGGAACATGCCCAAGACAGAACGAACAAATACATACTAGAAAAACTCGATGACCTCGAAAATAGGTCCAGGAGGAGTAACCTGCAATTTGTAGGAATCCCCGAATCGCTTCACCAGTCTGCTTTGTCAGAGCTCTGTGCCCGTCGCATCCCTGAAGCACTGGGTCTGGAAGGCCCATGCACCGTAGAACGAGCACACCGCGTGGGAGCCTTCAACTCTGAATGCAAATCCCCACGCCCGATAATCGCTAAATACCTCAATTACTCAGACAAGGCCGCCATACTGCAGCAATACCGACAGTCCAGATCCCTGCAGATTGATGGAATCAAAATTTTGATCTTTGCCGACTACTCGGTGGACGTCTCCAAGAAATGTAAGGCTTTTCAGCACATCTGCGCAGAACTCCACTAACGACAACTCAAATTCACCCTGGCATTCCCGGCCATTTTGCGGATCAAAACACCCACCGGCGAGCAACTTTCTTTTCAAGATCCAGGTCCAACCTCAGGTCCAACACAGCACGGCCTAACCGCTCGTTGAGGGGCGATGATGATGCCAACGTTGTCTCAATTGCACAATCTCGTCTTTTTTTTCTGGCCCTGCCTGGCCACCCCTCCTACCTGGGCAAGGTGAACTGATCTTGGACTTTCCCTCCTGGACAGTCCACACCTCTCAGGTAGTATCCGTTAAGAGTTGAACGGCTATGGGGATGCTTCAATCTGCATCCCGGTTCTTTTTGTTTTCTTATTTTTTTTTTTTTTGGTAGTTCTCTTGCTACGTTACCTAGCATGGTTTTATGTGTTTAATGTTATTCAAGGTTTGGTCTCCTCATACATGTACGCATGTCCTCTTCCCCTAGGTATCTCTGTGCAGACCTTTTAGCTCTGATCTCCCGTCTGCACTGATGGTATTCCTTATTCCCTCTCCAAAGGGCAGAAACCCTCACATCAGACACTGGGCTGGTTATGGGAGCTGGTCTTCACAGTGATCCCCATGTCGAAAAAAGCGAAGTAGGTTAATGCCTATATTTACCTCTGTGTATTCTACCTTTGGTACCCATACCAGGCCTCCCCCTCCCCTCCTCTTTCTCTCCTTCTCCCCACTGAGCCTGCTATTATGACACCACTTGCCATCCCCCTACCTAGGGCCCAACAGGCTAGCTCCAGTGTAGCTTATGGGTACCTACCTTACCCAGGTCCCAGTATCCTAGTAGCTCTACTACCTGCCACACATATCCCCATTGAAATCTCACCATGCTGCGAATAATCTCATGGAATGTGAAGGGCCTTTGTTCCCCTTTTAAAAGAATGAAGGTCCTTCGCCATCTCAAACGGCTGAAGACAGATATAGCATTGCTTCAGGAGACCCACCTTTCCTCACCCGACTTTGCTCGGATGAGGAAACTCTGGGTTGGTACGGTGGTTGGCTCTGAGGCCCTTGGCCGTAAAGCAGGAGTTCTTATCCTCATTCACAAATATCTCCCATGTAAACTCCTATCTACGGACACGGATAACCAGGGCAGACTTCTCTCTATACGTGTCCTCATAGGGACAAGGTAGCTAGTAATTTCTAACGTTTATGCCCCTAACAGCCCCACGAAGCAATTCTTCAACACGCTAACCACTTGGCTCCTGCGCTATCCACAACTTCCCCAGATCGTTGGGGGTGATTTTAATTCTATGATCCACCCGCTGGATGACAAATCCCCGCAATTGCGCCCCATCCTGCCCCCAACCCCTATTAATGTCACGATGCTAGCAACAACAATGGAATCCCTTCGCCTCCATGACGCATTGGCGGCTGCACCACCCGACAGATAGGGAATTCTCCTTCTACTCACACCCACACCATGTCTTCCCCAGGATAGACTATCTATTTTGCTCAGACGATTTACTCCCCCTAATCCCAGAAGCGGAGATAAACGATATAGCTATCTCTGACCATGCTCCCATTTCTGCGTCCCTAGAGACCCCTGACATCCACCCTGATCCTAAAATCTGGTGTTTCCCCTCCTTCCTCCAACACAATGCGGACTTCCAAACCTACATCGCAAAAGAATGGCAGCTTTACACGCAAATGAATGCGACCCACACTGACAACCCAAATCTGTTCTGGGATGCGGGGAAAGCATTTCTTAGGGGTCGCATCATTTCTTATGCATCGTCCTTCAAGAAAAATGCACACCTCAATTGCAACACCTCCAGCTCCAGACTTCATCAGGCTCAACGAGCACTCTACACCCATGACTCCCCTGAAAACCGGACTGCTTGGCAAATAGCCAAACAATCCTTTGACACCTGGGCCGACACCTTGGAATCAACCAAGAAAGCATACCTTGATGCCACTCTCCATAAATTTGGGAACAAGTAAACTTCTAGCCCGACTATGCAAGGGACCCTACCGCCCAACTATCATCCCCTCCATCCGTGAGCCAGATGGCTCTGTTACGACCACGCAAAAAGGTATAAATTCAGCCATGCTGCGCTATTATTCTGCGCCGACCCCATTGACAAACCCACAGCGCGCGCCTTCCTAGACAGAGTGACACTGACCCAAATATCCTCCTCACAATTAGAATCCCTTAACGCCCCCATCTCTCTTACGGAAATAACCTCCACGATCCGTAATTTAGCCTCCTCTAAAGCACCTGGCCCAGATGGCCTAACAGGCGAATTCTACAAATCCCTGAACTCGCTCCTAGCACCCACTCTTAAAAATTTCTACCAACACATGTGGTCTGGTGGCCCCCATCTCCCCACAGGCAACCAGGCAATAGTTAAATTACTAGAAAAAAAGGGGAAGGATCCTCAAGAACCCGGCTCGTACAGGCCCATCTCACTTCTAAATCTCGATGTCAAAATTCTTTCCAAAATAGTAGCCACGAGACTGGCCAACATCATCCCCTTTCTGATCCATCCTGCCCAGTCAGGCTTTGTGAAGGGCAGAACGGCAACAATCAACATCAGAAAGGTGATGATGGCGACTTTGCCATTATTACTCTTGACGCCGAAAAGGCTTTTGACAACTTAAATTTCGAATGGCTCTCCATGGTTCTGAATAAAATGGGATTCTCTGGCCCTTTTCTTCACCTAATAAGTTCCATGTACGCCTCACCAGCAGCTAGATTAGTATCTGTCGGCCTCCTCTCAAACAAATTTTGTCTACACAAAGGCACGAGACAAGGCTGCCCCCTATCCCCGCTCCTCTTCAATATAGCTCTGGAACCACTTTCCAGATATCTGTTAACAGTGGCCCCGATACATGGCATAAAAATAGGGGAGCAGGAATTGAAGACATCTCTTTTTGCAGATGATGTCCTCATCTTCTCCGCCAATCCATCAGCAGACATGCCCACAATAAAATACACCTTTTACCAATTCAAAAAATGTTCAGGATTATGTATAAACTACTCCAAAAGCGAGATACTGCCCCTAGGCCCCCTCCCCCCTCCAGCATGGGTTCAAAACTCCATCTTCACGATAGCAAAGTCCTATATCACCTACCTAGGAGTCAAAATAGGGAAACTCCCTTCCTCTCTTTACCACCTGAACTACCCCCCCTTTGCCAAAATCACACAGGAATTAGAAAACTGGATGTATCTGCCCCTCTCGCTCCTGGGAAGATGCCATTTGGTGAAAATGGTCAGTTTCGCACGCCTGCTGTACCCTCTCCAGACGATACCTTTACTTATAAGACACAAAGATTCCAAAGTTTTGAACTCTGCAATATCAAAATTTATATGGCGAAACAAGCGGCCACGCATAGCCTTCTCAAAACTCCATCTTCCCAGGACCGAAGGAGGTATTAGTCTCCCTAACCTCAGAATGTATAACCTTGCTTGTCTTTTGAGGGTGTGCCTGGATTGGATAACCCAAAAATCCCAATGTTCCAACTATCACCTAGAGGCTGAAATGGTCCACTCCTACTCCCTAACAGCTCTTCTTCACTGTAAGTGGAAATCTATACCAACACCGCATCAACACAATCTTCTGTTAAGAGATACCGCTATTGCCTGGAGGGAGGCGAGGAAAAGTGTCCGACTCTCGTCTTTCATCTCAAAATTCCTCCCGATACAGGGTAACCCGAGTTTTTCTCCGGGTCTGGAACACCAGCCTTATGATTCATGGCGGCAAAAGGGTCTCACTACTTTCTTCTCCCTTTGTGATCCTGAAACTGGTCAAGCATTACCTTTCCGTTTCCTAGCCGCCAAATTTTCTCTCACCGATGCATCTGCCTTCCACTATGGCCAATGTCTTAGTTTTCTTCATAAAACCTGCAGAGTCGATTCCACGAGATTTACATCATCATTCCTTGAGACACTTATACAAAAGGACTCTTACAAAATCTCTGACATCTATAAGCCTCTACTTCTAAAAACAACACCTTCTCTGGATTCATCCTCAGTGTCCAATTGGGCAAAAGACTTCCCGGATGAAGACATAGTGGGCAAGCTCCTTCAAGGCCTCAACTCTGTGTACAACTTGGTTCCAAATGAATCTTGGAGGGAAACCCAGCTAAAAATCGCTCACTGAGCGCATATCCCCTTTCTCCCGGCCACCCAACCACGTTCAGCCTCGTCTTCATTATGCCCTTTGTGCCACCAACCTAAGCCTTCTCTAACGCACCGTTACTGGACTTGCACTTTTATCTCTGCTTTTTGGGACCAAATCCTGGCATATATCTTTCAGATTACGTTGCTATATCTTCCTAAAGACCCGCTACTCCTTATATTCGGGCACTGGGATCCTACACTACTTCCTTGGTCAACCGCTCCCAGCCCACAAGGCAAGGACTGGGCCTTGATCTGCCTCCTGCTAGCAAGGAGGGCCATACTAGCCATCTGGATGTCTGCTTCCAAACCCTCCATCTCCCAGGTTAACAGAGATCTCCTGCAGCTTCTATTCCGCGACAAACTCAACACCAATCTAGTCCACAAGAAAGCCAAACAGCGCTTCCACAGCAGATGGGACTCTTTTATTGTTTCGCAGCTCACTCCTCAAGAACGAGCTCACCTTGATGAACACTCCTTTGCCTACAATGGACCCTTGCCGACCATAACACTTTCTACTACTGGATAGCTACCTACAACAGGACTGCGGACTTGCCCCCCCCCCCCCCCCCCCTCCTCCCCTTCACAGTTTTCTTTTTTTGACTTGTATTATACCCCATTTTCCTTCCCGAGGTTGGCATAGTGCCTTATTCTCAGATCCATCCAGTCAAAGCTTCCTCATTTCCTTCTGTTTTGACAGGGAGAGGGGTACTCTCCGTTTTTAGGTTTATGATACTTGTGCTCATGCACCAATATGTGATCTACTTTATTTCTATCTAACTTGTACATTTTACGAAAAACTCATTGTACTTGCTGGTTGTATCATTCTGTAATGTACTCTTTTTCGATAAAATTTTATACAAAAAAAAAAAAGTAATGGTCCCAACAATGAACCTTGGGGTATACCATTGATAACTTTAGACCATTCAGAGTAAGAATCATTAACCACTACTCTCTGAATTTGGTCTTTCAGACAGGTTTCTATCCATTTACAAACTGATCTTTTCTAGCTTGTAGACTTTACCGTACACATGAGCCGTGTGTATAAAACTATAAAAGTTAAACAGGTCTATAGTTACTTGGTAAAGACTTTGTTCCCTTTTTAAAAATAGGCACCACGTTGGCCCTAAGCCAATCCAGTGGTACTATTCCAGTCATTAATGAGTACCTAAAAATTAGATACAATGGCTTTGAAATGACAGAGCTCAATTCTTTTAGGATCGGTGGGTGGGTGCCACCTTTATTCTGTCTAAATATTTCTGGACCATATCACTTTTGAGCCATGGATCATTTGGGGCTGTGTCATCAATACATCCTCATTATGAACTTGAGCTCCCCCATGCTCCTTTGTATACACAGCACTGAAGAATGTATTTAATGCATTTGCCTTCTCTTTGTCCCTAGTCACCCACTCTAGATTATTTTGTAAAGGGTGTACATGTTCAGACCTGACCTTTTTACTATTAGTATATTTGAAGAACTTTTTGGGGTTTGTCCTACTACTATCTTTTGCATTCTGTTGTTCATTTTGAATTGTTGCGTCCTTGATTTCCTTTTTACATATTCTGTTATATAAAAATGAAGGAACACTATTGTCATTTAAATGTTACAAAGAATATATTTTAAAAGCTCTTTTCTTATTGTTTAGTTTTTTTTTTAACTTTGGCCGTGAGCCACATAGGTTTTATTTTTTAGCCTTTTAAACTTATTGCCCATGGAAATATACTTTGCAGTGAGTTCACAAACAGTCTTTTTGAAGATTTCCCATTTCTGTTCTGTATTCATCAATGTCAATATTCCCCCCCAGTCTAAGTCTTGGAGAGCAGCCCTTATTCTTGGAAAATTTGCTCTTTTGAAATTAAAGCAGAGGTTCGCCCAAAAAAAAAAAAAAAAAGAAAAAGAAAAAACAACAGCTACACATACTGCAGCTGCTGGCTTTTAATAATATGACACTTACCTGTCCTGGAGTCCAGCGATGTTGACACCGCAGCTATGGTTTCCATCAGCTGTCGGATGCTGCTGCCGCCACTGCGGGTAAGGGTATTCGGCAGTGTAGCCTTTCGACTTCATGCCGGGAACCCTAATGCACATGCGCGAGGCCTGCTCCTTTCTCCTACAGGCCCAGCGACAGGGGAAGGAGGAGGGAGTTCCAGCCGTGGCGGCTGAGACTCCCGGAAGTGGTAAAGGATACACCTGTCCCTCCTCCCCCTCCCCCCCCCCCCCCGAAAGGTGCCAATTGTGGCACCAGAGCAGGGAGGAATCATACGAGTGGAAGTACCACTTTTGGGTGGAACTCCGCTTTAAGTGTTTTTATCTTTCCCGTATGTGTTTTTTGGTTACAGCTAACATCAAATGAAATCATGTTATGGTCACTGCTACCCAAATGTTCCTTTATATGAACACTAGTAATAAACTCTGCATGGTTTGAGATTACCAGGTCCAACAGAGCATCATTCTTAGTTGGGGCCTCACTAAACTGGACCCAAAAATTGTCCTGTAATAGGTTTATAAATGTTTGCCCTTTAACTGTTACAACAGTGCCATTACTCCAGTCAATTTTGAGGTTGTTAAAATCCCCCATTATCACTGTCCCAGCCCTTGCAGCCCTTTCCATCTGTGGCAAGGAGCTGAGTCTCCACCTCCTCATTAACATTGGGTGGTCTATAACAAACTCCAATGATTAAAGCGGAGGTCCACCCTAAAATGGACCTCCGCTCATCGGAATCCCCCCCCCCCTCCGGCGCCACAATCGGCACCTTTCAGGGGGGAGGGGGGTGCAGTTACCTGGATAATCCAGGTAACTGCACCCACTTCCGGGCTAGCTCTCTGCGGAACGAGCGTAGGTTACGCCCCCGTTCCGCAAGCGCCCGCCCCCTTCAGCAAGTGCCCCGCTGCCTGCTGGGAAACACACAGCTCCCAGAGGCAGCGGGGACCGTCCGGATTGCGCCGCGCGGCTCGCGCATGCGCAGTAGGGAACCGGGAAATGAAGCCGAAAGGCTCCATTTCCTGATTCCCATACCCAAGATGGCGGCGGGACCCGGCAGCCGAGCGAGCAATCGGCTTCGGGTGCCGACATCGCGGGCGCGCTGGACAGGTAAGTGTCACTATTTAAAAGTCAGCAGCTGCAGTATTTGTAGCTGCTGGCTTTTAAAAAAAAACAAAAAAAAACGCGGAGTCCCGGTGGACTCCCGCTTTAACTTTGAACTACGCACATCTATATGCAGTTCCACCCATAATGATTAGGCCACATCAAACTCTCAATCCATTAGGTCCTCATTCACACTCATTTTGAGATTACTTCTCACATAGAGCCAGACTCCGCCACCTTTCCTTTTCACTAGGACTGAAACAACCAATTGATTAATCGACAACTAATCAATTATGAAATTAATCAATTACTATTTTCATAATCGATCGGCTAGTAACATAATGGGGTTAAAAAAAAAAAAAAAAAAAATGAGCCCTTTATAGTACAAAAATATAATCACTACTGTAAATATTACTTTCACTGTTCTACGGTAAAAAAAAATGAACCCCTTCCAGTAGTGATTATCTGCTTTTTAAAAGGGCTAATTTTAGTCTTTTAACCCCATTATGTTACTACATGTCTTAGGCCTGGTTCACATCTATATGTTTTAGGTGCTTTGTGCAGAAACGCACTACAGTTCATTTACATGGTTTCATATGGGACATGTTCATATCTGTGCTTTTTTCAGTTGCTGCATATTTGGAAAGGGTCAGGGACTTTTATCGCAAAACCAGGCTTTTTTTGGTTCAATATACTTCAATGGAGAAGCTGCAGAAAAGAATGTAATGCGTTTTTGCAGCAATTTGTGTTTTTTAATCTACCCAAAAAAATGCAAACAACGCAAATTGCTGTAAAATCACGTGCGCAAAAATCAAAAACGCACAGCAAAAAGCACTGCAGAAACAGATCAAAAGCAAAAACTGCATAGGTGTGTACCGAGCCTTATGCTGGCCTCATGGATCAATTTTCAGGTGAGAATATTCAGATGAAAAATCTTTGTACATTCGCTGAATGAAAGAATTTTCACTTAATTTCTGAACAAAAACCACATACACTGTCTGAAAATTCCTTTGATCAAAAAGTTTTCTATTATTTCCAAATTAGCCCATTACTGTGGTTGAAAATGAAGGGCAATTTGACCCACTTTTTTTTATTTTTTTTAAGGTTATTAACCGATTAATCGAAACAATAATCGGCCAACTAATCGATTATGAAAATAATAGTTAGTTGCAGCCCTACTTTCACCCCGTCTCTCTGAAAGAGTGCATAGCCAGAAATATTAATAGCACAATCATGTGAGGAATGAAGCCACATTTCATCAATACTGATTACTGCATAGCTCTCCTCGTGCGCCAGAGCTTCCAACTCGCTTATTTTGCTTGGCAGACTTCTGGCATTGGTGAAAAAAACATTTTACTGCATTATTACATTTTTGTGTTGCATCTCTTTTAGTAGTACACATGGCACTATAATTTCCATATGGGCGTTTGCATCATGGGAACTTTTTTGTCACGTGCCATAACCCTCCCCCCATCTATCCCCATTCCACCCTCCATTAATGTCTGACCCCTTATTGTGGTATCAGTGCATATCGTTTTCTTCCTTTGTTTCTCCTGGCTTTGTTTTTGAATTGCCCACTCACTTACCCTGTGTTTGATTGTTATGGTTGTATTTTCACTGCTATTACTACTGCTGACACTTCTATCACCCCCTGTCACCTATCGCTTTCTCTGGTCCCTCCCTCCAAAACCTAGTTTAAAAGCCCCACCAGCTTTGTGGCCATCTTACTTCCCAATAGAGTTGTACCATCCCTATTAAGGTGCAGCCCAACCTTACTAAAGAGCTGGTAATCGACTGAAAAGTCAGTGCAATTCTCCAGGAACCCAAATCCCTCTTTCACCTCTCATAAGTCTGCCGGGCAAGCATGGGCATATGTCTGACGAAGGAATGCACAGCTCTGAAAAGCATTAAGGTCAACTACCTTCACCTGATGTTACAACTTTTAATCCCAGACCTTATATCATTTATAAAGCTATTGAAATCGGTCTCTTAAGACACTAGCAAGAAACCAAGGCTTGCTGGAAATGGGAGGGGTTACACTGGCTGTCATTTTGCCAGTGTCCAACCTTCTGAAGGCAGCAGCATAACCAAAGTACCTTAATTACTTTATCCTATGTCCCGTAATGTTAAAAAAAAATGCACTTACAAAATTTATAATTTTGCTACTCTGCCCTAGAGTGAGAAATTTTCTAGAACGTTGATATCTTCACATTCGTTTATATACAGTATATGGCAATGATTTTATTTCCAGAGTGTTATGGTCTTTTAGGACTAAGTACAATATATTTCCAGGTTTGATACTCAGTCTCACTAAATGCAATTATTATTAAATGGTTTATATACAGAAATTCAGCTCAGACCGTTGCTCCAGCAAAGCTATGAACATAATGGCTTGTGCAGACGCAACTTCCTAAGCCAAGATTTAAATATGCCAGTACTAACATTCAACCTCTAAAAATAGAAATATTATATACACAGACAAAATAAATACTGTAGTTCACAATTCTAAGAGGAAACACATCACTTTTTAAACCAAACTAGAAGATCAGTCAAAAGGACAATTACAAATTCTAACAAAGTTCAAAAAAAGGGAGGAAAAACAAATTTTTGTTTCCAAAAATAACAGAATGTAAAATTATACAGCCAAGCATACATTTAGCCAGCAGCTAAAACTGCTCTGCACAATAAAATTTAATGAATGCAATTTTAGTAGATATACTCATTCAGAGGTGCAAATTTGTTTTTGTAACATCTGCCGGAAAAGCTTGAAAATAACAAATGTACAGTTGCTCCATCCATGCATCTGACATACAAACATTTGGAACGTAGTATGTTTACGAAAACAGTCAAATCTAATAAAAAAATGAAAATAATAAAAATGAGTGCGGTTTGTGAATAATTTAGTTTGGGCATGATGTATCAGTTCTGCAAAATCTCACTACACGAACTGAAAAGATACAGTACATGATATTTTTAGTATAACACAACTAACCAGTATTGTGGGCTAAAACTGAATTTCACGTATGCTTGTATTGTATAGTTACATTGGTCTAGCTTGGACTGAAGTAAACATATTCCATACCTGTGGGATCCAGAAATGGCTGTATTAATTGCTGTTACTACAGTGATTGCCATCGGTCTTACCCTGCATAGCAACCACACAAGGCTGCTTGCTTGGCACAGTCACAACCATTTTTTCTCAATGAAAGCACAGCATTCTCTGGATGTCACCACCCCACCTCATCCAATTAGAGAATGCTTTGTATTTATTCAGAAAATTGTTTGTGTGCCAAATGTTCCTTGAGGGCTCGTTCATACCAAAATGCGGTGCAGGAAAGGAGCATTACACGCAAGTTTTCTGCACCCCAGGTGACCGTGCTACTCTTGTGAAATGCACGTGTGTGTCAATGAATTGTAATGGCACCCAAAACACATCTTGCAAACGCAGCATGTTTGGGGCTACCAAGTCACATGGTATTGCAGTACAATGCGGTTTGGTGCAGTGCGGTCTGAAAAAGTAGTGCTTTTATACGTTTCAGTGCAGTTTGCTGCCCACTCATGTTAATGGATTGTCAAAATTGCACTGGGATGCACACACTCTGGTGTGAACCGGCCTTGAATCACAACCATGCTAATCCATGGGAACGGGACCTAGAAAACTACTAGTACAGTGATTTCCAGCTTGCACATTTATGGAACCTGTATATTTACATTGGTCCAAGCTGACCACCATAACTATGCAATACAAACCAATTCAGCCTTAAGTTATTGAAACATTTAGAGTTAAGTCAAGGTTGAGTGTTTTGGTCAATCAGAGTATTGGTTTAATTCATAGGGACAAGTTACGAGTTGTATTTAAGGGCCAAATCTCACTTTTACAACAACACTAACACAGGTAATCATAATGCAAAATGAAAGGTAAGTCTGCATGTGTAAACTCAGGAATAGATACAAATACAGCAGGAACTGCTTTGGGTGCAAAATTCCACCATAATTAAATAAGGAAACTTGATTCAGTTATTCATTTATTTGACTGCTTTGACGTGTACTGCCATATTTATGCAGAATATTATTTCTATACAGTATCTCTTATCAGATACTGTACCACACTGTTTTTTTTTTTAATCTTTACATTAGAGTGTGCATATAGAGGCAAGTAAGCTGCTATATAGTATACACTCCATCTGTGAATGTGCGCCACCACAATCCTACCAGGCTCTGACAAGCAAATGTTAAAAGCTGCAATTGAGACAGAATTCGTACATTTATTTGTACATTTTTGACTTACTATTTCCATCTTACCTTATTCAACATTCATATATACAGTATCTCACAAATGTGAGTACACCCCTCACATTTTTGTAAATATTTTATCTTTTCACGTGACAACCATGAAGAAATGACACTTTGCTACAATGTAAAGTAGCGAATGTACAGCTTGTATAACAGAGTAAATTTGCTGTCCCCTAAAAATAACTCAACACACAGCCATTAATGTCTAAACCGCTGGCAACAAAAAGAGTACACCCCTATTACCGCGTACACATGTTCGGACTTTCCGGCAGACTTGGTCTGGTGGACCACAGTCCGTCGGACAATTCGATCGTATGTGGGCTCCAGCTGACTTTTTCTTCCCCAAAGTCTGGCAGACCTAGATTTAAAACATGTTTTAAATCTTTCCGCCAAAAGTCCGCCGGACCCAGTTCCTGTCGGGCAATCCGCTCATCTGTATGCTGGTCAGACGGACCAACTACGACGCAACGGCAACTACAGAATCTGCCCGCGAGAATGTTTCCAGCTGGATCCTATCACGCTGGTTCTCGGCCACAGGGTACTATACACCAGGCCCTTAGGTCTGGTATGGATTTTAAGGGTAACCCTCTACACTGAAAAAACGCTGTGGGGGTCCCCCCAAAATCCATACCAGACCCTTATCCAAGCTCGCAGCCTGGCCGGTCAGGAAAAGGGGTGGGGATGAGCGAGCCCCTCCTGAATCATACCAGGCCGCATGCCCTCAACATGGGTGGGTGGGTGCTTTGGGGAAGGGGGGTGCGGCCCCCACCCCAAAGCACCTTGTCCCCATGTTGATGAGGAAAAGGGCCTCTTCCTGACAACCCTGGCCGTTGGTTGTCGGGGTCTGTGGGCAGGGGGCTTATCGGAATCAGGGAGCCCCCTTTAATAAGGGGGCCCCAGATCCCGGCCCCCCACCCTATGTGAATGAGTATGGGGTACATCATAACCATACCCATTCACCTGGAGGAAAAAGTGTCAATAAAACAAAACACACACTACACAGGTTTTTAAAGTTGTTTATTAGACAGCTCCGGGGGTCTTCTTCCGACTTCTCCACGCTTTCTGGTTCTTCTTGCTTGGCTCCTCCGATATCTTCTGCTCTTTCTAATGCACCCCGGTGTTCCTTTAAACGGTTTAGAACACCCGCAGAGGTGGGAAGGATCTGTGAGCATGCTCTCAGCACATTGACAGCTGCCCGGTGATACATGTGGGCATTAAAGTCCACCCATTTGCCGATCATAATTGAAAAAAATAAAAAGATAAAAGATAAATGTAAAATAATTTTTTTTTTTGCTTTTGCTTATTTGAGGCATTTTACAAAATGTGAAAAAAAAAACCTTTAGCGGCCGAAAAGGGATAAAACCGCCCGCAAAGTGCCGCTTTGCTGGCAGCGCTGCTCATTGATTTCAATGGGCAGGGGCGTTTTAGGAGCTGTGTATTCACCGATCCTACAGCGCTGCAAAGAAGCTGCTTGCAGGACTTTTTTTTAACATCCTGCCAGCGCATCGCTCGAGTGTGAAAGCACCGGGCTTTCACACAGGGATTGCAGGTAAGGCTTTTTTTAAGGTGCTTTAAAGTCGCTATTTTTAGGGCTAAAGTGCCTGGAAAAATGCTTCCAGTGTGAATGGGGTCATAATGTAAGTGTTATACTCTGTTTACATATTCAAACCCAAGTTATATTTTTAGGAACTGAGCAATAAAAGATGCTATACAACAGGAAACTCATCTCTAACTTTTTGTCACAGTTCTGGCAAACTAAGAACTTTCAAACTATCCCAGTGCAGAGAATTAGAAGGTCCCTCTAAGTACACTTCACAGATCCATAAATTCTTTATACTCTGCTGACAGAGATGTCACTAGCAGCTGCAGGGTCTGGTTCAAAAATCTGAACACCAGCCCTTAAATAGCTTAATAAAGGCCAAAAGAAAATATACCAAAGAAATGTCACTGGGCAATTGGTAACATTTGGGAATTAAAGCAATTTTCCAGAAAAACAAGTTTACAAAGATTAATTTTTAATCAATACCAGTGACAGTTTAAGGCTATAGACGGTGCAACCATCGGGGATAGCATGCTGAAATCAATTCAAGGAACATATGCAGGAAGAAAGTGAACAGCAATTTCTACTCCCTCCCAATGGCTTTTACACATTTGAATTTTAGTGCACATTAAAGAAAGTACATCAAAAGATGCATCAAGACAGTTTTATTAACCACTTAAGCCCCGGACCATTTCGCTGGCCAAAGACCAGAGCACTTTTGCGATTCGGCACTGCGTCTCTTTAAATGACAATTGCTTGGTCATGCGACGTGGCTCCCAAACACAATTGGCTTTTTTTCCCCACAAATAGAGCTTTCTTTTGGTGGTATTTGATCACCTCTGCAGTTTTTATTTTTTGTGCTATAAACAAAAAAAGAGCGACAATTTTGAATTTTTTTTTTTTGGGAGGGTTTTTGCTATAATAAATATCCCCCAAAAATATCTAAAACATTTTTTCCTCAGTTTAGGCCGATACGTATTCTTCTACATATGTTTGGTAAACAAAATCACAACAAGTGTTTATTGATTGGTTTGCACAAAAGTTATAGCGTCTACAAAATAGGGGATAGTTTTATGGCATTTTTATTAATATTTTTTTTTTACTAGTAATGGAGGCGATCAGCAATTTTTATGACTGTGACATTATGGCGGACACATTGGACAATTTTGGCGTGATTTTGGGATCATTCACATTTATACAGCGATCAGTGCGATTAAAATTGCATTGCATACTGTGTAAATGTGACTGGCAGTAAAGGGGTTAACACTAGGTGGCACTGTAGAGGTTAAGTGTGTCCTAGGGATGCGTTTTAACTGTAGGGGGGGTGGGCTAGCTGTGAGACATCACTGATCACCGCTCCCGATTACAGGGAGCTATGATCAGTGACACTGTCACTAGGCAGAATGGGGAGATGCTTGTTTACATTAGCATCTCCCCGTTTTCCGTCACCGTGAGACAATCGTGGGTACCCCTGGGGACATCGAGTCCGTGGGACCCGCAATCCTACTCACGGAGCTCCTGGCCGGCGCACGCGGCAAATTCAAAGGGACGTACAGGTACGCTCATCTGCCCATCCATGCCACTCTGCCAACGTACATCGCCGCACGCCAGTCAGGAACAGGTTAATAAAGCGGAGTTTAAAATACCATTGATCCTTAAAGCCACCTTGTCACATACTCAAATATTTTCTTTCAAATATTTTTATTGATAACAAGCAAAGAAAGCAATCAGTCACTGTTACAAACATGTTCTCAGAAAAACATATTCAAGCAGAGCATTTGCACAGAAAAAATGCGGACTATATTCAGAGATACAGAGTGTACAGCGCGTTACAGCACAAGGTAAAGCTTAAACATATAATCCACAGTAATATTAGTAACCTGGAGGCGTAAGCCCAATAATTATAACAAAATAATCAGTAGGGGGGATACTCTGCCCAGACAACTTGGGCAACAGTAATGAATACGTACTGTGCAGTATAAGCTTCATTACCAAAAGAGCTTAATGAATAGAAAGGAAAAATGAGGAGAGAAGAAGAGAAAAGAGAAAAGGGAAAAAGGGAACCAACACTAAAGTTAGACAGTAAAGTAGGAAAGGAAAAAGGAGAGTAGAGTAAGGGAGGAAAGGGTACTGGTCAGGTGTCTCATGCGTGCCAGAAAAGGCTAAGGATCTTCCTGAACCCCTGTGGATAGGACTCATGGCTCCAGAAGATATCTTTTGAAGCCAGGGGGGAGATAATGATCCGACCATGGGCGCCAAATTTTAAGGTATCGGGGGATCCTATCCAAAATTGTGGCTTCAATTTTACTATGTATCATGGCCTGGGTAACCCTACTATTAACTTCCGTAATGTTCAGAATCGGGGACTTCCAAGCTTTCGCTATCGTCTGCTTGGCAGCCGTGGTGAGTTGCAGAAAAAGACGCAACTGTGCCTTAGTAAGGTCTTGTGGAGGGAGGTTAAGTAAGGCAAGGGCTGGGTCAGGAACAAGGGATACACTAAACAGGGTCGAGGCCATTCGGAATATTGTCTCCCAGAAGCACTTCACCACTGGGCATGTCCACCATATATGAAGGTGGGTGCCACCGGTATCACAACCTCGGAAGCAATTAGGAGAGTAAAATGGTAAGTATCTAGCGATCCTGGTCGGAACCAGGTACCACCTCATGAGGACTTTATAACTGGCTTCTAGCGCGACAACATTCTGTGAAGAGAGCTTGGTTGTTGCCCATATCGTTGTCCAGTCGCCGATATCTAGGTCTATGGCAAGGTCCTTGGACCAAGCGGAGGCATACGAGGGGAGTGAGGATGGGGGGGGCGTGAGATATGCATAGAGGCTGGAGATTATGCCTGGAGCATGTGGGTCTGAATCACATACATCCTCAAATATGGACAAAGTGTTCAACACCTTGTGGGGGCCCATAATGGTTTGGACAAAGTGGGAAATTTGAAGGTATCTAAAGCACTCCTTAGAAGGGATTTGCGTCTGTGCCTGTAAATATGGAAAGGATTTAATGGCGCCATTCGAGATGAAGTCACGTATGCGTTCCAGGCCGATACGGGTCCAGGCTTGGAAGGAGGCAGGCTGGGCGAAGGCCGGGTAAAACATTGGATGGCCAAAAAGGGAGAGTAGGGGTAAGTGCGGAGAGATCAATTTAAATGGCCTACATAGTTTGTCCCAAATTTTTATGGAGTGCTGGGTTATTGGATTAGAGATAGGGCCCCGAGCAGTGGCAGGGAGCCACAGTAAATTGGTGATGGAGATAGGGTGTAGGTCTATTACCTCCAGGACTACCCAAAGAGGAATCTCTGTTTTCGCGTGGTAGAGAGTTAATTGGGCTAACTGAGCGGAGTGATAATAACGGAGAAAGTTGGGAACACCAAGACCCCCATTAAGTTTGCTACGAAGTAGAGTCGATCTTGAAATTCGGGGGGCCTTAGTACCCCAAATATACTTATTCACTCGGCTCTGGATTACCCTGTGGAAGTAAGGTGGGATTGTGACCGGGAGGACCCTATAAAGGTATAGCAACTTAGGTAACAAGGACATTTTCACAGCTGCGATACGCCCAAGCTAAGAGACGTGTAGGGGCAACCAGGTATCAAGCAGTGAGGACATGTGTTTTAACATTGGGAGATAGTTAGATTGGAATAGGTGGGCGGGGTCGCTAGTCAATTTGATTCCTAAGTAAGGGATTGAAGAGGAGGACCATTGAAAGGGAAAGTTCACCTGTACAAGTTTAAGTTCATCTAAGGGAAGGGACACATTAAGGGCCTTGGATTTCGCCTGAATGACCTCTAATCCAGACACCCTTGCAAATTTAGCTAAAAGTTGTAAAAGGTTGGGCAGAGTGATATGCGGGGAGGTAACAAATAACAGAGCGTCGTCAGCGAAGAGGCAAAGTTTATGGGATGTAGAAGCTATTTCTAGGCCATGAATATTTGGATTTGTTCTAATTAAAGCAGCCAGAGGTTCAATTACTAGGGCACATATTAGTGGGGATAAAGGGCAGCCCTGCCTCGTACCTCTTTGTATAGGGAAACACTCCGAACTAAAACCAGAGTACTTTACATATGCCTGTGGGTGGGCATATAAGGCACTCACCCATTGTAAGAAATTGGGACCGAAGCCCCAGCGTCCTAAAATGTAGTGGAGATAGGGCCATGAAACTGTGTCAAATGCCTTTCTGATATCAAGCGATAGGAGGTGCATAGGGATCTTATGGGATTTAGCTATGTGTTGTAGAAGGACAACCCGACGGATATTATCACCAGCCTGTCGACGGGGGATGAAGCCCACCTGGTCCTTATGGATCAGGCCTCCAATAATTGGGTTAAGTCTCAGGATTTTAGCTAGGATATTCACATCCAAATTTAGGAGGGAGATCGGCCTATAGTTGGACCAAAGGGTATGGTCAGTATTGGGTTTAGGGAGCATGGCAATGATAGCAGTCAACGTGTCACGACCAAGGGAATGTTGATTTAGTAGGGCGTTGAAAGAATTTGCGAGAAGTGGGGCAAGGGTGGCTGCAAATTTCTTATAATATATACCAGGAAGACCATCCGGGCCAGGACGTTTGTGGGGTTTGAGTGTTTTGATGGCGCCGAGGACCTCTTCTACCGAGACTGGTTTATCAATAGACTCCCGGCTAGCATCTGGCAGTTTAGGTATAGACAGGTTCTGGAAGAGTGTCTCTGCCTCATTAGAAGGAAGAGACCCCCTCCCTTCATAAAGGTTAGCAAGACGCTTGCGAAATTCAGAGAGCACTGACAGGGTTACTTGTATGAGTGCCATTGGCCAGCCGGAGTCTAATAGGGTTGTGAGTATGATTCGGTCGCCGGAGGTGCAGCGCCAAAAAGGTATCTGGCTTATTGGCTTTTGTATAGATCTTATGGCCTGACCGACGGATGGCCTTCTCTGCTGATTCGGCCAAAAGCAGATCCAGTTCCAACTTGGTCTTTTCAAGTTGCTTTTTATTGGAGTTGGAGGGGGTTTCCTGAAATTGCATGAACTGACGGTGAAAGTCAGCTTCTAATTGTTGTAGTTTGAGTTTCTTATCCCGTTTAAGGTGGGTGGCAACGGAGATACAAGTACCTCTTATCACTGGTTTTTGTGCTTCCCAAAGCAGTGTTGGTGATATGCCAGGAGTGGTGTTATATTGGAGATAATCGTTAAGGGCCGTTTGGATATCAAGACAGTAGGACTGATTGGTAAGGTGAGCTTCATTCATGCACCAATTTTTGTTATCAGGGCGGGGTATTAACGATGAAACCGTGGTGATCACAGCACAATGATCCGACCATGTGATGGGATGTATAACGGATTGTAATAGGATTGGGGAGGATGCGATTGGAACAAGGATATGGTCAATTCTGGAAAAAGAATTATGCGGGGGGAATAGTAGGTGTAGTTTTTCTTCAATGGGTTACACTCTCTCCATGAATCCAGGAGGGAGGTTTGTTGGAGCAGTCTGCGGAATTGTGAAGAGGGGGAGTAATGGTCTGGAGAATAGGGGGACTTATCAAGATGTGGGTGGAGTACTAAATTTGAATCACCACACATGAATAGTGTACCTTTGGAGTGTGTTTTGACTATCTGCAGAAGATGAGTGAAGAAGGGGATCGGGTTAACATTTGGGGCGTAGTAAGAGACAAAAAGTAGTTTCCACATCTTGTAGGAGGCCTACCAATATAATGTACCGACCCGTAGGATCTTTGATCTCTGTTATCAACTTGAAGGGCAAAGTGTCCAATGATGTCGGCCTTCAGGGAAGCAAAGGTACGGAATGCCTTAACCCTCTTATTCGGGGAATTAAGTCCCTTAACATTAAGGGAGATTATGTTTAAGGAGGCCATCTAAGCGGGCGAGGAGGATCAATATAAAAAGGGGAGTGAGACAGGAGAGCCACCCGACCAGTAGGAAAAAAAAGAGAGAGAAAAGGCAGGGAAGGAACAGGGAGAAGAAAAAGGGAGAGAAAGGAGGGCGTGTGGTGTACAAGATGTAGGGCATCTCATTAAAAATACTCAAATATTTTCAATCAAAAACCCATACCTATAAAGAAAATACTAAAAAAATACTACTTCTGATGCCTGTGCAACTTTGATCACTAGAAGTCCGCTAGGAAACCAACACTTTCAGCAGAGTCAATCCCTGAGGGTCTCTAGCAATTCTCACCAGTTCTTCTGCAGACCTCACATCACTACCGTGTCCTGTAATTACATGGAGGTCAGTGGGAGGAACAAGTAAGAACTGCAGGAAACCACAGGGACTGACAACCCTGTCTGTTTCCCACCAGACTTTGGGGGAATCATTTCTAGTGATCTATTCAGCGTTCAGCATGGTTATTCATTCTCTTCTTTAGCATTACAGGCTTGGTTAAAAATATTCACCCTATGTGACAGAGCTGCTTTAAAGTGGATCTTAACCTCTTACCCACTGGGCACTTAAACCCCCCTTCCTAACCAGACCAATTTTCAGTTTTCGGTGCTCTCACATTTTGAATGACAATTACTCAATCATGCAACACTGCACCTATAGGAATTTTGTATCCTTTTTTTTCCACAAAAATAGAGCTTTCTTTTGGTAGCATTTAATTACCCTTTTTGCTCTATAATATAAAAAAGACCAAAAATTCTGTAAAAAATAAATTTTCTGTTATAAAATTTTGAAATCTTGTATTTATTCTTCATCTTTTCATTTTTCTTAAATTTTGGCCAAAATTTATACTGCTACATATCTTTGGTAAAAATAACCCAAATCAGTGGATATTATTTAGTCTGTGTGAAAGTTATAGCGTCCAAAAGCTATGGTGCCAATCTCTGAAAATTGATCACACCTGATGCACTGATGGCCTATTTCATTTCTTGAGACCCCAACAAGTCAGGAAAGCACAAATACTCGACAAATTATCCATTTTTGGAAAGTAGACATTCCAAGGTATTTAATAAGAGGCATTGTGAGTTTTTTGAAGTTGTAATTTTTTTTCCACGATTCTTTACAAAATCTAATTTTTGAGTACGGCGATACCACATGTGTGAGACTTTTACACATACAGAGGCCCAACATGCAAGGAGCACTGCCAGGCGTTCTTGGAGCATAAATTATCCATCTAGTTTCTTGACTGCTTCTTACAATTTTGAAGGTCCTGGAGCACCAGGACAATGGAAACGCCCCAAAAATGACCCCATTTTGGAAAGTAAACACCCTAAAGTATAATCTATGAGGCATAGTGAGTCTTTTGAACATGACATTTCTTTCTACAAGTTTTTGGAAAACGTGTAAAGAAAATGAAAACACTTTCTTTTTTTTTTTATACAAAGTTGTTAATTTATACAATATTTCTAACAAATATCATGTACATGCCAAAAATTACACCCCAAAATAGATTCTCCTACTCCTCCCCAGTATGGCGATACCTCACGTGGGAGACTTTTACACAGCCTGGCCACATACAGAGGCCCAACATGCAGAGAGCACCATCAGGTGTTCTAAGGGCATAAATGTCAAACCTAATTTGACTACCTATTACACTTTTGTGAGGCACACTAGTGGCATGGATAAGAACTGATGTGGCATAGATGAGCATGAATGGGGTTGGATGAGCCCTGGATGGGGATGGCTGAGCATGAATGAGTATGCCTGAGTATGGCTGGGTACGACAGGGTGTGGCTGAGCATGGATGGATGGATGAGTATTGCTGAGTAAAGGTGGATGAGTATTGCTGAGGATAGATGGATGGATGAGTATTGCTGAGGATGGATGGATGGATGAGTATTTCTGAGGATGGATGAGTATTTCTGAGGATGGATGAGTATTGCTGAGGATGGATGAGGATGAGCATTGATGAGGATGGATGGCTGAGCATGGGTGGATGGATGGCTGAGCATGGGTGGATGGATGGCTGGAGTTGTCATATCAGCGCTGTTGGCACTGCACATTCAGCCCATACTGCTGCTGCCTCTGATCTCTCTCCTCTCTGTACTGATACAGAGGGGAGAGAGGAACCGCACATGATGCTGGTGTGTTTAAAAGTGATTGCTCCGTCATTTGGTGGAGTGATCATGTGGTAAATGGCCGCTGTTAGCGGCCATTTATCGTGATCCAGCAGTCATGGACATTTCCGGGTGCACACGGTAGCGCGATTCTGGGAGGATGTCAATGTATGCCCTCCCTGAGTTATCCGACCAGGCTGCAGCTGTCATTCTGCTATAGCGCGGTCGGCAAGCATTTAATAAAGTTCTGACATGGCAGAAATTGTCGAGCAATTGTAAAAAATTGCCTTAACCACAGTTCCCGAAGATTTGGCTGCTCAATGACCAGGCAATTTTTTGCGATACGGCACTGAGTTACTTTGCAGGTACTACGGTATGAACAAGCGGGAAAAAATAATCAGTTGTTATTGTACACATTTAGTGGGTCAGGATTAAAAGCACATACCTAAAATGTGCACATATATATATATATATATATATACATACATACATAGCTAGTGCTGGCTTCTGACGAGCAGGGGCTATTGTTTTTGTAAAGTTAAGTTGCCTGAAGCCACAGTTGGGCTTGGGGATTATTTCTCTAAATTTCTGGTTTCAGTACCAGTCCAGCTGGGTTGCACTGGGTTCTCCTTGACAGCAGGTGTCACTGTCACCGCCGGCAAGAGTAGAAATGCAGTCTAGCTGGATGCATTGAATGCCACTTATCTCTCTGAACTAGCCCAGTGGGAGTGTTTTCCTGCTGTGCATTCTGGGGGGTGGCATTTAAGGTACCAACGCCATGCTGGCGGGAGATTACTTTCTGTCCGTTTGGTTCTGGTGGTCCTCCTGACCCAGCCCCATGGCCCTCCTGGCCTGGGGTGCGGAACTATGCATCCTGTGCCTCGGGGCTGGCTGGCCCGAGGCGACGTAACTGAATGTAAAGGCCCGAGTGAGTTTCAGAGCCTACTGATCCAGGGATGGTCCGGTGCCGTCTCATCAGAAGGGAGAGGCCCAGAAACTGAAGAACCCCAGGGGAGGACTCTTTCAGGAGAAGACCGTGCGCAAGGCTGTTTTCTCTGAAGGAGCCTGGAGACTTAGTTAAAGAACGCAACCTGGATCAACACTCATATGGTATCGCTGGATCGGCTGAGAGAAACTGGTACCGTATGTCAGTTCTTTAAATTTATCCACATCCCCTAGTAGCGCTCAAGTGTATCTCACAAGTCTGTGGCAGAGACTTTACCGAGCATCCCACCGGCTGCTAGGCCTAGTAGAGAGGTCTATCTGGATGTTGTTGACTCCAGTTGTGAAACCGTTTTATTCTCTGGATTCTCTTAATATTTTCAGTTTGCAATTTAAGTGCCCGAACTCACTCCTAACCCTCTACCCTCCATTAAGAGACTTTGTTTTTTCTAAAATAAATAACCCAAAAGAGGATTCAGTTTCAGTTTCAACATTCTTTAGACCATTTACCACAGGATCCCCAAGACGGAGAAGCAAGCAGGTGAGGTAACGGTAAGCTCAAAGCAAACCAGCAGCTCCTTCGGGGGTCAGTGCTACATATACACACATAATACATACACTTGCAGTCAGAGTCTGGATACTGGAGAAGACACGTATACCCCAACTATGGCGACCTGAGGCGTGCCATGGTCGCATGTGAGTATGCTTAAAAGAGGGCAGACCCTTAGTATGAAATATGAAGAAAAAAAAAAGGGGGCATGGGTGGGAGGGAACCCAGAAACGCTAGCCGACTAGTGTGTAGGGAAGGAGGGGGATTAAAAGCCCCAGACTCCTCCTACAAATCCAGGTTAGCCAATGGCCAGCCCTCTAACATATAAACACACACATATATAAATGTACATATGCACACACACTCATACATACACACACACACACACATTATATATATATATATATATATATATATATATATATATATATATATATATATATATAAACACACATACCTAAAGCCTTTTAAAAACTGGCAGTCCGTTACCTTATCTCTTCCTGCCAGGTACTGCACTGTAGGGGTAAAGAGCACAGCACACTCTGTACTTTCCCTTTAGGTCTAATCAGTATGACGAGCTCCCCACAGTGCCGATTTACAGTCCAGCTGAGGATCAGGGAGCTCGGTCTCAGCTGCTCCTCCTATCGAGGCATAAAGGGGGCCCAGTTGGCGACTTCTGTGACCCCTATATGTGCACCACTGGTTTGCACAAAAGTTATGGCGTCTACAAACTATGGGATAGATTTAGGGCCTTTTTTTTTTTGGCGGCAATCTGTGATTTTTAGCGCTACTGAGACAGTGTGGCGGACAAATCTGACCCCAAATTACACTTTTTGGGGACCAGTGACATTATTACATTGATCTATACACATGCACTGATCAATGTAAACATTACACTAGCAAGGAAGGGGTTAACAGTAGGAGTGATCAAGGGGTTAAGTGTGTTCGCTAGGTGTGTTCTAACTGTAGGAGGGATGGGCTCATTGGGACACGACAGAGATCACTGTTCCCGATTACTGGGAAAAGTAGATCTCCGACATGTCCCCTGTCAGAATGAGGATGCACCTTGTTTACTAAGGCAGATCCCTGTTCTGCCAGCAGACAGAGTCCGCCCGACCCGGAAAATGCGCTTCCAACTGCGCCTGGTTGAGCCGCCATACAGGTACAGCAATTCGCATAGGAGAGTCGACCTGCCGCAACATATTTGTGTGAGCTGGTCAGCTAGTGGTTAAAGAGTTTTTTAAATAATACATGATTTCTGAATCTATATGGATACAGATACAATTTTAGCTATCTTAATTACATCGTTTCCTGTGAGGTCAATTTCTGTGGGGCCATTTCCAGTGATGGCACCTCCTGTGACATCACTTCCTGTTCAGCCAAACAAGCATCAGATTTTAGTTGTGCTCATATATAGGGGTAGAACATAAGGTTGTACACTATACCTTCCTCTAATGCAGCCAGCTTGGATTATCCATCTCTATTGGACCAATATGCAGTAAAATTCTGCACTCACCTTTTAAAAGCCTGGGACCCTAGATCATCATACCACAATATTTTGCTACTTCAAAATTCCTGTTCGGATTTATTCAGCTTAAGCTTTGAACTCCGTATGCAGATCTTGAAGATGACTCACTGTGTTTCAAGGAGGATCCATGTGTTGTTGTTTTTTTACATCTATCACTAGTGATCTCAGTCTTATGCATTATTAATTAGTTTGTAGTTAGATAATTAGTTTGGATGGATTCTGTTTGATTTGAACTTTGGGTCATGAATGCACACCTTCCTCTCAGAGTATAATAAATCTGTATGTACTATAAGAAATAATTGGCTCCAAAAGTTTATCTAAATGGGTTAAGGATGGCATCAGGTGTGTGTGAAGGGGCTTCCCTGGTCATAGGATAATATCATCTATGCTTGCCTTTATCCACAGAGTTATTAAGCCTATTCACAGTTACTGAGACACTGGTGCAAGACATCACTGGATCAATGTAATACTGCCAGCATCCACATCTGTTGATATGTTATGACAAATTCTGTGATCTCTTGTTTTAAGGATTACAAACATCAGAAGTATAAGCGGACATCTATTGGCAGATACCCCTATGATTGCCCTTCCAAGTTCCTTGTTTAAACTCTGTGTGGGACACTTCTCTGGCAGGTATTATCTAAAATGACTGTAACCGAAGCAAACAATCAACTATGGGTGGCAAGGCACTGTCAAAAGATCTCCAGGACAAAGTTGTGGACAAGCACAAGGCAGGAAATTGATGCAAAAAAAAATAAAAATTCAAAGGCTTTATCAATGCCCAGAAACACAGTGAAAGGGGTTGTAAAGGTTTGTGTTTTTTTTTTTTTTTTTTTAATAACAAACATATACCTACCTCCTGTGTGCAAGGGTTTTGCACAGAATGCTCCTCTTCTGGGGTGCCCCAGCAACAGTCCTGGCTCCTCCCCGCATCGAGTGCCCCTTCAGAGACCTGTATTCCAAGGGGACACCTGTGTGGGCACGCTCCGGAGTCCTGCTGCTGCGTCCATTGATACGTGCAGCAGGACTCAGCCCACCCCGGCTCCCGTGTCAATGGACTTGATGGACAGCACCGGGAGCCAATGGCTACATCACTATCAATCACTCCAATGAGGACCCGAGACAGCAGCTGGAGCTGCTGTGCTCGTCTCCGTTGATGGAATGATTGGGTTCAGGTAAGTATAAGGAGGGCTTTGGGGAGCTGCTGCACTAGAGAAGGTTATTCCCTTTAATGCATAGAATGCATTATAGTGAAAAACCACGAGGATTAACAACCCCTTTAAGAAGTGGAAGGTATTTGGTACAACAAAGACCCTCCCTGGATCAGGATGGTGCTTCAAACTAGATGAAAGAGCAAGGAGGAAACTGGTCAGATTGGCTACCAAGAGGCTTACTGAAACAGTTGCAGGAATTTATGACAAAGAGTGGTCATTGTGTTTGACAACATCTTTACAAATTCCTCATACATGTGACCACATGCAGTAATGACTGAGCTTTGCCCCAAACGCACCTTGAAGATTCTGTGGCCACATGGAAAAAGGTGTTATGGTCAGATGAGACAATATTGCAAACCCAGACATGGCATGCAATTCGCACCGCATTGCTGTACAGATTACATGCGATGGCTGTGTGCATTCACACGAAAATGCTGCAAGAACCTTTTTTTTTTCCCGCACTGGAATCAGATCGCATGGGTGTGAACACCTATGCGATCCGATTCCTGTACAGATTCACAGTTCACACTGCGATTCTTCGAACCGATCTGGGGGTGTCATTAACGTTGTATTGACACCAGCAGCGGTTTACAGAGGGCAGTGTGGACTGGGTGCTAGGGAGATGAAAGGCAGGAACCTGCACTGGAATTGCGTTGGTTCCTGCATCACAATAGTGTAAACCAGGGCTAAAGTTTATTATTATTATTATTATTAATAATAATAATTATTATTATTATTATTATTTGGCCTCAACACCAAACGATCTGACCTATGCAGCAACTCCAATCTTATTTGCATAAGCTGCTGTTCTGGTGGCATGCAGAATGGGACAGGAGTTCTTTCAGTGCTGCTCACTAATTGGTCAGGGAAAGGGAAGTCAACTTCAGTGTAGTGTAGCTATAAAGCAATGCAGGACCTTTTTCATACCTGTCCTGCCTACAGCAGTGTCTGAGACTTTAATTGCACACTCCAAAATCTCCCTTTAACCACTTCCCGACCGCCGCACGACGATGTACGTTGACAGAATGGCACGGGCAGGCATAAGGGCGTACATGTACGTCCCTGCCTTCCCGCAGGTCGGGGGCCCGATCAGGCCCCCGCCCGGTGCCTGCGGCGGTCGGTATTCGCTCGGGAGCGATCCCGGATGAGGGGGCGGCCATTCATTCATGGCCACCCCCTCGCGATCGCTCCCGACGAATAGAAATCGTTCGTGACATCACTTCCTCTCCTGTAATGTAAACACAGGAGAGGAAGTGATGTATTCTCTCCTCCGTGTCGGTATTTTTCGTTCCGACACCAAGGAGAGAGGATCGGTGAGTTGCACCAACACGTCACTACACAGTAGAACATGCCAGGCACACTCACACCCCCCGATCACCCCCCCAATTACCCCTGCCCCCCAGTCACAGTGACACCAATGTCATTTTTTTTTTTTGCATTGGTGTCATTTGTGACTGTAATAACTGTTAGGGCAGTTAGGGTTATCCCCCTTTAGTTCTAATGTACCCCCCTAACCCCCCCAATAAAGGTTTAACCCCGTGATCACCCCCCGTCGCCAGTGTCACTAAGGCTGGGTTCACATTGCAGCGGTTTATGAGAACGAATGTGATTCGCACTGCACCGCAGTGCAAATCACATCCGATCTCTGTGTGATTCGAGTTCAGCCATACAGATAGTATGGCTGAATTCGCGTCGCACCCGCCGCACCCGCCGCAAACTCGCACGGGACCCTTTTTTTGGTCCGCAGCAGAATCGGATCGCATGGGTGTTCACACCATGCGATCCAAGTTTGCAGATCGCACTGCGATATGCGAACTGATCTGGGGGTGTCTTTAACATTTCACTGACACTCCCAGCAGTTCGCATAGGGCAGTGTGAACTGCCGCCGGGAGGCATGCGATGCGGGAACCCGCCGCGGATTCGTGGCGTTCCCGCATCGCTCCAGTGTGAACCCAGCCTAATAAGCGATCGTTTTTCTGATCGCTGTATTAGTGTCACAGGTGACGCTAGTTAGGCAGGTAGGTATTTAGGTTTGCCGCAGCTTTTTATAGCGCCAGGGACCCCCATATACTACTGCATAAAGCCCCCTGATTGCCCCCTAGTTAACCCTTTCACCAGTGATCACCATATAACTGTTACAGGTGACGCTGGTTGGTCAGTTATTTTTTTATAGTTTCAGGGCACCCGCCATTTATTACCTAGTCTCACTAGTGTACCCCTAAATTTAGGGGTGTCTACTTTCCAAAATGGGGTCATTGGGGGGGGGGGTTTGTGCCATCTTGGCATTTTATGGCCTTCAAAACTGTAACGCCCTTAGAAAGCCTGAAGGCGGTGCTTGGTTTTCGGGGCCCAGTACGCGGCTAGGCTCCCAAAAAGTCCCACATATGTGGTATCCCCGTACTCAGGAGAAGCAGCAGAATTTATTTTGGGGTGTCATTTCACATATGCCCATGGCATGCGTGAGCAATATATCATTTAGTGACAACTTTGTGAAAAAAAAAAAAAAAGTTTGTAATTTTCCCGCAACTTGTGGCAAAATATAAAATATTCCATGGACTCAACATGCCTCTCAGCAAATAGCTTGGGGTGTCTACTTTCTAAAATGGGGTCATTTGTGGGGGTTTTGTGCCATCTTGGCATTTTATGGCCTTCAAAACTGTAATAGGTAGTGAGAAGTGAACTCAAAAATTTACGCCCTTAGAAAGCCTGAAGGCGGTGCTTGGTTTTCGGGGCCCCGTACGCGGCTAGGCTCCCAAAAAGTCCCACATATGTGGTATCCCCGTACTCAGGAGAAGCAGCAGAATTTATTTTGGGGTGTCATTTCACATATACCCATAGCATGTGTGAGCAATATATGATTTAGTGACAACTTTGTGTAACAAAAAAAAAAAAAAAAAAATTTTTGTCATTATTCAATTGCTTGAGGCAAAAAAATAAAATATTCAATGGGCTCAACATGCCACTTATCAATTTCCTTAGGGGGTCTACTTTCCAAAATGGGGTCATTTGGGGGGGTTTTGTACTGCCCTGCCATTTTAGCACCTCAAGAAATGAGATAGGCAGTCGTAAACTAAAAGCTGCGTAAATTCCAGAAAACGTACCTTAGTTTGTAGATGTGACAACTTTTGCGCAAACCAATAAATATACAATTATTGACTTTTTTTTTTACCAAAGACATGTGGCTGAATACATTTTGGCCTAAATGTATGACTAAAATTGAGTTTATTGGATTTTTCTAATAACAAAAAGTAGAAAATATCATTTTTTTTCAAAATTTGCGTTTTTTTACGTTTATATCGCAAAAAATAAAAATCGCAGAGGCAATCAAATACCATCAAAAGAAAGCTCTATTTGTGGGAAGAAAAGGACGCAAATTTTGTTTGGGTACACCATTGCATGACTGCGCAATTACCAGTTAAAGCAGCGCCAAATTGTAAAAAGACCTCTGGTCATTGACCAGCAAAATGGTCCGGTCTGAAAGTGGTTAATTAAACCGATAAAAGCTCTATGTAACTACATAATGGTACGTAAAAAAAAAATAAGTCAGTTTTTGAAACCAATTTCTGGCAGAGCTTTTACCCAGTTTTCCAAATAGCAGCTCTGTGCTAACTAAGGAAATAATATTTAATAAATAGGCGAGAATTTTTTTCGTTCATCAAAAAGGTAAAATGTTTTTGGTGTCTTATAAAACAGAGAAAGCTTTTGTTCTAAAAACACATAAGGAAACAAAATTTGTTTAAGGCAACAAAACCCCAAAACAACACAGTTTTTCTCAGTTTTTGTCAGTGATTAGCAGCAAAAGTTTTGTGCACATTTTACATTCCTGTAAAGGACAACTGCATGTATATAGACAAGTACAATAATCATATAGACTAGAGCGAGAGCAATAGTTCCAGCACTAGATTATTGGAGATTTTTAAGGGTCAAAGTTTTTCGCCATTCCATTTTGAAGCATAACATGTTGGGTATCAATTTACTTGGTGTAACATTATCTTTAAAAAAATAAAAATAAATGGGCTAACTTTACTGTTTTCTTATTTTTTTTAAGTCAGAAAAGTGTATTTTTAACCCAGAAAATTGTGCTTGTAAGACCACTGTGCAAATACGGTGTGGCAAAGTATTGCAACAACCACCATTTTATTCTCTAGGGTGTCTGAAAAAAAATATATAATGTTTGGGGGTTCTAAGTAATTTTCAAGCAAAAAAAATATATTTTAACTTGTAAACAAATGTCAAAAAGAGGCTCGGCCCTTAAGTGGTTAAAATTAGGTTTGTTTTTTTTGTCCAGGTTTCTATAGGTTTTTATACACAAGACAAAGTGTTGCATTTGCTAATGAGTATTGTGAAAATAATAATAAAAAAAAAAAAAAAGTTACTTTAAACGACAAACATGTTATACTTACCTGCCCTGTGCAATGATTTTGCACAAAGCAGACCCAATCCTCCTCTTCTTGGATCCCCTGCCAGCGCTCCTGGCCCCTCCCTCCTGCCAAATGCCCCCACAGCAAGCAGTTTGCTATGGGGGGTCCCGAGCTACTGCTCTGTGTGTCTATTGACACTCTCTGTCCTAATTGGCTCACTGGCTGTAATGGACAGTAGTGGGAGCCAATGGCTACTGTCTCAGCCAATGAGGTAGAGACCTAGGAGAGCCTCAGCTCTTGTGCACATCGCTGTATCGGGATTGAGCTTAGGTAAGTATCGGGGGGCTGAGGGGGCAGCTGGACACTGAAGATTTTTTTTACCTTTATGCATAGAATGCACAAAGGTAAAAAAACAAAAAAAAAACTTTACAACCACTTTAAGGCTGCATGTAATAATATCCTAGAGCAATGTACTGCTCTCTTTGTAAAAATACATTATTAGATATAAACAAACAAAATTTTATCATGGGATTTGTTAGGTACCAAAAAAAGAACTAATAGAGATGTCAATTTATTGATTACATAAAATCAGAATCACAACATTAAAATCTTGCAACATAGTGGTAGTCCTTGTGATTAATTTAAGCTTTCAACTAGATACTCCAACATGTTTCGCCGCCTAAGGCTTTTTCAGGGAGATTTATTGACTGCATAAAGCATATATACTGTGATGGTATGTGAGGTGAGGTCATCGATAATTGGTATTTCACCTCGCATTTGTTCTATTGTAAGAGACTGAACTGGAATCTGGCCCAGATTTTTTCCAGCCTCTGTGGCAGGCTTGGTTCAGGTGTTGTGGTCCACTTGAGTCCATGCTCAGATGGACTTTAAATGACCAGGAAGAGATCACAGCAGGGCTCTGGCCTGAGACTCAGAAGGGAATCTGAGAGAGAGGAGCTCTGTTTGTTTGGATTGAAAAAGAAGGTTTGCTTTACCTCATGTGGGCGACGGCGACGAGCCCCGCATCGTATAAAAAGCAGTCTACTGTTTAGCTTAGCGCCGGACGGCAAGGATTTGCTTTACTGTTTTTGTTTATTTTATGACTTTGAAAACCACTTGTGAATAAAGCTGGCAACCCGCCAGATTTTAAAGAAACCATCGGCATTCTGACCTTTATTCTGAGAAAAGGTAATCCCCATGAGCTAATCTCCCTACTATAAACATTATATACACACACACACACACAATAAATAAATAATATATATATATATATATATATATATATATATATATATATACATACATACATACATACATACATACAAACATACATACACACACACAGGCGGTCCCCGGGTTACAAACAAGATAGGGTCTGTAGGTACCGTATATACTCGAGTATAAGCCGAGATTTTCAGCCTCTTTTTTGAGGCTGAAAGTGCCCCCCTCGGCTTATACTCGAGTCATCGCTGTCTGCCCGCTCGATCAGCGTGTCGAGCAGACAGACAGCGGCCATTCTATAATTCAAAAGCCGCGCCTCCGGCTCCGCCTTCGCCTGTGATAGGCGGAACACTGAATTTCCCAGCAGCCTGTGTTCCGCCTATCACGGACATCGTATCATCCTCGTACTACGGACGAGGATGATACGATGTACGTGATAGGCGGAACACAGGCTGCTGGGAAATTCAGTGTTCCGCCTATCACAGGCGAAGGCGGCGGCGCAGCTTTTGAATTTTACAATGGCCGCCGAGGCGCCGACGAAGAGGGCACGGGACGGAGGCAAGGCAAGGCACGGCACGGGACGGGACGGGACGGGACGGAGGCAAGGCACGGCGGCAAGGCACGGAGGCAAGGAGGCAAGGCACGGGACGGAGGCTCGGGACAAAGGCTCGGGACACAGGTAGGCTGGACACACACACACACACACACACACACACACGGATGGATACACACACACACAGGGATGGATGGATGGATGGAGACACACACACACAGGGATGGATGGATGGATGGATGGAGACACACACACACAGGGATGGATGGATGGATGGACACACACACACACAGGGATGGATGGACGGACACACAGGGATGGACGGACACACAGGGATGGACGGACACACAGGGATGGACGGACACACACACAGGGATGGACAGGCATGTCTTACCCTCGGCTTATACACGAGTCAATAAGTTTGCCAGTTTTTTTGGGGGTAAATTGGGGGCCTCGGCTTATATTCGGGTCGGCCTATACTCGAGTATATACGGTATGTTCTTAAGTTGAATTTGTTCATAAGTCGGAACAGGTACATTATTTAAGTGTAGCTCCAGTTCCCCAAGGCACCCCCCATGTTGAGGGCACGCGGCCTGGTACGGCTCAGGAGGGGGGGGGGCCCTCACTTGTCCCCACCCCCTTTCCTGACCGGCCGGGGTGCGTGCTCGGATAGGGTTCTGGTATGGATTTTTTGGGGGGGGGGCTGCACGCCGTTTTTTTCGGCGTAGGTGATTCCCCTTAAAATTCCTACTGGACCTAAGGACCTGGTATGCCTCCCAAGGGGGAACCCATGCTGTTTTTTTTTTTTTTTTTTATTTGGCATGGAGTTCTCCCTTAGGATTCATACCAAACACAGTGCCAGGTAATCCAACCCGGCCGGTGATGCTTGTCGCTTATCGGGAAAGGAAAATAAACATTTTTCCTTTCCCGATGCGAGCCAGCTTGGTGCTGGCTCCCGCGACGGGGCTCGTAGGGTGTCAATCTCGCCGATAGAAGCGGCGAGATTGACACAATATTGCGGTCACCTACTGTAAGTCTTCATTAAATCGGAAGTGATGTCATAACACCGCTTCGGGATTACTAGATCTGGGACCCAATCAAAGCCGTTTCCGGTGTTCTGTTAGATTCAGTGACCTGTCAGATTTGGTAACGGAAGTGACTTTCCGTCAGCTGCGCATGCGTACAGCTGCTACCAGGTTGCCTTATCTGGCAGAACACTGTAGCGAAAAGAAGGCTGCAGTGGACATCTTAGTACACCCAGCTATGTCTTCGATGTAAGAGTAATTTTAGCAATTTACTAGTGTGTATAAATAATTATAGTATATTGACATCTGTGATGGTGATTTTATGTAAAAAAAATGTAAAAAAGCTGTACGCAAGCAGTAGGAAGGTGGTGGAGGCCATGTTGCTACACCCTACACAGGGTTAAACCTTTAGCATTTAAAAAAAAAAAAAACATGCAAACAGCATGAGAGAGGTCAATGTATATATTTATTTCTATACGCTCACTTTATTGCTAAAATGACTGTTAACTTAAAGATGTACCTGGGTGTAGTGAGATGTCCGCTGTCTTCTGAGTGCAGGTGTTCTGTCAGATTAGGCGACCTGATATCGGCTATATGCATGTGCAGGTGACCAAACGTCACTTCCGTTACCAAATCTGACGGGTCATCGAATCTGATGGAACACCAGCTTTGTTTGGGTCTCCGGCCAGCCCGCGGACTTGCTAGCTGGTCGCTCAGGCCTCCCTATGGGACGAAAGAGCCCGGGTGAGCTTTGGGGGGTGGAATAACAGCCAATTTATCGAAATCTCCAATCACGTCACTTCTGGTTACTCTAAAGCAAGATTTTGACGAGTTGATATTATTATGCTACGCACCTGAAACCGGTCATAGTATGGTCCCATAGAATGTCATCCAGTATGTGGTCTGACATTGAAATGAGCATTACCACCCCGGTCCACCCCTGCTCGCTGATTTGGGCGGAATTGGAAACCTCCATACATAAACTTAGGAACCTTTCTCTCAGCCCCATGCTCTTCACACTTTCTATTTGGAAGAAATGTGCCCAGCGTTTCTCCCTGGCCTCTCCATGTTCGCCATTATTAAACGTATTGTTCAACCCTGACATCCCGGACAGCCTGTCTTACCCACGCATGCTCCCTTGGATGCGTGCGGGCGTTTTCCAACTTCGTAATTTGGTACATCCACTTACACATTCGCTCCTATCCTTCGCTGACATTCAACGTAAATTCCAGGTCCCCAAGGGTTTGTTCTATTCCTATCTTCAAATCAGACATTACTTTAGCTCCAAAAACCCCACCCTAACCTTGAATAACCCTACCCCCTTTGAACTTCTCAGCTCCCAAGGTCCAAACCAAACGAGACTCATCTCTAAAATTTACAAGTATTTACAGGCCTCTCCCTCTTTCTCTGGCCCAGGTCACCTCTATATGCGTAAGTGGTCTCGGCTTCTTGGCCAGTCCATTACCACCCCCCAGTGGCTGAAAATTTGTGAGACTGCCTCTAAATCGTCTCGCTGTGTAGAACAGAAAGAGACAATATATAAAATCCTAATGTTTTGGTACAGGACCCCACAGCTCCTACATAAATACGATCCTCGGGCTTCCCCACTCTGCTGGAGATGTCGGAAGGCTATTGGATCTCTTTTTCACATTTTCTGGGAATGTTCGCTCATTAAACCTTTCTGGTCCTCGGTCCATGTATATTTGCAAGAACTGTCCGACACCATCCTTCCTCTAATCCCAATCCACTTTCTGTTAGGCTTACCCTTTCCTGATCTGCCTGCCAATGTTCAGAAACTCTTAGGCTATATTCTATTGGCAGCAAGACGGGCCATACCAGTCAGATGGCTGTCGCAGTCCCCGCCAACACTCCCACAGATATTGCAAACACTGGAACAGATCCGCAGGATGGAGCACCTTACCGCTGTTATTCATGATACTTTGCCTAGGTTTTCCCGAGTTTGGGACTTATGGGACCATTCCCACCTTAATCCGGGACTCCCTACAACCCCCCCCTGAGGATTAACTGATGTCTTTCCTTACCCCCCCCTCCCTCGCCAGTATATGTTCTTTTCCCGGGGATGCCTCAGTCTGGTATAGGCCCCTCCCCGGAAAGAGCGTACTCCAGATCCAGTGGTTGGCTATGCCTTTCTTGCAGACACGTAGCTATCTGGCCTACCCACCCATTGGACTCTCTCCTGCACCCCCCCTCCTGACTGCCCCCCCGTTCCCCCCGTTGCTAGATGCACTACTGCTTTAACTGAGCCTGTGACTTGATATTGCCTGACCATTATACCACTGTGTTTATTTTCTGTTTATTTTCTGCTTATTTTTCTTTTCTTGCTCTTTGGCCTACGGCCTGTAACATTGTTGACACTGACAATCATTTGTTGTTATACTTCCCTCTGTAAATTCTCTCTGAAAATTTTCAATAAAAATACAATTGAAAAAAAAAAAAGATTTTGACGAGTTACTGTTTTGACAACACCGGGAAGCGTATACACTCTGATACATGAAGAGTTTGCTGTTTTCACAGAACAATGGCAAAAGAGGTAAAAACTGTTGTTGCTTTGGAGGTGGCCAGGTTGTTGGTTAGTATCGGGCAGAGTAAGAACGTCTGCTCATAATATTGTGTACCGAAGTGTATACGCTTGCCGGTGTTGTGTCAAAACAGCAACTCTTCAAAACTCCAATTCTTGATGCTGTGCAGTAACCGGAAGTGACACGATTGGAGATTTCGATGAGTTGGCTATTTTGACAGAACACCAGCTCTAAAAAAACGGTACTGGGGCGATGCCTGCATCAAGGCGAGGCTGCATATTTGCATTACCTTGGCATGCAGGGGTTAACTACATATATTTGTAATAATAGGACACCTGTAATCCACTGTAGAGCAGTACAAAGACTAGGAGATGGAGGTCAACACTAGCCAAATTGATATGCATTCAACAAACATGCTGACAGGAGGCGAGAGAAGAGCAATCAGATAAATGACCTAATCAATGTAGTACTTCTCCTTCATTGTAAAATCAGCAGAGTGGGAGTTTGTTCTTGACCAATGTCCTTGTCTGTGTTGTTGGTACAAGGTGGTTGAGGATCTGGCAATATAGACTGCACAGTATAACATATCTCTTGGCAAGTGAAATCATCATATAAATGGTTTAACCACTTGCTTACTGGGCACTTAAACCCCCATCCTGCCCAGACCAATTTTCAGCTTTCAGCGCTGATGCACTTTGAATGACAATTGCGCGGCCATATAACACTGTACCCAAATGACATTTTTATCATTTTTTACCACGAATAGAGCTTTCTTTTGGTGGTATTTAATTACATCTGGGAGTTTTATTTTTTGCTAAACAAACAAAAAAAGATGCAAAAAAAAAAAAAACCCCACCATAAAAGAGAATGGCAGTAATCTGATGCAGACAGTGAAAAAACAGCTTCTTCCTATCAGAGGATACCTCTCAGGATGGGAGTGTGCCATTTTTGTGGTCAGACATTCTGTCCTTATACAGAGGCACGCTAGTGTCTCAAAGCACCTTCATTAAAAGAATGCTCAATGTACAAGTCTACTCTGGTCAGCTTGCATTTCCATTGCCCAATTTGCTGTCTTTTCTGACAGCATGAATAGTAAGGCTAAAAAGACAATGGGGCTGATTTATGAAAGCCGTGCGACATCAGTAGAGGCGCACGCCGAGGCACAAGGCACATTTTCCTATTTCCGAAACGGTGTGCCGGTAATAGAGCGCAAATCCTCCATTTACTATAGCAATCTCAGCACACGGGAAAATGCAATCTGTGCGCCACTATGGCCATGGCACACGGCATCTTCAATTCAATATTAACAGAAGATGGAGGTGCCAATATTATGGGGTGATGTGAGAACGTTTAGTAACAACTGCCCAAGTAACAAATATGCTCAAAATAGAATAAAAAAGTAACTTTTCCGAGCAAGCGTGCTGTGCCTGCATGTTTAGAACTGCGCAAGATCAATGAAAGCACTGTGCATGCGCAAGTGGCTCTTGCACTCATTCAAATGTGTTTGTACACTGTGCAGCCAAAATCCTAGTAAATGTCAAGCAACCTAAATGCAATTGCACGGGTTGAACGGGCGCACCTCTAAACTTGACATTTTTTTTTTTTTAAGCTGGTTCACCTTTATATCTTTTTTTTTCAAGGAGATTTGTACACAGGTCATGTTAGCATGTTACATTGCCAACAGGTGACATTAACCTTGTTAAAATGATGTAAAACGACTCTTGCTCCTCTAGCTCCTCCTAAAAGGGTATTTAACCTTCCCCTTCTAATGTATATGATTTCCTTGGGATAGCATTGCTTTTAAAGAGGAACTCTACACTCCATTCTCCAATGCTCTTGTCTTCCCCTCTAACCCCTTGGATTTCCATGGGCTAACTTTTGCTTTTAAATGGGAACTCCACACTTGACTCCATTCTCCAAAGGCTGGGAGCTGCATTCACCAATCCAAACCACATCTTTTTCAGAGCATACAACAGGGCAAGCTAGGAAAGGGGCGAGAAGAGCGATCGCCCAATCCCCTTCTGAACCATACAAGGCCACATGCACTCAAAATAGGAGAGTGCCTTCGGGGCATGTTGGGCTAAGCCCAATACCAACCACTAAGCACCTTGTACCTACTAGTTTAAAGGGGCTTTCCACATTCTGTTAAGCCCCCTGTCTGCAGACCCCACAACCCCTGCGTAGGGTTGTGTGGAAGAGGTCCTTGTCCCCCTGAATAAGGGAACACAGTGGTTAACCTTTGGGGTTTCTGCTTGCTGTGTGTTTGGCTAGGGGTCTGTTAGTGTTTGGGAGAGGCACAATATTTTTTACGTTTGGGGTGGGATTTTTCAAGTGGGGGTCCTCATTTTAAGCCTTAACAGACACAAATGACTTTGCATGTATTTGGGTGGGGGGGGGTGGGGGTAATGTTTAAATCCTTAATAGATGTCCATTTGTATAGGGCAAACTCCTGTTAACCAATTCAGCCCCGGAAGATTTAGCTGCTGAAAGACTAGGCCATTTTTTGCTATTCGGCACTGCGTCATTTTAACTGTCAATTGCGCGGCCGTGTAGCACTGCACCCAAACAAAATTGACGCCCTTTTACCACAAATAGAGCTTTCTTTTGGTGGTATTTGATCATCTCTGCAGTTTTTATTTTTTGCACATTAAACAAAAAAATTAAACAAAAGCAATTTTTTTCTCATTTTAGGCCGATATGTATTCTTCTGCATATTTTTAGTAATAAAAAAATCGCAAAAAGTGTATATAGATTGGTTTGCGCAAAAGTTATAGCGTCTATAAAATAGAGGATAGATTTATAGCATTTTTATTATTATTTTTTTTTAATAGTAATGGTGGTGATCTGCGATGTTTATCATGACTGTGACATTATGGTGGACACATCGGACACTTTTGACACATTTTTGGGACCATTGGCATTTACACAGCGATCGGTGCTATAAAAATGGAAAAAAGTAGAAAAAAAAGAGGCCCTAAGGCCAACGTAGCTCTAGAAAATGTGTGAGAAACAATATAAAATGAGCAATAAACAGCTGCTAGTATTTGAAGTCGAATACAAAAAACGTCATATAGGTATGGTATACAAGGTAAATACAACGCTGATATACTCAGTGATCAATAAAACAAGTGATGTAAAAATGTCATTAAAAAAACAAGGTGAAAAAACAAAAAACTAAAGCAAAGTCCCAAAATTTCATTGAAGAAAAACAAGGTGAAAAAAGAAAACCAAAGCAAAGTCCCATTGGGATTAAAGTCCATATATTGAGCAATGCACGTCCATTCAAATGAGAGTGATAGCTGGTGCCAATGGTACTCACAAAACAAAAACGAAAAGCTCCCATAGCATAATACTGTATAAAAAGGGTTTAATAAATTAAATAGACTTGCACTTACAAAGTAGAAGCTGTTTGAAAGCGGTACTGTGCTTGTTGGTTAAAAACTGAACCACAACATCTCCAGAAACTTCTGCTCACTTCCGGTGTAGTTCACCCATCTACCTCCTGAGAGTAAAAGCGTGATGATGTCCCCATCGTAGGCTTCGATCAACTGAGACAGTTTTGTATATCAGTTGATAACACCATATTGATGTGTTCCTCTATCTTCCTGGTCGCTGATCCAGCGAATAAAAGCTTGGGCCTGCCGAACAGTGGTTAAGATTGTACCATGTCATTTAGGACTTTTCTATTGCAGAGTCATATAATTTGGGTAAGCCTTCTGCTGTGTCTTTGTGGTGGTGAAGAGTGAATGTTGTGGCAAAGAAGGGGTTAACACTAGGGGGTAATCAAGGGGTTAATTGTGTTCCCTGTGTGCGTTTCTAACTGTGGGGGGAGGGGACTGACCTGGAGGAAATGACAGATCATGATTCCTAGCTATTAGAAACTCACAATCTGTCTCTACACACAGAACAGGGATTTGTGTGTTCACGCACACATCACACATCCTTGTTCTGCCTCTCATGCCCGCGATTCCTATGACCACCGACCACGAGCATCGGCACCCCCGCAGTGCAGTGTACACACCTGCTATCCCGCTTAAAGGAGCCGACATATAGCATTGACGGCTCGCGGTATCGTGCCAACTTGCCACAATATAATGACGGTGGCTGGAATTATTAAATAGAACCGTTGTTGAAGGTGATGGACTTTATAGGCATAAACACAGGTTTCTTTAAAATAATTTATAACAGAATTTATTTACAAAAAGTAGTGCAAAACATACATAAAAAAAACAATGAAACAGCAGCCCCTGAATGTGTGTAGTGCTGTCACAGACCGGGGAAATACTTTTAACCACTTGATCTTTAACATTATGGTGGTCTTTTTGTAACCATCCAATTCTATACGATTTCCTACTTTCTGGGGTATCCCATGATTGACTGCATTTGGAGGACTTTACCCCTGGAGGACTCCCGGGTAAAATCTTAAAATTACCCCTTTCTTTTTGTATGACGTATCCTTTATCCTTGGCTGCATGCCTAGGTTTATACTGCCACTCCCTGCTCACATATCCACGATGTGTTTATGCCTATAAAGTCCATCACCTTCAACAACAGTTCTATTTAATAATTCCAAATATCGGGACGTGGCATGTTTCACTATGTCTTGTAAGCACAGTACCACCCTGTGTTTGATACACCATTAATCTAAAGCAATGACGGCGGCTGGTCAACGAGCGGTTAATTTCCTTTGAAAAATAGTCAGACCTCAAAAACATATTCTGTTAGTGTCTCAAATTAACATACATGTGTTTTTTGCTTCCCTTGCTCTTTTCCAAGTCCTGTTTTGTTAACCAATACAATTTGTAGCAAATCTTTGTTTTGTTAAATTTTCATGCAACAGATTGCCCAGCTGCAGCTTAACTAGGCTGATTAGCATGGCAAAACAAAAAAAAGGTGTGATTTGTCTAAGACCCCTTTCACACTGAGGGTGTTTTTCAGGCGCTATAGTGTTAAAAATAGCGCCTGCAAAACGCCCTAAAACAGCTGCGTCATGCACTCCAGTGTGAAAGCCTGAGGGCTTTCACACTGGAGTGGTGCGCTGGCAGGGCGTCAGAAAAAGTCCTGCAACCCGTTTCTTTGGAGTGGTGAAGGAGCAGTGAACTCACTGCTCCCAATTGAAATTAATGGGGCAGCGCTGCGATACCGGCAGCAAAATGCCGCTCCGGCTGCGTTTTGAAGGCGGATTTTACCCCTTTTCATCTGCTAGCGGGGGATTAAAACTGAATGTGGCTTTCAATAGTCAGGCCGTTAAATTTAGCGCTTGTAAAGTAGGATGGAATATCGGACCCTATGAGGGCAGGTTTGGCCTTAGTGGAAGGGACCATGGATCCGCCACTACCATCTTTACGATTTCTGAATACCATGACCTTCTGGGCCATGCTGGTGCTGCCTGAATTACTGGTTTTCTTTCCAGCTTGATCCTGCAAAGAAGTCGAGGCAGCAATTGAATAGGGGGAAATGTATAGATCAGTGAAATCTGATCCTACGGTATCACCAACACATCTGTTCTGCATGCAATTAGATCCTTTGTTGTGGACACAAAGTTGACTAACTTTATGTTGAAATGGACGCTAGAAGATCTACATCCGGAGTCCCCCATCTTTGACAAACAACCCGAGAAAATGTTGGGGTGAAGAAACTATTCTCCTGGAAATAACTGCTGGCGACTTAAGTAGTTTGCCTGCCAATTCTCTATTCCCGGAATGAAGACTACTGATAGGCACGGAATATTTCTTTCTGCCCAAGTTAGAATATGGTTCACCTCTCTCTGCAATGAGAGACTCTTGGTGCCCCTTGGCGATTGATATAGGCCACAGCCATGGCATTGATGGATTGGATCCTGACAGGACAATCCCTTAACCTGGAAGTCCAGGTCTTCAGAGCCAGACGCACTGCCCGAATCTCTAGGATGTTGATGGGCAAGGCTCTTGCGGTTCTTGACCACTGTACTTAGGCAGTTGTCTTCCTTAGTACTGTTGTTACCACTTTCCAGATAAAAGGTCTGAAGGATTTTCCTTTCAGCAGATTCTGGGTTGTAACCACCAATTTAGGCTTTGGGACACCCTTGGGGACGGCCACATTGGCAAGTCCAAAGCTTGGATCGTCTTGTTAGCAGATAGAATACTGTTTTGCAACAGTCTTGAATGGAACTGAACATAGTGAACCGCTTTAAATGAAGCCACCATCCTTTCTAACAACCTCACGCAAAGATGAATGGAGAGATCTCCTTTTGACCTGACCACCCGCACCAACTCTCTTATGAAGTTTTCTTTTTTTTTGCCTGGGCAAGAACACCCTTTTTCTGGGCTGTATCTATGATCAGACCCAAATACTCCAGCTTTTTTAGCGGTTTTAAGGGAGACTTCACTAGGTTGAGAACACAACCCATATTTTTGCAGGTAACTGGTTGTAATGCGTACACCTTATTCCGGACACCGATTGGTCTATTAGCAATAGATCGTCTAGGTATGCCAAGACTGTTTAAGCCCTGTGCCCTTGACCTGACGAGAGGTGGGGCTAGCACTTTTGTGAACATTCGGGATGCTGTAGCTGGCCCAAAGGGCAAGGCTATAAACTGAAAGGCTGCTGCTCTACATCCAACCGCAGAAACCTTTGGTGAGCAGAAAATATAAGGACATGCAGATATGCATCCCTGATGCTGATAGGTGCCAGAATTTTTCCTCCTTGTAAGATAGAAACTACTGACCTGATCAGCTCCATAGAGAGGAGTGGATCTTCAGGAACGGATTTAGATTCTTTTAGATCTAGAATGGATCTGCTGAATTTCTGCGTGGATCTGTACATGTACAGGAAACACAATGAAAAAGGCAGTGAAGGTTTTAGGGAACCTAAGAAAAAACAGAACTATCAGCTGAGGTAGCTTGAAAGAGGCATGAATCATCTCTGTAAGAGATTTGTATCAGCGATTTCTCAGATTGCGAGCCTGAAAAAAGGTTCAACTCCAGTTGTCTCCTCAGCAGAGGAGTAATCGGTTTGCCTTTCTTCCTGATCACCTGAGGGTAACCCTTCATCCTCTACCAACTGTTCCCTTGATAAGGGATCTAAGGTGGGGGAGGGGGATCTAATACGCTTCCTATCCTTGGATAACGGATGCGGTTAAAGTCACAAATTTTCCTTCTAAGCCCTGCATTCCGGAGGAAAAATGCATTTTCAATCATGTATACAGGAGCTGAATGTTTTCTCCTCTTAGAGTCTGACAGTGGAGGTCGTCACCACTGCCTAGAGGCAGCTGCCCCTGGCGTAGGGGAAGGACGTTTATTTTTACGTTCTTGGACAAAAGTGTACCTTTCCTGCTAAAAATCATTTGGATGTATTTTACCAAATCTTCCCCAATGAAAAAGAAAATGCCTGGCCAGGCTCAACAAGGGCAAGTCTGATAATACAAACAGTGGAAGCTGTTACCGCAACTCTCCAGGAGGGGAGGGAAGGGGGAGGGGAATTTATGTCAGCAGCGTTTGTTAGGCTCCCAGTTTTAAAGGAATTTATACAAAAAGATCCAAATGGCTGTTTTTGTATGTTCATAAACTACTGCTGTATCCCCTTTAGATCCATCAGAAGAGGAACACTATCTGCTCAATTAAGAACCCCCCTCTGGCTCCTGGGACCACACCCCCTGTTATAGTCGGACACAGAGCTGCTGAAAAAGGCATCATACAAGGTAAGTGTGATATACTCCCTCTAGAGGAGACATTTTAAAGGTATACAGAGTATATATATATATATATATATATATATATATATATATATATATATATATGAGAAAAAGCATAGGTGGACTTTTTACAGTTCCTAGGCTTCTCCCCTTACATTATCCTCGCTGCAGGTTACTGCTGAAAACAGACAGATCCAAACTTCACCCATCACGGCGGGCAGCGTAGTAAAACCTTCAAGGACTGGGTCCCTTTTAATAGGGGTTCCACTCCTCTGAACCTGTGAAGCACCCCTCAGGAAAACTTTAGGTAATGTAGCAAGACCAAAAGAGTCCTGGTTCCCAGGGTCCAGCTCTCAAAGAGAAGCATTACAGGCAGAACCTCGTTCTTCTATGTGAGGCCCGGGTACCATCCTGTGACCGCTGTGGGGTGGATGCATGGATCCCTCCTGGAGCTCCTCAGAGCACATCTTCACTCGTGGCCAACACCTTAGACACTGGTGAAAAAAACTATGTGCTCCTGGAAGGAGGAGGGGTTATATAGAGAGTGAACTTCCTTGATTGGGTATACCAGTGTCAACACCTGAAGGTGGCCCATAACCCATTAATTAATTACTTAAGGCTCTGTGTCCCATGATGTACAATAAAGAAAAGGTGGTTTCTCATGTGCCTTGTATAATGTCCAAGAAATATTGTTAGGAAAATACAAGTGTATCATGGCACATCTACATTCCAAATTTGGCACTTAAGATGGTCACGGACTATGCAATCTATTTGGACAATCTCTGCACAAATCGATATTTTGGTAAAATAAGTAATAGGAAGACGCACTTGAACAACTAATTCAAATTATAATCAAACAGGCTCTTGCACTAAATCCAATTTATTTAAAGCGGAGTTCCACCCTAAAGTGGAACTTCCACTCATTGGAACCCTCCCCCCCCCTCCGGTGTCACAGTTGGCACCTTTCAGGGGGGAGGGGGGGTGCAGATACCCGTCTAAGACAGGTATTTGCACCCACTTCCGGGCATAGACTCCCACGGGAGTATATGCTTCTTCCTGTCCCGCCGTGCTGTCTGCTGGGACACACACAGGTCTCAGAGACAGCGCAGACCATTCCCGCTGCACAACTCGTGCATGTGCAGTAGGGAACCGGGAAGTGAAGCCGCAACGCTTCACTTCCTGATTCCCTCACTGAGAATGGTGGCGGCAGCACCCGAGAGATCGATATGGCTTTAGCTGCCGACATCGCTGGACCCTGGGACAGTTGAGTGTCCATTTATTAAAAGTTAGCAGCTGTAGTATATATAGCTGCTGGCTTTTAATCATTTTTTTTTTTCCAGTGGACTTCCTTTTTAAGATCTAACTGATTGCAGTGTATGGTCACTTATGAAGATCAAGATCTGAAAATATTAATTTATTGGGTTTAAAAACACTTCTCTGTTCTTTGTAATGTATTGAAAGATTTTGGTAAAAATATAAAAACACACATTTCAAAGATATATTATACATAATACAGTAGGAATGAGATTAGCATCAAAAGGGTTACTGAGAACACCTACTAATTGCCTAACAATGAGATCAAATTAACCAATTGTACTGGCCATGTGCTAATATCAACGAGAAAACCGCAGTTGCCCTAGCACCAGTTGCAGTTTACATTTATTACTGTTTTGCATGTCTGTGGGCTCTGGTTTGCACGTTCAATCAATGATTTCCGGTGCACCAATTAAGGTGTGAACCGGCGCAGCACATTTGTCTTAGTAAATCACCCCCAATGTTTTTTACTGTCAGTTCTTCAATGGAATCATGATATAAAAAATACAATGCATGCTAAAGGAAAACAAATTCTACCTACCCATACATTTTCTATGCTGGGTGGACTTATCCCTTCATCAATCCTTTTTTTTAGAATACTCTGAATTGCTGCTGCAAAAATACAGCCTTGCATGCATAATAATATACAATTCTGGACTCCTCTTTCAGCTGTAAAAATGTGTACAATGCTGGAATGTGGTAGTCCAAACCAAAAAGGCTTTTCTCTACATTCACATGCTGCCAACACTATGTGGGAACATCAACTTCGGATCCATGTATTTTCACGAGTCACTGAAATTATAGGATGGGGCACAAACTAACAGCTGTGTAATTGGCTCAGTTCAGAGCCACAGCAAGCTTGAGGCATACATAATTGTCAGATCATGTAAACAATATTAGCATATCCTATGTTAAAGTTTTGTTCTTTATTTGTGTCAAAGGTCAAAAGTGAAGCTACTTTTGTATTGTTAAAGTGGATGTAAACCCACTCTCATCATTTCTAAATTGCTTTCATAGTGCTAATCTATAAGGATATACATGCCTCCTGAATGTATTCTTACCTGTCAAATATCTCCCCTTTGGCTGTTTGGAGTTCTGCAATAATTTGGATTCTGTGGGCGGATCTGTTGTCCATGACTCGGTGGGCAGAGTCGTGATGTCAGTAGACTTCCCACCCACCTCTACACTCTTAGCCAGGCATCAATATTTCTTACGCTGAACTTCTGCTGGTCTCGTGGATTATGCACGATGATCACCAACATCCAGTCAAAACCCGGGAAAGTCACCACATGACCTAACCACTTCCCACCCGGCCACTGCATATGTACGGCCGGGTGGGCGCTCTCTCTTTCTGAGTGGACGTTCAGGATCCGGGTGTGCACCCAGACACAGCGCATCTTAGATTGGCAGGAGGGCTCTGTGATTGGCCCTCCTGATCGCATGACGGCCGTGTCCAATCACGGCTGTCATGTGACGTAAACAAACAGCTGGGTGCTAGGCGGTCAGCTCTCTTCTCCTCACACAGAAGTTGTCGGTGAGGAGAGGAGAGTGGATCTCTGCAGCCGGCTGGTGATCAGTGAGTATGAGCTGTTTTTTACAGCTTTTTACTCAGTGATCACCAACCTAGTGTCCCCACAGTGTAAAATACACATATCCCCACAATGTAAAATACACAGTGAACACACATGTCCCCACATACAAATGATCCCCAAAACGCATGTCACTCACATATATAACAGTAAAATCACATGTCCCAATGATCACTTGCACACATATGTCCTTGATCACATCTGTACATGATCATTTGCGTATATATGTCCGTGATCACACAAACCAATTATTATACACTTAACAGGATTTTTTTTTTATACCAAAAACATGTAGCAGAATACATTTTGGCTAACATTTATGACAAAATTAGATTTTATTGAATTTCTTTTAAAATAGAAGAAAATATTATTTTTCACTTTTATTGCAAAAAAAATTAAAAACAGAGTCGTGAATAAATACCATAAAAGTTTCATTTGGGTACCGCGTAGCATGACTGCGCAATTCTTATTGAAAGTGTGAGAGTGCTGAAAACTGAAAATTGGTCTGGAAAGGAAGGGGGCGAAAGTGCCCAGTATTGATGTGGTTAAGCATGCACAATCATGCTGAGGTGTGGAGCAGCTAATCCTGGGAGAGCTGGAGAAGAAAGCAGGGGGGGGTGTGAAGTAGACAGATTGTCTCTCTCACACTCCTACATGAGATAAGGAAATCACATGTGACTCACAGCAAGGGGGAAGAAACTGACACCTAATTCTCTGTGTGTCTGTCTTTATTTTACTGAAGAACCATAAGAGGATTGCTCAGAGCTGGATTAACTCATTGTGACTGGGCACAGATAAAATGACATCCTCTGCTGTAACAGATATAAGTCTTAATAAATAAATAAAATAAAAAAACAAAATTGGCGATTTATATCCACTTTAAATTCATACAAAATGTGTTGAACAAACTATTTTTTTGTATGTGTCTGATGTGAAGCCAGCACGCACCTACTATGTAATTCTCACAAGTAGCAAAATATTTTTACAATTACACTTTGCGTGCACTGTGTGTGTTTTTAGGTGCAATTCTAAGTATGCTTATTCTGTGTGTTAGAAATATCTTATTAATTGACAACTTTGTGTAAAAATACACATTTTCAATTTCTTTCTTGCATTTTCCAAAAACTTGGGGAAAAAAAATGACATTTCCAAAAGACTCACTATAGCTTCCAGAAAATACCTTGGGGTGTTTGCACTTCAAAATGGGGCCGCTAGGCTATGAAAAAGCAAAGATGTGTTTTTGGGGTGTAATTCTATGTGTGCCTATGCTATGTGTGAGGAATATTTGTTGTGTAAAAACACATTTTATTACATTTATATTATTTAAAATGACAACTACAAAAACTCACCATGTCTCTTATTAAAAACCTACCTAGGACTGTCTACTTTCCAAAAAAAAAAAAAAAAAGGTTATTTGAGGGTATTGTACTGTCCTGCCCTTGTAGGGCCTCAAGAATTGAGAGACCATCAGTACATTAGGACTATCAATTTTCAGATATACTGTAAAGTATATACCATAGTTTGTAGACTCTATAACTTTCCTACAGACTAAATAAAATACACTGATTTGGTTTCGTTTTCCCAAAGCAATGTAGCAGAATACATTTTGGCTGAAATATATAAAGATTATTTATTTACATTTTTTTATAACAAACTAAGAAAAACATGCTTTTTTTAATAATAGTATTTTTTTTGTTGTTTTTTTTTTTTTAGCAAACAATTAAAAACACAGTGGTGATTAAATGCCAACAAAAAAAGCTTCATCTGTCTCAAAAAAATGATAAAAATGGTATTTGAATACAGTGTTGCATGACTAAGTGGCATTCAAAGTACAGTGCCAAAACTGAAAAATGGACTGGAAGGGAATGGAAGTGTCCGGACTTGAAATGGTTAATGCTTTTACAGCGATCGCTTTCTTTTGAATACAATTTGTTTAAACGGAGAGCATTAGATGTCGACTTGTTGTTTTGAGGGGCAATGCAGCATTCCTTGTAAATAACCAATGGGAGCTATTGGAGGAAAATGTGAATTATCCATAAAGGGTGAAAACATATGATATTGCTTAAGACCTCTTATAATTTGGAGGTCATTCCATAGGTGAACAGACCATGCATACACTTCTCATAGTGGTGTTTTTGGAGGAGGAGATCACATTAATTATTGAAACTGGAAATTTTTCATAATTTACACTGTGCACCAAAGAAATAGTTCACAGACATTTTTTTCAGTTTATTTTTGTTTGTTTGAATTTTGTAAAAGGAACATTTAGCTGGATATATAGTTGGAGCATTTTTGGGTTAATTCATATATATATAATATTATTATTTTTTTTAAATGTATTATTTATTTTTTATGTATACTAAGTGTAACGCTGCACAATTGTAAAAATATCCTTTATCATTAGCATTTAGATCAATTTACCTGAACTTAGCTGTGGGCATGATGTGCCGATGTCTAAATTGATGGAAGAATTGTAAAGCACCTTTGGGCTAGGTTCAAACTTATACGGTTCCCTATGGCTGCGATTGTGTGGGCACAGGAGCCCATTCATTTTGAAGGGGCTGCTGGAAATGCAGGAAAAAGGTCCCTGGTGCAATGTGTTTCTGTGCACAGGATAACGCACCACATTTTTCAATGCATAGGGGGGCCATTAAGAATTAATGGCACCGCCACATGTCTTCTAAAAAGCAGTGCATTTTTGCTGCTAGTGCAGGCATGCATGCAATTTACATGCCTTCCCACACCTGCATTAGTGTGAACCTAGCTTTAGGCAGAGAAAAAGTTTTGGCTATTTTGCTGCTATGCTAAATAGTTATATAGTATGTGAGGTTGAAAAAAGACACAAGTCCAACCTACGTATGTGATTTTATGTCAGTATTAAATGTTATATCTCTGTATGCTGTGGTCATTCAGGTGCTTATCTAATAGTTTTTTTGAAACTATCGATGCCACTGAGACCACCACCTGTGGAAGGGAATTCCACATCCTTGCTGCTCTTACAGTAAAGAACCCTCTATGTAGTTTAAGGTTAAAGAGGGATTCCACCTAAAAAAAAAAATATTAAAAGCCAGCAGCTATAAATACTACAGCTGCTGACTTTTAAATTATTTTTTTTTTTATTGAGTTTCAAATATGGATACAAATATTGCAAAAGAAACAGTAAAGAAATTAGAATAAAAATAACAATTATTATATAGTCATACATGGTGTAGACACATGTAACATATGAACTTTTACATTGTAGAAATACAGAGTATACATATAAAATGCTAGTGCGTCAGTCTTACTTCTGACACTCAGATCAGCAAGATTCGGCAAATCTCCATGAACAGTGCAGTAATAATAACATCTTAAGTATTAATAACTTATTAACATAAAAGAAACAAACAAGTTAAGGCATTAGTATCAACTTGCAGGCATGAGCCTCAATTTGTTTTGTTAAATTTATCCCACAGAGACCACTGGGCTAGGATTTTGGTGTGATTGCCTTCTTTCCATGCAATTGTTTTTTCATATGCGCATGAGTCCTTTACTAATTTTAAAACTTCTGCTATCAGTGGAGGAGACGGTGACTTCCAGTGACGGGCTAGAACTAGACGGGCAGCTTGGAGAATATGTAGCACCAATGGTCGGCAGTTGATGGGGTATATATCAAGGTCAACATTTAAGATTGCTTGTGCAGCAGTTATCTTGTTCAATATGCCTGTTATACCGGCTATTAAACTTGATATCACTGACCAATAGCTTCTCAGTGAAATACAAGACCAAGTCATGTGTACCAAATTTCCTACTTGGCCACAGCCCCTCCAACAAAGATTAGTCTGAGTTTTGTCATACTTTGCTATTATATAAGGAGTTTTGTACCACCTAAGCATTAATTTTTGTGTTGTTTCTTTATAGTTAGAACATTTAGTATAAGTATTGTTATATCTGATTGCGCGAAGCCATTGCTCCCGTGATATAGTAACTTTCAATTCTGATTCCCAATTTTGGAATTGCTTAGGAATATCTAGGTATGTCTTGCTGTTCAGTAAGTTGTAAAAGCGAGAGATACCTTTTTTCCCAGACGAACCCATTGTCCATATTTTATGGATCTCCTCCGGGATATCAATTACATGAGTGGATGCTGTTCTTAGAATACGAGAAATTCTAGCAAATGTTAAGAACTCTAAGGGCGATAGTGAGTATTCAGATTGCAAATTGGCAAATGGTTTCAGTTTTTGTGAATCGTAAAGATCTGCTATAAAATGAATTCCTGCGGCTTCCCACTTCTGAAGGTGCAGATCCGGTGTAAGTAATAGAAGAGTGTTAATAGGGATTTGTGATGGGACATGTTTGACATGAGGGTTTTTGACTTGTAAAAAGTAGGTCCATGCCTTAAGAGTTGCATGAATCGTGGGATGATTCCCGCATAATGGTTGACTGGATAGGGCAGTGGTAAGCAATAAGTTTTGTGTTTCCCCTTTCTGCACATAGGATCTCTCTGCTCTACACCAGTGAATTGGTTGTGATGTGTCATACCATGCTGTTGCTTGTGTCAAAATAGCCGCTATATGGTAATCCTTTAAAAGTGGGACCCCCATTCCTCCAGCTTCCCTATGTTTTGTAAGGAGAGTATGGTGGCATCTAGCTTTTTTCCCGTCCCATAAAAATTGTGCCAAAACATTTTGCATTTTAGAGTAGAAAAAGGCTGGCAGTTGAATAGGGAGCGCTCTGAAGTAGTATAGTAATTTGGGGAGCATGATCATTTTATATGCGGCCAGTCTCCCTGACCAGGATATGTAATGCCGTTTCATTTTAGATAAGTCCCGTGTGAATTCTGTGATCAGTGGTTCGAAATTTGCTTGGTAAAGCTGGGAAAGTTGATTTGTGAGTGAGATGCCTAGGTACTGGAGAGATTTGTCTACCCACGAAAATGGCAAAACATTTTTTAATGAAATCTCCATGTCTGAAGGTAGTACCAATCTCATGATATTGGATTTCGAGTCGTTAATTTTATAGTAAGATATTGCATTAAATTGTCTTAATAAGTCCTGTACAGCTGTAAGTGATTCAGTCGGGTTGGACAATGAAAGAATAATATCGTCTGCAAATAGTGTTATTGTGTGTTCCTCTTTCCCTATGTGTATACCTTTTATTTGGGGATGCTGTCTAATACGTTCCGCTAATGGTTCCATCATAAGTGCGAATATTAGGGGCGATAAAGGGCACCCCTGTCGAGTGCCGTTTGATATATGGAATGGGTCAGAAAAAATACCTTCCGTAAATATAGTGGCTGACGGGTTGGAGTATAAAGCGTTAATAGCTAATTTTATTTGCCCGTTAAGTCCGAATTTATCTAATACTTTAGACATATAGCCCCAATGTATCCTGTCAAAGGCCTTTTCGGCGTCTAAGGACAGGAGGACAGATGGTTGTTTGGATTCGGTTGCAGAATGTATAATGTTAATTATACGTCTCGTAGCGTCTGTGGCTTGTCTATGTTCTACAAATCCCACCTGGTCTTGATTAATAAGACGTGGCAATACTTTCGCCAGTCTATTCGCTAAAATTTTCGCGTATAATTTAACATCTGTGTTTAATAGTGATATAGGTCTGAAATTTTGGGCATTATTTGGCGCCTTCCCTGGTTTAGGTAATGTAATAATCGTAGCTTGTAACATCTCTTCAGGGAACGAGGCCGAGGAGGCAGCGTTATGAAAGACCTTCTGAAGGTGAGGTATTAAGATGTCTTTATATTGTTTATAATATTCCGAGGAATATCCATCTGGCCCTGGCGTTTTACCATTGGGAAGTTTGGCTATTGTTTCCTTGATTTCCAACTCAGTAAAGGGAGAATTTAATAAGTCTAAATCTTCGGGTGGAACCGAAGGAAGTAAAATATCTTTTAGAAAAGAATTAATCAGGATCGGTGACGGTTGGGGAGTATCAGGATCTTTGCTTATGTTATATAAACTTTCGTAATAGTCTCTAAAGGTGTCTGCAATGCCCTTAGGGTTAATGTGTTTAGATCCGGTCTTATGATGAATTAAGAAGGGAATTTTTTGTCTAGTAATTTTATCTTTTAATTGATTGGCTAGTAATTTACCTGCTTTGTTACCATGCATATAGGAGTTAGCTTTAAGTCTATGTAAAGTCCTAACATGTTGCGACACCAACAAACTTCTGAGTTCTTCTCTTGCTTTGGATAATTTAGAACTAGTATCCGGGGAAGGCGCTAGTTTATTTAGGGATTCTAAATGAGTAATGTCGCTTAGGATGTCTTCCATTCGCTGCCTCCTTTTCCTCCGTATGGCCGCACTATGCTTTAACATAATCCCTCTCACATACGCCTTGTGGGAGAGCCACAAGGTGTAAGGATCAACATTAGGTGTGTCATTAAACTCAAAAAATTCTTTGATCGATCTCCCAATGTCCGATGCAAGCGCCGGGTCCGCGAACAGTAGGGTGTCATTGCGCCATCTGTTGGCCCTGGTAGTAAAATTCTGAATGCCCACTGTTACAGATACCGGCGCATGATCCGACCAAGAGATACGACCAATGTCAGACTCCGATATTTTCTGTAAGAGAAATTTATCCACGAAGAATACATCAATTCTGGAATACGTCAGATGAACTTTCGAAAAGAAAGAGAAATCCCTTTCGTTTGAATGTTGACATCTCCAAACATCATATAAATTATTTTTGCAGGCGAAACCAGATAAAGAAGATCTAAGCGTTTTCCTGTCACCAGAGTGCGATATGTCAAGCTTATGGTCAGCGATAACGTTCAGATCTCCACACAATATAACATGCCCATACTTATTACGCTGTACTTTCTTCCATAGTTTGTTTAGAAATGCTATTTGATTATTATTAGGAGCGTAAGTGTTAACTATGGTGTAAGCAGCATCACCTATCTCACATTGTAAAATAATATATCTGCCTTCATTATCACAATAATGAGCTTTATATTTAAACGCTAGCGATTGTTTAATCAGGATAGCTACTCCCTTTTTTTTTGATTGCGCGCACGCATAGTAGCAGTGCGGAAATTGATTGTGAGATAGGTGAGGATGTCCCTGTTCTTTAAAGTGTGTTTCCTGTAAACATAATATGTCACATTTTTGGGACTGGGCTTCCTTCCAAACCATATGTCTTTTAAAAGGAGTATTCAAACCGTTAACATTCATAGAAGTAATTTTGAATGCCATGTTCAATAAAAGAAAAGTCGAGAGGATATTACGGTGTAGATCTTAAAATACCAAATTATGACTCAATTAGCAAAAAAAAATAAAAAAATCCAATTAAAGTCCCAGATACCTGTGAACGAAATTAGTGCAGTGCGATATACCAGTGGTCCATGGAAAGTGCACCAAGTAACTATCAATCACCAAGTATATAAAATACTTTAAATCAGAATTGTAGAGTTATTGCCTTGCAAAGTTTCTGCTTATGAACTATCCAAGTGGACTGACAAACGTGAAGCAGAAGAACTGTAGAGATAGAGAAAAAACAAAAGAAAAAACAAAAAGAAAAAAGAAAAACAAACAAACAATTGCGCGTTAGCGCTTGAGATAAAAAGGTACGATTTCTCTCGAAATCTGAACAGGTATGCACCTGTTAATTTTGGGGGAAAAATTAACTATTCTGTTCCGCTGGAACTGCTCTCCGGGGTATATGGAGTTGAAATATAGGCACCAACCTGTGGACAGCTCAATTGTAATGGTCAGGGCCTTGTGCACCAGCCTCTTCATCCGATTGATGCTTATCCTCTTGTCGTGGGATGATGTTCCATTTTTCTAGTAGCTTGATGCCATCCTCCAGGGTAGAGATTGTGTAATCGCGGTCGCCTCTCATCACTACTAACTTGGCTGGATAATTCCAGCGGTAGGGGATTTTATGGTTCCGTAATGGTTTAGTGATGGTCACCAGATTGCGTCTGCGTTGCATTGTATGCGCCGATAAGTCTGCAAAGAAAGACAGCCCCCGCAGAGTTTCAGGCATTTGGGTTGTGTTCCTGGTCGCCGACATAAATTTTTCTTTAACATGATAATAATGGATTCGGGCTATAGTGTCTCTCGGAAGCTGTTCAGGAATATGTCTGGGTTTTGGCAGTCTATGAATCCTGTCTATAATCAATTCCTCCAATGGGAGGTCCGGTAGTGCGTCTTTTATTGCCTTGGCTAAGAAGGACATCAAGTCTTGCGGTTTGACCGTTTCAGGGATTCCTCTTATCTTAATATTGTTCCTTCTGGAACGATCCTCGAGGTCCGCGACCTTTGATTTCAGCCATTGGATGTCGTCATCATGGTCATTATGCGCGTCCACCATTTCGTTAAAGGTTGCAGTAAATTCACCCATCTTACTCTCAATGTGGGTCACTCTGCTACTGACCGCTTTAACCTCCGATTTACACTGTTTGACCAGTTGTAGCATATCAGTGTGGATCGCACTACGTAGGGTTAACAGCATCTCCTTCATAGTGGAGTCCATTACTGGGGCATTGTTGGTGGGGAAGGCCGCAATGGCGTCTTGAAATTCTAAGGTATCATCTAGCACTACCCCCCTGCTGTCTGAGTCAGAGCCTGAGGGTGAGGTATCAATCGTCTTTTGTTTGGTTTTAACAGGGCTATTGGAAGTGGATGATGCACGAGAGTCAGGGAAACGCTGTCTCCGCTCCTCCGCATGAGTATTATCACCTCTCCCTCCCTCACTAACATGCGGGGAGGACTGGCGCGTGTTGCTGGAGCTGAGGCCGGCGCCATCTTGGCTGTCCGCGCGGCCTGAGCGGACGAAAAAATCCGTCAGCTTACCGGGTTCCCTCCGCTCTTTCCTTTTCCTCGGCATGCCCGCTGATGTCAGCCCACCGTAGTCGGTCTGCTCGGTCAAAATTTCGGTGCCTCTCGTCGCTATTTACTGCTCCGGAGAACGTTCACTGCAGGAGCTGCGGATCTATGCTGCCATCCACTCTGCCGGTCGGCTCCGCCCCCAGCTGCTGACTTTTAATAAATGGACACTCACCTGTCCCGGGTTCCAGCGATGCCGGCAGCCGAGGCCGATTGATCGCTCGGCTCTCGGCTGCTGCCGTCACCATTCTAGGTGAGGGAATCAGGAAGTGAAGCGAATCGGCTTCACTTCCCGGTTTCCTACTGGGTATGCGCGAGTCGCGCAGCGCAATAGGAATTCTCTGCGCTGTCACTGGGACCCGTGTGTGTCCCAGCAGACAGCGCGGCAGGACAGGATATGACATAGACTCCCACGGGAGTCTATGCCCGGAAGTGGGTGTAAATACCTGTCTTTGACAGGTATCTCCACCCCCCTCCCCCCTGTAAGGTGCCAATTGTGACACCGGAGGGGGGAGGGTTCCGATTAGCGGAGGTTCCACTTTAGGGTGGAACCCCCGCTTTAAGCTTTCCTTCTAATTTTAATGAGTGGCCATGTGTCTTGTTAAACTCCCTTCGGCAAAAGAGTTGTATCCCTATTGTGGGGTCACCAGTACCCTATTTGTAAATTGAAATCATATCCCCTCTCAAGCGTCTCTTCTCCAGAAAGAATAAGTTCAGTGCTCGCAGTCTTTCCTCATAACTAATAACCTCCAGACACTTTATTAGCTTTGTAGCCCTTCTTTTTACTCGCTCCATTTGCAGTACATCCTTCCCGAGGACTGCTGCCCAGAACTGGACAACATACTCTAGGTGTGGCCGGACCAGAGTCTTGTAGAGTGAGAGAATTATTTTATCTCTGGAGTTGATCCCTTTTTAATGCATGCCAATATTCTGTTTGATTTGTATGCAGCAGCTTGGCATTGCATGCCATTGCTGAGTCTATCATCCCCTAGGACCCTCCCCAGTGTATAGAATGCATTCATATTTTTGCCACCCAAATGCATTATTTTATATTTTTCTACATTCAATCTCATTTGCCATGTAGTTGCCCACCACATTTTTTTGAACCATAATTTGTTCAGATCTCTTTGCAAGGTTTCCACATCCTGCGGAGAAGTTATTGCCCTGCTAAGCTTAGTATCATCCACAAATACAGAGATTGAACTGTTTACCCCATCCTCCAGGTTGTTTATGAACAAATTAAATAGGATTGGTCCCAGCACAGAACCCTGGGGGACCCCACTACCCTCCCTGACCATTCCGAGTACTCCCCATTTATCACTACCTTCTGAACTCACCTTTGTAGCCAGTTTCCAATCCATGTACTCGCTGTATGGTCCATGCCAAAGTACCTTATTTTTTTACAGTAAACATTTATGGGGAACTGTGTCAAATGCTTTTGCAAAATCCAGATACACCACTTCTTTCCTTTATCTAGATGGCAACTGACCTCCTCATAGAAGGTTAACAGATCGGTTTGGCAAGAAAGATTCTTCAAGAATCCATGTTGATTACTGCCAATGATACCGTTCTCATCACTAAAATCTTGTATATAGTCCCTTATCATCCCCTCTAAGAGCTTGCATACTATTGAGGTTAGGCTAACTGGTCTGAGATTTCCAGGGATGTATTTTGGGCCATTTTTAAATACCGGAGATACATTGGCTTTTCTCCAATCAGCTGTTACCATTCCAGTCAGTAGACTGTCAGTAAAAAAAATTAGGAACAATGGTCTGGCAATTGCTTCACTGAGTTCCCTGAGTACCCTCGGATGCAAGCCATCTCGTCCCAGTGATTTATTAAGGTTAGGTTTTCCAAGTTTCATTTTAATTCTGTCCTCTGTTAACCATGGAGGTGCTTACTGTCATGTGTCATAAGGATAAATACTGCAGTTGTGGTTACTGAAGCCCCCCAGTTCCCTTGTGAAGACTGAGGCCGCGTACACACGAGAGGATTGTCCGTCCAACTTAGTCCGCTGAAACGTGTTTCAGCGGACAATCCGCTCGTGTGTGGGCTTCAGCGGACTTTTTCAGCGGACAGTCTGGCGGACTAAGTCTTTCGGAATTTCCGTAATTTTGTCCGTCCAAACTTGGTTTCAGCGGACAGTCCGCTCGTGAGTAGGCAAGTTGGATGGACTAAGTATGGTGCATGCTCAGAAAGGATTTACACGGCGAAAGGTTGCATTGCAGTGTATTGGACGTCGTATTTCTAGTCCCGTCGTACGTGCTGTACACGTCATCACGCAAGCTTTCAGCGGACTGTCTGTTCGTCGTGTGTGGTCAAGTCCGTTCATTTAAAAGTTGGACGGACTGTCTGTCGGATTGTCTGACGAACTTAGTTGGGCAGACAATCCGCCCGTGTGTACACGGCCCGAGGAGAAGAATAAATTCAATACTTTCGTCATCTCCCCATCCTTTGCAACCAGATGTCCTTCCTCACTCTTTATGGGGCCAAAATGATTTGTCCTCCCTTTTTTATTAAAAAAATAAAAATAGGTTTTGTTGCGCTAAAAGCACAAAAAAATAAACAAAGAAAATATAGCAGCCAACACAAATATTGCTGGAAACAATATAAAGACAAATATAAATTATGATATAGCGCTTTAAATAATAATAAATGTAAAGTTCAGATTATTAATGAACGGATTCCAGGAAAATGATCTAGACGAAAATGTGGTCTTTAAATTCATACGAGGAACAAAGGGAACCACCACCAACACCCGATATTACTGACTCTTACCGTCAGTCTGCATATCAAACGCATGTAGGATTAAATCATAAAAGATCATATCTCCCGATTTCTCCTTATCACAACGCGATTGATCCACTTAAAGGGAACCGTCCAAAGGCCATAAGGGAAAATCCTTTTTCCTCCTCACTTAATTCTCCGCTTCTCAAGAATTCCTCAAAAAGCGTTCTTAGAAAAATAATTCCCCCAATGGCCACACAAAAAATATAAAAAGAATGGTTTCATTGCGCAGACTTCATGATAAGTCAATAACTCTTTAATAAAAAAATTTTAAACTCACATTTCAGATGAGGTAAAAACAGCATCAAATAGTATTTAGCAGCATTCAATAATAAGGATAGAAACCACTCCCGTGCTCCTTCTAGTGTCACAAGTCTCTCATTCGCCCGACGTTTCGTCACAAACGTGCGTCTTCAGGGGCATGACCGTGACAATAGAGAGAGAGCTATATATATAAGAATCTTAAAAGAAAGTAATCAATTAGAAAGATTAACCTTTTACAGGTGTTGTCTTCAAACTGAGAAGGAGACCGCCATTTCGTAGTGTGTGTTCCCGCCATGGTTAGCTTGCGTTCCAACACATAAAAAGGTAAGATAAACCAAATGCAAAACTTCCGGTCCGCCATGCGTGCCAATACTCGGAACTTCCGGTTCGCCGTGCGTTTCAGCGGCCGGAAGCCAAATTAAAACACAAAGAGCAATGAGTTATATATCCCACTGGTATCCCAATAGCAATAAACCATCCACCAGAATATAGACCCTTCCTCCCAAAGGTAATATATATGTGTTCCACTAAAAAAAACGCTTTGATATTGAGACGTCCGCCCGAAATAGCGGCACAGTCTCCACGGAAGTGACGTATATCCCCCTGATGTGGGCCTTCCGGTCTAATCATGCGTTCCAACGACCGGAACTTCCGTCCGTACCACCAGCCGAGAACTTCCGGTCGGTCATGGATTTCTAATACAAAGCAAAATATATGCCCTGAATTGGCTCATTCATTAATAGACAATCCTCAGGTACCTCCCCCCCAGAGGTATCACAAACAAAAGGGGAAAGTCTGGAACATTTATTATGCCGGGCCCTCAGCAGTGCGGACTACCCACTACGGATACTATATATAAAACACACACCAGCTTCAATATGCGCACGGAACTAAAACACCACAGTCCTTGACTCCAGCGCGAAAAAAGACCAATTGTGGAAAAAAAATATACTAATGATGGAACGCACATGCGTTCCAACATACACTTAAAATGCCCACATTAATTTTATTTAAAATGGACAATATTTAACACCAATAAAAATGATTGGTGTAAAAAGATTTAATTTTGAAAGACTTACAGGAACTACAGGTTAAAAAGAGCAAACAGGAACATACTTTTAAGAGGGGAATAGATGCACTTAGAAACAGAGATGACATCATAGTTTGCCCTGCTGATAAGGGGGGGGGTGGTTATTTTAGATAAAGAAGCCTATAAGGCTGAGATGGGAAGGCTTCTGTCCGATAGAGCTACCTACCTATTGTTAAAGGGCAATCATATGATACAATACAGAAGAGAATTGGTAGAAATAGTTGAAAGGGGCTTTCAAGATGGCATTGTTTCTAAAAAAGAAAGGGCATTTTTAATTCTGATTGCACCACGCACACCGGTAATTTATTATCTTCCCAAAGTCCATAAAGATCCAGTTTGCCCCCCTGGAAGGCCGATCGTTAGTGGGATCGATTCAGTTACTTCCAGGGTGGGCAAATATATAGATAATTTTTTTGCAGCCCCTTGTGACCAACACTCCATCATATCTGAGAGATTCTATGCAGGTCATTAACCTGTTGAAGGATATCCATTGGGGGGACACCTTTATATTTGCTACAGCGGATGTATTATCCCTGTATACAATTATTTCTCATGAACATGGAATGGAGGCTGTCGACTATTTTCTACAACAGGACACTCTACATTCACAACAGATTGATTTCATTATGAGACTTCTTAAATACGCCATGGAGAGAAATTACTTTTGGTATGATGGTTCCTACTACGTTCAAAAACGGGGTGTCGCCATGGAGGCAAAATTTGCCCCAAGCATGGCAAACCTTTTTATGGCAAAATGGGAGGAGGGGTTTGTCGTATATCGGGAGGCCAAACCTGAGTTGGTCCTCTGGAGGCGGTACATCCACGACATCCTCCTCCTGTGGAATGGCAGCATGCAGTCCCTGAGTGATTTTATTCAGGGACTAAATATGAATAATAGGGGCATTGTACTGACATTTGAAGCCAGCAGGAAGGAAATCCATTTTTTGGATCTTAACATTAAGGTTATAGATAATAAGATAGTCACTATGACCCATTTTAAGGAGACCGATCGTAATGGTTTCATTAGTGTCAATAGTTGTCATCATAGGACCTGGTTGGATTCCATCCCCAAAAGTCAGTTCCTGCGATTAAGACGTAATTGTACCAAAGTTGAGGATTACATAAATGAAGCAACCCTTTTGAGGACTCGGTTTTTGGAAAAGGGCTATCAGGATGAAATGCTTGAAAGAGCCTTCCTCTCAGCCTTACATAGGAATAGGAAGGAGCTGCTCGTGACGAAGGAGAAAAGGGAGGATAACTCCTTCAAGTTCTCTTTTGTCACAGGCTACTCTAATCAGTATTATGACATAAAAAATATAATGTCCAAATATTGGAAAGTACTTAAAGGGGATAAGGTTTTAAGCTCTTTACTACCTGAACGTCCTAAAGTAGTTTATCGGGGAGTTCCCCCGTTGAAACTACAAATAGCCCCCAATGTCACTAGTCCACCGAAAAAAAACTTCCTTTTTTCAAAATATGGGAGGTTTCTTTCCATGTAGGAAATGCCCTGTGTGCAAACTGAATTCCCTTACTAGTAGAAGAACGGAAGTGTTTCAATCAACCTCTACTAGGGAGATTTTTCAAATAAAACCATTTATCACTTGTTCCTCCAAATATGTAGTCTATTTGATACAATATCCCTGTTCAAAACAATATATTGGGAGGACAAAACGGCAGCTACATGTTAGGTTGGAGAAACATATAGCCAATATTAGAAAGGGGTTTCCGAAACACAGCTTATCAAAGTACTATGCCCTTAAGCACGATAAAAACCCTCAGGGTACTATCTTTATTGGTATAGACAGATTCCAAGGACATTGGAGGGGCAGCAACATGGTACGTGAGATTTCACGCCTTGAAATCAAGTCGATTTACCAAGCCCAGTGTTACGCCCCGTTTGGCATGAACATCGAGTGGGATGTTAACGCATTTATTAGTAATAATTAAGGTGTTTATTTATTTATTCGGATTTTGGTATTTGTTATTTTTTATTAGCATTGTTATTAGTTGTTCATGGATGCCACTCTCGACTCCAACTAGTGATTACGGTCTTCCCTCCCATTTGAATACATTTGGTCGTTGGGTGGACAAATGTATTGATTAAGAAATTGGTATATAGATTTATAAGGCTATTTTATCTATACCGGCTTTATATATACATTTTTTGTATATTTTTTTATTTTTTATTTATTTCTTCTTGAATTTTGTCTTGCTGTTTAAAAATTGGGTTTTTTACCTTCACCACCTCCCTCCACCATGATTATTAACATTTTGTGGGTTTTACACCAATCATTTTTATTGATGTTAAATATTGTCCATTTTAAATAAAATTAATGTGGGCATTTTAAGTGTATGTTGGAACGCATGTGCGTTCCATCATTAGTATATATTTTTTCCAATTAGTCTTTTTTCGCGCTGGAGTCAAGGACTGTGGTGTTTTAGTTCCGTGCGCATTTTGAACCTGGTGTGTGTTTTATATATAGTATCCGTAGTGGGTAGTCCGCACTGCTGAGGGCCCGGCATAATAAATGTTCCAGACTTTCCCCTTTTGTTTGTGTTACCTCTGGGGGGGAGGTACCTGAGGATTGTCTATTAATGAATGAGCCAATTCGGGGCATATATTTTGCTTTGTATTAGAAATCCATGACCGACCGGAAGTTCTCGGCTGGTGGTACGGAGGGAAGTTCCGGTCGTTGGAACGCATGATTAGACCGGAAGGCCCACATCAGGGGGATATACGTCACTTCCATGGAGACTGTGACTGTATTTCGGGCGGACGTCTCAATATCAAAGCGTTTTTTTTAGTGGAACACATATATATTACCTTTGGGAGGAAGGGTCTATATTCTGGTGGATGGTTTATTGCTATTGGGATACCAGGGGGATATATAACTCATTGCTCTTTGTGTTTTAATTTGACTTCCGGCCGCTGAAACGCACGGTGAACTGGAAGTACCGGGCATTGGAACGCATGGCGGACCGGAAGTTTCACATTTGGTTTATCTTACCTTTTTATGTGTTGGAACGCACGCTAACCATGGGGGGAACACACACTATGAAATGGCGGTCTCCTTCTCAGTTTGAAGACAACACCTGTAAAAGGTTAATCTTTCTAATTGATTACTTTCTTTTAAGATTCTTATATATAGCTCTCTCTCTATTGTCACGGTCATGCCCCTGAAGACGCACGTTTGACGAAACATCGGGCGAATGAGAGACTTGTGACACTAGAAGGAGCACGGGAGTGGTTTCTATCCTTATTATTGAATGCTGCTAAATACTATTTGATGCTGTTTTTACCTCATCTGAAATGTGAGTTTAACATTTTTTTATTAAAGAGTTATTGACTTATCATGAAGTCTGCACAATGAAACCATTCTTTTTATATTTTTTATGTGGCCATTGGGGGAATTATTTTTCTAAGAACGCTTTTTGAGGAATTCTTGAGAAGCGGAGAATTAAGTGAGGAGGAAAAAGGATTTTCCCTTACGGCCTTTGGACGGTTCCCTTTAAGTGGATCAATCACGTTGTGATAAGGAGAAATCGGGAGATATGATCTTTTATGATTTAATCCTACATGCGTTTGATATGCAGACTGACGGTAAGAGTCAGTAATATCGGGTGTTGGTGGTGGTTCCCTTTGTTCCTCGTATGAATTTAAAGACCACAATTTCGTCTAGATCATTTTCCTGGAATCCGTTCATTAATAATCTGAACTTTACATTATTATTTAAAGCGCTATATCATAATTTATATCTCCCTTTTTTATTGTTTACATTTTTTTTTTTTTTGCTCTTCACCGCTATGTGTCTTTTCGTGTTCTATCTTAGCCACCCTAATTGTACCCTTAAATTTTTTAGTTGCATTCTTTATAAAGTGAATGCTGCTGATGATCCCTCAACCTGGTATTTTTTGAAGGCCTTCTCCTTTGCTTTTATATGCATTTGTACATTGGAGTTAAGCCATCCAGGACTTTTGTTCGCTCTTTTGAATGTATTACCCAATGGGATCCATTGGCTAATGCCATCTTTTAATATGCTCTTAAAGCAAACCCATCTCTCCTCCATGTTCTTTGTTCCTAAAATTTTATCCCAATTCATGCCTTCTAGCAAAGTTGGCTCTTTTGAAATTCAGTGTCTTTGTATTCCACTAATGTTTCCTATTTGTGTGATTTATACTGAAGCCAGTTTCTGTAAATTGCCTCGTATCTCCACATCCGTGATCAGGTCTGTATTGTTGGTAATCAGTAGATCCAGTAACTCTTTATTTCTAGTTGGTGCATCTACTATCTGAACCATGAAATTGTCCTGCAAGACATTTAGGAACTGGCAAGCCTTAGATGAATGCGTGGTTCCATCCGCCCAGTCTATGTCTGGATAATTAAAATCCCCCATTATGATAACACTTACCAACCTTGCTGCTAATCCAACGTGTGATAGGAGATTCATTTCCCCCTCCTCCCTCAGGTTAGGGGGCCTATAGCATACTCCCAGTATTATTTTCCCCTTAGCTTCATCCCTTTGGATCTCTACCCATAAGGATTCCACCTCCTCCCTATCTCCCTTAGTGATGTCATATTTTACATTCACTTGTATATTATTCTTGATTTATAAGCATACCCCTGCCACCTTTTTACCCTCCCTATCCTTGCGATAAAAGGGTATACCCTTGAATGGTTGCCAGCCAATCATGAGAGCAGTTGAACCAGGTCTCTAAATTTCCCACAAAATCCAAATCCTCCTCGTACAACAGTATCTCTAGTTCACCATTTTGTCTGCCAGACTTTTGGCATTGGTGAACATACCACGTAGCTTAGACCGGTCCCATACTATCTTCTTATTAGGTGTTCCGAGATTGAAACTAGGAATTTTTACTATACTTACCTTGGGTTTATGTGCTTTAGTCTACCTACCATTAATGCCCTCAATACTACCCTCTAGAATATGTTCCGCGCTGACCATCTCTAACCCTGGGCCTTTCCCCCCATCGCCTAGTTTAAAAATCCCTACAACTTTCTGCCTATTTTTACTCCCAGCTGATTTTCACCCACCTCATTTAGGTGCAGTCTGTCCCTTCTATAGTCCTCCAAGAACCCAAACCTCTCCTTACTACACCAGCTCTTCAGCCACATTTTTAGTTTCCTAATCTCCCTCTGTCTTTTTGGCCTGGCTCGACGTACCGATAGTATTTCTGAGAATACTACCTTGGAGGTCCTTTTCCTCAATTTAGCTCCCAAGTCCCTAAAATTGTTCTTTAGGACACTCCATCTGCCTCTGACTTTGTCATTGATGCCAACGTGCACCATGACAGCCGGGTTTTCCCCAGCCCCTCCCAGTAATCTGTCCACCAGATACATGATGTGCCGAACCCGAGCACCCAGTAGACAACATACAGTTCGGCGCTTCAGGTCTTTGTTACAGATTGCCCCCTCTGTCCTTCTAAGAATTGAGTCCCCTACCACCAGAATCTGCCTCTCCTTTCCCTTTGTTTCCCCCCCACTCTCACTGGAGAAGTTCTTCCCCCTGTAGCTAGGAGCATCCCTCAGCTCCTGCAGTGAGGGTCACTGACTGGTTTCACCAATGTCACTCAAAAGAGCGTACTTATTGGGATGCTCCAGCCCTGCATCGGCCTCCCTGGCACTTCTCCCTCTAACCTTCATGAATGTCACCCATCTACTCTTTCCTAGTGGCTGCACCTCTGTCTCAATCCGCCTCTGTGCTGTCCCCTGCTGGCACCTGCCATGCATTTTCCAGGCTCTCCTTTAATATGGAGGGGCTTCTCAGTGCTGACAGTTGCTTCCCCAGATTCAGTACCTGGGCTTCCAGGGAAACAATGTGCTTACATTTTGCACAGCAGTATTGGCCCTCCATCGGATGGTCAAGGAATGCATACACGCCGCAAGATGTATACATATTCGCATCTCCACACCCACCGGGCATCACACCTACTGATTTATTGAGGATTGGGTATTATACCCTGTCCAAATGACCTAACAACTAGCTTCCTAACACTAATATTCAACAAGAAAATACACAGGTATTCGCAGACCCACGTGTACTCGCTGACCCACATCAGTACCGTAGCAAACTAGCAAATGTAACTTCTCACCTATGCATTTCATTTCTCTGTGCTGTCAATGCTGTCATCACAAGCCCAGGACCATGTTAAAGGGGTATTAAACCCTAAAAAACATATTATAATATTGCAGCATCCTGATGGATGTAATGGCTGTATTCATTTTCTTTTTCTGGGGCTTTTGTTCCTTAATTTTCTTCTAGCCAGTAACAAACTTCCTGTTTTAAGCTGACCATAACATGGATCGAAATTCGGACAAATTTCTTGTACAAAAGTTTTTAATTGAAAATTCACATCAACAAAATAGTACAAAAACAGTGGTGGACACATTGTGGACTAACATGTATAAAACAGCAGGATTCAGGAAGATTAATCTGAAGATCAAAAAATTTTGAACCAGCCCTTATAAGTTTGAGGGCGAGCATAGGTAACCTGCAAAAGGAAGTCTGCACCTCGTAAGTCCTGGTAAAGTGACATTATGTTGATCCAGAGTTATATACTGGCCGTCACTCTAGGTCATATGTGGAAGATCTGGTGAGATGACATTGTAACACTTAGCGTTACAGAAAAAAAAAAAAAAAAACAGATTGCATAAAAGAGTGTAAAATTCCCCAATATGTAAGAAGAACTGCATCATGTCACGTGTCCAAACCCAACAGGAGCAGGCCTGTGGGCCAAATTAACAAAAAGAAGCAAGAGAGAAGAAATAGAGAGTCAGTGAGAAGAAAGAGGACCAGAAAAAATAAAGGAGAGTAGTGCAAGCATATAATACATAAGAAAAGAAAGGATACAAGAAAAGAGAGACGTTGGGGGGGGGGGGGGGAGTAGGGAAGGAGGGAAGTCCCCGGGGTGGGGGGAACAGAGGCTTGTTAAAGGGAAAGGAGCCCTGGGTCAAATCGTGAAGGGTGGTTATGAGCCACCCAGGGTTGCCATACTCTGAGACCATAGCATTAAAGTCCAATAGTATAGCAGTAAACTTCTCATTTACCATGCCATTCACACAGTTTCGCCGTTTTTAACTGCTTCAAAGCTGAGGGCTGGGGTCTTCCAGGCCCTCACTATGGTCACCTTAGCTGCAGTAAAAATATGTTCTGCAAGTTAGCGTTTGGGGCGGAGAAGTTCTGTGATCGGTTTCCACAAAAGGCCGAAATTCTGAAAATTTCAATCCATCTACAGCAATTCCTGTTCATAAGAATTTGAGCAGGCGTTTGACTTCCCATGAATGGTCCTGCTGGAATATTCCCATTCAATCAGCACTTGCAGCCAATAGGCTGAAGCACTGATCAGTGTATTCTAAAAGCAAAGAAGTCCCACTGTCAGAATACAATGATGCAGCAGTGAGGATTTTCACATCAACACAAACACATTAAAGCTGAACTCCAGCTAACACTTTTGAAGCAGTTACAGCAACAGTTTTTTCTTCATTTTGGGATATAGATTTTACATAAATGCATAAAAAAGCTGACCACTGTAAGAACTACCAGTGTTAAATGGTTTGTCTCAGCCCTTTAATCTGCACTTTAGCAGAGCAGCCTGGTCTGTTAGAAGAAATTGAAATATAACAGACTTACTGGCCAGATCAACAGGTGAAAATAGCCTAAAAGAGAACATTAAAGCCACTGCCACATCTAAGAATTGGTCAGCTGCAATATTTGACACCTTTTCTTTATGGGATTAATACTGCTTTAACATCACATTGTTTATGCTCCTATCCCACCACCACAGGCTGGGTAGAATTCCTGATCTTGAGGGAGTTTTATTTTCCTCCTCCTATTTAAAATTTTTTTTTTTTTATATATATATATATTGTTATATGTTTTACATTTTTTTCTATGAATATATATTGAGCAGTGATGGGTGGATGGCGCAAATGGACCATTACTGACAAATAATTTGGCATGAAACACAGTGATCAAGAATGCCATACATTAGGAAACCACATACCCTGGAACAACATATTATGGATGTTGTTTTTTTTTAAGCATGATTTGATAGTCACATTTAACACAGAGTGTACTTTTAATTTTTTTTTCCAATGATGAGGTACAAGTAAAGTCCCACTGTTTCTACCCTCTCTCTACCCTAATGCTTGGCAGATTGGGGAGTGTAGGTTTGTTAGCAGGGTGAAGCTCATTTTCTGTTCATTGAGCAGACAAAGTGATTGTAAAGTCTGGTTTTGCACAGGGCCGCCCCGATCCACCTCTTTTTGGGTACCTCTTTGACTCTCCTGGCTCCTCCCTCCTGTTGAGTGCCCCCACAGCAAGCAGCTTGCTATGGGGGCACCCAACCCGAGTCACAGCTCCCTGTGTCCATTCAGACACGGAGCCATGGTCCAGACCCACCCTCACTCCCTTTCTCTCCCGATTGGCTGACTAACTGAGGAGGGGAGACCTGGGTAGCTGAGACAATCCTGCAACATCGCTGGATCTAGAGGAGCCTAGGGGGGTTGAGGGGGCTGCTGCACACAGAAAGTTTTTTTTATCTTAATGCAAATGCATTAAGATAAAAAAAAAGAAACCTTCTGCCTTTACAATCACTTTAAGGTGATGTAGTGCCAAGGGAAGCTGCATGGTTGAACCAGAAAATAAGAGTATTACTTACCTGGTTATGCTGTGAGTGGAGGTGTGTGAGCCCATAAATAAACTGGGTTGTATTGTTTATTACACTCTGCATCGATTTAAAAAAAGCCAGAAGCAATAATGGCATCAGAAGCCATGATTATCAATTAGATACCCTCCCCGTTGTCTAGGCATTAACCTACTTTCCAAGCTATTATAATAAATACCTATGCAATGTTCATTAGCAATAAGCTCCGGGGAGTTGCACTCTCTCAATGCAGATGCATTGATTTTGTAAGAGACAAAATGGTATAGTGTGCTACTCTTTTTTACATCTACATGTGCTGGATATATCCAAACACAAAAGAGCCTAAATAAGTAATGAAGGTATTAAATAAAAATTTTGATGCAAATGTCATTCAAGAAAAATGTGCAAAAAAGTGCCAGTGCCTGAATTAAAGTTCAGTCCGTGACTCCATAAAATAATATTCATTAAACATTCAAATAAGAAATTCTATTGTGATAAACGAGTGTAAAGTTTTGATATAAAAAATTGATTGGCGTATAGATCAATCACATCCTCTAATGATCAATGCCAGTGCTCGCTAGGTGACAGTGTAGTGCTATTCCACTTCAATTCACGATGTGTGTGCTGTGCCTCAACCTCAATGGGTCCAGACCCACCAAATGTAGTTGACCTCTTATGGTTTATGCCAAAAGGCATCAAAAGAGTTTTCCACAGCTCCGGAGTGCGTGTCTATGTGTCCTTAAAGGGGTTGTAGAGGCAGAAGATTTTTTTTTAATCTTAATGCATTCTATGCATTAGGATAAAAAGCCTTCTGTGGGCAGCAGCCCCCCAATACTTACCTGAGACCCCTCTCTGTCCAGCGATGTCCATGAGTGTCTCCGCTATCTGAGATTTTCCATCCTGCTTCGCTGAGACACAACAGTGGAGCCATTGGCTCCCACTGCTGTCAAAGTTAGCTAGCCAATCAGGGATGGGGCTCCGTTTCTGAATGGACACAGGGAGCTGTGACTGAGCTCAGGTAACCCCATAGCAAGCTGCTTGCTGTGGGGTCACTGAACAGGAGAGAGAAGCCTGGATCACAGAAGAGGGACCTGAGAAGAGGCGGATTCGGGCTGCTCTATGCAAATCCACTGCAACAGAGCAGGTAAGTATAACAAGTTTATTATTTTTAAAGGGGGAAAAAAACAAGACTTTAGTATCATTTTAATGTGGATTCTTTTTACACAGACTGCTTGGAGCTCAGCATGTCTATAAAGCAGAGAGGTGGTGAGTCTGGACCAATTGTGCTGGGGCACAGCGCACATGGAGTGAACTGAAGTGGAATAGCACTGCACTGTCACTTAAAGAGCACTGCCATCGATTAGAGGATGTGATTGAGCTATACACCAATCAATTTTGCGATGAAAAATTTGCACTTGTTTATCACTACAGACTTTCTTGTTTGAATGGGCCAAGCCTATTCCCGACATTTGTTGTTTACAAGTTAAAATCAGTATTTTTTTTCTAGAAAATTACTTAGAACACCCAAACATTATATATATATATATATATATATATATATATATATATACCGTATATACTCGAGTATAAGCCGAGATTTTCAGCCTCTTTTTTGAGGCTGAAAGTGCCCCCCTCGGCTTATACTCGAGTCATCGCTGTCTGCCCGCTCGATCAGCGTGTCGAGCAGACAGACAGCGGCCATTCTATAATTCAAAAGCCGCGCCTCCGGCTCCGCCTTCGCCTGTGATAGGCGGAACACTGAATTTCCCAGCAGCCTGTGTTCCGCCTATCACGGACATCGTATCATCCTCGTACTACGGACGAGGATGATACGATGTACGTGATAGGCGGAACACAGGCTGCTGGGAAATTCAGTGTTCCGCCTATCACAGGCGAAGGCGGCGGCGCAGCTTTTGAATTTTACAATGGCCGCCGAGGCGCCGACGAAGAGGGCACGGGACGGAGGCAAGGCAAGGCACGGCACGGGACGGGACGGGACGGGACGGAGGCAAGGCACGGCGGCGAGGCACGGAGGCAAGGCACGGGACGGAGGCTCGGGACAAAGGCTCGGGACACAGGTAGGCTGGACACACACACACACACACACACACACACACACACACACACACTGATGGATACACACACACACAGGGATGGATGGATGGATGGATGGAGACACACACACACAGGGATGGATGGATGGATGGATGGAGACACACACACACAGGGATGGATGGATGGATGGACACACACACACACAGGGATGGATGGACGGACACACAGGGATGGACGGACACACAGGGATGGACGGACACACAGGGATGGACCGACACACACACAGGGATGGACAGGCATGTCTTACCCTCGGCTTATACACGAGTCAATAAGTTTGCCAGTTTTTTTGGGGGTAAATTGGGGGCCTCGGCTTATATTCGGGTCGGCCTATACTCGAGTATATACGGGTATATATATATATATATATATATATATATATATATTTAGCAGAGACCCTAGAGGATAAAATGGAGATCGTTGCAATACTATAAGTCACATCGCATTTGCGAACGCAATTTTTTTGGAAAAAATACACTTTTTTGAAAAAAAAAAAAATAAGAACAGGAAAGTGTATTTTTTTGTATAATGTGAAAGATGATTTTAAACTGAGTAAATTGATAGCCAACTTGTCTTGCTTTAAAATTGCGCACACTTGTGGAATGGCGACAAACTACGATACATAGGCGCCGTTTTACTTTTTTTTTTTACAGGTTACAGGTAACAATAACAGAGGAAATCTAGTGCTAGAATGTTTTCTCTTGCTCTAACAATTACGGTGGTACCTCACATGTGTGGTTTACATATGTGGGCATGACTTGTGTATGTGTTCACTTCTGCGTGCAAGCTCAGAGGGACAGGAAGCTTAATTTTTTTTCCTTATTTACTTAACTTTTTATTTTTACACTGTCCCTTTAGTTATTATTTTTTTTAAATCACTTTTATTCCTATTACAAGGAAAGTAAAACTCCCTTGTAATAGAAATAAGCAGGACAGTGCCTCTTTAACGTGAGCTCTAGGGTCAAGAAGACCTCAGATCTCACATTTACACTTAAAAGCAATAACAAAAAAAAGTTATTTTATTTTTACACATTTAAAAAAAAATGGGCCCTTTAAGGCCGGAGGACAGAAGTGACGTTTGCCGTCGCTCCAGTCCTATAAGGGCATGGCCTCAAGTGGGGGGCCATCTTGCCCTCAATCAGCTTCCTGCCCATCACTACACCAGATCGGATTGTTTCCGCCGCTGCAAATCTCTCCGGTAAGCAGCGGAAATGAGCGAAAATGACACACCACCCATAAAAGTCATTTTGTGGTGAATCCCCTGCTGGAATCACTTTTACCATGTAAAACAATACCGGGGTTATGGCAGCTAGTCAAAGTAGTGATGTATATACACAGTGGGTGGTCCAGAAGTGGGAGTCACAGATTGCAATTTAATTCAGGCACTGGCACTTTTTGGCACATTTTACTTAGATATTTGGATTTTATATATTTAATAACTTCGCTACTTATTTAGGCTCTTTTGTTTTTGGATATATCCAGCACATGTAGATGTAAAAAAAGAGTATTGCAATTTATGCCATTTGTCGCTAACCTACTTTTCCTGACTACAGTAAGTTCACTTTTTAAACTTTTAAAAATATTATTTTTCTTTATTCTTATCTGAAAATTATTACTTCATAGAATGTCTTTGTCTACTACATTAGGATGTGATCTTGATGGCGGTTTTTAAAAAGTTTAATAAAAATACAAGTTAAAAAATAGAGTGTCATTGACATAAAATGCTCTGACAGTAATTGATGGAGTATGGAGCCGGGAAGGCATCTACTGACAGCCAATTAGTAGGTCCTGATTTTGGATTCTTTCTCCCAGCTTCATTTAATGTAATCTGTGCATAAAGTCCAATTTTAACAAACTTAATGAACAAGTCATGGATTGAGTTACTTTTCTAGACCATGACAGAACAAGATAAACTGAAAATATATCTTTATAATGATTCTTCTGAAAATATTTTTGCAAAGGGTCTAAACAACGGTGAAGGTCAGGAAAGTCAGAAATGTATTGCTAGAATTCCTATATCTATAAAAAGTTCATTATTTGTATCTATAAGGGAATATATGTCTGCCATATTATAAAGTGAACATATAGGCAGATATAAATTAAATCAATTTATTTCAGTTAGGAATTCATTTTCGAATAATAAATGTATTTTTAAATGATACCTCACTTTGTACAAGCTAATGGAAACTCGCTACCAACTGGGAGAAAATATACATTCTATGGAAATAATTGGTAGAGACTAAAGCCAGCTCTAGAGGTCAAAAAGACAGCTGTGCTAAGCAGTCATGGTATACTTTAGAGAAATGACACCAAGGAAATCCGACAACTAGGCTTTCTTCTCTAGATTTCCCCTTGGCTGATGGCATTGACTCTCGCATCTAAACCCTCTACTTGCACCTTACGTCTTGACTTTGTGGCCAAAAGTATAAGCTAGATCTTCAGTAAAAAACATTTTAGGTTGACAAAAAGTCAACCAAGTTTCTAATACTGTCTGTGTCTATATTTAGGAGATTCCTGCTCACTTTCTGTCTATATAGTAGTCACTGAGACAGGACATCTCCTAATGGGGACAGCAATAAACACTTGATAGAGTTTTAAACCCTTTATTACCCTGCTAGAGGGAAAAAGTGCTTTAATCATTGTGTGTGTTCCGATTTGGAAGGACATCTGCTCCATTCTGCCCACAGAAGGAAGGGGGAAATCTCCCCCAAATAGGAAGCAATATGCCAGTTTCTCACTATATGGTCCTAAATTGTAACTGTGGTCAAGCTATAGATATTCAAGCATGCTTTTACTTTGAGGATCAATTGCCCCACAGTACCTGCAGCTAGAGAGGTCAGCATTGGCCACAGAGGTATGGCGCTGAATTGATGGGAAAAATAGCAACACTTATCACTGGTTCTTCAACAGAACATATCTGTTATGTAAAATTAAGATTTAGTTGAGCAATCACCATAGTCAGCAGTTAACATACCATCATGCTCTCATTATTTTCATAGGTCAATTTTCAAAAGAAAAAAAATGAACAGATGAGGAAACGAAAGAGCCGGCGCTACGGGAAATTACATCTGTAATCTCTATTAAGTCATGACCAGGTTAAAATGACTACTGACGCGTTCTAGCATTGTTCACAGCATTATCAAAAAGTAACAAATGCAACATATATATATATATATATATATATATATATATACATATATATATATATATACACATACACACAGCAAATAAAAAGATAATGTAGTCCACTTCCACCAATCAAATGAGGTCATTAATTGGACTAAACGATAAACACTGCTGTAGGTCTGTAATTCCCAGTAAGTGCAACCCATATCATCTTTTTCTTTAAATATACTGGATAAAAAAATGGATCTAAAGAAAAAGTGACATGGTAAATTTGGAATATATACAAAAGCCAATATATATTTTAAGATATAAAATAGCGAAAATATGTTTCTACCGAAGGAAAAGGTTTACATCTTATCTAAAGTTCATTACCCAGTGGTATTTTAGCATGGAGATTAAAAATCCACCAGACTTCTTGTTTGAGAAGCCTGCTGTGTAAATCTCTGCCCCGGGGTGGATTTCTAACCTTTTCTAACCCATAAAAGACAAAAGTTTACTTATTGCCTGAATGTTGGTGTTTAACATTGTTAAATATGTTAGATTGACCTTTATCAGCTGAGTAGGATCCACCATAATTGCTCTAATGTTTCTCATTTATTCCAATTAATGACATCACTTGATTGGTGGGAGTGGACTACATTATCTTATTTTTTGATGTGTATATATATATATATATATACACACACACACACACTGGCTCATGCAGATATACTCTGGCACAATGGCTCTCCTGGGGGAAACCCCATATGAGGGTGATCGCATGCATGAGAGCCAGCAAAGGGATTTGTATGCGTAAACACACAAATTCCTGTTCTGTCAGGGGAGAGGAGACATATCACTTGTCCCTACTAAGTAGGAACAATGATATGTCTTCTCCCAGTCAGTCACATCACCAGTTAGAACATGCTGAGGGAACACACATTTAACCCCTCGATCGCCCCCTAGTGTTACCTCCTTCCCTACCAGTGACCAGTCCCAAAAATGTGTCAAAGGTGTCCAATATATCTGTCACATGTGTGTGTGTGATTATTTCACCAAAAATATGAAGAATATATATTGGCCTAAACTGATGAAGACTTTTTTTTTTTTTTTTAATTGGGGATATTTATTATAGCAAAAAGTAAAAAATATTGTTTGTTTTTCAAAATTGTCACTCTTTTTTTGTTTATAGCGCAAAAAAGAAAAACCGCAGAGGTGATCAAATACCACCAGAAGAAAGCTCTATTTGTGGGAAAAAAAGACGCAAATTTAGTTTGGGTACAGCATGACTGTGTAATTGTCAGTTAAAGTGACGCAGTGTAAAAAGTCCTCTGGTCAGGAAGGGGGTAATATCTTCCGGGGCTGAAGTGTTTAATAGATAGCAAAAGACAAAAGTTTTTGAGAGACTTACCAGATTACCAAAGTGGCTTGATCTATACACGCAAACGGTCAGACAGACCTTAATCAATCCTCGGAAACAAAAGATGCCATAGAAACAAGACACAGAGGCATCTGAATTTCAGCTGACCGGAGCAATCAGACTCACAATCGGAAATCTCAGACACTATGGATGGAGGATCGTCTGTTACATCTCGTAGCTCTATATCATCTGTATTCTCTAAAGATATGGGTCGTAGGGCTTCATCCTCCTCTTCAAAAAACTGCCCAGTGTCAAAAAACAAATCAAAGGAAAAGAAAAACAAAACAAAGAGGATGGAGCCAGCAAAAGACAAAGCTTGTAACTGTCTCTCCTATCGAAAGGTCTTTCTTTTTCTCCTATGTTGCATTTTGACACTTTTAGAACTTTACTCGGTTAATCGGTTTTTCCGCAATACGGTATTAAAGCAGAGTTCCACCCAAAAATTGAACTTCCGCTTTAAGTGTTGGTGACCCCCACATTTGGCATGTCATTTTTTTGGGGGGGATGGGTACCCTGTTTTTAGAGGCACTCTGCTCTACTTCCTCCCCTGGTGTCATGGCACCTGAAGGAAGATCACTTCTCCCCCTTGTGAAGCCACTACCTGTACGTCCACAGTTAGAATGCCGGCGCCGCGGAGAGGAGGGGGAGAAAAGTGGTGGACCATGGGACAGGTAAGTGTCTGATTATTAAAAGTCAGCAGCTACATTTTTATTGTAGCTGCTGGTTTTTAAATGTGTGGAATTCTGCTTTAAGGAAACATTTCCACACTCAGTCTAAGTCCACCAAGCTTCAGCCTGTATCACCCCAGAATGGCACATTATTTATTTCTAATCCATTTGACTTCCAGGACCTGGTTATATGGTCAACTCTGGAAAGTTTGCAGTCAGAATCAGTAGGTGGAATATATGGTATTGAGGACAGTAAATGTGTAAACTAGTAACAAATAATTTTTACCTTGTACATACACAAAGTGCAGCTGTAGAGAAGTTTCAGACACCAGTGGAGCAAGATTTTGTCAAACTTAAGACAAGGTAGAAAAAAAAATCTAATTTTTCTCATATCAATTTAGCAAAATCAGAAAGGGTAGCAATACAAAACTTTAATTTCATGAGCCAATTTAGTGATCAGACAAGCCGATAAGGGTGGAACAGTATTGGTTTTAAACTCTGAGGCTTATAAAATTGAGGCTTTACGCCAAATCAATATGTCAACATATTGAATATTGATGAATAACCCTACCTCTGAATTTGAATCACAGCTGTCTCATCTCTTAGACACAGGACAAGATATGGGAGTTCTGACATAAAAAATGCTTGAATATCTTTTTGTTGACAACCCAGTGGTCCTGCTCTTTCACCATTGCCAAAATTGCAAAAGAACACTGCATCAATTCATGGAAGACCTATAGTTGCAGGCATTGGCTCTCTTTTTGAAAGGCTGGGCCACTGGGTTGATCAATAATTATAGCCTCTTGTTGTTAGGTTACCAGGCTATATAAAATATACTACAGTGGTTCTAGCTAGCACACAAAATATAGTATAGCTGGATACATTCAGTTGGATTGTAATGGATATCAAATCCTTGTACTCCTATATCCCTCATGAACCAGCATTAGAAACACTTAAATTTCACTTATATCATTAAAGTTCATATAGCATGGAATTAAAAGAGTTAATTGTTCTAACGGTGGATTTTTTGTTCAAACATAATTTTTTCATTTTCGATAATGTTTATCTGCAATGAAAAGGAGCTCCCACGGGAGACAAGTTTTCGGCCTTTCTAGCAAATCTTTATATGGGATGGTGGGAGGAGACGTTTCTCTTCTCCCACCTTAATCCCTTCAGGGACCACATCATATGGTAGGGTCGTTATATAGACAACCTACTCCTTATATGGTAAGGTCTGCCCACTAACATCTTTTGTTATCTATGCCAATAATAATTCCCTTAATCTTGAGTTCAGTTCTGATCACCATCAAAACAGTATCCATTTCCTAGATATTACTCTAGAAGGCTGTAGCTCTACAGGGTTTGTTAAAACTAGAACCTACCTTAAAACGTGTGCCTAAATTCCCTTCTTCTGGTGATCAGCTGCCAATCGGCACATACAATTCGGTCAATCCCAGTGGGAGAATGCAGAGCTAAACGTAATTGTTCTACACCTCACAGTTTCTCTAATGAATGCAGTATAGTAACTTCCAGATTTCTGTCACACAAATGTAAACAAAATGACATTGATAGAGATGTAAATATTGCTAGGGATAGAGATAGAACCTCTCTCTTAAAGCAGTCACACAAGAAAAGAAACAAAGTGAAAGGAGCTAATTCTGTTAAACCTATTACTTCTGTCACAACATATTCGCGGGAGTTTAATTCAGTTAAAAACATATCTAAACATCTCCCCATTTTGCCAACAGACAAGGACCTGACACCGCTCATTAAAGTGGACTGGGAGATATTTTGTTCTCCAGGGTGGCATCAGAGGGTTCTAAAAGGACTTGACGTAATGCCATAGGATCTTATCCCTATGGAATTAATACTTGCTGTTTTTCCACTAAACACTTGCAATGTAGTGTACTCCAGAGAATGCACCTCCTGCATGTAAGAACTGACCAGATAACAAAGGTCTGGAAAGTGCCCAATGCAGAGCTTACAGTGGAGATACCAATTGCCAGCATATTTGTATCATAGGTGGACAGTAGAGTAGTGGTGCACCAAAATGAAAATTCCGGTGCTGAAACCAAAAATTCAGGATCAACTTTGCCAAAAACCAAAACAAATCATTTTTTTAAATTACTTTTAAAATTGAATTAATGGGGCTGGTGTTTTTGCATTGAAGTCAATGGGCCATGATTTTGCATTGTAGTCAATAGGGGGCCTTTTTGCATTGAAGTCAATAGGATGCAATTTTGCATTGAGGTCAGCGGGACGCAATTTTGCACTGAAGTCAATGGAACGCAGCATGCCATTATCAGCTTTTTTTTTTCTACCGGCAAAACGCTGATAACCCTATTGGCGACATCTATATTGGTGAATCCCTACAGTAGCGGTTGCGCCCACTGCTATAAAAATGTTGCTTTGCTGCTGACACATTACCTACAGGTCATGCAGAGGTTATAATGCAGACCTCCTAGGACACTAGCAAAACATGGGCATGACATTTAGGGGTGGGGTTATAGTGGACTGGTCTCAGTGGTTTTTCTATTTGCCAGTGTCCAGTCAGGTGCAAATATACCACATATCTTTAATTTATTTTAATCTTGTGTCTCTCACTGGGTTTTAACAGTAGCTGTTTTTTGTTTTTATCTTTTAAAGTGGTTGTAAACCCTTACAAACCACTTTGACCTACAGGTAAGCCTAGATTAAGGCTTACCTGTAGGTCCAAGAAATAGCTCCTAAACCTATACGGTTTAGGAGATATTTACCTGAAGACAACCACCGCGTAGACAGCGGCGCGCAGGCGCAATGGGTAAGCCGCAGATTGCAGCGATATGCTGCTAGTGTCGGCTCCCGTGTGCATGCGCGGGAGCGACGTCATCACTGCTCTGGCGAATCACAGCGCCGGAGCAGCGAGACCCACCAAGAAGATGGACGCTCGGAACTACAGGGGACAGCTGTGACGTCGCTGGCTCCTGTGTCAGGTAAGTGACACATAATGGACTACTATGCGATGCATAGTAGTCCATTATGCTTTACCTTTGCAGGGAATGAAAGAGGAAGTAAACCCATCAGGGTTTACTTCCTCTTTAACAGGATATTCTTTTTAATATTATGTTTGGATGTACTGTACAAAGGGCAGTGCAGTGACCCCAGGGAATTCAACTCAGTGCCCTAGCTAGGGATGAGCCGAACACCCCACCGGTTTGGTTCGCACCAGAACATTCGAACGGACCCAAAATTCATACGAACTTTAGAACCCCATTGAAGTCTATGGGACTCAAACGTTCGAAATTAAAAGTGCTAATTTTAACAGCTAATATGCAAGATACTGTCCTAAAAAGGGTTTGGGGACCTGGCTCCTGCCTCAGGGGACATGGGTCAATGCAAAAAAAAGTTTTAAAAACGGCCGTTTTGGCGGGAGCACTGATTTTAATGACGATTAAAGTGGGAAAAAAGTGAAATATTCCTTTAAATATGGTGCCTGTGGGGTGTCTGTAGTATGCCTGTGAAGTGCCACGTGTTTCCCGTGTTTAGAACAGTCCCTGCACAAAATGACATTTAACGGAAATAACGTCATTTAAAACTGCTTGCGGTTTTAATGTTATATCTGGTTCCTGCAATATGGTTGAAAATCATGGAGAAAAATGGCATGGGTAGCACTCCCTGCCCATTACCAGCCCCTTTGGGTCTTGTACGCATATTAAGGGGAACCCCGTACCCATATTAAAAAAAGGAAATGCGTGTGGCCCCCAGGCCCTATATACTCAGAACAGCAGTATACAGGCGGTGCAAACAAGACAGGGACTGTGTAGGTTTGTTGTGTTAAGTTGAATCTGTTTGTAATTTTCAACTGGTACATTTTTAAAGTGTAGCTCAATCTCCTACAACTGACTGCAAGCTCTATTTAAAACGAGCAAGATAGTTAGCTATATAGGTGGATATAGCGGTGTATACTGCGTTCACAGCATGCAGACAGCATGCATAATCTCCCAACACTGACTGAAAGCTCTATTTAAAACGAGCAAGGTAGTTAGCTATATAGGTGGATATAGCAGTGTATACTGCGTTCACAGCACGCATAATCTCCTAACACCGACTGAAAGGTCTATTTAAAACGAGCAAGATAGTTAGCTATATAGGTGTATATAGCGGTGTATACTGCGTTCAGAGCACGCAGACAGCACGCATAATCTCCTAACACTGACTGAAAGCTCTATTATAAAAGATAGATATATCGCTAGCTATATAGGTGAATATAGAGGTGTATACTGCGGTCAGGGCACGCAGACAACAACCACTACAGAAGAGCAAGAACGAAAAATCGGCCAATAACGATCGTGTATACTGTGTTGAAGGTACACAGAACACCCACTAACTGCTACAGACGCCAACACACTACACAAGGCCACCGCACTGGCGGCCTTATACAGTGTGGGGCGTGTACTACACAGCCTGAGCTATGATTGGCCACAGGCATCCTGCCTGTGGCCAATCATGGCTCTCCTCGCTGCCGGCGCTATGATTGGCCAAACATGTGGGGTCACAGTGCATGCTTGGCCAATCATGAGCCAGCAATGCACTGCACCATCACAGTGCATTGTGGGCCGTTAGCGCCACATGGCCCATAACGTTCGGAATTCGCCAAACGGGCGAACAGCCGATGTTCGAGTCGAACGTATGTTCGACTCGAACACGAAACTCATCCCTATTTGTCAGAGAGGGCCCCTGCGTTATGCGCAGACTTGTTCATTTGGAGGTGATGTGTTCATTCTGTGAAGATATTATCGGTTTGATACCAATCTGCCTTTGCAGAAGGATATACAGTTGTCTCTTTCTATGTGTCTGATCACCACGTGGAGTCAGCATGCGCGTGTCCCTGCAGATAGCCTCCTGTCCATAAGAATGGTAATATAATCTGGCTATGCATTGTGCTCTGAACAATGCAAAATAAGGATTTGCGCCAATGGTAGAAGCAGGAATGTGTGCGCGAGCTTGGTCGAAACAGCATTCATGATTTCTTAGGTGCCAGTCTCACTACATGTGGGTTTCTCTGTTAAACTGTAGAGCACAGTTTTCAAGTACAAAGGGTGGGAAATTGTACACACTGGTTTGCACAGGCATGCCCAGACACTCCCGTAGTCATTGTTCTTTTTGAATATACACATGTGTTTTCCTTGGTTACGTTTTCTATAACACCTACTGTTTGAAGCAATGCCTGGGCTTAATTGGCTGAACTGTATAGTCACCAAGTCTCCTTTGTTATGCCTGTTCAAGGTCCTCTTGCTGACCCGCCGCAGTTTTACTGCAGCAGAATGGCACGGCTGGGCGAAACTACGTTACCTTATGTTGTTTCGCTTTTGGCCACTAGGGGCGCGCATACTACCGGAGGAGTGAGCCCGCTGCACGAGCCTGACCCGATGCGAGTGCCCAGTGGGCTTGATGACTGCCGGGCTACTGTGATTGCTTGTGACAGAGCACAAATCGGGATCTGTGTGTGTAAACACACAGATCCCGATTCTTTCAGGGGTGAGGAGAGAGTTTGTGTGTTCATACTATGTATGAACACCAATCTCTCTCTCCTCCTAGACAGTCCCATCCCCCCACAGTTAGAAACACACATAGGGAATACATTTAACCCCTTGATTGCCCCCTAGTATTAACCCTTTCCCTGACATTTACACAGTAAGCAGTGCATTTTTATAGCACTGATCGCTGTATAATTGTCAATGGTTTCATAAATGTGTCTGCCATAATGTCGCAATCCCAATAAAAATCGCAGCTTGCCGCCATAACTAGTTAAAAAAATAATTAATCATAATAATAAAAATGCCATAAATCCCCTAACTTTTGCGCAAACCAATCAATATAGGTCTATTGCATTTTTTTTTTACCAAAAATGTGTAGAAGAATACTTATCTGCTTACACTGAGGAAACAATTAGTTTTTTTTTTTTTTTTTTTTCATAAAAAATGTGGGATATTTATTATAGCAAAAAATAAAGTAGTATATTGTGTTTTTACACTCTCCTTTTGTTTATAGAGCAAAAAATAAAAACCACAGAGGTGATCAAATACCACCAAAAGAAAGCTCTATTTGTGGGGAAAAAAAGGACCTTGTTTGGGTATAGCATCGCATGTTTGCGCAATTGTCAGTTAAAGTGACACAGTGTCAAATCGCAAAAATGGCCCGGTCATTGAGTAGCCAAATCTTCCGGGGCTGAAGCGGTTAATTTCCACAACAGAGACATCCTGTAAGGATGTTATTCCACTGCATAGCTTGGTGTCATCTGCAAAGACTCAAATGGCACTTTTAATCCCAGATCCAGTATAATTTATAAATATATTACAAAGTACGGAACCCAAACACTGAACCTTGGGGTACACCACTAATAGCCTTAGACCATTCAGAGTAAGAATCATTAACCACTACTCTGAATATGACCTTTTAGTCAGTTTTCTGAGCATTCCAGGCCTGTAGACTTTGCCATAGACATTATCTGTGTGTGAGGAACTGTCAAATGACGACCAGGCACGCACCTATTGTGGCGGGAGGCCGTCATATGACGTCCTCCCGTTTAAACAGGGAATGCACACGATCGTGCGCGCGCATCCCTGTTCCTTCGGTGGCGGCATGTCACAAGGACACCGCTCGCCACTGAGGGGGGGGGGGGGTGAACAGCCATAGGGCATGGCTGTTTACCACGTGATCAGCCGCAATGAAGTCACGGCCGATCGCAGATGGTTGCAACCCCACTGTGCACGGTGCGTGCGCACGATCGCGTCGGTGGTGGCGTGTTCCCAGGAACACTGCTCATCATCGACGTTGGTAAACAGCCATTGGCTGGCTGTTTACCCACGTGATTGGCTGTGATCCTTTCACAGCCGATCACTAAATATAAACAAACCGTAAATCGTGTGTGAGGAGATTGCGGTAACATCTAGTTACCGCTTACAGTACACACAAATCACACTGATTGCCCCCCCCCCTCCCAATAAAGAGGACCTGTCACCACCCATCATAGTACCTGTCACTCACAGTCCATCAGAGTACCCAAGTACCTGTCACAGTCCATCAGAGTATCCGAGTACCTGTCACAGTCCATCAGAGTACCCGAGTACCTGTCACAGTCCATCAGAGTACCCGAGTACCTGTCACAGTCCATCAGAGTACCCGAGTACCTGTCACAGTCCATCAGAGTACCCGAGTACCTGTCACAGTCCATCAGAGTACCCGAGTACCCGTCACAGCCCATCAGAGTACCCGAGTACCCGTCACAGCCCATCAGAGTACCCGAGTACCTCTCACAGCCCATCAGAGTACCCGAGTACCTGTCACAGTCCATCAGAGTACCTGAGTACTTGTCCCAGTCTATCTATCTGAGTAGCCGAGTACCTTTCCCAGTCCATCTGAGTACCTGTCACAGTCCATCCGAGTACCTGTCACAGTCCATCAGAAGTACCCGAGTACCTGTCACAGCCCATTAAAGTATCCAAGTACTTGTCACAGCCCATTAAAGTAACCAAGAACTTGTCACAGCCCATCAAAGTACCGAGTACCTGTCACAGCCCATCAGAGTACCCGAGTACCTGTCACAGCCCATCAGAGTACCCGAGTACCTGTCACAGCCCATCAGAGTACCCGAGTACCTGTCCCAGCCCATCAGAGTACCCGAGTACCTGTCACAGCCCATCAGAGTACCCCGAGTACCTGTCACAGCCCATCAGAGTACCCGAGTACCTGTCACAGCCCACCAGAGTACCCGAGTACCTGTCACAGCCCACCAGAGTACCCGAGTACCTGTCACAGTCCACCAGAGTACCCGAGTACCTGTCACAGTCCATCAGAGTACCCGAGCACCTGTCACAGTCCATCAGAGTACCCGAGCACCTGTCACAGTCCATCAGAGTACCCGAGTACCTATCACAGCCCATCAGAGTACCCAAGTACCTGTCACAGCCCATCAGAGTACCCAAGTACCTGTCCCAGTCCATCTGAGTACCCGAGTACCTGTCACAGTTCATCTGAATACCTGTCCCAGTTCATCTGAGTAGCTGAATACCTGTCACAGTTCATCTGAGTACCCGAGTACCTGTCACAGTCCATATGAGTACCTGAGTACCTATCACCACCCTTCAGAGTACCCAAATACCAGTCACCAGGCCATCAGAGAACCTGTCAACAGGCCATCAGAGTACCTGTCACAGCCCATCAGAGTACCCGAGTACCTGCCCCAGTCCATCTGAGTACCCGAGTACCTGTCCCAGTTCATCTGAGTACCTGAATACCTGCCACAGTTCATCTGAGTACCCGAGTACCTGTCACAGTCCATATGAGTACCTGAGTACCTATCACCACCCTTCAGAGTACCCAAATACCAGTCACCAGCCCATCAGAGAACCTGTCATAAGGCTATCAAGTACCCGAGTACCTGTCACCAGGCCAGCAGAGTACTCAAGTACCTGTCACCAGCTCATCAGAGTACCTATCTGCAGCCCATCAGAGTACCCGAGTACCTATTTGCAGCCCATACCTCATAGAATATACGCTGGGGGTGTTTGCTTTCCAAAATGGGGTCATTTTGTGGGTAATTCCACTGTCCTGGTGCTCCTGGACCTTCAAAAGTGTGATGGGTAGGAATGAAATGAGATGTGTCGTTTATGCTCCTAGAATGCCTGAAGGTACTACTTCAATGTTCGGCTTCTGTATGTGGCCAGGCTGTGTAAAAGTCCTGCACATGTGGTATCGCCATACTCGGGAGGAGTGGCAGAATGTGTTTTGGGTATATCTTATAAATTGACAACTTTGTGTAAAAAAAAAAAAAAAAAAAAGTGTTTTCATTTTTTTCCACATTTTCCAAAAACTTCTGGAAAAAAAATGAACCGTTCAAAAGACTCATTATGCCTCACAGATTATACATTGGGGTATTTGCTTTCCAAAATGGGGTCATTTTATGGGCAATTCCATTGTCCTGGTACTCCAGGGCTTTCAAAAATGTAATAGGTGGCTGTGAAATGAGATGTGTAATTTTTGCTCGTAGAACGTATGAAAGTACCACTTCAATGTTGGTGCTCTGTATGTGGCCAGGCTGTGTAAAAGTCTCACATGTGGTATCGCCATACTCGGGAAGAGTAGCAGAATGTATTTTGGGGTGTAATTTGTTGTATGCATATGCTGTGTGTGAGAAATAACCTGATGATATGACAATTTTGTAAAAAAAAATAATAATAATAAAAAAAAAAAAATCTTCATTTTGCAAAGAATTGTGGGGAAAAAAATTACAACTTAAAAAAAACTCACCATGCTACTTACTTAATACCTTGGAATGTCTACTGTCTAAAAAGGGGTCATTTGGGGGGCATTTGTACTTTCCTGACTTGTTAGTGTCTCAAGAAATTAGATACAACTGATGTTCTGAAGGCCTGATCAGATGTGATCAATTTTCAGTGATTGGCACCATAATTTGTAGACTCTATAACTTTCACAAAGACCAAATAATATACACTAATGTGGGTTATTTTTACCAAAGATATGTAGCAGTATAAATTTTGGCCAAAATTTATGAAGAAAAATTACTAATTAGCAAAATTTTATGACAGAAACAAAGAAAAGGGCATTTTTTCACAATTTTTTTTTTTTTTTAAATTTATAGCACAAAAAATAAAAAAACCACTAGTGATTAAATACCACTAAAAGAAAGCTCTATGTGTGTGGAAAAAGGACGCAAGTTTCATATGGGTACAGTGTTGCATGACTGAATAATTGTCCTTCAAATTGTGAAAGCGCTGAAAGCTGAAAATTGGTCTGGTCAGGAAGTGCACTGTATTGAGGTGGTTAAAATACTCTTTTCCAGCAAGAACTCAACTTTGTGGTCTTTTATTAAACTCTCCAGTATCTTACTGACTATAGAAGGTAAACTAATAGGTCTATAGTTACTTGGTAATAAATAAGTGTAAATACTGTAAATGTCTCACCTACAGTGAATGCAGCCTAAGCTTAATTTTGCCCCACATGAAGACAGTTTCAAATTGGAGTTGATAAATCTACAGGTAACTAACTGTACATCAATGGCTACTGTATGGTATAACAGTACAGAGTATTACGGTAAGTTAATTTAATGTTACCAGCATTTACATTGGATACTTACTGTGGAATGACAGGAAGAACAGTCCATGCTCCTTCATTGTCCACGGTCTCATGCAGCAGTATCACAGGGGGCACTTTCTTAAAGAGAAAAAAAAAAAAGTAAATTTAAAATGTTAAACAAGGGGTGGATTGTAACATCCAGATACTACTGTTAATTTTGTACAAAATAGGTCTATTAACTTAACTTAACCACTATAATCCACTGCAATGACAGTTCTTCTCTAAACACTTCTTTTTCAGGATCATTTTACTGCCATTAGTGAGGAAAATTATCACATGCTGTGGACTGGGAAACCTTGAAGCCTAACTGCTCAGTGTGGGACTCCAAACTCTAGCAGATTTACTTCCAGGCAAATGGACATGCATAAAAGCAAGTTGCAACAAGTATAGAAATAAATGTTAAATATAGGTGTGCTATATGAAACCACATGTGATCATTTTTTACATTCACAAACCCCATCACTCTTTGCACAAAGACTCAAATTCTTAATACAGACAATGAGAGACTAAAACAGCTCTGATTTGATATCATCATACAGGCACAATTTCCATCCTAATCAAACAATATCCATGTGGATGAATTAAGAAGCAAAGTAGAGACCATCCAAATTTACTTAAATTATACTTATACCCCGCATGGTACTGAAAATTGTCCATAGCAGTGTCCATTGTCTATGCTATGAAAGCTCTTGAAACCTCAGAATTATTGCTCTCGCTCCAATGTTTGCAGTGATGCCTCACTTTGTGCAACACAATTTATGTTTACATACATGTGCAGACCCTACATGTTCGCAATTAGGTATTTGTGGGGGCAACTGGGCCTCTTTTACTTTTTTATTATTTTTATTTTGCTTTATTATAATTTATTGCCACTTGTTGTTTAATTTTATTGCTACCAAAATGGGAGGGGGGCTATGTGATAACAAGGGAAGATGCCAGGTCCTCTGTAAGGCTCCATTAACACCAATGTGTTTTTTTCATGGTTTTGCAGAATTGTGGGACATTATTTTTAACATGTGTTCCTATGGAACACATTCACATCAATGCATTTTTGTGCCTCTGAGTTTTTGGAACAGGTCAGGGACTTTTTTTTTAAATGCAAAACAGTGCTTTATTTTGCTTTTTTGGTTCAATAGACTTCAATGGAGAAGCTGCAAAAAAAAAAAAAAAACATGCAGTGCATTTTTACCGCAATTTGTGTTTTTAATCTGCCCAACAACAAACTCTCCACAAAAAAAAAAAACACAAATTGCAGCAAAAACACGTCAAAATTGAGGTAAAATCGCTGTTAAAACAGAAAAAAGCACTACAGAAATGCTTAAAAGCAAACTGCATAGGAGTGAATGGAGCCTATTAGAACCCCAATGCCATCCCTGGCCTCCACTGTAGCCAATCAAGCAAAGAAGGTGTGTGACTAGCAGCTTTCCTGGCCACAACAGATGAGGAGTAACAGTTCTGAACTTAGACGTAATGCAATCCTCATTACTACAGAGTTCATTTGTTGTTGAGTAAATCAGGAAAAAGATGTTCCCTGAACTCCTATTCTCTATGCTGAGACATTTTACTATTGCCCTGAGGAAATGGGAGAGCACAGGAACTACGTGGGCAGCAGCCAGGTGGTACCTTGGTAGACAAGGGCTTAATAACTAACACATCCTTAAAAGTATTCTAGACTGCAAGTAGTGTATGTACCTTCATTTGACTTGGTATCAGCCTCTTGCAGTCTATTGTACAAGGTTCAGAGACAGGAGGGAGAAGAAGCACAAGGTGATCAATCAAATGTGTTGCATTGTGAGGAGCATGATAATGGGGTGCTCAATTAATTAGGACTTAGTTTCAATTTAGTCTGGAACTCCGCTTTAAGTGGTTTTCTGGAGCTCAGTTTTAACGCCTCTCAATACATGGTTCTTACCACAATCCATAAAAATGTGTTCAATGAAAAAGAAAGACTCCTATTCCAATTAGTAGCATAATAATCTTTAATTCCTGAAGGAGTCTGTCAAATCCATGAGCCAGCAAACATTTTATCTATATTGATTATTTCTGTGTGCTCTCCACATACCTGACACTCATCCTCTTCTGTTACTAAATAGGATACTCTCAGTTTGATTTTATCCCTGCAGAACTCCTAATTACCACAATTTAGATTCTAATTGTATCTCATTTGTATGTAGAGCTGCACGATTGTGGCCAAAATGAGAAACACATTTTTTTTTGTTTAGAATAAAGATCATGATTCTCACACCATAACATCATCTTTCACATTATACAAAAAAATGGGCTGACTTTACTGTTTAGTTTTTTATTAATTCGTTAAAGTATATTTTTTCCCCCAAAAAATTGTATTTGAAAGACCGCTGCGCACAGAGTGACATAAAATATTGCAACAACCGCCATTTTATTCTCTAGGATCTCTGCTAAAAAAAATAATATATATATATATCTATAAGTAATTGTGTCATGGGACTTTCTTCTAGGACGACAGCCATGCAGACCAATTTGATGCAGTGTGCAGGGAGGGCATGGTCTGAGCAACGACAGGCTGACCTCCCACCCCTTCAACCTCTGCAGCAATGCTGGCAGCACTCATACGTCTATTTCCCAAAGACAACCGCTGGGTATGACGCTGAGTATGTACACTCAACGTTTTTGGTCAATAATGGCGAGGCCTGTTCTGAGTGGAACCTGTCCTGTTAAACCGCTGTATGGCCACCTGGCTGCAGATCAGTTTCAGGGTCTTGGCACTCTTCTTATCGCCTAGGCCATCTTTATGTAGAGCAACAATTATTTTTTTCAGATCCTCAGAGTTCTTTGCCATGAGGTGCCATATTGAACTTCCAGTGACCAATATGAGAGAGTGGGAGCGATAACACCAAATTTAACACACCTGCTCCCCATTCACACCTGAGACCTTGTAACACTTGTCCTTGTCACATGATACCGGGGAGGGAAATGGCTAATTGGGCCCAAAGTTGACATTTTCACTTAGGGGTGTACTCACTTTTGTTGCCAGCGGTTTAAAAATGAATGGCTATGTGTCAAGTTATTTTGCGGGGGCACCAAATTTACACTGTTATACAAGCTGTACACTCACTACTTTACATCGTAGCTAAGTGGCATTTCTTCCGTATTGTCACATGAAAAGATATAATAAAATATTTACAAAAATGTGAGGGGTGTACTCACTTTTGTGGATACTGTATATACTAGACTGTATATATATCAAATACATGGCCTGCACTGACTGAAGAGAGAGTATACACTGAATATATAGTCTATACTAAATGTAGTATATATATATATATATATATATATATATATATATATATATACATACATACACAGTATCTCACAAAAGTGAGTACACCCCTCACATTTTTGTAAATATTTTTTTATATCTTCTCATGTGACAACATTGATGAAATGACACTTTGTGACAATGTAAAGTAGTGAGTGTACAGCTTGTATAACAGTGTAAATTTGCTGTCCCCTCAAAATAACTCAACACACAGTCATTAATGTCTAAATTGCTGGCAAAAAAAGTGAAAATGTCCAAATCTGGCCCAAAGTGTCAACATTTTGCGTGGCCACCATTATTTTTCAGCACTGCCTTAACCCTCTTGGGCATGGCGTTCACCAGAGTTTCACAGGTTGCCACTGGAGTCCTCTTCCACTCCTCCATGACAATATTAGGCAGCTGGTGGATGTCAGTGACCTTGCGCTCCTCCACCTTCCGTTTGAGCTTGCCCCACAGATGCTCAATAGGGTTTAGGTCTGGAGGCATGCTTGGCCAGCCCATCACCTTTACTCTCAGCTTCTTTAGCAAGACAGTGGTTGTCTTGGAGGTATGTTTGGGTCATAATGTTGGAATATTGCCCTGTGGCTCAGTCTATGAAGGGAGGGGATAATGCTCTAATTCAGTATGTCACAGTACATGTTGGCATTCATGGTCCCCTCAATAAACTGTAGCTCCCCAGTGACGGCAGAACTTATGCAGCCCCAGACCATGACACTCCCACCACCATTCTTGACTATAGGCAAGACACACTTGTCTTTGTACTGCACACCTGGTTGCGCCACACACGATTGACACCATCTGAAACAAAAAAGTGTATCTTGGTTTCATCAGACCACAGGACATGGTTCCAGTAATCCATGTCCTTAGTCTGCTTGTCTTCAGTAAACTATTTGCTTTCTTGGGCATCATCATTAGAAGAAGCTTCCTTCAGGGATGACAGACGAGCAGACCAATTTGATGCAGTGTGCGGCGTATGGTCTGAGCACTGACAGGCTGACCCCCACCCCCCCACCCCTTCAACCTCTGCAGCATTGCTGGCAACACTAATATGTCCATTTCCCAAAGACAACCCCTGGATATGACGCTGAGCACATGCACTCAACCTTTTTGGTTTACCATGGTGATGCCTGTTCTGAGTGGAACCTGTCCTGTTAAACCGCTGTATGGTCTTGGCCCCGTGCTGCAGCTCTGTTTCCGGGTCTTGGCAATCTTCTTATAGCCTAGGCTATCTTTATGTAGAGCAACAATTATTTTTTTCAGATCTCCAGAGAGTTCGTTGCCACGAGGTGCCATGTTGAACTTCCAGTGACCAGTATGAGAGAGTGAGAGCGCGAGCCAGAACATCACACTTAACACACCTGCTCTCCATTCACACCTGAGACCTTGTGACACTAATGAGGGAAAATGGCTAATTGGTCCCAATTTGGACATATTCACTTAGGGGTGTACTCACTTTGGATGCTAGCGGTTTAGACATTAATGGCTGTGTGTTAAGTAATTTTGAGGAGGCAGCAAACTTACATTGTAATACAAGCTATACACTACTTTACATTGTAGCAAAGTGTAATTTCTTCAGTGTTGTCACATGAGAAGATATAATAAAATATTTACAAAATTATATATATATATATATATACATATACACACACACACACACACACACACACACACACACACACACACACAGTAACTCACAAACGCCCCATAATGTCCGCTGTTCAGCGAATGGGCGAACACCCAATGTTCGACTCAAACATCGAGCTCATCCCTATTACTCACTAATGTGTATAGAGGTCTTGAAAGGTCTTCATATCTGGTAAGAATATATAATTGTCCTATCGATCCCTTAGGGAGCATGGGGTGTTGCAACTGTTAGGGCCGGTTCACACTGCAGGCGAGGCGACACCGACTTGCCTCGCCGCGACCTGCCGCGACCTCAGCGGCAACTTGCAGATGACTTCTGTATAGAAGTCAATGCAAGTCGCCCCGAGGTCGCCCAGAAGTAGTACAGGAACCTTTTTTCTGAGTCGGAGCGACTCGAGTCGCTCCTCTCAGAACGGTTCCATTGTACAGAACGGGGGCGACTTGTCACACTGCGGCGAGGCGAGTCGTGTCGCCTCGCATCGCCCGCAGTGTGAACCGGCCCTTAATCATTGGAAGGACACTATTTTCTCTTCACTTAAGTACCTTTGCTGGTTTCTGGATACTCATTTCACTACATTATTTGATGTATTTTGAATATTGTGGAGGACTTTATGTTTTTCTGATATACCCCCTGTCTTCATTGTATTGAAGAAGCATTGCATTTTATGACAGCGCAACATATCACCCAAATAATCCACTTTAGCACCTTCTAAGATTTGGTGAACACATAATTCAACAATCAAGTGGCCTCCTTCCAAACCTGTAATATTGATGCCTGATGGCAGAAAGTCAAGGATGCACTTGCCACTCTAATGCCTCGTACACACAATCAAAACAATCCGGTGGAAAAGTCCGGCGGACAATCCCGCCGTGTGTGGGCTCCGGCGAACTTTCTTTACCCAAAAGTCCGGCGGACTAAGAAAGTATTTTTGCACTCCAATCTGTCCGCCGGACTTGCATTTCGGTGGACAATCCGGCTGTGTGTGTGGCAGTCCACCGTACTTTTGAAATGAACGGACTTTTCCCGCCCGGAGAAAAGTCTGTTCATTTTGAGTGCGTCTCCAGGTAGCCGAGCCAGCGAAGGAGGCGGCGCTGGCCCTGTCACCTGGTATGGACTTAAAGGGGAACCCCTACGCCAAAAAATCGGCGTGGGGGTCCCCCCCCGGGTCCATATCAGACCCTTATCCGAGCACGCTACCCGGCCGGACAGAAAATGGGGTGGGGAGGTGCGAGCGTCCCCCTTCCTGAGCTGTACCAGGCCGCGTGCCCTCAACATGGGGGGTGCCTTGGGGAAGTGGGGGTCGTGCGCCCTCCCACCCCAAAGCACCTTGTCCCCATGTTGATGAGGACAAGGGCCTCTTCCTGACAACCCTGGCCGTTGGTTGTTGGGGTCTGCGGGCGGGGGGCTTATCGGAATCAGGGAGCCCCCTTTAATAAGGGGCCCCCCCGGATACCGGCCCCCCACCCTATGTGAATGAGTATGGGGTACAATGTACTCCTACCCATTCACCTGTGAAAAAAAATAAAAATAAAAACACAACACACAAGGGTTAAAATAGTTTATTGCACAGCTCCGGGGGTCTTCTTCCGTTTTCGGGGGTCTTCTCGCCAGACTCCTCCGCTATCTTCTGCTCTTTTGCTAGCTCTTTCACTAGCGGAGGAGCTTGGCTTTCTTCTTTACCGCCACCCTCTTCTTCCAACTTCGGGGGTCTTGTCCCCGTCTTCGGTTCTTCTTGCCGGGCCTCCGTTTTCTTCTTCCAGCTCTTTTACTAGCGGTGGCCCGGTCTTTTGTCGCCGCTGCCTCCTCTTCTTCCTTGAAATGTTGACTCGATGCTCTCTCCGGCCGCAATGACAGGGACGCGTTGTGCGGCGATTTATATGATGTCACAGCATCCTCTGGGACTGTGACATCATAATGGGCGGGGACATTATCCGGGATGTCCCTATATAAGTCACCGCGCGGCGCGTCCCTGCCATTGTGACCGGAGGCAGCGATGAGGCAACATCTCCAGAAGAGAAGAACAGAAGAAGGCGACAAAAGACCGGGCCACCGCTTGTAACAGAGCTAGAAGAAGGCGCGGTGGCCCGGCAAGAAGAACCAAAGAGGGGGACAAGACCCCCGAAGTCGGAAGAAGAGGGCGGCGGTGAAGAAGAAAGCCGGGCTCCTCCACTAGTGAAAGAGCTAGCAAAAGAGCAGAAGATAGCGGAGGAGTCCGGCGAGAAGACCCCTGAAGACGGAAGAAGACCCCCGGAGCTGTGCAATAAACTATTTTAACCCTTGTGTGTTATGTTTTTTTTCTTTACTTTTTTTCCCAGGTGAATGGGTAGGGGTACATTGTACCCCATACTCATTCACATAGGGTGGGGGGCCGGTATCCAGGGGCCCCCTTATTAAAGGGGGCTCTCGGATTCCGATAAGCCCCCCTCCCACAGACCCCGACAACCAACGGCCAGGGTTGTCGGGAAGAGGCCCTTGTCCTCATCAACATGGGGACAAGGTGCTTTGGGGTGAGGGGGCCGTGCGGCCCCCCCTTCCCCAAGGCACCCCCCATGTTGAGGGCACGCGGCCTGGTACGGCTCAGGAGGGGGGGTGCTTGCTCGTCCCCATCCCCTTTCCTGGCCGGCCGGGTAGCGTGCTCGGATAAGGGTCCGATATGGACCTGGGGGGCCCCCATGACGATTTTTCGGCATAGGGGTTCCCCTTTAAGTCCATACCAGGTGATGGGGCCAGCGACGCCTCCTTCGCTGGCCCCGGCTACCTGGAGACACGCTCAAAATTTGCGGACTTTCCTCCGCGTGTGTGGGCGAGTCCGTTCATTTCAAAAGTACGGCGGATAGTCCGGCGGACTTAGTATGCTGTATTAGTCCGCTGGAAAAGTGTTGTCTGTGTGGGCAAGTAGCTAGTTCGGAAAGTCCGGCGGTAAGTTCGCCAGACTAAGTCCGCCGGATAGTCTGCTACGTGTGTACACGGTATTAGGCTCAGTTTACACGGCCGCAACTTGGGATCGGATTTGTGAGACCCCAAGTCACATGATATGTGAAATCCCATTCTAGTCAATGAGAGTCTTAATTAGCACTACTGTAGTTGCTCCGACTTTAGAAAAGTTTCCTGTATTACTGCAAGGTGACTTCTATCCAACTTATGCCCATATAGACTTTAATGAAAGTCGCCTCCAAGTCGGATCTTCATCTTAATTGGTTCCCGACCGACTCACACAGATATACTGCGGAACAATGTACAATATATATTAGGGGATTGCGCCTCCCACTCACTAATCCCCCCAACCAGTATAAATGATTTTAAATAAACAAATGCCTAGACACACTAAGTGATCACTATGCCACCTTAATACCATATAAACCCCCAGAACAAAAACCAATGTTTATAAAATCAAATATAAGTGCAAATGAGTGTTTTAAATCAATCATAGTCCTTCATATGCAATGGTTATTTCAACAACTTCAACTGTGTCATCTCAATCCCCGTTCATCTTCTAATGAGTAATCCACATGTGTCACCAAGGAAAAATCCAAAATCGTGTTACCATCACCTAGCAGAATGGCCACTCACCAGATGTCACCAACCAGTAAGCCTTCAGTTCATTCAACGGATAACCAATCCTCAATACACTTCTCCCGTTAGCAATTCCTCAATATCCGTATGTTCATACAAAATTAAATAGAACCAATATAGTGTAAAACCATTTCATCTTTAATTAGGAAATCATTAAAAACATATTGCACTCACATTTCAGTGTGTCTATTAACCGACACCAAGCTTATCCAGCTATAAGAAAACAACGCAGGATCGGGCAAGCCAACGATGTTCCGCAAGTGGTGCTCTCCTCCCTCCACTAAACCGACCTGTTCCTGGCTATTTTTCAAGGACAGTATGTCTCCCACAGCTTCTACGCATTTTGCAATTCAGTGTCAACAGGAAGCTTCTACGCATTTCGCAATTCAGCGTCAACAGGAAGCTGAATTAAAGCCAGCAACTGTAGCAAGGTGGTAAGCAGGTCCTCATAACAGTAGGTATTTGCAGTGTAAGACGCCACACAGCGTCCACTACCAGACAAACAAAATCTGCATACTATGACCTGCAGGGCCAATCAGGAGCCACCAAGATCACGGGAATCCCCTCAACTTCTATACAGTGCAGTAGTTCTGGTAACAGTTTTATTGGCAAAAAAAGAATTATGTTAGAGTCTAGAGATCCCACAGAGCTACCAGTATGTCTGCCACGTCTGCCAAAGGGTCTTTTGAACTTGCTGCAAACCTGAAAAATGAGGTGTGATGCTAGCAGATGTCCCCCTTTAGGGCACAAAACAACTGATAATACAACTTAATTTACAACTTTACAAGACACGTTTCTAAGTGGACATGTACAAATGCTCTTTCATGCCATTCATCATAATGGCCCAAAAGAATCCTATTTTTGAGTTGCTTTGCGCTATAACTTCACAAATAACTAAAGAAATCCAGTTCTTCTGTATTTGGACCCCCATCCCTCTCTACTGGCAACAGTGTCATAGACACATTTACATTCTTCTGCCTTCAGGAAGGGAGAGGCTTTAAACTTGAGCGGTGTACATGTAACATATAGCACAGTACCTACAAATATACTTCAATTACGATTCCATGAGCAGAAACACACAATCCTTAGTATAATCATTTGTAAAAAAAATAAATAAAAATAATAACTATTCTATCACATATGCTTTTCTGGACACAGTCTACCTTCAAAACAAACTTCATTAACCATTTCCAGCCTACTCTGGCACTCCTCTCCTACATGTAAAAAATCATAATTTGTTTGCTAGAAAATTACTCAGAACCCCCAAACATTATATATTATATTACAGAAAAAAAAAAAAAACCACAGCAGTTTACATCTGCTGGCACTGGAAGGGATGTCTTGACATCACTTCTGGCCTCCAAGGGTCATAGAGATGGCTGGGGACCATCTGGTCCACAGGCAGTTCTATGGTAAATCGCCACCAGCTGATTCATTCTCCAGCTCCCAGATCGCTAGGGCAAACTGGGAGAAGCACCGGAGGGTGGTGGGAGGGGCCATCTCATCCCACTGCCTGTAAAAGCAATCAAGCAGATGAACAGCCGCTATGATGGCTTTTACTTTGCAGGGAATTGAGTGATGGAAAAAAAAGAGATCTGAATGATGCCTGCAGATGCAAATTTCCACTAAAAGTCTAGGACATCATAGGATGTCCTTGGGTGGGAAGTTGTTAAAATATTCAGTGACTAATGATTACTCAGCAACTGCTGTACAATTTAAAGAGTGCAGGGGAGCATATAACATATTTAGAGTATAGAGCTCTGAAGTATGTCATACAGCCCAGAGTGCTGTAGCCAGAAGTATGCAATATAAAGTCCACTGTACAGAGTGCAGTGGTCAGGAGTATATCATATAGAATCCAGCCTACCATCACCTTGCAATGCTGTCCCTCTTCCAGGCTCTCTGGGATTCCCTCTTTCCTTCACATGATAGCTTATCTAGAGGCTCTCTGCTTCTCTTTCTGAACAGCAGCGTTCTCTCCTTTCTCTGGCTCACTGCACATGATACCCACGCTGCATGTGCAGTGGATTAGGATGAAATTATGGCTATCCATGCACCAAATCAGGTTCCTCCTCTCCTTTCTCCTGGCCAAACTGTCCATCCATGGCCAGGGGAAGAAGGTAAGCTGCCGCAAAGATATCAGGGATGTGTGTTTAGCTGCCAACCCTAAAGTGGCTGCTAAACTGCACCACAGATGAACCCTGGGAGTGGAGTTTGGACCCCATATCCCCATGCCTCATCCCTTTTCCCCTTAGCTGCCAATCCGCTTCTAGCAAAATGCAATTCAAATTGCACAAATATGCAAAATCCACACCTAAATTAGAGTTTAAACGTACCATACACTATTTCTGCCTTAGCGGTCTGGTAACCATTAACAAATGTCACAAACATGGTCTACAAATGCAAATAACTTAATTTAATGTGGTAGTGCAGTGCTCTTCTCTAATGCTGCTGCTTGAAAAATTATGCTAGCTAGCTGGTAAAAACAGATGAAACACCATTGTGCATATCATGTCTTATGTTCATGGAAAAGTTTAACAGTAAGCCAAGCACACTGCATAAAAACTTTTTTTAATTAAATAAAAACTCTAAGTGGCATTGCAAATGGCAAGATGTAATGCTTGTTAGGGCAGATATTAGGAACTAAGAGAGGTTTAAAATACAAGTTCAGGCACCATAAATCAGTAAAGGGAACATTAACTTACTGATAACACATCTCATTTGGAGGTGTTTATGTAAGGTCACACTGACCTATCATGCTGCTCATGGCTATTTAATTTCTGTTCGCTATTTCTTTCAGCAGAAAAAATACTTATTTGAAGATTCTGCCTGTAAAGGCACAGAAGGTGCAAATGGGAAAAATATACCTATTTGTTTCCTTTACTGAGATGTACTCTGAATTTAAATACATCATTTTCCCTAAAATTAATCATTTTATGTCCTGTACTTTTGTAACAATAAAGAAAACGCAGGCTATTAGCATTACATGAACCTTATCAAAGAAGAAAGCACCATGACATGGAGTAACAAACACTCTTTTTCTGTACTATTAGAAGAAAAACATCACCTTTAAAGGGTTAGTTCACCTTTACAGAAAACAAATAACTGCTTAGGCAGGTAAGGGGTGTTTGTAGATAAAAACAAATTGTGCTCTGACTAAAGTTCAATAATGCCCTTACTATAGGTGTAGGCCATTTACATACCTCCTGAAGTCTGACTGGAATACTCCCAGGATGTTGCTAGGAGGTTGCCAAGTGAGGCCTAGTCGTTATTGTTCACCACTGCAGGAGTGAACACTTTCTTGGATTTAAAACCCCTCCACATGCTCCCTTTCTGATGCAGCATTTGAGTGCTCACTCCTGTGATGGAGGAGGTGAGCAGAAATAATTAGGCCTTATTTAGTAGCATCCTGGGAATATTGAAGTTAGGCTTCAGGAGGTAACCAAATAGCCTACACATATAGGAAGGGCTTTATATAAACGTCAGACTGAGCTGAACAGTTTAGTACAGCACAGCAGAGTACAGTGGAGAGAAACGGTACTGCATCCCCATACTGCACTGTTAACCCAGACCATTATGAGGGAGCCCGAGTAGCTCCGGCGGGGACTGTGGAGCTGTGAACCAGCTGAGCAGCATGGAAGGGAAGTGGAAAGGACACCGCACACTGCAATCCGCCGGCAAGAGTACTGGTAAGAGCCCAGGACATTGAGACTGAGACACTGTCTATAGGAAAAGGAGGCGATTTAAAACCCCCAAAGAAATTAATAGAGACAGCAGGTGATTGTACAAAAGTGGAGGATTCAGATGGCTATTGTACCCCCTGCTCATATCCAAAAAAAAAAAAAAAATAAGAAATAAGGACATGTCATATTGTGCTAAAGGCTAAAGTATTTCTGTTTGCCAATTCTACACTCTCAGTAAACTGTAAGCTGTATTTAGATAAGGACATATTGCTGAAGGTTGTATCAGATGTATTGGCTGGAAACTGTGTAGATATCGACAAGATTTTAACTATATGTGACTGTGCATTGGGTGTATCCTAGAGTGGGGGGTAGGGGACACCCTGGGAGTTTGCTGTAGCTGAAATATATATATATATATATATATATATATATATATATATATATATATATATATATATATATTATTTTTTTTTTTTTTCAATAATTCTTTTTAAAACTTGGATGGCTTTGCTTAGCAGATAACCACAGAATGCAGCAGCTGCGCTCTTCTAAGCATAAAATCCCTCAGCAAACGGCTGCATCAGCAAAACAAGAGCAATATGCACATACTTCTTCACAGTCTCCCCCAAAGAAGGGGTCGCAGCTCAAATCGCATCAAGGGGGTACATTGGACAGAAAAAGTCAAGGCCAGAGTCAGGCAAGTGTCTCAACCCCGTGGGCGCAGACGACAAAAGCAGAGTAACAAAAACTTGGGATTGCTTGTACAAAATGTAAATACAGAAATAACAGATAGCACAGTTGGGCCTAGCAACCCCTCAGAGAAAGAGACAGCCCTGACGGATGGATTTATGGCAGTGAGAGTGTGTAACGAATCACTTAAAGATCTATGTGAACAAATGAAGGGGGTTAAAGAGGACTTAATCATGGTTAGACATGACTTACAAGAAACAGCAGAAAGAACTACAGCTCTGGAAGGAAGAGTTAGTCAGCTGGAAGATGAGGTGTTGCCGCTAATAAAAGAGATGAAAAGTATGAAGGGACAGTTACTCAGACAAGCGTTTAAATTGGAAGAAATGGAAAATAGAAGCCGAAGGGACAATGTATGGGTGGTGGGATTGGTGGGTAAAAGAGCGGGAGGAGCGGGAGCGAATGCCAGTATGGTTCAAGATTTGATATGGGGTAAGTGTGGATTAAATTAAGGTATCACTGGTAACAATACTGGTTGGAAGCAAGAAGTAACACAAAGGAAGAAACATTGAAAACATTTAGGTAAAAGGGTTTTTGTAATTCACACGAAATCGTCCTTAAAAAAGTTGTGGGAAACACAAGTTATAATGAAGTGTATTGGTGTGAAATCTAGGGAGGATTTAGACACTAATTTAGTCTTAAATAGTCACTTTTTAGGAGAGTGTACACAGTGTATGAGTTTAGATGCAAATTAAAACACTAAAGATAGCTTCATGGAATGTAAGAGGGTTGGGTACAGTGAGCAAAAAAGCGGTAGTATTTTCTATGTTGGAGAAGTATGGTGTAGAACTGGTTTGCCTGCAGGAAACACACCTAACAAAGGACACAGTCTAGCAAATTCAGGAAAAAAAAAATATATCAATGTCAGTATCACTCAACTTACAGCTCCTATAGTAGGGGGGTAAGTGTGATGGTGAGGACTGGGGTGAATTTTTTTTTCTGTAGGCAATCCAGTATAGATTAATTAGGCTGATATGTTTTTCTTCATTGTTTAATTGATAATAGAGCGATTGTAGTGGCAAACATTTATATCCCTCCGCCATTTAAAATAGGCGGAGGGATATAAACTATCTATTTTGAAGGCAGCTAATCTGCCCAACCAGCTAAGATGTGCTTCCTCAGATTCTGTAGGACTTGTGTAAGTTTTTGTTCCATTGGCAGATAGTCCGAAATAGAAGGTCTGATCTTGCAGTGAGTTTGATTCCTAGGTAGGCGATATCATGACAATTCCACATATACAGATACCTTTGTTGTATTTCAGATTTGTCTTGTGGGCATACTCCTAGGTCTAGAATATATGATAGTGGGCAGACCTGACAAGTTTTGTTTGAGATTGAAAATGGTTTGGACAGCATACCTGATGTACATACTCTGGCTGAGGGGGATGTATAGAGAGCTGCAATTGCCGATAACAGGTGACCCTCAAATCCAAATTTTTCTAATGTTTTTGTAAGGTACAGCCAGTGCACTCTGTGGAACGCCTTCTCTGCATCCAATGCCAAGAGAAGAGAAGGCGTTCGTTTTTTTTCTGCAATGTGGATTATGTCAATAAATCTTCTGGTGGCGTCAGAAGACTGCCTCCCTTTTGTAAAGCCCGATTGATCTGGGTGGATGATAGTGGGCATAATATCTATTAACTGTAGGGCTATCATTTTAGCATATATTTTTAGATCATTATTTAGTAGCGACATAGGTCTGAAGTTTTGGGGGACGTCCATGTCTTCCCTGGTTTTGGAAAGGTAACTATCAAGGCTTCTAGTATTTCTGTGGGGAAAGAAGCAGATGTAGCAGCCGTCTCGAACACCCTAAGTAAATGGGGACCTACGAGTAATTTACAATTTTACAGTATTCCCCTGTTAAGCTGTCCGGTCCTGGTGATTTGTTGTTAGGGAGGGAGTCTATTACCTTTATAATTTCTGGTAGTGAAAAGAGGGCATTTAGTTGGGTCAATTGGGAGGGGGGAATTTGCTGCAGACCTATGTGTAAGTATAGGATTAGGGTGTTTGTTCAGTTTGTCGAGGTTTTCGATTTCTGACAATAAGGTGTCTAACTTCTGCTGCCTCTGCTTCCTGAGATTAGAACCAAGTTGAATAAACATTCCTCTTATGTATGCCTTATGGGCATTCCACAAAGTGAATGGGTTTTCAGAAGACGGAGAATTGATCTGGAAATATTCGGACAGACGGCACTCCAAGATATGCTTTGTTTCTGGGTTATGCAATATTTGAGGGTTAGCCCACCAGATATAGACATTGTGGGTGGGATAGGAGTCTCGTAGGGTTAGAAGGATGGACGCATGGTCTGACCATGATATATTGTTTATCTGAACATTCGCTTTTTGGAGTAGCCACCTGTCCGTCAAGGACATGTTAATTCTTGCATACGTACAATGCCTATGTGAGTCGAACGTGACGTCTTTTTCTGTGGCATGAGTGCAGCGCCAAGCATCAAATAGGTCGTGAGAGTTCAAAAAGGTTGGCATAGCAGGTACTTTGTTGGGGTACTTTGATATGGAGTCCATTTGTGGATCTGGGGTGATACTGAGGTCCCCGCATAGTACGAGGGCACCTTGTCGTTTATTCTTAACTTTTTTCACCAATTTGTTAAGGACGCTAAGTTGGTGTCTGTTAGGTATGTAAACTTTCACTATCATGTATGTCGTAGAGTTGATATCGCATACTAGTATGAGATATCGACCCATTGGGTCAGATATTACCAGATGGAGTTGGAAAGAAATGGAGTCTAATAGCCACCAGAACACCTCTTTTTTCACAGCCATATTAGAAAAAAAGTAATGTTGAAAACTTTTGTGGAAACATAGGGGTATCCTGGTGGAAGTGAGTCTCCTGAACACATAGTATATTACATTGGGATGAATCTGCTTCCTTCCATAAGGATGCTCTTTTGGCTGGGTGGTTGAGGCCGTGAGCATTGACAGATAGTATCTTCACTGGCAATTATAATGGAGAGTCAGTGAGTGTAGATAGAGTGGATTCACGTGTGGAGATGAGAGATGTACCTTTTTGATTTGCATGCCATCGTTTAGTTTCCCAGCTTGGGAGGTTGGTACGACGTTCCTCTCCTCCGGTGAGGGATTTTGGTGGTTCTGCGTGTTTGAAGTGCAGCATCAAATTTTCCATTGTAGCAAGGATGATTCGCTGGTTTGGAAGGGAGAAGATTCTGGTTCATCCTGGTTGATCCAACATTGGGTGAGAACTGCCTAACAAAATAAACCAAAAAAAAAAAAAAACTGTTGACAGGGTTAGAGAAGTTTCCACTAGGGGATTCCTGCACATAGTGCTGCATTCAGTGTTGGTGGGGGAATGTGAAAATGTTTCCATGTTCCGGTATTCCCGGGGGATTGGTGACAATGTAGTGTTGGGATTATTGTAGGAGCCTCTTCATTAGCCCTCTGTGTTTTTTTTAAGTTTGTGTTTCCTGGACACCACCAGCCATTCTTCCTGGAATTGTGTAGGGCCCCCCATTGGAGAGGAGGTTGATGGTGGGTCTCTTATTATCCCCCATTGCATGAGCGCTGCCAGACCTTCCTCCAAGGTGGATACTGTTATAATGGTTCCATTATGGGTAATGGACAATGTCGCCGGGTACTTCCACTTGTGGAGGATGCAATGGTTGCGTAAGGCTTTTGTAATGGTTGCTAGATTACGACGCCTTTGAAGGGTGTATCTGGAAAGATCTGGGAGCAGTTGTATGGCATTGTATTGCTCCGGGCGTTGGTCTGATTTTCGGAAGGTTTCTAGAATGTATTCTTTTGTTTTGTAAAAATGCAGCCTTAATAAAACATCTCTGGGTATGTCATCTGCAAGAAATGAGGGTTTAGGCACTCAATGAATCCTATCGATTGTAAGCTCTAAGGCGATCGTGGTTGGTAATATGGCTGAAAACAAGTCCAGTGCATATGGTGGGAGCTGTGAGGCTGTCAGGGTTTCTGGGATGCCCCTAATCTTTAAGTTGTTCCTCCTTGATCTGTCTTCAAGGTCTGATAACTTGTCTTTGATCCAGGAGAAGGAGATATTGTCTTGATGGGCTTCATATGCATCCACCATCCTATTAAAGGAGCTAGCATGTTCTCCCAATACGTGTTCAACCCCGTCCACCCTATCACCCAACTTGTGGATCTCTGTTTGGCATTTTTTGATAGTATGAATCATGTCAGCCTGTATAGATGATTTAAGGGATAACATTTCCTTGAGTACAATGTCTGATACAGGCTGTCCTGTGGTGGGGAATCCTGTCATATGGTCAGGCGCAGCTGGGGTGTTAGGCCTCTGAGGTGTGGTATGTTCACTCACCCCCATGTCATGTGTCTGCATACCACTGTGTGGGGAGGCTGTATGCTGTCTGCTCTTCGCAGGACTCCTGGTGGTCAGTGTGGATGCAGCAGAGGACAAGCCATTATGTAGGCTCTGCGATCCGTTCCGCCATCCGTCCTGTGTGGAGGCTCTCGTTGCTGCCTGCCTGCTTCTCTCGCGCATGCGGCCTCCTCCGCCATCTTGTGGCTGTCTCCGGCCCTGTGTAAAATAGCCTGGCAGCTTGCGGAGCTGCAGCGGTGGCTCCTTTCTCCTCCGCAGCTTCTCTGGAGTGTCCCTGGGTGCTGTTAGGGTGATAGCAGCTCGTCCAGGTTATTCTGGCTTTCGTGTGTGAGTTATCCCCCGGGTGAGTGACGGAGCTTCTCGGCTATGGGCCACCTTCGGGCTCGGTCGCCACATCCCCGAGAAGAGCGTTTTTAAACTTGCAAACCCAAACAGAGAATGAGGGATCAAGAGCCACATTGTCACTAGATGTGACTAAAGCCTTTGATACTGTAGAATGGGGATATATTTGGCGAGTGTTGGAGAAATTTGAATTTGGCCACTCATTGATCGGATGGATCAAAATGCTTTATGACAAGCCCACTGCAAGATTAAAAATTAACAATCAACCGTCAGACAGGACAGAACTGGAAAGGGGAACAAGACAAGGGTGCCCATTGTCCCCCCTGCTCTTTGCCCTGGTAATGGAGCCCTTGGCTATCTCCATAAGAAAAAGTCCGGAGATAATAGGCTTCCAGAGGAGGTTGGGAGAGGAAAGAATCACGTTATACGCGGATGATATTCTACTCTTCCTGGGAGATATGGGTCATTCATTGGTAAGGGCAATGAGCTTAGTGGAGACGTTTGGCAGTTTTACTGGGCTGGAGATAAACTGGGCGAAATCGGAGTTATTCCCAATAGACACAATCAGGGATGAGAGAATACCAGAGAGGCCCCAACTGGCAGTTGTAGATGTTTTGAAATATCTGGGGCTAGTTATAACAAAAGATCCTAACCAATTTATAAATAAAAATCTTGTTTCACTTCTGTCTATATTTAAGAAAAAAATCGATATCTGGAAGTGCTTGCCGCTATCAGTAGCAGGTAGATGTAGCCTGATAAAAATGATGTGGCTACCTCAATCGATGTATGTACCAAATAACTTCCCAGTGTGGATACCTAAAAAATGATTCAATAAAATAGAGAGCCTGTTCAGGAAATTGATATGGAAAGGGGAACAAGCCAGGATACGCCTGCGTACATTGCAGCTTCCAGTGGGGGAAGGGGGGGGGGGGGGTTTCATTGCCTAACCCTGAGTAGTATTATGTAGCATCACAAATGCAACAGCTAATGGGATGTGGCAACCCAAGTGGAGGAACATTTTGTTAACAGGAGCTCTGCACGATATAATAATAGAGATATTGGAGGCTGACTCCTTCTGTTATAAGTACCACAAAATTAAAATGATAACTAGAATACAGAAAAAAGTTTAAAAAAGTGTTAAAATATAAAGGGTTTAATATATATACCCCCATCTGGAATAATAGTAACCTGCAGGAAATTCTCTTGATAGGTAAAAATATAGAGTGGGAAAAACGGGGAATTAAAAGACCGAGACAACTCTATGTGGGAAATAACCTTAAAAATTTTAATGAGCTGAAAAGGGAATGTAATATACCCCAGAATACATACTATGCTTACCTTCAGATAGGTCATGCTTTGGAAGCCCAATTTAGAAGTCAACCATTGCAATGGAAAAAAATCCCCCTTTTGCAGCGTATACTCCATATGGGCCCTACTAAAAGGGCCTAATCTTGCAAATATATGGGCAAATAAGTAAAAAGATTAATGGGGAGGAGAAATTAGGCTCAGTAAAAGTAAAATGGGAACAAGATATAGGGGTAATACCCCAGGACCAGTGGAGAAGAATTTTAGAGGCGTTCCCGTTGGTTTCAGTTTCCCCTTCGCAGAAGATATTGCATCTAATGTTGTTAAATAGAGTATATTATACCCTCAAACGATTATTTAAGTTCAGAAAAACATCTGACGCTAGTTGCCCTAGGTGCCGGGGGTCTGGGGATCTCCTACATATGATGTGGAGGTGCCCAAAATTGTTCTGTTACTGGGGATAAAAGGAGAAATTGGGGGTGGGTCCCCATATCTATGGCCTCCTGTTGCGTTTCTTTAGTTATTTTTTATGTATTTATTTTTCTTTAGTATTTTCTTTTTGTTTTATTTTTAAGATGCTCCCTCTTTGTCCTTATTAGATATTAGTGAATGGGGATTAAATAAATGTATGCTTGGTAATGTAAACAATACCAGATAAAATGTATGTATGTATAATACGTTTTTAATGTTGTTGTTAAAATATAAAAAAAAAAAACTAAGAATAAAGTTACATTTTTTTTTTTTTTTTATCTTTTACTATATAAAGGACATATTTACAATTACACCACAAAATATAATTTTCCTACTCCTCCTGAGTATGGGGATAACACACTTGTTGGACTTTTTAGCTCGAAAATGTATAGAGATGCCCAAAATCCAAGAAGACCTTTCAGGTTTTCAAGGGCCATACATTGTACATATGATTTTCTAGCACATTTCTTGAGGCCCTGGAGTTCCAGGACATAACAAACGCCCACAAAATATCCATATTTTACAAAGTAGACACGCCAACATATTTAATTAGAGGCATTGTGAGTCTTTTTAAAGATCACATTTCTTGCCACGCAGCTGCCAATTATATAGCTACACCTCACACACAGCATGAGCATACTTAGAATTATACCCCTTTGTATAATAAGGTTTACCTGTAGGTAAAATAAATATTGGTGCTCGTTTAGGAGATATTCACCCTGGGTGCAGCCGGAACTTCAGAGCTTTGTGCCAGAACCAAGGGCTCCCACGCATCGTCACTTCTCTGGCCAATTGCACAGCCAGAGCGTGCAAACCCGGAAGAAAGACTGGGGAAAGATGCCAGCCCTCCCAGTAATGACAGTGCAGTACTAGAGGGCTTTTTGTAAGGTAAATATTTAATAATGTGCTAGTGTGAGATGCATACTATCACACTATGCCATTGTCTTACAGGGTTTTTTTAATTTATTTTTTTACTTTTTTTATATAAAGATACCAGATTATACGCAAAGCTTTTTGCTAACCACCTAGCCAAATTTACTGCACTCTTGTTTCACCCTGACCAGATAGAATTTGTCCCTGGAAGGTAAACCTCAGATGGCACTAGGAGATTCATTGACCTCCTACAGTGGGTTAATCATCATTGAACTTCTCTGCTTGTTTCTTTCTTTAGATGCAGAGAAGGCGTTCAACAGATTACACTGGTTTTAATTAAAAGCAGCCCTAACCATCAGACAACCAGGTGTTCTATATTCATCCTAGTGACAGAATTTGGTCATCTGAGTTTCTAACCAACTCTTTCTCCATCACCAATGGCACCCGACAAGGGTGCCCCCTATCTCCCATCTACCACATCTCTGGCATCAAACTGGGAGATGCACAACATACCATTGGCATGTACGCGGATGATGTACTACTTTGTCTGACCAATCACCTTTGGTCCTTACCACCACCTCCTCGCCTGGGCACACGTCTACTATTAAATAGCTAAGGGTTCAACTTGTTATGCTATTCCTTTTAGAAAGTTGACTTAGTTATGCTCAGACCTCGGCTTGGTTCCAAGCCTCATGGGCAGGTCACATTTCTCACTGCAAAATGTTTCTCCTCCCACAAATCATCTAGATATACAGGTTTTTACCACTACCTATCCTCCCGGTCCACCTGGAGGAAGTACAAGTAACTCAAACTCCATTATCCCCCATATGAGCCTCAATACTTTTCAACTAAACATGCCAGACTTGGAGCACATGACATTGCAAAATATAAAGCTACAATTCTAGAACAACTTAAACACTAGTGGTGGAATGGTGGAACTCTGTCCACTCCCCCCAACCCCCCCCCCCCCCTGCCCCCCATGCTGGCTGTAAGTAGAGCACACGGTCCTAGTGTCTGACCTAAAAGTAACTCTAGGAGCAAGCAGGATACAATGCCCGCATGAGAGATCTTATCTCAACACTATTACCGCAGCTTATAAACCCTGGAACTCACTGGCCTGTCCAATCAAGCCGTAGAGCTCTTACCCATTAGCTCTTTAGCGCTACCCTGTCAGAACATCTTTCCTGGTACCAAGCAGGGATTGCTCCATTGGCCACTTATTTTATGGAACTTAATTGGAATCATTCCAAGATACAACTCAGTGTACATCTTGTGGCATTTATGCAGTCCTTGATCATCAGATCGAGGGAAAATACTGCCGTGCAAAATGTAAGCACATTGTTTCCCTTGTTTCCCTGGAAGCCCAGGTTCTGAATATGGGGAAGCAACTGTCAACACTGAGAAGTCCTTCCATACTAAAGGAGAGCCAGAATCGTACAAGGCAGATGCCGGCAGGAGACAGCAGAGTCAAATGGAGACAAAGAGGTGCAGGCACTAGGAAAGATTAGATGGGTGAGTCAGTAAGGGTAGAGGGGGGAAGTGCCAGGGAGGCCGATCCAGGGCTGGAACATCCCAATAAGTATGCTCCATTGAGTGACATTGGTAAAACCAGTCAGGGACCAGCACTGCTGGAGCTGAGGGACTCCATGAGCTGCCTGAGGAAGAGCACTTTCAGTGAGAGTGAGGGGAAGCGAAGGGGAAGGAAATACAGAATCTGGTGGTAGGGGACTCAATTCTTAGAAGGTCAGAGAGGCCAATCTGAAACAAAGACCTGAAGTGCCAAACTGTATGTTGTCTACCGGGCGCTCGGGTTCGGCACATCATAGATCTGGTGGGCAGATTATTGGGAGGGGCTGGGGAAGACCCGGCTGTTAGGGTGCATGTTGACACCAATGACAAAGTCAGAGGCAGATGGAGTGTCCTAAAGAAAAATTTTAGGGATTTGGGAGCTAAATTGAGGAAAAGGACCTCCAAGGTAGTATTCTCAGGAGTACTACCAGTACATTGAGCCACACCAGAAAGGCAGAGGGAGATTAGGGAAGTAAACAAGTGGCTGAAGAGCTGGTGTAGTAAGGAGGGGTTTGGGTTCCTGGAGGACCGGGCCGACTTCTCAGTTGATCATCAATACTGTAGAAGGGACAGACTGCACCTAAATGAGGAAGGAGCAGATCAGCTGGGAGTAAAGATGGCCAAAAAATTAGAGGGTTTTTTAAAATAAGCAACGGGGGGTCCCAGAGGTAGAGATAGTCAGCATGGAACATATTCCAGAGGGTAGTTTTGGGGGCATTAGTGGTAGGTTGACTAAAGCACAACCCAGAGATAAGTATAGTAACAAGTCCTATTTGCAAACTCGGAACACCCAATAAGAGGAAAGTATGTGACTGGTCTAAACTATGTGGCATGTTCAACAATGTCAGGAGCCTGACGGGCAAGATGTGTGAACTGGAGATACTGTTGTACGAGTGGAAAATTTGGATTTTGTGAGAATTTCAGAGACCTGGTTCAACAGCTCTCATGATTGGCTGGCAACCATTCAAGGGTATACCCTTTATCCCAGGGATAGAGAGGGTAAAAAAAGGGGAGGGGTATGCCTATATATCAAGAATAATATGAAAGATGACATCACTATGGGAGCTAGGGAGAAGTTGGAAACCTTATGGGTAGAGCTCCAAATGGGAGGAATAAGGGGAAAATAATACTGGTAGTATGCTATAGGCCCCCGAACCTGAGGGAGGAGGGGGAAACAAATCTCCTATCATAATCTGGATTAGCGGCAAGGATGGGAAGTGTTATCATAATGGTGGATTTTAATTATCCAGACAGACTGGGCGGAGGGAACCGCACATTCGTCTAAGGCTTGTCAGTTCCTAAATGTCTTGCAGGACAATTTCATAGTTCAGATGGTATACACACAAACTAGACATAAAGCGTTACTGGATCTACTAATTACCAACAATACAGACCTGATCACGGATATGGAAATAAGGGGCAATTTAGGAAATGGCAATCATTAGTCAATTGGCTTCAGTATATATCACACAAATAGGAAACATAAGGGAAATACAAAGACACTGAATTTCAAAAGACCCAACTTCCCTAAACTATGAACCTTGTTAGAAGGCATCAATTGGGATAAAATATTAGGAACAATAAACATGGAGGACAGATGGGTTTGCTGTAAGAGCATATTAAATAAGGGCCCAATGCATCCCATTGGGTGATAAATTTGAAAGAGCAAACAAAAGTTCTAGATTGCTTAACTCAAAATGTAAAAATGCATATAAAAGCAAAGGAGAAGGCCTTCAAAAAATACAACATCGAGGGATCATCATCAGCATTCAGACTTTATAAAGAATGCAACAAGAAATGTAAGGGTGCAATGAGGGCAGCTGATATAGAAAATCAAAGACATATAGCGGAGGAGAGCAAGAAAAATCCCAAGAAATTCTTTATGTAAACAATAAAAAAGGGAGGACAGACCATACTGGCCCCATAAAGAATGTGGAAGGACATCTGGTTACAAAGGATGGTAAGATGGTGAAGGGATTGAACTTATTCTTCTCCCCAGTCTTCACGAGGGAATCGAGGGGGCTTCGGTAACCACAACTGCAGTGTTTATCCTTATGACACATCACAGGAAGCACTTCCATGGTTAACATAGGACACAATTAAAATTAGACTTGGGAAATGTAACATTAATAAATCACTGGGACTAGATGGCTTGCATCCGAGGGTACTTGGGGAACTCAGTCAAGTATTTGCCAGACCATTGTTCCTAATTTTTACCTAAAGTCTACTAACTGGAAAGCCCAAAATATATCCCTGGGAATTACAGGCCAGTTAACCTAACACCAATAGTATGCAAGCTCTTGGAGGGGATAAGGGACTATATACAAGATTTTAGTAATGAGAACGGTATCATTAGCAGTAATCAGCATGGATTCATGAAGAATCATTCTTGCCAAACCAATCTATTAACCTTCTATGAGGAGGTGAGTTGTCATCTAGATAAAGGAAGGCCCGTAGATGTGGTGTATCTGGATTTTGCAAAAGCGTTTGACACAGTTCACCATAAATGTTTACTGTACAAAATAAGGTCTGTAGGCATGGACCATAGGGTGAGTATATGGATTGAAAACTGGCTACAAGGGCGAGTTCAGAGGGTGGTGATAAATGGGGAGTACTCGGAATGGTCAGGGGTGGGTGTATATACACATATACATATATATATATATATATATATATATATATATATATACATACATACACACACATATAAACACATACAGGGAGGGGAAAAAAAAGTATTTGATCCCCTACTGATTTTGTACATTTGCCCACCGGCAAAGAAATGATCAGTCTAGAACTTTAATGATAGGCTTATTTTAACAGTGAGAAACAGAACAAAAAAAATAATCCATAAAAAGCCATTTAAAAAAAAAAATATATATATATATATATATATATATATAAATTGATTTGCATTTTAACCACTTGTCAACTGGGCCATAGCCGAAAGACAGCTACAGCGCGGTCGGCTTATTCTGGGTGGACGTCTGTGGGACACAGCGCTGCTCTGTGCCCATACTGAGCAATACTCTGCAATAACATGCAATAATGTGCAATACTCTGGCAATAATCTGCAATAATCTGGCAATACTGTGCAATACTCTGCCAATATATTTTAACAGAAACCATGTTTTTTTGTTTTGTTTTTTACAGAATTTTCAGCAATTTTTGATTAATAGCGCAAAAAATAAAAACAGCGGTGATTAAACACCACCAAAAGAAAGCTCTATTGGTGTGAAAAAAAGGAGAAACATTTCATATGGGTACAGTGTTGCATGACTGAGTAATTGTCATTCAAAATGTGAGAGCACCGAAAGCTGAAATTTGGTCTGGTTAGGAAGGGAGTATAAGTGCCCGGTTGTCAAGTGGTTAATGAGTGAAATATGTATTTGTCCCCTTCGCAAAACATGACTTTGCGGTCCTGTTTACGATAATGGAGGTCTCTGCGGCGGGAGAGGTGCCACACCCCTCCTGCCGCTCTCCCGTGCCCTCTGCCACTTTCCGGAGCTGTCAGTAGAGGCAAATGCGATCGGGTCCTTCTTGTGAGGCTAGATAGAGATGAGTGAGGCTAAGATGGCCCCCACTCGTCTCTATAACATAGGAGGGCGGAAGCGACGGCAAAACCATAGCTCTTAAATTAACTTTTTTTTTCCAACGTCATTTTTTCAAATGACATTTTTTTCTTTTATTTTTTATTGCATTTAAGTCCAAATAGGAGATCGGAGGACTTTTTGACCCCAGATCTCATATTTAAGAGGACCTGTCATGCTTGTTTCTTTTAGAAGGGATGTTTACATTCCTTGTAATTGGAATAAAAGTGATCAATTTTTTATATATTTTTTAAACGGTGTAAAAATAAATAAAATCAAGTAAAATAAATAAGAAAAAAAAATTAAAACACCCCGTCCCGATGAGCTCACACACAGAAGCGAACGCATACGTGAGTAGCGCCCGCATATGAAAACGGTAGTCAAACCACACATGTGAGGTATCGCTACAATCGGTAGAGCGAGAACCATAATTCTAGCCATAAACCTCCTCTGTAACGCAAAACATGCAACCTTTAGAATTTTTTAAATGTTGCTTATGGAAATTTTTGAGGGTAAAAGTCTGACGCCATTCCACGAGCAGGCGCAATTTTGAAGCATGACATGTTGGGTATCAATTTACTCGGTGTAACATTATCTTTCACAATATAAAAAAAATTGGGCTAATTTTACTGTTGTCTTATTTTTTGATTCAAAAAAGTATTTTTTTTTCCAAAAAAAGTGCGCTTGTAAGAGCGCTGCGCAAATAGAGTGTGAAAAAAAGTATTGCAATGACCGCCATTTTATTATCTAGGGTGTTAGAACCCCCAAGCATTATATATTGATTTTTTTTCTAAGTAATTTTCTAGCAAAAAAAACAGTTTTAAACATGTAAACACCAAGTCTGAAAAAGAGGCCTGGTCCTTAAGTGGTTAAGGTATCGAGGCTAATGTTTGGTAACTTGAACTTTCAGCTCCCTCCTCATATTTTCTATGGGATTAAGGTCTGGAGAGGGGCTAGGCTAATCCAGGACCTTAATGTGCTTGTGACTGACTTGGGCCACTCCTTCGTTGCCTTGGCCGTATGTTTTGGGTTATTGGCATGCTGGAATACCCATCCACAATCTATTTCCAATGTCCTGGCTTAGAGAAGGAGGTTCTCACCCAAGATTTGATGATACATGGCTCTGTCCATTGTCCCTTTGATGTCGTGAAGTTGTCCTGTCCCCTTAGCAGAAAAAAAAACCACCCTCAAAGCATAATGTTTGATGGTGGGGATGGTGTTCTTGGGGTCATAGGCAACATTTCTCCTCCTCCAAACATGGCCAATTAAGGTGATGCCAAAGAGCTCAATTTTGGTCTCACCTTACCACAACACTTTCACCCAATTCTTTTCTGAATCATTCAGACGATCATTAGAAAATCCAAAATATATGTTTACTGCAAAAACAACACTGCATATCACCAAAAGAACACCATACCCACAGGAAAGCATGGTGGTGACAACATCACGTTTTGGGGTTGTTTTTCCTCAGCTTGAACAGGGGCCTTAGTCAAGTTAGAGGGAATTATGAGCAGTTTCAAATACCAGTCACCAAAACCTTCAGGCTTCTTCTAGAAATTTGAACATGAAGAGGAACTTCATCTTTCAGCATGACAACGACCCAAAGCATACATCCAAAAGAAACAAAGGAATGGTTTCACCAGAAAAAGATTAAAGTTTTGGAATGGTCCAGCCAGAGCCCAGACCTGAATCCGATTGAAAATCTGTGGGGTGATCTGAAAATGGCTGTGCACAGTAGATGCCCCTTGCAATCTGACAGACTTGGAGTGTTTTTGAAAAGAGGAGTGGGCAAATATTGCCAAGTAAACAGATGTACCATGCTGATAGACTCCTACCCAAAAAAGCTGAGTGCTGTAATATAATTAAAAAGTGCTTCAACAAAGTATTAGTTTAAGGGTGTGCACACTTATGCAACCATATTTTATTTTTTTATTTTTATTTCCCTCCACCTAAAAGATTTTAGAGGAGGTTGGTCAGTTGGTAATATGTTACACCCTAAATATAGGTGTAACATGTTACGAAAGATGAACTTATACTTTAAATGAAAAGACATAGTCCTCTAAATAAAAAATAAAAAAGTGGGGACATGCCTGTCTACTGCCCTTGGTAAGTGGAAAAAACGTAACGTCCACCCATTTACAAAATCTCTGCCCATGAGTAATAAATGCAATATAGAAGCTGTAGTAATTTAATAAATTGAGGGTCAAACCCAAAGTTGTGTAATGTCTATGCAAAAAAACAAACAAACACGTATCAGTCCAATGCTGCATTTGTTCCACACTGTCTCTAAGACTGAGAATTGAGCGATCAAAGACTGCTGATTGCTCAGTTTTCAGTCAGAGAGCATGTGGTTGTCAGTCACCAGCTCTCTGCTCTGCCCCTCCAGCACTCATTGGAGGGCTGTGGAGGGAGCGGGAGTGACTGGCTCTGCCTCTCAGTGGCTTGCTGAAAGACTGAGCCAGCTGCCAGTCCTAGCTAAATAATTTTAACTATATAATAAGGCCATTTTCTCCTGACTGACTGACATACTAAAGGGAAGGGAAGACATATAAAACCAAAATCAACGGGAGACATAAAAATGTACCATTCAGAAAAACATATTGTACCTGCCAGTACATGATGTACTGTAACAATTTGAACACATTTAGATAAAAGGATGGAACTCCCTGGGAGGTGGGTGTATGGGTTGGAAGATTATTCCAGTCCACCCACTGTTCCCTGAGAGAATGTTGGGTTACATCAGTCGAGTGGGCTTCAAATAAGGTGATGACATCCACATTTTGCTAGTTCTGCTTTTTTTAACTGACAATTTAACAGCCAAGTGAGATAATGACAGCAATTCGGTTTCTCATTTACAAAGTGATCTTGCTGTAATCAATTAAAAGCACAGCAGCAGAGTTATTGAAATGGTATACACTGGTGTAATGACTATAAGCTTAACTGGCCTATTTCAGCAAACCCAAAAATGTATATTGTTGAGGACTAACAGTAATGCCAGTTCTTCCAAAATAAACCCATCATTAACACAGGAACAAAATGAACAAAATGGAATTGTTTACATGCCAATGCATTAGTCAAGGACAGCAGCAGGGTAAATTAGGAAAAAAAAAACGTCTGTTTAAATATTTCCAAAAGCAAAGATAGCTTTGTTTAGTCAAAATAAAAAGTCAAGCGACGAAGGCTAAAATTAAAAAGGTGGATGAAAATGAGATTTGTGGAGCAAGAATCCCCAGATGTAGTCCATGCATACACAAACAATCAGACATTGAAAACATCAGTCAAAAACTGCATACTTTCAGGTTAGTATAGTATTCAAGTCAGAGGGTCAAAATAAAAGCCAGGCAACTGGTATTTTCTGAAGGGGTTTAGCAGTGGCAGTCCCTATAAAGAAGTCACAAGCAAGATTAGTATTGGGTTAGAAACATATGCCTAGACCACATCTGAACAGCCTGCCCTATTTGTCTCTGTAAAAAAAAAAAAACAGTTGGGAATGCTGATCCTGAGTTGGTCGGATGCTGTTTGTTCCAGCTTCTGACGGCAGATTGACATACACACGAGCTGTCAGACTTTTTTTTTTTTAACCGGCCTTTGTCTCCCAACATTCGGCCCGTGTGTATTGGGCTTTAGGTAGTTTAAAATATCTTCTGTACCTATATACTGGGGGCAATTAAGACACGAGCCAATTAACCTACCAGTATGTCTTTTTGGGGGGAGGATACTGGAGTACTTGGGAGGTGCAAGCACAAAGAGAACCTGCAAACTTAGTGCTGGTAGTATTGTGGTTGACATTCGACTCAATGACTTTAGTGCAGCAAGGCAAAAGTGCTAACCACTAAGCCAACCACTGATTTAAGGTAAACCTGTTCCACTGTTCTGTGGTGAGGCCATGCCTACTGGGATCTCTCAGCATAGTAATCAAGCTGTCATTGACAGTTCCCTGTCACTGTTTAGGATCAAGAGCCAGTTGGTGGAGCCACAAATCATGTGATCCTGTGTGTGTCTTAGGCCTCACGCACACTGGACGTTTTTTACAGCTGCTTCTAGGAGTGTCTGACGCTTTTTTTCCCTGCCTCAAAACGTCCCTCCATGTTAGCCTATATTTCCATGCACACAAAGGCTTTTAGAAGTGTTTAGTGGCAGGAAAAAAAAAAACACTACCAGTAGGTCTAGGAGCTGCAGAGTTTGGGCAAAAAAAAATCTTGATGCTACTAAAAGCTGCTAAACATGCCTGAGGCCGGGTTCACACTGCTGCGGGGGAGATCCGGATGTGATTCGCACCGCACTGCAGTGCAAATCACATCCAATCTCCGTAGCTATGCGAGTTCAGCCATACAGATAGTATGGCTGAATTCGCATCGCTCCCGCAGCAAACTCGCACGGGACCCTTTTTTTGGTCCGCAGCAGAATCGGATCGCATGGGTGTTCACACCATGCGATCCGATTCCTGTGCGAGTCTGCAGATCGCACTGCGATATGCGGACGGATCTGGGGGTGTCATTAACATTTCATTGACACTCCCAGCCGTTCGCATAGGGCAGTGTGAACTGCCGGCGGGAGTCATGCGATGCGGGAAAACGCAGCGGATTCGCGGCGTTCCCGCATCGCTGTGGTGTGAACCCAGCCTAAACGCTAATGCTGGAGAATTAACTAAGTTTCAAGGCTGGAATAAATTATTAATAAGAGCTAAAGGTTTGTGACCATCTCCTGATGCTCTGCTCAACTCCATATTTCAATCCTTTAACACAAAGGACAAGTCCATAATGACATTATTCTACCAATATTTTTTTTTTTTTAACAATAAGTTTTATTAAGCAAATGTCACAATGTGGTAACAGAGTCAACGAATACATGGAAAGGGAGCCTGTGTCAGCAGGCGAACAAACCAGCATAAAAGTTACAGGCTATAATATGCAAAGCACTTATCCATAACAACAAATTACGCAAATTAAAAGTGACATGAAAATTAAGTGACGGGCCCAAATAGAGCCCTATGCACCCTTCAGTGTGTAAAACAGACAACACATCCTCATGTCAAGGGAAAGGAAAGGAAGCAAGCTGAAGTTAAAAAGAGTAGTATAGGGTAAAAGGGGAGAAGAAGAAAAAGAAAGAGAAAAAAGGAGGAAAAAAAAAGGAAAAACAGAGTGAGTTTGCAGAGCTTCAGAGATCCTGTAACACATCCCCGCCAGGCCGGCCCAACCCGGGACACCATCACCCCAATCCGCCACATATCCGGGAGGGAGGAGAGTTCAGCCATTAGTCAAACTCTCGAAAGCCGCGGAGTATTTGAACTGGGCCCAGGGAGACCATGTAATGTGGAATTTGTCAGCTGAGTCCTTAGCGGTAGCCAACATCTCTTCCATGGCAAAGATATGATTAACTGAGTGCACCCATTCTCGGATAGTGGGGGTAGTCGAAAGTTTCCAATATTTAGGCACCAAAGCTTTAGCTGCTATCAGTAGATATTTTGTTAGAGATCTATTATATTTGCCCAAAGAAACGTTAGATATATGCAGGAGACAACAGCCCGGGGTGAGTTTAATTTTAGTGTCTGTTATGTGAGATATTAGGCCTCGGACCCGACTCCAGAAATCTACTATTCGGGGGCAACTCCACCAGATATGCAGCATGTCTCCTTTCGCCTCCCCACACCGCCAGCACAAGTCAGACGAAGCCGGATACCAGCGTTTCACCTTAACCGGTGTAGCATACCACTGAGAAAGTAATTTGTACGAGTTTTCTTGCAGTCTAGTGCTGACTGTACATTTATGGGCTAAAATACATGCGTTCCGCCATTGTGTATCAGTGAAAGAGGTTTGAAGTAACCTCTCCCAGCTCTCCCTGAACCTGGAGGCCTCAGTGTGGTCAAGCTGCTGGAGACACGTGTACATAAAGGAGGTCGTTTTCTCAACCGGATCACCCCGGAGGCAAACTGACTCAAAAGGTAAGAGCTCTCTCAGGACAGCCTGTCTTCTGTCGGGCGCCAACATGTAATGGCAAACCTGCTGGTAGTTCCAGAACGACAGTGTCCCTGAGGGCAAAACATCCCCCAAATCCTCAAATAAGAGAACCCACCCCCGCCGAGTCAAGTGCGTAGCCAGGAGAGGAGTGGTTGCATCTAACATAAATCTATTTGAGTCCATCCCAGGAGGGAAATCCGGATTGTGTAGCAGGGGTGTGAGAGGGCCCGGAGAGGACGTGAATTTGTGTCCTTCGACAAGCTTATGCAAGACCCTCAGTGTGGCTCCAATAAGAGGGTGTTGGATCAATTCAACAGGGCATTTGTCCCGTGGTATCCAGGGGGAAAAGCGCAGGGGAGTCTTAGACACAGTCTCCTCCACCCTTACCCAATCCTTGCGTGCTGCATGACAATTCCAGTCTATAATTCGGGCTAGGTGCGTAGCATAGTAATAAAGTTTAAAATTCGGAAATCCCAGCCCACCCTCTGATTTGGGTTTCATCAGTAAATGAAGACTGATGTGTGGGCGTTTGTGGGCCCATAAAAATTTCCATAAGATAGATTGCAACTGCTTAAAAAAAGAGGCTGGAATTGAAATGGGCAAAGTATGGAAGAGGTATAGCAAACGTGGTAACGTGACCATCTTGATTATGGCAGCCCTGCCAAACCAAGAGAAAAAACCCAGAGACCATCTACACAGGTCAGTGTCTATCAGTCGCAGCATGGGTCGAAAGTTGTGGGCGTATATAAGGTGTATCTGGGGGGTGAGTCTAATGCCTAGGTATTTTAACGCGCCTGAAACCCACTGAAAATAGTTATTCGTTTATTCTACCAATATTATACAAACCATAAGCTAGGCCAAGCTATAGTTTTCTTAAGATTTTCACAAATCAGCATTAGAGGCCACAGCATCAGGAAAGGACGGCAAAGCAATGAAACCTTATGCAACCAGCTCTAGATTCTGAAACCGATTCAATGTTTTTATTTTCTTTATTCATACAAACATAGGGGTTGATTTGCTAAAGGCAAACATACTGTGCCCTGCAAGTGCAGTTGCTCTAGATCTGAGGGGAAGCACTGAAATGAGGAGAAGCTCTTCTAAGTTCTATCATCCAATCACGTGCAAGCAAAAATGCTGTTTTTTTTTTCCTTGCATGTGATTGGGTATTATTTGCAAAGCAAAGCTTTACCTCATTTACTAAGCTCTGGAGCAACTGCACTTGAAATTGCACTGTATATTTATTTGCCTTTAGTAATTCCACCCAATAGTTTGGCAAGTTTGGTGTGGAGAAACTCAAGTGGCCTACACACAGCCTCAATCCTTTTGAAAACGTTTGTAATGAAATGTAATTCTCCAAAATCTTTGCAAAGCCTTACCAAAGGAGCAGAGATGGTTATAATCACATAATGACATAGTTGGTAAGGTTGAATAAACGACAATATTTTGATATTAAGAAAATCTTGACTAAAAATTGGAGTGTTTTAAGAAATTATAAAGTTCTGGGTCCTGTGCTTCCAGAACAACCTCAGGGGAGTTCCCCCACTGAAGCTTCAGATAGCACCAAATATTGTGGATAGTCCTAATAGAGTCTTGTTTTTTTCAAAAATCCAAAGGTTATTATCCATGGCGTTATTGTAGCGTTTGTGTTATCAATAAGGATAAAAGTAGGAGAATTTGCCAGTTCAAATCTCATGCTACTGGACGAAGTTTTAACATTAATACTTTCATTACTTGTACATCCCTTAATGTGGTATACTTGCTAATTTGTCCATGCGGCCTACAATACGTGGGTCGCACAACACGCGCCATGCATGTGAGGGTTAACAAGCATATTTGTAACATAAAACATACTATCTCACGACATTATTTGGAGCACCATAATAAAAATCCTAATGGAGCCACTTTTGTGGCTATCGATCGTTTCAATCCTCATTGGCGTGGTAGTGAATCCAAGCAGGAAATGTCTAAACTTGAAACTCGCTGGATATATGACTTGAAGTGCTACACCCCCTTCGGCATGAATGTCGAATGGGATGTAAATTGCTTTATTGATAATAACTAGTAGCCTTTCCTATTTTTATTTTTAAATATTTTACTAGTAAAATTTATAGCATATATGTATTTTCCTCTCTGGACACTTATGGGGAGTGTTCATGGTTGGTCATTTCCTATACAAAATGTTAATACAATTTGGTACACAATCTATGTGAATATATATAGGATTCCAATATTATATAATATAGAATTGTATTTTGGGATATTGATTACATATATAGTTTTATATTGTATTTTATATTCTGTTGACTTACAGTGGAGTGAGCATTATCCTCCACTGTAGATAATTTAATAATATTTTTGATGTTTTTGGTATTTTGATACAGTAATTAATGTAATTAATTTTGTTAGATTATTTTCAATGCAGGTGTGTTTTTGTTCTTTGTTTCTAGTGCCCTCGGTCTGTGTGGTTGTTGTTCCGCCCACCAAGAGTGTCTGATGCTTGTATGTGTTTCTCACTTCCCTTGGTTTGAGCCATAGGATGTTGTGCGCATGAGCTGCTTTGGATATGATACTTCCAGTCAGTGATGACGTTTTTCCGCCCACCGGAAGTAAATATGTCTAGTTGTGGTTTTATTTCCGGCCTTGTTTGAATTGCATGCCCGCATTGTGCATGTGCGGCCGCAATATACATACATCCATGAGTGTGTCCTCATTGTGCATATGTGGCTGCAATATACATGCATACATGCGCATGTTCGCATTGCGCATATGCGGCCGCAATATGTTTACATCTATGCGCATGTGCGGTCACAATTGGTTCTCATCCATTCGCTGGTGCGGCCGTAATGTGCATGTGCATCCGGCGATTATGACTTGTCAGCTGTGTTTGTTTGTCATGCTGTCCCAGCATTGGGCAGCTTTTTTAGACATTTTGCTATAAATTTGGTGTGCTTGTGTCATTGGCCACGCCTCTGATGATATCCACATAGGATGAAACATGTCAGGCTGGCTGATGCAAGCACGTTATATACATGGATTCTTATATGTTCTGATGTTGCTGTTACTCTGTAAGTAGACTATAATACATTTTAAGTGTTATACCCTTACGGGCTTCACTACTGTTGCTCCTTTTCTTCTGTTTTGGCGATGATTGCTTAACCTCCCTAGAGGTAATCCCAAGTCTGGCTCGGGTTGGGATTTTAATAACAGGAGCGTTAACCCCGAGCCAGACTCGGGATCGCATCGCTGGATGCAGGGGAGGACACAGGGAGAGTTACTTACCTTGTCCCCTGGATCCAGCGATGTCCCCCGCGCTGTGTGATCGAGCTGTCCTCCACTCGATTCACACAGTGCCGAATGCCGCCGAGCTCCGTTACGGCGCACGGGAGCAGAGAACGGCGGCAAATTACAGTACTGTATTAAAAAATACACACCCCCCTTGTCCCTAGTGGTCTGTGCAATGCCCTGCATGCACTTTTATATTATAAATACTGTTTTTTCTGCCTGAAATTTGGAGATTGTCCATAGCAACCAAAAAGTGTCCCTTTTTCAGTGTTTTAGGATTTGATTACATTATTGAATAATTTTTATTATATTATAAACTTTATCATGCGTGGGATGTCTGCTAGACTCTGGTTTGAACAGATTTAAGAGAGTTATTCCTAAGAATTACAGGACTACAATATAAAACGCCAAATTTCCATGCAAAATAATTGTACCACTTTCAGCACCTAAAACCAGACTGAATCATACCGCCAGGGAGGTTAAATCCATTTCCTGGTGTGAGTTTTGATGTTCCATCTGACACTGACGTTAACCCTGTGATCCATCTATCAAGTCTGGAGGGGGGCATCCAAGTTTGTTATCTGCCATCTGGATTGCATGATTATACACCTGTTTTCTTTTCATTCTGGTAAGCAGATTGAGGGCACCAGGGTGTAGTGTGCTTCATATATGCACTTTGAATCTTGGTGGAAGATTTTCATCACCTGTTTATGGACAATCACGTTTAAAGTTTTTTTTTACTCACACTTGTTTTTATGGACAATCATTTTCTTTATCCACATTTGTTTTTTATGGACAATCACATTTAAAACCTTTGTATAGCGCTGCACTATTGGACTTTATACTATTGTTTGATGAATCAGCAAACTGTGCTGGCCGCTGTGTGTTTTTTTTTTTTCTTTTTTTTTGGTTAGCGCAGATATTTGTTCACCTTGATATATAAGGTTGAATAAAGACAGTCCATCCAGTTCAACCTGTGTTGGTGTGTGAGATTGTAGAAAATTATTTCCCATATCCCTGCATATTGTTTTTCTAAGATGCACGTCCAAGAGTCTTTTAAAACTATCCATACTTCCTGCCGACACCACCGATTGTGGAAGAGAGTTCCACATCCTAATCACCCTGACAGTGAAACCCCCCTATGCAGCTTAAGGTTAAACTGCTTCTCGTCCAGTCTCATCCTGCGGCCCCATGCCTTCTTGCACTCCCTGGGACTGAAGAATTGTATTCTTATGCTAGGATCACCTTTACAGATATTGCTAGGACTATTGAAGAGGGCCCAGCTAGAACCACACAGTTGCTAATTCTAGTTGATGTGTACCCTTATTTAAAGGATAAGGTCACCTTTTGTAAGACGTTACACCCATATTCAGGTTGTTGAGTAACATGTTACAGATGCACCAGTCCCTGAACCCCCCCCCCCCCCCCCCCACCCAATCTCACATTTTGGCAGTGAGCGGGGGTATCTTCTCCCCCACTCGCTGTCACAATCTAAAAAAAAAAAAAAAAAAAAAGCTCCTTCCAGTGCATTCACCTTTGCTGCTGTTGGCTTGTAGTTCTCAATGAAATAACAGGGCACTGTTGAGCACTCTAGGTAGCACACTGAGCTTCATGTCAGTATGAAACTGCCTGCACATATTAGAGGCAAGGGCAGACAGTTACACAGACAGTCTGCAGGACCATGGCATTACATCCACTGCTGATCATGAGTGCAATGCTTTACAGGCGTCTAAGAACAAAAATTATAAATGCGTATTTCTTTACCTGCAAAACTGTGCATTTATAATTTTTTGTAAAGGTGAACGTATCCTTTAAATACTGGAGCATTTAATTGACCCTACCTCTCTGTATACCTGCACAGCCTTGTTCATTGCTTCAACTAGTTCCTTCACTGGCATGTCCTGTTTACTAAGTGAACCTGCCGTGCACAGTGGTAATTGTTACCTTATATTTTGGTTACTTTTTGCCATGACACGCTATTGCACTACTCTATACTTGCAATCCTGACAACTTCTTACAGTATGTGATGTATACTCTTAAGTTCTCTGTTAATCCTACATTTATGTGAGTGCATTCAAGCTGACTATCTTTGGATATTTTCTTAAATCTTTAACAAAAGCCATTGAAATTAAACTGTTACTTCATTGTGTTCAATAATGTGTTGGTTGATGGATAGTGAAACCATGTCAGATGAAAAAGCAGAAGTATTTAAAATAACGGACTCTATACAAAAACAAAGACCAGACGAACCTTGCAGAAACTAAAACGGAAATAAACCAAATGATTTATCGGTTTCCCAAAACAGTTACATTCAGTGCTAATTCCCACCAGATGCAGCTCCGTGCGTTTTTCTTCTGCACTAAAAATGCATGCAGTGTTTTCCATGTATTCCAATGGCTCTAGTTCACACCAGTGCAGTCAGTTTCTGCTGCAGGAAAAGAAGTAAAGCGTGCTGCATTTTGTCTGCACAAAACTGTACTGGAGCCTAGCAAATTGTATCAAAAATGCACTGGAACTGTGTGTAATGTGAACTGTAAGCAAAAATGGACCCGGAACGTATGAATGCATTTTTGTGGTGAGAACTGGGCCTGAAAATGAACGTAGTGTGTTTTCCATGTATTCTTTTTTTTTTCCAAAAGTCTTTTATTAAAGGTTACAATAAACACAATAGACAAAGGCAAGTAAAAGAAAAAGGGCCACATTTAAGCCCAAAGCATAGAGTACAAAGTTGTTTAAACATCATAAAGAACTGTGAGTGGCAATAAAACACTACTATAAATTCGACAAGGTGCCGAAGCGTAACTATTAGGTGCCTATGCAGGGGCTTGGCGCACCTCCTCTGGAAGCTTATTCCACAGAAACACTTATCTGGAAGTAAAGTATTGGGGAAGGTCTTTGCTAATGAGAGATTAACATTATATGATTGAGTCTTGTGCCCATGAATAGTAACAACACTAAAGGACCCAAGTAAATCGGGAAGGCTAGGGGAGAGGACCGGACAGGAGGGAAAGGATCCTACAAGTAAGGAGATACTGCAACTTGGTTCTAAGGTGGGGAAGCTTCGTTTAATAGTTGAGTACATTCGTCTGAGATGCTAAAGTGGTGCCAGCAAGCCCAAGTAGCCCAGTTTTCCATGTATTCTAATGGTTCTAGTTCACACCAGTGCAGTCAGTTCCAGGCAGTTTCCGGTACAGGAACTGACGGCATTAGTGTGAACTAGAGCCATTGGAATACTGGAAAACAGTGTGTATGCATTTTTAGTGCAGAATAAAAAGTGCACAGAACTGCATCTGGTGTGACCTGGCCCTCAAGGCCTCTCCTTAGTGTCAAGGTTGCTAGTGTGTGTATGTCAGTCAGCTCTCAATCAGCTTTTCAAGACCTAATAGCTGGTGACAGAGCTAATTCCCATAGACAGGCATAAAATACTAAGTGTGAAAAATAGAAGTCATGACAGAAGAATGGAACCAGGATCTCAGACATTTCCTAGAGCAATAAATAGCAATCGAGTGTTGAACACACTTGAATTCATCCATAACATATATATCACGCTTGAGTAGAATAAACCTTAAAATGAGGCTCCCCTCATTTCTTGGCCATCAAGAGCATGATCTATTTCTTTGCAGCTATACATACTGGGGAAAGCATACAGCCATGCAATGTTCTTCATCACTTTTCCTTCAGCTGTTACGGAGTTCCTACCTCTAAGTATTCAAGCATCCAGGATTAAGACTCTATTCTCAAAACACTCCAAAGATTGTAGACCTTGGAAATCACAACTATAGCCCTGATTTTGATGTTTAGTTTTATTTTATATGTTGTGCATCCTACCAGCACTTGGAATCTCCAATTTACATTTCTAATAAGAAAACTAGCAAATAAAAAAAAAATATAGAAGATAGCAGATTCAATGCTAATTACATGATGTATATGGTATAAATAAAATATCAACATTTAAGCCAATGCTTAATTCACTTGGCTCCTGAAGGGATGTGACACATTAGGTGATGCCTTAAGCATATTTGAGTTTGGAATTCTCCCCATGGCTGTTCCCGCTATCAAGTTCAGTATTCTATGCATTTGTCTGCATTTGCTTTTTCTGCCACTTCCATTCAGAATACTGTTATATTATACTTGGGTCTACAATCAGCTAGTGAATATATTTTCCTTATCTGGATGTGTGTGGTTTTAAAAGCTTTGAAAGCATTTTGTCCTAAAGAGGATTTTTGTTTATTAGTATAATTTTGCTACTGACATAGTAAAATGTAGATTAAATTCTATTAGGGCTATAGATTTTCTGGCAGATATTTCTGTGTGGTATACTTCTACAGCATTTTTTCTCCTTGGATATAGTACTCTGTGTAAATAACCATACCCAATTTAATCTTCTGATATCCCACTATATCTCCAATTGTATGCCGTATCATAAACATCCCAGCTGTTAGAAAGCAATTTGTTCTCAATTTCCCCTGCCTAAAGTGCTTGCATGTTGGCAGGGATTAGTAAAGCAATGGAACCTCTTCTCCCAGGCTCTGCTGCACACCGAGAAGATAAGTTCACTACGCGGTTACTTACATGCTGGCCCTATAACCCTCTCTAGGACTAGTGACATTAAAAGAAGTAAACAGTTGGCTAACATAGTGGAAAGCAAAAATGCATAAAGTAATTAGTGACATGGGGACCCAATTTGCAATAGCTAATGCCTGTCTTGGCTGGCTACATTTTAGGTGTAAAATTGTACTTTGAGAAAGTTCCAAATTGAGAAACATATACAACCCAAATTCCAAAAAAAAAGCTGAGACACTGTAAAATCTACATAAAAACAGAATGCAATGATTTGCAAATCTCATAAACCCATATTTTATTCACAACAGAAAAAAAGAAAACATATCAAATGTTTAAAATCGAGAAAAACATTTAAAATAAAAAAATCAGGCAATTTTGAATTTGGTGGCAATAACGCATCTCAAAAAAGTTAGGACAGGGCGACAAAAAAGTGATACTCAGTGCAAAAGTGTAGCGCTAAAAAAGAGAACGGTGTGCATAAATCCATGACAGAATATATCACATCCACGTATAGACTCACGTGGTTCCAATGACATATATTATATTAGTTGACAAAAAATTGTGTTATACCACTTCTGTACAAAAGCGCATTCACATGTGTCCAAAATATACATATACAAAAACAAATAATCAACATAAAAATAAAAATAAATTAGTAAATGAAAAGTCATTGTTTTAAAGAGAGAAATTCAAGTCCCACGAGTGCGGTTGAATATTAGATGAACCATCCAATCCTCAAAGATGTAACAAGCGAACACCCATGTGCCAATACCACCACCTTAGCAGATGCAGGCTTACCGGATGTATCTGGCCCAAAAGAATATATATATTCCAAGGGTCAAACACGCTTTTAGGATAACTGTAGGACAATCAGACCCGCAGGCGCTGGAACACCAAAATCAGCAGAGAAATTTCTTCCGAACACAAATGGATATAGAACAGGTTTCCTCCAATCACATAACAGGCCAAACTCCCAAGGATGAACATATGGGATAGAAAGATGAGGCCATATAGCGTAATTCCGTATTAAAAAATCAATTTATTAAAAAGATAAACTCACGTTTAAGTAGTTGATCAAGCACCAGACGATGTCTATGAGGACGAAACGCGTCGGGAGAACTCCACTGCCGCCATTTTTTATTGAAAGCACTTGATCAACTACTTACATGCGAGTTTGTTATTTTTTTAATAAATAGATTTTTTAATACGGAATTACGCTATATGGCCTCATCTTTCTATCCCATATGTTCATCCTTGGGAGTTTGGCCTGTTATGTGATTGGAGGAAACCTGTTCTATATCCATTTGTGTTTGGAAGAAATTTCTCTGCTGATTTTGGTGTTCCAGCGCCTGCGGGTCTGATTGTCCTACAGTTATCCTAAAAGCGTGTTTGACCCTTGGAATATATATTCTTTTGGGTCAGATACATCCGGTAAGCCTGCATCTGCTAAGGTGGTGGTATTGGCACATGGGTGTTCACATGTTACATCTTTGAGGATTGGATGGTTCATCTAATATTCAACCGCACTCGTGGGACTTGAATTTCTCTCTTTAAAACAAGGACTTTTCATTTACAGATTTTTTTATGTTGATTATTTGTTTTTTGTGTATGTATATTTTGGACACATGTGAATGCACTTTTGTACAGAAGTGGTATAATACAATTTTTTGTCAACTAGTATAATATATGCCATTGGAACCACGTGAGTCTATACGTGGATGTGACATATTCTGTCACGGATTTATGCACACAGTTCTCTCTTTTTTAGCGCTACACTTGCACTGTTTACACTGTTTTGAACTAAAATATACATTTTAGTGTGTTAGCTGCTTTTTATACTTAGATAACACAGTTTTTTCTTGTATTGAAAAAAGTGGTACTAACAAGGACGAGCTGGAAGAGTATATTGTAGCTAATTAGGTTAATTGACAACAGGTGAGTAACACGAATGAGTATAAAATGAGCATCTTAAGCCGCCATAGACGGTTCAAATCTTGGCTGGTTCAGCAGGGACCCACCAAAATTCTAACTATGAATGGAAAGGCTGATTGTACCCTAGTTAATAGATCAATCCACTTGGGTACAACCAGCCTGTAAGATTTTTCCTGCAATTATTACTAATTACTAATTGTCGCTAGCAATAATCATTATGTGTTCCCCTGGCAGGGATGGGCCCCCTGCCCCCCTCCGGAAGAACACAATAGATCCACGGAAGGAAGGGATTTCCCCATCAACACTAACTGTGTTGATGGGGGAAATTAGTGACTTTCTTTCCTGCAACCCATATGCATGGGCCCTGTGTGCGTGTAGCCCTAAAGCAGAAATTAAAGTGGTAATAAATTCAAAAGCAAACATGTATTATAGTTTGCAGCTTACCATTTCTTAGATTTAATGGCTGCGTTCATTTTCTTTTTTAAGCTTTTTTCTATTTTCACCTAGTGATCCAGCCACTGACTGGAGTGCATACAATGATTAGCTTTTATTTAGCTTTTATTAATTGATATAAAACCTTTATCTCAAAAGAAAAAAAAAAAACAGTTTCCTGCACCTGCTTACAAAGTGTTATCTTGAGTTTGGCTTCAGCGTGTCTGTGTATCTAAATCTGCTACTGCATCTAATGCCGCGTACACACGATCAAACAATCGGGTGGAAAAGTCCGGCAAACTCAAGTCCGTCGGACAATCCCCCCGTGTGTAGCCTCCGGCTGACTTTTTTACCCAAAAGTACGGCGGACTTAGAAAGTATTTTTGCACTCCAATCTTCCCGCCGGACTCGCATTACGGCGGACAATCCGGCCGTTGGTATGCCAGTCCGCCGTACTTTTGAAATGAGCGGACTTTTCCCGTGCGGAGAAAAGTCTGCTCATTTTGAGCGCGTCTCCAGGTAGGTGGGGCCCGCGAAGGAGACGTTGCTGGCCCCGCCACCTGGTATGGACTTAAAGGGGAACCCCAACACCGAAAAAAATCGGCGTGGGGGTCCCCCCAGGTCCACATCAGACCCTTGTCCGAGCACGCTACCCGGCCGGCCAGGAAAGGGGGGGACGAGCGAGCAGCCCCCTTCCTGAGCCGTACCAGGCCGTGTGCCCTCAACATGGGGGGGTGCCGCGCAGCCCATACTCATTCACATAGGGTGGGGGGCCGGTATTCCGATAAGCCCCCCGCCTGCAGACCCCGACAACCAATGGCCAGGGTTGTCGGGAAGAGGCCCTTGTCCTCATCAACATGGGGACAAGGTGCTTTGGGGTGGGGGGGCCGCGCGGTCCCCCACCCGCTGTTAGCCCGCTGACTAACAATGCCGCTGTCCAAAGATGCCGCTGGAGCTCATTCATCCACAGTGGGGGGCCTTCAAATACAAGAGGTGTGTTACTGGTCAGATCACCAAATGAAAACAGTGGGGGGAAAAAAAAAAAGAGTTGCAGCAAGCAGTTAATATATTTTTTAATATTCAGAGCAAGCTAATCCATCCATTCATCAATGTCTCCCCTCTTTATTTTAATGAGAAATCACTTTGAAAAACACCACCCGAGTATTTCCAGCTGCAGCCGTCCTGAGTAAGGGCAGATGATTCATGTAGCATTTACTTCATGAAATCTACTTGCCTTTAGCTCAGGCATGCAGACAGGTGGGTGTGCTTAGCCGAGAAAACCCCTCTATAAGAAAGAAAAAAAAATGCCCATGAAGACTCCTGGGATGTATGACATAATTTTGGCCTAGGCTAGACACCAGGAAGCAACTAAAGAAATGTAAAAAAAAAAAGTTTTAACACCCAAATATAATATACCCATTTACCAATGCTAGCAACATAAGGATTAGTAAGGAAATAGTTAACATCGACTGAAAGTGTTTAGTTCTTCTTTAAGTGTGCCCTCGTTCAGTTATAAACAAAATAAGACATGTAGACAATACACCACCAAACAGCATGGCCACATTGTTTCACTGAAGATAAATTAAAGTGGTTGTTAAGCCACTCTGATTTTTTTTACATCATCCGCTCTTTGTCCTAATCCTGTACCCCCCACCCCCCTGTGTGTGATTTATAAAAACAAATGCAGTATATACCTTATTTCAGAGCATCAATCGGCACTCACATGACTGGCCAGCTCTCTCCTCTCCCCATCTGACAGCTTCATTAGGCAAGGCCGAGATTACCCTGCTGACGTCAGGCAGGACGAGGAGAGGAGAGAAGAGCCGGCTGGTCACGTGAGCGCTGATCGGCGCTCTGAAATGGGTATAATCAGCATTTTTTTTATAAGTCACAAACACAGGGGTACATAGGATTAGGACACAGAGCGGATGGTATGAAAATGTAAATATTATTTGAGCAGAAGGGGCGGCGGGGGCAGGCACTGTCACGAGCTGACAGGTAGGGAGGGGAGAGCAGAGAAGAGGGCAGACACAAAAGAGCGGATGACAGAGGCACGTAATCTGACCACAGTGTCAGGGCTCAGCAGCCACGATGAACCATGACCAGCTTACAGGGGATAGGGCAGCACCAGGCAGGAACAGCCAGGTATTTCAGGTGTTACAGGGGACCGAATTACACAGCACAAGCACTGTGCTGTATAACCTGCTTTAAAGGAGCAAGATCCATTTTTTTTTTTTTTTTTTAAGGTTAACAAATGTTTTAATTTGTGTAATTCAATGTCCTTTTTACAAAATACTGAATTAAAGACAGCAATTAAAATAATTGTGAAGTCTGTCTCCTAATACAGGACAGAAGCTGCTTTTATAAAGATGGAACATTTTATAAGATTCTCAACACTGTCAAGTAGCTTGAGCTCATTAAAGCATAAACAATGAACTGTTTATAGGATATGGATGAGGATTTATAACATCACATAAATAGTTTCCAGACTATTATTTTAGTTTTCTGATACAAAAGGACAAAAGTTGTATCTGTTTTCCTTCAAGATCACCTTCTAATAATGACACTTTAATTAAGATGTTTCACAATGACTCACCGTCTTATATGTCCAGAAATCCTTGTAACAGGGTACAGACTATATATGCATCAGTAAAAAGGTCTACTTATTGTTATTGCATGACATCATATTTAATAGGGGATAAGAAACAAACAAAAAAAACAAAGCATTTTAAATAATTTGTATTTTATCTTCCCTATATTACCCATTCTAATATTCTATTAGAAACAAAAAAGCCAAAGCATTTTAAATAATTATTATTTTATCTTCCCTATATTACCCATTCTAATATTCTATAAGAAAATGTGCATTTAATTATAATCACAGCTTCAGTTTTCTGAGATCTTCATAATAATGTGCCATGATTCTCCAATTCAGAGTACAAGAGTAACCTAAAGTAGAATTCCAATCAAATTCTAACTACGCCTAAACCTTCTCCCACCCCCATTCTAAGCCTATTCTATCTACCCAGTGAGAGGAAAGATCGGTATATTCACTTTTTCTAAGGCCAAACTGGTTTGATCACATCACCTGGTCCCAGTGCCGGCTTCAGTGTAAAGAACGGACAACCAACAATGGATGCCTCATAGTAAAGCCTATGGGGAAGTCTTCCCCCACGTTCCAGGGTGGTTAGCGGGGAGCTTTCCACATCATGTACAACAGGGACTAGCTACTAAAATGACCAGGACTAACATTCTTACAGCAAAACGACTGCCAGCGGAGCCTGCACCCTATCACCAACACACTCCAGGATTTTTTAACCTTTGATGGACATCACCACTTTATGGACCTGCAAACCAATAAGTTAAAAAAAACAATATATATTTATGTAATAGAACTACTGGAGTTGGAGCCTCCAAAAACCCCACCTTCCAATTAATAGATGGGGAAGGGAGTACCATCCATCTGTTTTTAATGGATCGGATTGGATGTTGGTGGGTGTAAATGGACACATGCTTGTTTAAATTTACTGCTCCATAGAGTATAATGGAGAGTCCAATTAAAAAAAACTGACAGGCTGACCCGATCGGTCTGCCTGTGTGAAAGGAGCCTTATACATTGTTTACGTTACTAGTTCTATCTTCATAATGTTTCATGCAGCTGAAAGCTGAAATCAGGTAAGCATATGGATACCCAACAACCGAATGAATAAATAGTGTAAGGGATCAGGTGGTGACAAGCCGGCTCTGTTCAGTCAACTTAAAAGGCTTTATTCAGCAAAAAGCAACAGAAAATTGACAAACTTTATCTTTATAGGCAATTCAAACACAAAAACTCTTCTTAGCAGTATAAGACAGTCCTTTTGAAAAAAAGCTCAGCATCCCAGCCACAGCATATAATATCACAGTTGAGGCAAGCTCCCCCAGCAGGATCAAGTCATAGGTAACAGGGGCCCTTCCAGCTTCAAGCTCCTCTCAGCTTTGATAGCTCAACAGCCATCTCTCTCCAAACACACTTCTCCTCTCTGATATTGTCAACTGAGCTGGCAAAAAGCAGGTCTGAAGGGGAAGTACCTGCCCTCTTCAATTAAGCCCTTCTTAACCCTTCCCCAGGCTGACTCTCCACAATAGATAACAGAGTATCTACAATAGATCAGTAAACAAATAGAATCATAAATAAAAATATCACTAAAATCATCAATCAACTACATACATATGAGTGCAATGAACAAGTATATAATTAACTGCTTGCCAACCATATAGTCAAGCAGCGGGTCTGATGGACCCCATGTGCGCTGAGACCCGCAGATCATTCCAGAGAAAAGCAGAATGGCAGTGTGCCTATGTAGGCAGATCACCATTCTGTGACATGGCGAGGTAGAGGTCCTGTGATTCTGATAAGCAGGAACACAGATCTCTGCCTTCTCACAGTAAAAGCAAGTCCCCCCACAGTTAGCAAGCACTCCCTAGGAACACATTTAACCCTTTGATCACCCCTGATGTTAACCCCTTCCCTGGCAGTGTCATTAGTATGGTAACAGTGCAAATGTTTAGCACTTATCACTGTATTTATGTCACTGGTCGTCAAAGTGACACTTAGTTTCCAATTTGTAAGTCGCTGAATGCCGCCATTACTGAAAAAAAAAAAAAAATAATAATAATCCGTAACTCTATTCCATAGTTTGTAGATGCTATAAATTTTGTGCAAACCAATCAATATACGCTCATTGGGATTTTTTTACCAAAAATATGTAGCAGAATACATATTGGCCTACATTGATGAAGAAATTCGATTTTTTTTTTCTTTTTTTTTATTGGGTTTCTAGCAGAAAGTGAGAATTTTTTATTTTTTTTCCCAAAATCATCTGTGTTTTTTTATTTATAGCATTTGTGGGGAAAAAATAAACATACATTTTATGTGGGTACAGCTTTGCACAGCCACGCAATTCTCAGTTAAATTAAAGCAGTGCCATATCGCAAAAAAATGGCCTGGTTATGAAGGGGGGGTAAAGCTTCCAGAGCTCAAGTGGTTAAAGGAGAAGTATAGCCAAAGCTTGTTTGGCTGTACTTCCCCTATGGATCACAGGAGTGCAATTCGTTTGTGACTTCAGTCTGCTCTCTGCTGACAACGGAGTCGGGATCCACCAGGTGCCTGGACTGACACCTGGCTCAGCCTCTCAGCGAGCCGCAGAGAGAGCCTGAGATGGCCACTCCACTCTCTCCACAGCTCAGCTCTCCAGTGAGTGAGGAGGGGGAAGAGCAGAGAGCTGCGACTGACCGTGACCAGCTCTCTGCTCACAGAGCTCTGAAAACCGAGCGTTTGGCAGTGTTCAACCGCTCTGTTCTCAGTGCAGAGGTACCGGGGGACAGATGCAGCATCGGACCCATGCTGCATCCATCCAGGTAAGTATAAATATGCAAAAAAAAATTTGGTCACATGATGATTTGTGAGTTTCATCAGAGAAAAATCCAACATTTGGAGATAGGTAGAATGCTTACCAGACTTTGCTTCCCAAGCAAAGGTAAACCACGCTGTTAATGCTTTCCCCCGGAATGACAGGATGCTGCTCGGGGACTCCCCAAGCTCTTACATTTAGCATGGTCTACGGTTCCAAATCTTAACCACGCCAACACTGCAACCCTCAGGATACAACTTTGCCATGCTTACCACATACCATTTGGTCTCCAAACACCCAAAAGCGACAAGAAGGCTCTCATGGTGTAGTAAATTAAATTAAAACTGTATTTACATATGCTTTACAAAATTATATGAGACTTGAAAAGCCATAAAAAAAGCCAGTTAGAAAACAGTGCATGACATCAGTGTGCCCAATGCATTTTGTCCAATTAGACATCACCAGGGGCTGTATTTTTCACCTATTCATTACCATAATTATATAGTTACTCAATGAACATATATTTGAATGATAAATTTAGTGATATTTTTTTACTTATGATTTTATTTGTTTACTGATCGAGTGTGGATACTCAATTATTTACAGTATCTATGTATTCATTTACTTGTTCGATGCACATATATTTATTTATTTAACCTTTATATTTAAGTGGTTGTACGGGCAGAAAGTTTTTTTTTTTCTTAATGCATTCTATGTCTGGATGCTGTGTAAAATCTACGTAAAAACAGAATGCAATGATTTGCAAATCTCAAAAACCCATATTGTGTTTCCAATACAAAATAGAAAAACATATCAAATGTTTAAACTGAGAAAATGTGCCATTAAAAAAAAAAAAAAAAAAAAAAAAAAAAATACATTTACAGAACACTGTTAAAAGAAGAGGGAATGCTACGCCGTGGTAAACATGGCCCTGTCCCAACTTTTGTGAGACGTGTTTTTAAAATTACCCTTTTTTTTTCTTAAAATGGTACATTTTCTCAGTTAAAACATTTGATATGTTTTCTATTTCCTATTGTGAATAAAATATGGGTTTATGAGATTTGCAGGTCATTGTTTGGGGCTGTATAAACAGGATATTTCTGTGTACAGGAAAACATGTTCTCCACAGGGATATTTGTAAAGCTACAGAGAAATGTCACACAAAAGAGAGGGCTATTGCGCTATCTTAGGCTGCGTACACACGGGCGGACTGTTCGCCCAACTAAGTTCGTCAAACAATCCGACAAACAGTCCGTTCAAAATTAGCATGGACGGACTTGACCACACACGATGAACGAACAGTCCGCTGAAAACGTGCGTGATGACGTGTACAGCACGTACGACGGGACTAGAAAAACGACGTCCTATACACTGCAATGCAACCTTCGGCCGTGTAAACCCTTTCTGAGCATGCGCGATACTTAGTCCGTCCAACTTGCCTACACACGAGCGGACTGTCCGCTGAAACCAAGTTTGGACGGACAAAACCAAGTTTGAACAGACTGTCTTACGGAAATTCCGTAAGACTTTGTTCGTCAGACTGTCCGTTGAAACAGTCCGCTGAAGCCCACACACGAGCGGACTGTCCGCTGAAACACTGTTCAGCGGACTAAGTTGGGCGAACAGTCCGCCCGTGTGTACGCGGCCTTAGTAGTTTGTATTCTCACAACAGAGTTTAGAAGAAAAAATAAAAAATAAGAGGAGACAAGAAGATGATGTGTTCACTATGTACAAAGTTGTTATGAGGTTTCTTTCATGGAGCATAATGAATTTAGCAGAAATTAACACTGATATAAAATAAGCCCCCAAAAATGAAATATGCAAGCATCTGTAATAAAAAAAAAAAAAAAATCATTGTTTAGTAAATCTCTGCAATACTCTGGCTGCTATAAGAAAAAAAAAAATATGGCATTTTCTGCACATACATCCTGGAAAGCTTTAGGACAAACTAGTTAAAGGCCAATTCCACCTTTTGCAACATATATGTATGTAGCGTATTTAGAGCCGGTTCACACAGGGGTGACTCAGATCTGACTTCAGGTCACCCCTAGTCGCCTTAAATCGCGCTACATTAAAAAATCAATGTAAGTGAATGAGAGCCGTCTTAATGCACACTACTGAAGTCACTCCGACTTCAGAAAAGGTTCCTGTACTACTTCAATCCAACTTGTAGGCGACTGGTACCCATTAATTTCAATGGAGGTCGCCTCCAAGTCGGATCTCCGTCTATGCGGAGGCGACTTTTACAGAATTATCCACTCTCAAGAGGGAACTCCACGGCAAATTTATTTAAAAATATTGGCGTGGGTTCCCTCTCCTAGAGCATACCAGGCCCTTAGGTCTGGTATGGAGTTTAAGGGGAACCCCTACGCCGAAAAAACAGCGTGGGGGGCCCCCCTAGATCCATACCAGACCCTTATCAGAGCATGCTACCCGGTCGGCCAGGAAAGGGGGTGGGGACGAGCAAGCACCCCCCCTCCTGAGCCGTACCAGGCTGCGTGCCCTCAACGGGGGGGGGCACGTACCTTGGGGAAGGATGCTGGGACTGTGACATCATAATGGGCGGGGACATCATCCGGTGATGTCCCTATATAAGTCGCCGCACGCCACACATCCTGTCATAGTGACTGGAGACGGCAACGAGGCAACATCTCCAGAAGAGAAGAACAGAAGACAGCGACAGCGGCGACAGAAGACCGGGCCACCGCTTGTAAAAGAGCTAGAAGAAGGAGCGGTGGCCCAGCAAGAAGAACCGAATAGGGGGACAAGACCCCGAAGTCGGAAGAAGAGGGTGGCGGTGAAGAAGAAAGCCGGGCTCCTCTGCTAGCAAAAGAGCTAGCAGAAGATAGCGGAAGAGTCCGGTGAGAAGACCCCCGAATACGGAAGAAGACCCCCGGAGCTGTGCAATAAACTATTTTAACCCTTGTGTGTTGTGTTTTTTTTTTTTTTTTTTCACAGGTGAATGGGTAAGGGTACATTGTACCCCATACTCATAGGGTGGGGGGCCGGGATCCGGGGTCCCCTTATTTAAGGGGGCTCACGGATTCCGATAAGCCCCCCGCCCGCAGACCTCAATAACCAACGGCCATGGGGACAAGGTGCTTTGGGGTGGAGGGGCCGCGCGGCCCCCCTTCCCCAATGCACCCCCCCATGTTGAGGGCACGCGGCCTGGTACGGCTCAAGAGGGGGGGCACTCGCTTGCTTGCCCCCACCCCCTTTCCTGGCCGGTCGGGTAGCGTGCTCGGATAAGGGTCTGGTATGGATCTGGGGGGACCCCCATGCCTTTTTTTTTTGGCGTAGGGGTTCCCCTTAAAATCCATACCAGACCTAAGGGCCTGGTATGCTCTCAGAGGGGGAACCCATGCCGTTTAAAAAAAAAAAAAAAAATTGGCGTGGAGTTCCTCCTTGAGAGCTCATTCTGTGATTGGCCATGGCAAAAGTCTCCTGGCCTGGGGCGACTTAAAGTCGTGTTGTAAGTCATCCCAAGTCGTGTCCAAGTTGCCTCCAAAAGTCGTGTTGAAAGTCGTGTTGCCCCTGTGTGAACCGAGCCTTAGGGTGCAACATATTGCTAAGTAACCCAACCCCCCCAATCAGTTATTTTCCCCCTCAGTAGCTGTCAAATATTTGAAATGAGCGAGGTTGTTTGGGGCTTCGCCCATAGAGCCTCGTCCTTCATTCACAGAGAATGAACAATGTACAAGTCCTTCCTGCCACTTTCTTTCTGGTGCATACATACATAGTTAGTCAGGTTGAAAAAAAAACACAAGTCCATCTAGGTCAACCAAAAAAAAAAAACATACAATCCCATATACACAATTCTATACATACAGCTAATCCAGAGGAAGGAGAAAAACCCCAACAAAGCAGATCCAATTTTCTACAGCAGGGGTAAAAATTCCTTCCTGATCCACCGAAAGGCAATCAGATATTCCCTGGATCAACTTTACGCATACCGTAAATGTTACTATCCCATTAAATTATGTACACCTAGGGAAAAAAAGGGCCTTTTTTAAAGCAATCTACTTAGCTGGCCAGAACGCCCGGAGGGAGTTTATTCCCCCCCAAATATCCATACCAGACCCTCATCCGCCCTCAGCCTGGCAGTTCAGGAAAGGTGGTGGGGATGAGCGAGCCCCCCAAAACCGTACTAGGCCACATGCCCTCAACATGCGGGGTGGGTGCTTTGGGACAGGGGGACCCCAAAGCACCTTGCCCCCATGTTGATGAGGACAAGGGCCCATTCCTGATAACCCTGGCCATTGGTTGTCAGGGTCTGCAGGCAGTGTTATCGGAATATGGAAGCCCCCAGATCCCGGCCCCCCCACCCTATGTGAATGGGTACCCTTACCCATTCACCTAAAAAAAAGTGTCAAAAATAAAACACATTACACATGTATTTAAAGTGATTTATTAGGCAGCCCCGGCGTCTCTTCCGATCTGTTCTCCCCTCTCCAGCTCTTCTGTGTCCTCCGCCTCTGTTGGTTCTTTTCCCCTCTCTGGTTCTTCTCCGCTTTCTCTCCGGTTGTTCTCCCTCTGTTCGTTCTCTTCTGCCAGGACTCCTACGCTATCTTCTCACTCTTTTGTCCGGTCTTCTCTGTTCTTCTTTCAATGTTGACTCTACGCTCTCTCCTGCTCTAATGCCGGGTGCGCAGTGTGCCACTACTTATATTGGCATGGGGCGGGATCACAGGAGGCACATCTCTTATGATATCACTGCCCATCATGCCTATATAAGTAGTGGCACACTGTGCACCCGGCATTAGAGCAGGAGAGAGAATCGAGTCAGAACAGAGGGAGAAGAGGGAGAGGGAGGGGAGACCAACATGAGAGGGAGGGGAGAAGAACCAGAGAGGGCTAGAAGACATTAGCGGAGAAGACCCTTAAGAGGGGAAAAGAAGTCAGAAGAGACGCTGGAACTGCCTTAATAAATTACTTTAACACCCTGTGTGCTGTGTTTTATTTTTGAGACTTTTTTTCAGATTAATGGCCATACGCATTTACATAGGGAGGAGGGACGGGATCTGGGGCCCCTTTGTTAAAGAGGGCTTCCAGATTCCGATGAGCCCCCCGCCCTTGTCCTCATCAACATGGGGACATGGGGACAATGTGAGTTCCCCCTAAAGATTAATACCAGACACAGTGCCTGGTATTGTCAGAAATCAAAGTCAGATCCCTGTTCACTGAAGTCAGTCGCATGTCAAAGTCGGATCCAAAGTCGTATGACTGTCGTGTCATACCAGTGTAAACCCAGCCTTAATCTCCCCTTCTCAATAGAGAATAAATTCAGTTCCTCTAATCTTCTCTCATAGCTGAGCTCCTCCATGCCTCTTATCAGTTTGGTTGCCCTCCTCTGCACTTTCTCCACTTCCCCGATATCCTTTTTCAGAACTGGTAATGACTGGTGTGACGCAATTGAAGTCTATTAAACGTAAAAATGCAATCTGCTGCAAGAAAAAAATTCCCTGACCCTTTCCAAAAATGCACCAGCTGAAAAATGCATAGATGTGAACGTGTACCAAAGGGGGCGAAATGTTAAAGGAGAATTGACTTTGCACTCCTGTGACCAATTTTCAGCAGAGAGTGGACTGAAGTCTTCTGACATCACAGATATCAGTCCAGGCACTACATCACCCCGAAAATGGGGGTCTGGATCCGCTAGGTGCCTGTCTCAGCCTTGCAGTGAGCTGTTGAGATTCTGAAACAGCCCCTCTGCCCCCTCCACAGCCCAGTGCTCCCATGAGCAAGGAGGAAGATAAGCAGAGGCACCAGGGGGACAGAAGCAGCATCCACCTAGGTAAATATTAATATTAATCAGGGGAAAAAAGAGACACCTAACTTCTCATTTAAAAGGACTGTAGTGCGTTGCTGAAAAATGGAAAACGCACAAAAAAAATCGCATAGGTGTGAACGTAGGGTCAAGGGGAATATAGCTTAACCCTAACTAGTCTTAAAACTGCCCCATCCGCCTCATAAAACCTATGCTGACTAACATGTGTCAGAAAGATGTTACCTATTTTCAGGCTGCTCCATGTAATTCTGCTCCCCTGTGTCAGCCAACACTGCTATAGGTGAGAGAAGGGAGTCCTGACAACACTGGGCCATTGAAGCCTATGGGTGATGTCACCAGGCTGTTGAAGTGCTCTCTCTCCTCTCGCCTGTAGCCCCACTGGCTTACATAGGGAAAAAAATCACTTGTCCAGACTGGTCCAGGCTGAAAATATGTAAGTAAATACATCTTACTTACGCAGGTTAGTAAGCATAAGTGTTAAAAGGAGAGAGGGGACAGTTTTAAGAGAAGTTAGGGTTAAGCTAGAATTCCATTTTAAAAAACATTCCCCTAATAGAAAATTAAAGTTAGGTTATCATTGCTTGCTAAGAACAAAAGACAACTCTTATTTTCAGTTCTCTAGGCACATCAGTTTTCTAATCATGCTCACATGCAGTCAGTGGCGGCTGGTGCCCAAAAGTTTTGGAGGGGCACAAATAAACTGAAAAATACCCCTGCATCAACTGCAGCCTCACTGTGCCCATCAAATGCAGCCACTGTGCCCATCAAACGCAGCCACTGTGCCCACCAAACGCAGTCCCTGTTGCCATCATATGCAGTCATTGTGTTCATCATATGCAGCTACTGTGCCCCATCATATGCAGCCACTTGTGACCATCAAATGCAGCCACTTGTGACCGTCAAATGCAGTCACTTGTGACCGTCAAATGCAGCCACTTGTGACCGTCAAATGCAGCCACTTGTGACCGTCAAACGCAGCCACTTGTGACCGTCAAACGCAGCCACTTGTGACCGTCAAACGCAGCCAGGCACGTCCTCTGGCTGTCGCTTCACTAACCCCTTCCCTCCAAGCCCAAATGGGTAATGGCATGCCCAAAGTTACAAGAACATTTTTTCAGCAAATGCAAGAATGAAGTCAGCAGGAAAATCTGGTGCCAGTAACCTGTTATCACCGTCAAGTCTCTGCTCTCTGAAAGCTACACTCTTCCAAACAAGATTTCCAATCTCCTCAAGGGGCAGCATGTACCTACACAGCTCTAAACAAAGCTTGGAAGAAAATGCATTTGAATTGTAAGCATAAAGTGTTTTGAGTAATTGTGAAACAAAAGTGTTAGAAATTAATCTGAAATCTAAGTACAGAACATTTCAGAAACAACAGAAAGAGAAACAAGCAGTGAGAGATGAGAAAGCAATTTTGAAACGTTGGCTACAAAAGATTTGCGAATGGCAGCAATCATTTTAGGCAGCATAAGACAAGCTTCTGTATGCATTATAATGATATTCAAATATGCCAAACAAAACACATACAGTACTAGAATAAGAAGAAAAAAAAATAAAAATATGTGCACATCAGTAATGCCAAAAAAATCAGAACTCAATGCTAATTAACCATTTGAGCTCTGGAAGATCTTATCCCCTTCATAACCAGGCCATTTTTTTGCAGTCCGGCACTGCGTTACTTTAGCTGGCAATTTCATGATCATGCACTACTGTACTCAAACAAAATGTATACCATTTTTTTCACACATTTCTTCAAAAATTTTATTTAGGAAAAGACAGTTTCCAGATCATACAGGTGTCAATACACACAAAGATAAAAAAAAAAAAAAAAAACTCTGAACCATTAGCACCTGATTTCCAAAACTATAACAAGTCAGGGAGATGTAATGAATAAACCAGTTAGACTGGTCAAAGAACAAAGATATGTAAATAGCCAACATTGATTCTATACAATCTGTGGCAGCACGCAGGTAAAGTCACCTGGTTGTATCCAGGATGGGAAATATGTGTGCCCTAGATTCAGGCTTTATGCAGACTTTTACAATTAGAGGGGAAGAGTTAATGAGCCCAGCTGAAGTAAGTGGGCTCATTAAGACCTCTACAAAAAAAACCAGCATGCTTAGGGAGATGCTCCATCCTGGAACCAGTTTTGTGTTGTATAGACTGGGGAGTGTGATATCTGTTCTGTGCGGTGAGTTAACGCCTGTGTGGCAAACCTCTACAACAGAGACAGGGACTGGTGCAGCACAAGGCTGCACTCAGTTGTTAGACAGGGAATCTAAGTGTGTAGTTAGAGGTCAAGCTGACCAGGATTTATTTTCATGTTTTATTTTTTGTTTGGCTGTTATATGTATCACTGCATGTAGCATAAATAAACTGCATCTTTTGTTTTTTGCACCTACAACGCTGTCTGCTGTGCCTGATTTTGTGTTGTGAACCCATCCAGGGGGTCACACACACCCGCTGCCGAGCTAACCCCTCACAAATCCCACAGAGGGAAAGGGGGGAAACAAAACCAGTCAGGCATTAACCTGATGTGCCATAAAGAAGCTCTGAATAGGGCCGATGCAGGGAAATCATACCAGAAGCATACCCACTGTGTATCGAAAAATTGCCTTGATTTTTATATATGCAGAAAAAGAAAGACAAGCAAAGAAAGTGAAAGCTAAAGAAAGGAAGGATGGGAAAGAGGAAGGTGTGGCACTGGAGGGGATGAGGAGACAGATAAGCGGAGCTTCCACTTTTGGGTGGTACTCCACTTTAATAAATGTTTTGAATGTTTCTGAAAAGCAATGAGGTAATTTATTTTTCTTTAAACCATCCTATTGCCCTCATGGAGGAGCCAACAATGGTGGAGGAGTGGAGATTGACACCCTTAAAGGAGATGTCCCCTGGTAGATCCAAACGGCATCCTGTACATTCCTTTATAAGGTCACCCGTTGCAATGACAAGGGAATTTTTAAGAGATTTCCTCTTAACATGCAATCTCTCAAGGACAGACTAAATCCAGAAATAAAAAGGTTTGGTTATCTATGCACTTTAAAGATTTTTTATATTCCACTTAACCACTTGCCAACTACAATACATGTATACAGTGAACGTTGCAGTTTGCAAGTGGTTTACCGGGGTCATAGCTGAAGCTATCAGCTATAATCCCAGTATTATTGGTTTCTTCAGAAAAGCAATCCAAGCAGCTCATTAGCCACTGGTTCGCTTTTTAAGAGGAGTAAAGAGATGTAATATGCACAGGCAGTAAATAACATGACATTGTAATTGTGTTGTCAAAAAGAGAACATTTACATTTACTGACATTTTTTTAAGCCTGCTTAGCATCAGGCAGACATTTCTTAGGGGCCAGAGAAATATTTCTTACACTAAAAAAGTACAGAGAAATCCCAAATACACAGGCTACTTAGTTCTTCCAGTAATGAACCAGTAGCTTTCACCTAATTTTAATGGTACATTACTCTCTGTCTGTTGGCAACCTTAGCTTCAAGCTGGATTCTGGTTAATGGGAAATTACTCATAAGCATGTCAAGCTGAATATAGTCAGCCAAGAAAATTGTCAATGACATCTTTGAATTATTTCCAATCGCTTTTCTTTTTTCAGTGTTTTGGCTGTTTTTGCTTTAACATTTACCACTAGGTGTCTGGGTTACCTGATAATCGGCCAGGGTGACAGTCTCTTTGGAGGGGCCCACTTCCTGCTATTGGCCATAGACTTCGTCCACAGGCAACGACAAGCAATCTTCTGCCCAGCTTTCCCATGTGGAATTGTTTTGGACCTCTTTTGGTTAAAGAATGACTGGGGTGATTCCTGAAGCTCTAAACACATTATGACTGGTGGTTTCCAAGCCTAAGCGATGCAAGATGGGCTTAAATTATATTCAGAAAGGCATAGTGATAATATCTTTTGTGTTCAGTGCTTTCCTAACACTGGATACTACAATATTACTTTGTGTAACAAGGAGGATGTGTAGACATGTACAATGATGCGAATAGAATGATGAGAAGGCAAAGTATCCAAAGCTTGAGGTGATTAGCTTTCTTTGCAGTGAGTCTAGGCAATGGGTGTCTGTGATGGTCCATAAAACCCCTTGACAAAATTTACCTGGTATGTTAAATAGTCATAGGAGATTCTGGGCACAATTTAATGGCCTACCTACCTACCTGCACCTTTTTCACCTGCATAAGATGTGCATTGATAATGTGGTTTCATAGTGCCCTCTGTTACTCTCTATGCAGAGTTTATAATATAATAAATCATCAAATTTATGTGTCATAAATAGGTTTGATACATGAGGCATGCAGCATGACACTGCACAGGTTAATGAATGACCTCTGTCTGTAGTCCAAGAACCAACACATCCTGTGAATATCTCACAATCCCTCGGTCTCGCAGTCTACTGCTGCTGCAGGATAAAGCAATTAAAGTTGGCCATAGACGGGTCAGTTTTTGTCATTCAACAAGCAAAAAAATTAACAGATTCCCCCATCCACACATTCAAGGTGAACAGAAAAGCACTCCCGTTAAGCTTTTGTATTCTGACAGCATGGAGACTTCCCCACCATTAGAATACACTGTTGGCTATAGCTAGCTATAGGGAGAGGTGACCTCTGGTGGTGTTGGGGGATTTTAATTGTATATTGTGGATAAGTGATTGGTGTGGAGGGGTGAGGTGGATAAGTCTGTAAGGAGCATGCCACCATCCACGGGGCACAATCTACAGATGCCAAAAAGGCATTTGATAAGGAAAGTCGGGCCTTCCTGGACAGGACTCTATGCCACTTGGGCAATAAATGATGTGATGGATTAATGTCATATATCCTAGCTCTTCATTCCAAGTAAAAGAGAATGGACATCTCCCAGCTCAATTTTCTATAGGAAATGGGACCAGTTAGAATCTGGAGCCACCTGTACATTAATGGCCCCTCTCTTGGGACTCAATTTCCTTTAAAGGTTGCAGCATACGCAGATGACCTTTTCTTTATCACTAATCCTGTGACCTCACTTCCGAAACTTATGTCTGAGTTTGACAAATATTGCTCAATCTCTAACTTCTGAATTGTCAAAAGTGGTAGGCATTGAACATTTCCTTGCCTGGGGGGGCATGTCCGGATGAGTAGCTGAGAGGACGCACACTGCCTGAGCTCCGCTCCTGTCAGAATCCTGATCGACATTTGAGCTCCTTTCCTCTGCACCGCTACAGCCCATCTGACACCCTGGGTTCCAGGAGGATACTGGGCACCCCGCAGTCTCCTCCAATCTCCCCGGGAAAGCTCCGTTCATCTAAAAAATTTACAGATCCACAGTGCTTCTCCTGTGGCGGCCATCTTGGACACGATGCAGCCTGTGACCAGCATGTCAGCAGCGGCAAGGACACCTCCAGGACAACAGGTACTGGCAAACCCTACATCTGCAAACATTCTAAAAGCGATCAAAGCCTGTGATGATGCCATAGAAATTGTAAAGACACACTGACAACCAAATTGACTATCTGGCCACAGACATTAGCCTGATACGCCATGACATGGATCAATTTAGATCAAGGGTGTCTGAAGTAGAAGACCACATCTCACAGCTGGAGGATTCCACCAGAGCAGACTCCAGGGAGATGCATGCCCTGTAACTACAAGTGAAAGCCCTCCAAGATAAGGTGACTGACACAGAAAATAAACTCAGATGAAATAAAATCTGTATCATAGGCCTCCCAGAGTGCGCTGAGAGCCCCAGGCCTGCTGAGTTTGCCAAAACATTTATTCGCCAAGTTACTTGATTTTCCTGATATGCCACCTACATATGTGGTGGAAAGGGCCCATAGGGTCCCTCCTGCCCATCCTATACCAGGGGCACCACTGAGACCTTTTCTCGTAAGGCTGCTTAACTACAGAGATCGAGTGTTGGCAGCCGCATGGCAGAAGCAAGACCCGTGACAAGACAGTGCAAAGATCCTACTTCTCCCTGACTATTCTCCAGAGGTCCAGGAGAAACACTGCTCCTATGCAGAGATCCGCAAACGTGTCTGAGAGCAAGGTCTCAAGTGATGCCAGCCGGGAATCAAACAATGCCAGGATCAACGACCATCTAGCCAGGTGCATTCTCCTTTACCCCAGCAAGCTTCGGGTGGTGGATGGAGATCGCACCAAATTATTTGAAACTCCTGAGGCAGAATGCACCTGGCTAGATGGTCGTTGATCCTGGCATTGTTTGATTCCCGGCTGGCATCATGCTATGGTTATTACCATCCGCAAGTATTGTAGCCATGTCCCTCTACCCACCAGGTATATCAGTGCAATGGTTAAGAAGTTCTCTCCATTCACCCCAAGGTTATCCCCCCTCTTTTTATTTTTGATATTTTCTTACTACTTTATGATTGACGCTCTGGTAGCCCCTGACCCCTCATGTGCATAGTAGGAGTCGAACTGCTGCTGTCCAATCCTGTCAGATGCCCACCATACCTGGACTCCTGGGCAGACGGCCTGTCTAATCCCTCCACACTATCACAGGGTTGATCCTGTAGCTAGGGAGCCAGGCAGAGGAACCCCGGACAACCCCCTCCCCTAATAACTAATACCTGCTGCCCCTTCAAGTGAACTTAATGACGGTTGTTCTCCCAGTTCCCAACGAGAGTGCGCCCCTTGACCAGTGGACACTGGGGCTGTACTTGGCTCCTTACCCGGGGCCCCCCCTCTTTAACCCCACTGGTTTAGCGAGCACTACAGGACGGCAGACTACAATGCAGGCGGACTAGTGGTAGATAGACTACTTACTGATGCAGATCACAATATACTGCATTCTCAGATTTAGGTAAGGACAATACCATGTTCAGTATTGGGTATAAACTGGCCCCCGGCCCAGCCCCATTGTTTTTGGAGGGCGCTGGGTACCGGTAGGAAAAGTACACTGTGCTTGGGAAATTGTATTGTTGGTTTTTATGTGTTAAGTGTGGTTGGCTCCGGCTTTAAAAATCACTCATCCTGGAACATGAGGGGACTCAACTCTAAATTCAAAAGGGGACTGATGTTCCAGTATGTCAAGACCTATAACCCTCAGGTATTTGATCCCACAGGAGACCCACTTGATGGGTAGCAAACTGCTGGCCTTGAAAAAGCCCTGGGTTCAGAAAACCTTCCATGCCACATACTCTTCATATGCTAGAGGGGTCTCAATAATGCTAAATAAATCCTTCCCATGTAAAGTTGAGGCGGTCTATGCTGACCCCCATGGCAAATTTGTAATTTTGGTGATAATGGCATGGCAAAACGGTATATCCTTGTAGGAGTTCATATTCCACCACCATTCAAACCAGAAGTGTTATATACAATTTTGGAGAGGATTATCTCGTACCGTCCAGCTAAATTGTTAATCCTATGAGATTTCAATAGCACCCTCTCCCCGGATCTAGACAGGCCCACGCCATCACAATATTCTACTGGAGACTTGCTGGGGTGGACACTTTCAGCAGGAGTTACAGAACTGTGGAGGTGGCAACACCCCCAAACTAAAGCTTACTTATGGTTTTCTACCTCATATAAAACCTCCTCTAGGATCAATTATATGTTTGTAAATCAGCTCATGCTAAACGACATAGTGGAGGCAACATACCTAGCGGGCTTTCTGATCACTCCCCCCTCAGGATCACTATGTGGACACAGGACAAGCGCAGTGGCTCTATGTGGCACCTGGAGGCCCACAGGATCTCCCATGATGAGATTTCAGGGCAGACTCCACAAACGCCACGCAAATTTAGGGAACATAACGCAGGGTCATCCTCTCCTTCCACAGTATGAGATGTCTTCAAGGCATTCACTAGGGGATATTATATATCAGAAATAAAAGGTGGTAAAAGTAAATCAACAAGCCTGCACGGTGAAGGGGAAAGTCGAAATCAGCCATATATGGGTCTGACCCCTCAGTTTACAATTTTGAACTGATGCAGGCCACAAAGAGGGATCTCCACCTCCATCTCACTGAGGTAACACTTTTAGAGCTATTCCATACTAAACAAAGATTTTTTGAGCAGGAGGATAGAAATGGCAGACTGTTGGCAATGATGTCCCACCATGACACACCCATAGCCCTGATCCTCTAACTGGTCTCTCCTATGGGTGACTATTACATCCCAAGAGGATATCCTAAAAGAGTTTAAATGCTTTTATCAGGCACTATACATTTCCATGCTCCCTCAGGATACGTCTCCTGGCAGGATGGACGAGGTGAGGTCCCATCTGGTCAGGCCCATCATTGCTGAGGAGGTATATGCTATCATCAACACACTGGCAACTGGGAAGGCCCCGGGCCCTGACGGTCTACCCGTCAAATTTTACCAAGCACATGCTGATCTCCTAGCCCCCCTATTGGCCAAGCTGTATACCCAGTGCCTGGAGGAGGGAGTGATCCCACCCTCTATGGCAGCCGCACACTTTATTCTAATCCTTAAGCCCAACAAAGATCCCAAACTGTGTGCCTCATACAGGCCCATTGCACCTCTTAACATCAATTTCAAAATGTTATTGAAACCAATTATCTATAGACTCAACCCACTTTCCTGTCGCATCATGGCAGCATACACTCTGGGTTGTGACTCCGCCCCCACAACCTGATAGGACCACATAGCTATAAGATGAAGATACGCCCCCCGCCCCAGTATTCTCTTATTCTCTTATTTTTCCTCACCTGTTGGGACCGCACGGATCATCACCCTCTTACCGCTTCGCCCCAGCCAGGTTCTAGCCTCTCCTGGGTGGAAGTCCTTACCGGTACAGCCTCTAAAGGAAGTTAAATGGAAGGAACCCCACTCTGGTGATCTCGGGGGTATGAATACTTTTTCTCTGCAAACAGAGCATTGCCTCTATAGCCGTTGAAAGTAAGCCTTAAACAGGCTGAAGGCATATAATAAAAAGATTGGTCTTTAAGCCTTAAACAGGCTTAGTATCTGCGGTGGTCTCCGGTTTCCTGTTCCTCCCTGGTGTCACTCTGTCTGCAACCTGACAGCATACTCTCTGCCTTCAGTATCTCTTGTCACCTTAGATTGTCTGGTGCCTTTACCCCAGTGTTGCCTTTCTGCCATATTTTACTTCCTTTCCCTTAGCTCTGTAGTCCCACAGCAACATCACCACTCTTCCTGGTCACTCTGCCGCTTTGCACATGCTCACTGTGCACTTTGGGCAGCCTGTGCATGTCTATCTATGTCTTTTCCCTTTTCCAAGATGGCGCCGGCGGCCGCATGGCACTACTGAGCATGTGCGGGCGGGACATGACCCCGGCTCCAATTTTAAAAGGGGAAGATGCCTTTTTTAACGCAGATGCCTTTTTTTGCCTGTTTTTTGTGCTCAGCTGAATTTCATGACTGCTGCATTTCTGTTTATTCTACCCCAGTGTTGCCTCTCTGTTTGGTAAGTATCTCCCCTGTATTTTTCTTCTCTCTATTCCCCTCTTGTTTCTGTTATGGCTTTATCTTCCTTACCCTTTTTGCGTTACCTGTGTCTTCAGGCTTCCTCTGTTTCCCTATCCATGGAGACCACTGCTCCAGCAGATCACCACCAGCATAATAGGTAAGAGGGAAGGAGTTTGGTAAGTAGAGAAGATCGAAAAAGAGAGCAGGACGCACTAGCGCTACCTAAATGGTTAGCCCCATCAGGTCCGCAAGATCATCTCGCAGATATTCCTCGCGTAGAAGAAGCCGCTCTGGCCATAGGCGGAGCCATTCGGGTGGAGGAAGTCACTCAGGGAAAGGGAGTCGCAGAAGGAGTCGCTCCAGGTCTTGTTCAAGGTGCAGCCATTCCCGCCGAAGAAGATCCCCTGACCGGAGGCGCCATTCACCAGCACGTCACTCCCATCCTTATGAAAATACCTGCTGGGTATGCGGGGCCATAGCCCTTCCAGATATGTTGGCATGCCCGCCGGTGCTTTGAAGAAGCCACCAGAGAGAAAGGGCAAGAACACAGAGAGCTCACAGAGTCTTCTGCCCCACGTGTCGCTCCCGACATGGAGTTATCTCCACGGGGTGCTTCGCTGGCTCCCCCAAGTACTTCCAAAGAGCATGATTGTCCTTCAGATGAGGAAGAACTAGAGGCTTCAACGGGCTTTGACTTCTCCCTAATAGAGCCTTTTGTGAGGTCAGTGAAGGGGGCCATTAGCTGGGAGGAACCCCAGGAGGCCCAACCCAAAAGGAGAAAATATTTCCCGAACCTGATGAGAGAACCCGAAGCCTTCCCCTTCATTGATGAGTTGGAGGAACTTATCAGAGACGAGTGGCAGAGACCCGAGAAGAAAGCAAGTCTTAACAATCGGCTTGCCAAACTATATCCTCTAAAGGAGGCTAAAATTAAATCTCTCGTGTCCCCGCCAGTGGTGGATGCATCCCTCATGCGCGTGGCCAGACACGTTACGCTCCCTATCGAGGACGCTGTGTCATTCAAGGATGTCCTGGATAGGAAGATCGATACTGATCTCAAAAGAGCTTACTTAGCAGCAGGAGGCGTATGCAGGCCAGCAGTGGTTCTTGCAGCTGTGGGTAAGGCTATTGCCAGTTGGTCAGCAAGCACAGAAAAGCTTGTATCCAAGGCGCTGATCAGGACCAAATAGTTAGGGCCCTGCAAGAACTAAGCCTTGCAGGGGATTTTGTGGCAGAGGCATCTGTGGATGCTATTAAGTCTGCATCCAGGGCTATATTGTCCTCGGTAATTGCCAGACGGGCTCTCTGTTTCAAACCCTGGGTGGCAGATCCTGCTTCCAAGTCCAATTGGTGCCGCATCCCGTATGATGGTGAGAACCTTTTCGGCGCAAAATTGGACTCTGCTATTTCTAAGGTCACTGGCGGAAAATCAGGGCTTATCCCCTCGGATAGAAAGCCAAAGCTTCAGAGGCCTCCTCCCTTTAAGCGTAACCTCCCGGACAGGTACAGGGATGCCAAGTCCTACAGGCCTGGTAGGGAGTACAGAAGGAACTGGAAGGCCCCTCAAACGTCCTTCCTGACGTCCCAGAAGCCCAGGACCCCGGCATCTACTGACCAGAAGTCCTTTTAAAGGTGCGTCCGCCCAGCCAGCAGTGGTGGGGGCCAGACTCTCAAAGTTCACGCTGGTCTGGGGGGAAACAATGAGCGTTAACCACCGTTCGTGTCGGGCACAGATGGTCATTCAGGTGACTTCCCCCGGGGGACCATTTTTGCCCAACAAACCTCCCGTCATCCCGGCAAAAGAGGTTAGCCTTGACCCAATACGTTCAGAATCTGCTCCAAAAGGAAGCAATTACCGAGGTGCCCCTATCCCAAAGAGGTCGGGGGTTCTATTCCCCTCTATTTCTAGTTAAAAAGAAATCAGGGGACCTACGTCCCGTCCTGGATCTAAACGTAAATCGCTCTATCCAGGTAGAAGCATTCAAAATGGAGAGCCTACAGTCTATCCTCCAGGCCATAAATTTGGGGGACTGGATGCTCTCCATAGATCTACAGGGCGCCTACCTTCATATCCCTATCCATTCAGAACTCCAAAAGTTCCTCAGTTTTTCGCTAAACCACAGACACTTTCAGTTCTGAAGTATTCCGTTTGGAAATTTCTGCGGCTCCCAGGACCTTTATAAAGGTCCTTCTTCCCGTTATCGCGCATCTGAGGGAGAGGGGGCTGCGAGTCCACCATTATCTGGATGATATTCTCCTCCTCTCAGACAGCCGGGAGTCGCTGTTACAGCATCAAAAGATCCTCGTCTCCACTCTGCAGAATCTGGGATGGCTCATAAACTGGGGAAAGAGCCAGACTCGGCCCACCCAGAGTATGATCTTCTTAGGAGCCCAGTTGAATACAGTGCAGCTGCCTCCGGAGAAGTCTTCCCTGTTGGTCCGGAAGGTGAAGAAGGCCATTCTAGCAAGATCCCTGTCGGCCAGAGTATTCCTCAGCCTTCTAGGCTTCCCCATCAGCGACAATTTCTATGGTCCGTTGGGCTCAGTGGCACACCAGACCTCTGCAGAACTCCTTCCTACATCAGTGGGATGGTTCATCCATGACCCAGACGATCCGGATCTCGGAGACAGTCAGGAGCTCATTGCGTTGTGGTCCCCACAACTTAAACAATTGCAAACACATAGTCATCCCTCCTCAGGAGGTAGTGACCACGGATGCCAGTCTAGAAGGTTTGGGAGCCCACTACCAGTCCCATGCAGCGCAGGGCCGTTGGCCTTTCGAAGTACGGGATTCGGTATCGAACGTGCTGGAGATGAGGGCGGCCCTCCAGGCTCTCCTGGCCTTCAGCTCCCTTTTAAGGGGGAAGTAGGTCCTCTTAACGATGGACAACAAGGTTGCTGTCGCCTACATAGACAGGGGGGGACCAGGAGTCCCTCCATGATGCGGGAAGTTCTCCCTGTGATTGAATGGGCACAGTTGAACCTGTCAGACTTGTGGGCGACTTACATCCAGGGGTTCGAGAACATCTTAGCCGACACGCTCAGCAGGGAGTTCGCCTTCAACAACGAGTGGTCCCTGAGCCCTCAGGCCTTCTCCTTCATCTGCCAGACCTGGGGTCAACCAGACATAGACCTTGCTGCGACTCCGGCAAACTCCAAATGCCGAAGGTTCTTGTCGAGGTTTCCCTTTCACTTAACGGAGGGGACAGATTGCCTCCAGCATCCCTGGAACTTCCATCTCGGGTATATCTGCCCTCTGACTCCCCTGATGCGAGATTTCTCTTAAGGCTCAAGAGATAAATGGCATTGGTGATAGCAGTGATTCCTTTTTGGCCCAGGAGGCCATGGTTCACCACCCTCCTACAACTGAGCACGGCAGACCCTCTTGCTCTTCCCTGTCAGCCGGCTTGCTCTCCCAGGGCCAGCTACTACATCCAGATTCGGGGAAGCTGCACTTGATGGCTTGGGGGCTGAGAGGGCTAGGTATCTATGTCAGGGCTGCTCCCAGAAGGTAGCTGATACCCTGCTCCAGGCCAGAAAACCTACCACCAACTGCACCTACTGCGGGGTCTGGAAGAAGTTTGTTGCCTTCTCTCAGGACCTTGGCCGGGATCTGTCCTCCCTTTCGGCTCCTCTGATCCTAGAGTTCCTGCAATCAGGCTTAGACAAAGGTCTTAGCTCTAGTACTCTGAAAGTTCAGGTGTCAGCTCTATCCGCCCTGACAGGGGTTAAATGGGCTCACGATCCCCTTGTTATGCAATTTCAGAAGGCCTGTCTTAAACTAAGACCACCTAGGAAGCCTTCCTTTCCAACATGGGACCCATCAGTCATCTTAGAGGTACTATCCAAAGAACCCTGTTTTCCGCTGGAAAACATCTCCCTCTGGCACCTGACACTAAAAGTCACCTTTCCTGGTCGCAATCACATCAGCGAAGAGAGTTTCAGAGATGCAAGCATTACTGATTAAGGAGCCGTATCTGATCATTAATCCAGACAGGGTAGTTCTAAGACCCTTGGATCACTTTATCCCAAAGGTGGCATCCTCTTTTCACTTCAACCAGGAAATCAACTTGCCAGCTCTTAACACAGACCAGGGTGACCCTCATCCTCTGGATGTAAGGGGCAAAATCATAAAATATCTTTCCCTGTCCAAATCCTTTAAAAGATCAGAGAACCTATTCATCATTCCCTATGGCCTTAGGAGAGGTCAAGCAGCGTCGGCCCGAACCATTGCCTCCTGGTTGGTGAAGGCCTACTTGCTGAGTGAGTCGCAAATTCCTGAAGACCTTAGGGCTCATTCCACCAGAGCAATGGCCACCTCCTGGGCGGAGTATTGTGGGGTCTCGGTGGAAACCATCTGCAGAGCGGCCACTTGGTCCTCCAGGAACACCTTTATCTCTCACTACAAGGTGGACTCAGCTCAGCTATCAACAGTAGAATTGGGAAAGTCCATTATTCAAGCCAACTCTTCTATTCCTTGCTAATAAACGTTTACCTTTGCATCTCCCACCCAGTCTGCGAGTTAATCCCCAGAGTGTATGCTGCCATGATGCGACAGGAAAATGGAAAATTGTATACTTACCTTTCCGTAATTTTCCTTTCCTGTCGCATCTTCATGGCAGCATACAATATCCCACCCACAAAGGTGATTCATATATACAGAGAATACTGGGGCGGGGGGCGTATCTTCATCTTATAGCTATGTGGTCCTATCAGGTTGTGGGGGCGGAGTCACAACCCAGAGTGTATGCTGCCATGAAGATGCGACAGGAAAGGAAAATTACGGAAAGGTAAGTATACAATTTTCCATTTTTTCCCTCCATTATAGACACAGACCAGACAAGGTTCATGGCCCATAAATCAATGGATATTAACCTCCGTAGACTTTTCACCAATATACTTGCCAATGTGGGCACTAGAATGATGGCCTCCTTCGACATCGAAAAGGCATTCAATTTGATTGAATGGCCATTTCTCTGGGAAAATCTGTGGAGGATGGGATTTCTGTTTTTTATTAAATGCCTGCAAACTATGTACAAGTCACCGAAGGCAGCCATAAGACTGGGAGGGTAAGGTTTCTCCCCCCTTCACACTATCCAGGAGTACTGGGCAGGGCTGCCCCCTCTCTCCAGCACTGTTTGCGATAGCTATGGAACTAGTGGCGGAGGCACATCACGCCTCGCCTCATATAAAAGGACTTAAACTGGCATGGCTGGAGGGGAGGGTAGCTCTGTATGTGGACAACCTCTTGTTTTTTTCGGACGATGCAGACTCCTCTCTTAGGGGAGCGCTGCAAGTATTGACTGTATTCTCAAGAGTTACAGGTCTACGATGCTAAAAGACTAGCACCGCCAGATCTGCAACTGCAATGGGTGGACAAATTGGTGTACTTGGGGGTCCGTGTCTTGAGAGACGCATCCAGCTTTATCCCCCTAAATCTAGAACTGGTGGTTCATGGAGTCAAGGCCAAACTAAAAGCCTGGGAGAACCTTTCTCTATCACTATTAGGCCGCATTAACCTCATTAAAATGAAAATGAAAATCATACCTAAATTTACGTACCTATTTTGAAATGCCCCACAATGGATAACTTGCTCATTGTTCACAAAACTGAACTGAATATTCTCCTCCTTCCTTTGGGGCCCAAACCTCCCTAGATTTAAATTGTCCACACTGATGCATCCAGTGTCGCAAGGGGGTTTGGCGTTTCCGGACTGTCAGAAATATTTTCTGGCAGCACAGCTGGTCTCCGAAGTTTGGTGGCTAGTACCAGATGCGTCCAACTACACGGCAGGTCTGGAGGCTGCGGTGTTCCGCTCTGTGGAGGCTCAAACACATTTACCCCTTCGAGGACCCAAAGCTCCATGCTTACGACTCTAAAGGACTCAAGAGCAGGACTGGGACTTGAGAAATTCCCACGGAATGCAGTCTCCCCAAACGCCCCCCTGTGGAACAATCCCACCTTATTCCCTTTCTATGCACTACCCAACCCCAAAATATGGGCCACATTCGGTATTAAACCGATATCTGATCTTACCACACACACCGCCAAACACCCCTTCAATCATCTAGTATCCCACAACAATGTACCTCCCTCACACCTATTCCGATATATGTAATTGTCCCATGCATTTAAAGCTCAAATAAGACCCAATGACACGCAAATAGTGCAACTTGATCTGGAAAGGGTCACGCAATATGAATGCACCAGGAAACCAACCTCGGTCCTTTATGCACATCTCCTCAGAGTTTCCTCCCCAGATCTGTCATTTCTCCGTCAGCGATGGACGCAGGATATTCCAGGAATATACTCCGAGGACATTTGGGACTTCCCTTTTAAAATCCTGGTCTCATTTCAAGACCCTTTCATACAATACAAAATTCTCCACCGGGCATATATCCCCCCATATAGATTGCCTAAAATGAGAACCTCCCTGGCCTCGGAGCGTTGGAGATGTAGTGGGGACCTGGGTGATTTTATACATGTCTTCTGGTCCTGTCCAGCAAATAAAAACTACTGGTCACAAGTACTCTTTGTAATATAAGAAGTAGTGGGAATAGACATAGCCCCAACCCCACAGATTTGCCTACTAGGCTTAGTGGAAAAATTAGCCCCCAGGATAGCAGAGAGAACGCTGATAAGACTCCTGCTCGTCTATGCCAGAAAGATGCTCACCCTCTGCAGGAAACAAAATGTGCTCTGTCATTCCATTTGTTGTGGAAAACATGTCAATAACATTTTACCACTTTACAAGGAAACCTACCTAAATAGGGGGTGCCCAAAAAAGTGTGATAGCGTGTGGGCCAAATGGTTAGCTGAAGCCTCCACGGGAATCGCAGACTGACTGAACCCGTGCAAATGGCCACTTCACAGGTGAAAGCAATATGGATACATTGGAAGTAATTTTCACTGTAATTTCTGCTATGGGTTTGTTTGTTATCTTTTATTGTCCCTTGGGTCTAGACTGATACACTTGATCCTTAGCTACTCCAATTGAGCAAGAGCCAATGCAGCACTAAGATTTTTTGACGTATTACAGCTGTTTGACACCAACGATGGAAGCAGAACACTTTGCCGGCTGGCACTGACCCCTGCGTGGGTCTAGTTTCAAGGCTGTGGCAGGGTAACTGTTGTTTGTCTTTATACTTCATAAAGAGATTAAAAAAAAAAAAAAAATGTCCTTGCCTGAATCCTCCATCAAACATCTTAAAAAGCGGCCCTGAACCTCCCTCTTCTCGGGTCCCCCGCTGGTGCTCCTGGTTCCTCCTCTCTGTCCAGTGCTCCCACAGAAAGCTGCTTAACACAGACAGCGAAACTCAGCCCCATCCCATCCCTCGTCACTGGCTTTGACTGACCGCACTGGAAGCCAATGGTTCCTGATGCCCCAGCAAAGCTAGCGAGACACAGAAGTGAGGGGATTGAAGAGCTGCTGATGTGCACAGTACTGGATCAAATAAGGCCTTAGGTAACTATAAGGGGGGCGAGAGGCCAAAATCGGTGCCTAAACATGTGTTATCTTAATGCAAGGAATGCAAATTGCACAGCACAAGCACTGTGCTGTATAAAATGCTTTAAAGCCACAGGATCCATTTTTTATTTTTTTTTGGGTTAACAAACGCTTACACATAATAATAATAAAAAAAAAAATCTGTTTAACAGAGCATTCTTGTTACATGCCAATTGAATTTGGCCAGTGACCATAAAAAGGATATCACTACCTAATAAATTAGGGTTGCACCAATACTGATACTACTATATTGGTACCGATACCGAGCATTTGTGTAAATGCTCTGATGCTTGATCCAATACCTGGTCAGTCAGGGATGATCGCTGCAGAGGTGGGGGGGGGGGGGGGGGGGAGTTACAAGCACCAATCTCCCTGTATTTATTTCAATAAAGCAGATGAGAGCTGCTTCTCCTCCGCTCCTTAATTGAAATCTATACAGGGAGATTGGTGCTTGTAACTCCCCCCACTGCCGCACCCCCGTCCCCTGTATTTTTCTCCGGTCTGTCCACCTGCATGTACTCCTCCAGTCTCCCTCCGTGTGCTCCTCCAGCACCCCATCAGTGTCCTACTTTGTGCTTCTCTGGTCCACCTCTGTGCTTCTCCACCCCCATCTGTGCTGCTCCTCCAGTCCCCCTGCCCCCTGTCCCAGACCTGTCAGGAAGGAGAGCGGAGGAAGGAGCCAGTAAATCTGTCATCTACCGGCTCCTTCCTTTTCGGAATGAACACAGTGATCACTGACTCTGTCTATTCATAACTGAGTATTGTAAACTGTGTTTACTATTCTTCAGTTTATGAATGAACAGGAGCCTCTGTCTCTTGTCCATTCATCTTCAGTGCAGCTGAGGCTACAGAGAAAGGGACTGGGCGATCTGTGTCCTCTGTCCCTTTCCCTGTCTCAAAGGGGAGATGTCAGGGGTCTGTTTAGACCCCTGATATCTCACCAAACCCCCCCTCCCCCCCAACAGGGCTGATAAAATAATAATAAAAAAAATTTAATAAATATATACGTTTACAAAAAATAAATACTTAAAATTTTAAATAAAAAAAAATGTATGTATATATATATATATATATATATATATATATATATATATATATATATATATATATATATATATATATACATTACAAACACCAACACCATCCACTCTAAATAACTAAAAAATAATAAAAAATGTATAAAAAACTGTAAAAAAAAAAATTGTAAGAAAATAAAAAATAAATAAAAAAACAACTAACAGTCCACACATCATCAGTGCTGCATATTAGTGCTACTGTCACGTGACATTAAAAAAAATTGATCAGTAATCAGCGGTGAGCAGTGGCGTTGGTGTCACCTGGTGCAGAAAATCATGGTGTCACCCCCCTCCTGTCTATCCTGCCCAGCGCACGGTCATGGGGTGCAGCCCCTGTAAATGATAGTATAGGGTGGTATAGGGCAAGCTGGGGTGGTATAGAGCATATGTCATATCCCTGTATCGACATGCATTGGGGAGGGGACAGGACGGTGTAGGAGAGAGCTTGTCTGTCTCAGAGAAGAGGGACCTACGACCTCAGTACGATTTCAGTGTTTATGCTTCTGATAGACTGGTGCACTGAAGCACAAGGTCCACGTGAGTACCCCACATTGGGGCTTTTTTGTTCAATACATTTGTGGTTTTAAAAACGATATCACACGATCTAGCCTTCTTTCTTACTATATGTGTATGAGGAGACAGTGCTATTGGGCAGCCCAGGATCCCACAACAATCACAGAACCCAGAGGTGGTTCACATGTGTGGTTTGACCAAATTTAACTGTGAGGTCACATGCTCAAAAGGTTAGATTACCTAAGGGTGGGGGGGGGGGGGGGCACCAGAGTGGACACTTCAACATGTTTGGATCACCCTAACAAAGGATCTATTTTATGTTTGATAAGGACTTTATATTTATGTTACACTGACCCAGTCAGTGTATCACATTTTTTGCACTATAGCACTTTACAATTTGTCACTTTATATTACTCAGGATTCACTATAATGAATTTATGGTTCAATCCTGTCAGTTTGCATTTTGATTATCTCAATGATGTCAGTTTTAATTATGTGATTTTGTATTTGAGTAATTTATGCACTACGGTATTATATAGCACTATTGTGAATTCATTTATCCACTGCTGTATAAGCAGTATTCATATCATTTATGAATTATGTGATTTTGCATGGAAGTAATCTATATACTATAGTATTATATTGCACTATTGACACTTTATTCATCAACTGCTGTTTAAATAGTGTTTATATCATTTAGATTGTGGCAATCCTTTTTAGACATTTATGTGGCATAGGGCAGGTTGTGGTGGCATAGGGCAAGTTGGGGTGGAATAGTGCCAGGTTGGGGTGGCATAGGGCAGGCTGGGGTGGTATACTGCCAGTTTGAGGTGGTATAGTGCAAGGTTGCAGTGGCATAGGGCAGATTGGGGTGGTATAGGGCAGGTTAGGACTCTAGTGACGTGTGCAGTAACTTACAGCATGCCCAGAGATGAAGACATCCGCGGCTGCTGTGTTCTCACTTTTTTCTCCTTCAGCTGTGGGATCAGCCAGAGTAAAGAAGTCTGTGGAGGCAGCCACACCCCCAGCTCTGCCCACCAACTCCGGCTGCCTCTGGAGATTTGAATATCCCCCAGCAACAGCTTAAGATGGGGGAGTGTTATAGGCAGCCTTCCCCACACGGCTTGGTGTCCTGTTCGCACCGTTCCACTGCAGCTCTGCAAGTGGGAACAAAAGCAATATAGTACAGTGTGTAGTGGTGGGCGGCAGCCCTGGTGTCAACCCTCTGGTGAGTATCACCCGGTGTGGCCCACCCCCCTAGCGACACCACTGTTGGCCAGTACTTGAAAAAAAGTATTGGTACTTGTACTCGGTCTTAAAAAGATCAATGCAACCCTTTAATAAACTGGCTCATCTCATGCATAGAGGTACCTTTACTGATGTAGGATAATGCATCTAAACATTTGTTATTCCATTTTATGAAAGGCAGTCTGCTATAGATCTGTGTCAATGTGTTGGAGGGAAAAAAAATATATAAATTCCAAATTCACAAACACAGAACAACGAGGCAAACATTTGCAACCCAGGAATTCAAGCACCTTCCTTGGAGGCATCTCATCCTGTAATTTTCCTACAAACAGTAAATTTGTAACGATTATCTGAAATGTGGAAGCTTTAGGCAAAAAAATAGCAGTGCCTGGGGTCATGGTACGGGAGGTGGTCAGAAACTGGGGACATGGTACAGGAGGTGGTCAGAGACTGGGGACATGGTACAGGAGGTGGTCAGAGACTGGGGACATGGTACAGGAGGTGGTCAGAGACTGGGGACATGGTACAGGAGGTGGTCAGAGACTGGGGACATGGTACAGGAGGTGGTCAGAGACTGGGGACATGGTACAGGAGGTGGTCAGAGACTGGGGACATGGTACAGGAGGTGGTCAGAGACTGGCGGCATGATACAGGAGGTGGTCAGAGACTGGCGGCATGGTACAGGAGAGGGTCAGAGACTGGCGGCATGGTACAGGAGAGGGTCAGAGACTGGCGGCATGGTACAGGAGGTGGTCAGAGACTGGCGACATGGTATAGTAGGTGGTACAGCTGATCTTTACCCCATTACTTACTATGCCTTGTTTCAAACTGTGTCTGTTGAAGTGGTCATTTTGGTAGAGTGCAGGGCTTCACTTCCTTGTGTCAGAGCTGAACCCCCCCCCCCCCCCCCCACCCCTCTGTTGGTGGGGAAATATTCAAAAAGCAGCTGGAGAGGTATAGAAACCACAGATCCACATAATGAATGAAGCATGCATGCCGTGCAGGTCTGTCAAGCAAGGAGGACTGAGAGCAGCACCTTAGTGAAATCGTCTGGTGAGACTAGCAGACAGCATTATAGTGGGTTATATGATGTCACACTAAAGATATACAGCTATGAGGCTTACAGAAGTGCACAGGCACATAAGGAATGCTGTTATATTTCAGAAATAATTCTGGAAAAAAAAGTACATTTTTGGTGATACTGTTTATGTACAGTTAACATTTTTTGATGTTTCATAAAACACAAAAATATAGTCTATTCCTTTCATGCACCATATTGGAACTATGCAATTCCAGTGTTTAAAAGGGTTCTGTGTAATGTCTCCCGATTGATCACGGTTTACAATCATTAATTATTGTGGGATTACACAGACAAATGTTTTGAGGCCATTCAGGCACCTTTCTTCAGGCACATGATTATAACGTACAAAAAGAAACAAATGCTCCTGTGCTCGAAAGATTGCCAAGGGGGATAACTGAAGAAGGGGGATTCCTCACAACTCACACCACTGCATTGGCTGTGCTGCCACTCTCAACAGGTCAGGGGGAACCCAGGAGTAACTCTAAAAGAAAACAAGGACAGAGGGCGCACCAGCCTTGCACATTACCTTTGTAAGACAGAAATGTATTAAAAACAAAGTAGTGTACTCACAAACAAGTTATAAAATCAAGCGGCTCTGAGGAAGAGTGGCTCCCCTCAAAATACGTCAGACCATTTTGGACTGTTCTCATCCCACTCAAGTCTACTGGCCAGCAGATCCTATTGGATAAGGCCGTTGATGGACTCTGCCACATTCGCTTGATTTTATTACTCGTTTGTGAGTACACTTTATTTTTAATACATTTCTGTCTTGCAAAGGTAATGCGCAAGGCTGGTGCGCCCTCTGTCCTTGTTTTCCTTTTAGATATGATTAGAACATGCCTGAGGAAGGGTCCCTGGGCAGTCCTGAAACATTGCTTTTTTTATAAGGTCATAAAACAGTAAAGAGCTTTGCCCTTTTAAATAAGCTTGTTGTGTGCTGGCAACATATTTTATCTGTGTAACACAGGACATTTTTTTTTTTAAATTTTGATACTTTTATTATAAATCTGCTTTAAGTGTATTAAACACCCACACAGTCTTTGATGCAGGAGACTGATTCTTATTCAAATCTATGCGGAGCTTAAAGTCGATTTTTCATCTCAACACAGGAAATTCTTCTTGCCATTCAAGAATACTTCTTGATTAATAAACGTATAATACATATCAAAATTATCTTCTGACTTTGCTATAAAAGATGTTTGAGTCCTATTTGGCACTACTCATATTGTTCATGAGCTAATAAAGTGTGGGAAGAAGATGACAAGGGGGACAAGGTTCTTGACTTAAAAATGGACACAAAATGAAGTATAACAATAACCAAAGTCTCGGCAACAATAAACAAAAGCTATTCAGTTCAGCTCCCTGATCATTTCTATGTGATCCATTAACACGAAACAAAACTCTTTTTGCATGTGACTACGGCACTCCACTGATATGCAGTATAACTACTGACATATGACATTACATCTCAGACTTTATAGAAACATTTTATGGCCCTTCCAGTGCATTCAATTTGTGTATGTTCAATAAGCATCTCCTGTCAGTGTGTCATCCCATGGAGATGGAGGAATGATTGGGTAAACAGTTCATTTTGGCCAAACAAATCTTTGTTCCCAATGTAACCAGATTAGGGCCTGCCCAAGCAGTGAGAAATTTCTCAGTCAATAGTGTTTATCGCTAGGGCTGTTATTGTAGCTATGTTGAACACAGAGCTGATTAAAATATTCCATGAGCCTTTCATACAACTCAATATTTTTTTTTTTCTTCTCCTAACACGCAAAGTGAAATACAGCTGTGCATCCTTGTGGTGTGCAGAGCCACAATAAATCTAGGGCCTCTCACTAAGAAAAGGAAATGTCACATGATGCAACCGCAAATGGCTGGCTCTTTTCATTTATCAAACAGATTAGAGAATCTCCAAGGGCTCCATAAAAATGCTGGCGCAGAAGACTGGTGCATCCTGTTTAGTGATCATATTTCACTTTCAACTGTAAACAATCCAGTAATAAGTCAGCATGAGAGACTTCATATAAAAGACTTCTTCGAGAAAAATATGCATACTGTATCTTTATTCTTGTAAAAAAAAAAAATACTGTACTGGACCTCGTAAATAAAAGGTTTGCTAAAGCAAAGCTGTCCTGGTTACCAATAGCAACACGATTCCATGATAAGTTTTTCTCCCCTTATGAAAGTTAAATGCCAGCTACAAGTAATGACTACAACCCCTGCAAATACCACAAGAGATTAAAGTTAAAGCAAAGGCAAAATAAAAAATTACATACAAGGGTAGTCTGAAAAGTTCATGGCCCAACATGGAAGGAGCGACCACACACAGACATGAAACTTCATCACTGCACCATGCCACTATTCCAGATGTTCAACACTGAAAATAATGCATGCGCATTATATGGTTTTCATGTGCTTTTTGCAAACGGTTAGCCCCTGAAGTCAAGTTTAAAATGTAGAGAGTGGAGGAAGGCGGCTGGAAGTGTTCCATCAATGAACTAAGTGATGGCAATGGTCTTCTAGGACTCCGAGGGTGTGCATCAGTGTGCAGAAGTCGGTTGCCATCACTTAGCCGCCTTCTTCCACTTTCTGTATTTGAATCTTGACTATGAAGCACCTGGCAGAAAATAAATACTTAGATGAATAAAAAGAAATTTTATTGAAGGGCTAGGTAAAATTTATGTAATTCTGGTAACAATGCTACAAAATAACATATATATATATATATATATATATATATATATATATATATATATACTGATTGAGCCATTTAATATAGTCCATGCAAACATATATTGTGGTAACAATGGTATATACTAGACAACATGTTAAAAATTATGGTAATCTCACATATTATGAAACATTGAATTCCTTGATTCATCACAAACCAAAAGAGTATATACAGTAATTCATATAGTATTGCTTGTGGGACCTATGGCCTCACTGCACCTGAGGGGATAAATACATAGTGACTTGAAGAATCCTGGTAGGATTGATAAGAACACAGCAATCGGTAGCTCTACGCAGGGAAGATGACAATTGGGGAGAAAGACAAGGTTAGGGGTGGGATGTCAACCCCTACAACCAAGGCTTACTTGTTGAGGTTTGATGTAATGCCCATATGGTGGTAGGGCCACACAAGCAATCCGGATATAACTTCAAACAGGAGTGGACTGAGAAGGGGCAATACCAGAGGTGGCCACGGCAGTCGAAGACAGACTGGGGGAGAAAAAATGTGATGTGTGAAACATGAGCCTGGGGAAAGGAGATGAGACGAGGTAATGTGTGAGGGGGAAATGGAAAGCCAGGGCAAAAGAGGAGGGGGGGGAGAGAGACAGACGTTGCTGTTGATGAGGCTGGAAAGACATCGGAAATTGCGTTCGAGGACCAGAGTACATCGCTACTGGACTCATCCATTGATTTTGCAGCGCACGTCTGTAGAATATTTTTCCAACATGTATGTACAGCAATTCTAGTGGTGTATTGGATTAGATCATGGGCTCATTAGGGGTATACAAATGTTTTATAAAGCATTGCAAGTAGGGATGCACCGAAATTTCGGCCGCTGAAACATATCGGCCCAAAATGCCCTTTTCGGCAATTTGCCGAAAGGAAAAAACGGCCGATAATTGAGCCGAAAATGGGGCGGGGCCTGGGTGTGGCGGAGTACCGCCCCCGCCCCTGGTGCCGCCCATCATGGGAAATCTATAACGCAGGAGAGCCGCCTCCGCCGTCTGGCTCAGTAGAGCGCCGGGAACATCACAGCTTTAATTTCAATAGCTGTGTGTTTTTTGTTGCGTGCCGTCGCATACAGCCCCTCCCCTTTGTCCGGGGAACTGTGATAGACAGATCACCCTTCCAGATTGAACGGGTGATCTGTCTATCACAGTTCCCCGGACAAGGGGGAGGGGCTGTATGCAACGGCGCGCGACGGGGGAACACACAGCTATTGAAATTAAAGCTGTGATGTTCCCGGCGCTCTATTGAACCAGACGGCGGAGGCAGCTCTCCTCTCTCTTCGCTGCAACACTGGCTGCATGGGGACAAACACACTGGCTGCACGGGGACAAACACACTGGCTGCACAGGGGACAAACACACTGGCTGCACGGGGACAAACACACTGGCTGCACAGGGGACAACCACACTGGCTGCACAGGGGACAACCACACTGGCTGCACAGGGGACAACCACACTGGCTGCACAGGGGACAACCACACTGGCTGCACAGGGGACAACCACACTGGCTGCACAGGGGACAACCACACTGGCTGCACAGGGGACAACCACACTGGCTGCACAGGGGACAACCACACTGGCTGCACAGGGGACAACCACACTGGCTGCACAGGGGACAACCACACTGGCTGCACAGGGGACAACCACACTGGCTGCACAGGGGACAACACACGTATCTCTTTAATCATGTCGCCAGTCTCTGACCACCAACTGTACCAATGCCGCCAGTCTCTGACCACCTCCTGTACCATGCCGCCAGTCTCTGACCACCTCCTATACCATGTCGCCAGTCTCTGACCCTCTCCTGTACCATGCCGCCAGTCTCTGACCACCTCCTGTACCATGCCGCCAGTCTCTGACCCTCTCCTGTACCATGCCGCCAGTCTCTGACCACCCCCTATACCATGTCGCCAGTCTCTGACCACCTCCTGTACCAATGTCGCCAGTCTCTGATCCTCTCCTGTACCATGTCGCCAGTCTCTGACCACCTCCTGTACCATGCCGCCAGTCTCTGACCACCTTCTGTACCATGCCGCCAGTCTCTGACCACCTCCTGTACCATGCCGCCAGTCTCTGACCACCTCCTGTACCATGCCGCCAGTCTCTGACCACCTCCTGTACCATGTCCCCAGTCTCTGACCACCTCCTGTACCATGTCCCCAGTCTCTGACCACCTCCTGTACCATGTCCCCAGTCTGACCACCTCCTGTACCATGTCCCCAGTCTCTGACCACCTCCCGTACCATGTCCCCAGTCTCTGACCATCTCCTGTATAAAAATATTTTTTAAAAACAGTAATTTTCGGTATCGGTGCTGTTTCGGTATCGGTTTCGGTTTTCGGCCTAGTGTATTTTTCATTTTCGGTATCGGTTTCGGCACCAAAAAACCCATTCGGTGCATCCCTAATTGCAAGCAATTACAAGTTTTTTGTTTTTTTTTTAATTAGTGTTTTTTTCATCATTTGCTATCATTTTTAGGTTTTGTAATGTAAAAAAAAAAAATAGGGTACCTTTAAAAACTCCTCTAAACGCCAGTACCGTGTTTAGATGTGCTTAGCATCTGAAATGTCGGAAACTTCAGCATCTGAACAATTTTTTTTTGCCTTCAAAGTAAAACCTCTAAACGACATTAAATGAACCTGTGTACATGTACACATAAGATAAAATTGAATGAGTTCAGTGACAGCTGAAAAAAAGCAGCCAACTGCCCCTGAACGTCTGTTCACCAGCAGCAGTATACATGAAGCCTAAAACGATCTACTTGCAGGCACATTCTAAGACTAGTCTATCTAGCCCTGTAATGCATACCTTTTCTGAAGCCGATCCGGTCTGGTCTCCAGCGGTGGCTGCTGTGTGCAGGAGATGGCTGTGTGCAGCTGGGAGATGTCTGGGAAGTGACGTCACCCATAGACTTACTATGGAGCTTCCGTTGTCGGCTGCCTCTCCTGCACACTCCTACATACAGAAGCTGCCACTGAAAGCTGAGTGTGGGAGAGGCTTCAAAAAATGTACAGTTATTTTTGCTTTACAGGGTTAAATAGGTTAGTCTGTAATATAATATATAAAATAAATCTCTAAAAGTAGGATTTTATGGGCAATAAAAAAATATACATATAGACAACTTCACATGTAAAAAATTAAATTTATTGTTGACAAAATTGTATTAAAAAGTATTGTGTTAATGTTATAAAACATCGTAAGAATTATGCAATCAACATTCCACATTGTATAAATGAAATTTGTAAACGTTGCACATTTGGGTTTTTAAACCACAAAGTGGCAATCCCAAACTACTTGCTGTTCCCTTAAATTATGATTTCTAACAAGGAATGCTGCAGAGAGGGATATCCAATGCATTTCAAAATTACAGTTATGAATCTGTAGGTTAGTCTTAGTATGTGGCTGCAAGTAAATTTAGAGATTTTAGTTTTAGGCTGAACTTCTTCTTTAAGTTTTCCAAAATCCCATTTAAATAACCACCAAAATGATTAAATGTAAAAATCTGGTCATATGCACCAACCTTTAGTTCAAACACTAATAGGTCAATAATTCAGAAATACTTCTGTTCATTAGACAAACACACAATTCAAATGAAGTGCATTTACTACAGATTTACTAACTGTTTTGATTTCCAGTTTCCACTGAATGTAATCTCTGCTTATACATTTTTTTCATCATGTATTCAGTTTGAATTGCACAGGTTTGTCACTGGTTCATAATTCTAATAGAGCAGAGTTGGGCAGGTTGAAACGTAACCGATTCAGCCCTGGAAGATTTGACCCCTTTAGACCATTTTTTGCGATTTGGCACTGCGTCGATTTAACTGACAATTGCGCGGTCGTGCAACGTTGCACAAAAACAAACTCGATGTCCTTTTTTTCTCACAAATAGAGCTTTCTTTTGGTGGTATTTGATCAACTCTGCGGTTTTTATTTTTTGTGCTATAAACAAAAAAAAGAGCGCCAATTTTGAAAAAAACACAATATTTTTTATTTTGGCTGAGAAAATTGAGTACGGTCCGTGACACTTTAGTTATTTGCACTAACACAATTTTTCAGGACAAGCTTTCAGGGTCTGTCCCCTTCTTCAAGGTCCAAGTAGTACCGAAAGCTTGTCCTCAAAAATTGTATGTTAGTGCAAATAAAAAGAGTATCATGGACAGTACTCAATTTTCTCTGGCACAATTGCACTAAATACGGCTACAATCACATCAAGTTACTTTTGGCTATAATAAATATCCCCCAAAAATATACGTATATTGATTGGTTTGTGCGATAGTTATAGCGTCTACAAAATAGGTGATAGTTTTATGTTTTGTTTTTTTGTAGTAATGGTGGAGATCTGCGATTTTTTTTATCGGGACTGCAACATTATGGCAGGACACTTTTGACACTATTTTGGGACCACTGTTATTTATACAGCAATCAGTGCTATAAAAATGCACTGATTATGGATTACAGTGTAAATGACAATGGCAGTGAAGGGGATAACCACTAGGGGGCGATGAAGGGGTTAAGTATGTCCTAGGGAGTGATTCTAACTGTGGGGGGTATTGTGACATGATCGCCGGGAGACCAGCTGACATAGAGCGGAAGCAACGTCAAAACCCATCTTGTAGGGTCATTTAAAAAAAAAAAAAAAAATGTAATGACATTTTTTTTTCCTTTTTTTTTTGTATTGTATTTTAGTGTAAATATGAGATCAGAGGTCTTTTTGACCCCAGATTTCATATTTAAGAGACCCTGTCATGCTTTTTTTCTATTACTAAGGAATGTTTACATTCCTTGTAATAGGAATAAAAGTGAAATTTTTTAATAAAAAAATAAAATAAAAGGTAAAATAAATGAGAAAAAAAAAATTAAACGTCCCCCATCCCGATGAGCTTGTGTGCAGAAGCGAACTCACACGTAAGTAGCGCCCGCATATGAAAACGGTGTTCAAACCACACATGTGAGGTATTGCCTTGATTGGTACAGTGAGAGCAGTAATTATAGCCCTAGACCTCCTCTATAACTCAAAACATGCAACCTGTAGAATTTTTTAAATGTCGCCTATGGAGATTTTTAAGGGTTTCTCGCCACTCCACGAGCGGGTGCAATTTTGAAGCATGACATGTTGGGTATCAATTTACTCAGTGTAACATTATCTTTCACAATAAAGAATTGGGCAAACTTTACGGTTTTCTTATTTTTTAATAAAAAAAAGTGTATTTTGTCCCCAAAAAAATGTGTTCGTAAGACCACTGCGCAAATACGGTGTGATAAAGTATTTCAACGACCGCCATTTTATTCTCTATGGTAAAAATCAAAAAAGGGTTGCGCTCCTAAAAATTATTAATACATTAATTAAATAAATTAATAATGTGAAGAATTAAATAAAATAAATGAATAAATATCAATTACTATAAACCCCAAATTTGTCATAGGTTCAGATACCAGTGAAACTTCATAAACAAATTCATATAGAGAAAATGTCCTGTAAAAGAGTAATATACAAGTCCACGATTCTTGAAAAATCAGGTGACAGCTTGTAATGATTTTCCACAACACTGTGACTTGTGTTGATCTAATCGGTACCTCTTCTGTAAAGGTCTCCCAACCTCAGCACTATTACTTTAACTCTCCACTGATGACAGGTGATATGGCGAAGGGTAGTATGTATGTTTGCTCAAAAAAAGGAAGATGGAGCAATCATAGGTAAAACCCGTAGGGTATTTTATTAAAAAACAAACACGCTGCAGCGTATAAACAGAAAGGCACTTATATTAAAAATCTGCATAAAAAGTTGTGGCCGGCCAGCTACAGAACACACGCCCATGCTTACAAACAGAGGGACGTAGCGTGCAGTGACGTCAGCATGTCGCTCCTGCTGGCGCGTTTCGTCACAGGTTTGACGTCGTCATGGGGCACCAAAACGCAGGCTATGGCCACACATGCTTAAGTCTTTACAGCTGGTAAGTGTGTATTCCACTCGGTGGTGGGATTCATTAAGCACAAGTCACCATATTGTGGAAATCATTACAAGCTGTCACCTGATTTTTCACAAATCGTGAATATTACTCTTTTACAGGACATTTTCTCTATATGAATTTGTTTATGAATTAAGTTTCACTGGTATTGGAACCTATGACAACTTTAGGGTTTATAGCAATTGATATTTATTCATTTATTTAATTATTCACATTATTAATTGATTCATTTATTTAAGTTATTTAATTAATGTATTAATAATTTTTAGGAGCGCAACCCTTCTTTTGATTTGTATTGCTTTTGGCATGTATCTCACGTGGTGTTGCTGCTATTTAAGTTTTTTTTGGTCCAGCGCAATTTTCTTTTTTGTTATATTCTCTATGGGGTCTTAAAAAATATCTATCTATCGATGCTGCTCCTGGGCACAGAGCTGGAATGAGATCCGGCTCAGGAATTTAGGGGGAGCTGATCACAGAAGGTGTTTTACCATAATGCAGAGAATGCCTTAAGGTAACATCATTCTGCTTTTATAAACATGTCAAAGGTGTTGTAAACACTAAATAGGAATATTTAGCTCGCTAATGCAGGCGATATCGAAAAACCATAAACAAATCTTGTGATTTGTTGCATTTCAGTTTTGCTAATCTGCATTTTTTTCACATTTCCTGTTTACATACATTCCAACAATGGCTGCATGGCATTTCTCAGGATGGATTTCCTGATTTTTTCAGATTTAAAAATTTTGAAATTGACATTTAAAGTTACAATAGCAACAATAACATAACTCTTACATAAGATATAGTGACTGAGCTTACATATACTTTAACCAATTCAATTATATTTTTAAACTGATATAATTTGACAAATTAATAAGTAAGCAATAAGGTTAAATTACTTTAATAATGTGTTAACTGATCAGCCTGTTACCAGTTTTTATTTAACCTCTTAAATAAAAAATAATATAGGTTTTGTGCTTCATTTGAACCGCGCTTACAATGATTAGTGTTTGGTTGCATAACGCAGTTACATTATTTTGATTGATTCCATTAATAACAAATGTATTATTTGGTGAATCATTGATTAATGTTTTACATTTTAAAATTCATAAAATGTTTTTCTGAGACAAAGATGGGTCATAAAATAAAATGTTTTTAAAATATATAAAAAAATAAATATTCTGTAGAGAAAGCATATGTGCATTTGAGCTCTGACAACAACTATGGTGGAAATAGTCCAGTTTCAGAGGATGAGGAACTTTTCAAAGGTTTTGACAAAAATCCAAAACAACAAGCTGCTGAACACAAAATTAATTGCATCACTGTACTCAACCAGAAGGCAAATGAGACAACATAAAAATAAACAATATAAAATGTGTTGGCATTAACATAATGTTTAATTAAAAACATAATGATACTTCTTTATAAAACATTACATGCAACTGAAACATTAGTAAAAACAAAACAAAAACAAAAACCCAATAAAAGCAGAACTCCAGGCAGATATAAATGACAAGCATTAATGTAGCAGTGTATTCTTTAACACATCAATAAATGTAATTTTTAAACGGTTTGCATTTAAACTAAAATGAAGATCTATGTACACATTCTATACACTAAACAGAGGTACAAACAAATTGAGATCTGGGAACACAAAATGTGAATAAATTAAAGGATAAGTTCACTTTTACAAAAAGAAAAAGCACTTTTTTTGCACTTATTATTTTTTGTTAGGAACCCATTGCATGCAGGAGCAGATTGTGGGTGTAATGGCACAGTCCTGCAGACTGTCTATGTAGCTGTCTACCCTTACCTCGGATACCTCCACAGAGCCCCGTGTGACCGTTTTTTTTTTAGACAGCTAGAGCAGGAGATAAGATCCCCCACTAGCTGTGATCAAAATGGTTACAAGCTGTAAAGCTAGTACCGACGCCAGGAAAAAAGTGGCGTTAAAAACACGATTTTATCTGCGTTTTGCATTGGCGTCAATGCACGTTTAGCCGCTCTTCTCTGTTTCTATGCAAAATCAATGGTTCCCTATGGGAGCCCACTGACTTGAATAGAAGTCGCAACAGAAGTCGGATCAAAATGTTCCAACTTGCGATGCAGCTTGTGTGCTGAGAATCTTGAAGGTGAACCCCACCAAAATTTGGTGTGAGGTTCCCCCCAAGATCCATACCGGACCCTTATCCAAGCACGCAGCCCAGCAGGTCAGGAAAGGGGAGGACGAGCGAGCGCCCCCCCCCCCCCCCAACCATACCAGGCCACATGCCCTCAACATGGGGGGGTGGGTGCTATGGTGCAGGGGGGACCTGCGCCCCCCACCAGCAGCATGTCCCCATGTTGATGAGGACAAGGGCCTCTTCCCGGTGGTTATCGGGGTCTGCGGGCAGGGACTTATGGGAATCTGAAAGCCCCCCAGATCCCGGCCCTCACCCTAGGTGAATGAGTATGGAGTACATTGTACCCCTATCCATTCACCTAAAAAAAAAAAAAAAAAATGTCAAAAATAAACACACTACACAGGTTTTTAAAGTATTTTATTAAGGCAGCTACGGCTCTTCTCCCTCTTCTAGTGATGTCTTCTCCCCCTGCCGGTCCTTCTCCCCTTTCCGGTTCTTTGCCCTCTCCAGTCCTTCTCCCCTCTGTGCTATCCTCTCTCTCTCCGCTATCTTCTTGCTCTTTTGTAGGCCTTCTCGCTCTTTTCCAGAGTCTTCTCGCTCTTTTGCAGGGTCTTCTAGCAAGGTTTTGAAACTTTTTAAAGCTGAGCGGCAGAAGTTGAGTTTCAGGTAAGTGACCTGTAAGATTCCCTGTGACCAGCAAATGACAATGCATGCCAGGCTCTGCAACAAGTGGACCTGTTGCTCTAAAAAAAAAAAATTACAAGGAAAATCAAGTCTGCTGCTACAACGTTTGGGTACCAGACCTGATGCCTGCTAATCCAGCTCTTCACGCGTTAGGTTGGATGCTTGTGGTGAAGTATAGGATCTCACTAAGGGTCCCACTGCCTGAACCGTAATGCACACTTTCATTATGAAGCTCTTGAACTAAAGACCACAATGCAGGTCCCCTTACCTTAAAAATTCCACCATCTCCCCTGTACCTGGACTACTCTACAGAGGCCCATCAAAGATCACTGTTCCAAACAAATAAGAGGAAGCTACAGGAGCTGCAATACTCCCAAGCCATGGTATATGCTACTAAGCTGCAAATTGTGGAAAGGCTGTTTACTTCTGAACCCCCAAGTCACTGCTTGGCTGGAGTCACACTATCCCCCCTGATGAAAAGGTCTACCTACTATACACATTGCTAGAATCAATACTATCTCCTAAATGGTTGTATAGATTTATTCTGCCTCCCAGGCTGGGGTTACCTGCCTTGGTCAAGAGCACTGTGGAAGTGCTACTAGAGGGCCATTCTTCCCTGACATTTAGCTTCATGAGAACCTGAAAAGCAAGACGCATTAATTTATGCATACTTGCCTTGGCCTCTCACCAACTTATATACCTCTTGGATTTTTGATGCTGTGTAATTTATTTTCAAAGCTACTAGGACAGAACATTACAGCTTCCCCTTACAGATTTAACCTTGCCACCTCTGCAAAAAATACAGGACTTATCGCTTGGATTCACTCATACTGGGTACATTAGCAACTACCCCAGATTGACAATTTTTTTTTTTATTGTATTTTTTATTGAAAGTATAAAGATAACAGAACAATACACTTATAAAAGTGCGCAGTTAAACAGTAAGAATTGTATATAATACAAATCATAAAGGGGGGGGTATGCCAATTTAAGCATGTAACATGTTTTTAGAGGGCGCAAAGTAAGAACCAGGATTAAGTTCAGAGTGATCCCATAGGTCCCAACTCCTAGAGAACTGTGATAGAGTGTCATGAACTATTGCCGTGAGCCGCTCCATACAGAAAATGTGTTCCAGGTTCTGTAAAACTTGGGAGAGAACGGGTGGAGTATGGGAGAGCCATCGTACAGGGATGGTTCTTTTAGCTGCTAATAGAATAAAGGTGGCGAGTTTCTGAGCATGTTGTTTGGAGAGTCCAGGGATCGGCAGGCCCAGTAAAAAATGCATAGGGTCTAATGGGAGGGAAATTTCAAACAGATCCTAGGTGAAGGTCTGATCTGTCAGCCAAAATGGGTGGATCAGGGGGCAATCCCAGAAAATGTGAAAGTGAAATCCTGTGTCTCCCTGGCATCTCCAGCACACCCTAGGGGTTTTGGGGTCATATTTGTGCATAATTTCAGGCGTTTTATACCAAAAAAGTAGTATCTTATAGGCCGTCTCTTTCTGTTCCACACAGCGTGATGACTTGGAAATGACTTTCCATATTTTCTGCCACTGTGGGAGTGGTACGGGATGTTTTAGCACCTGGGACCAGATTGACACATTCTAAGTTATTGTTTGGGGCACAAGTCTGAGTTGACAGCCCACACTATTAGCTTTTCATTAATTCTCCAGCACTGTGTTAACTCAGTTTCTTGATGTTCTCCCTCTTTCCACATGCTATTTATTTTCTTAATATATACTGTACTATTGTGCGCTACAGATCTCTGATTAACCACTTGCAGACCGGACCATTTTGCTGGTCAAAGACCAGACCACTTTTTGCGATTCAGCACTGCGTCGCTTTAACTGACAATTGCGCGGTCGTGCGACGTGGCTCCCAAACAAAATTGACGTCCTTTTTTTCCCACAAATAGAGCTTTCTTTTGGTGGTATTTGATCACCCCTGTGGTTTTTATTTTTTGCGCTATAAACAAAAATAGAGCGACAATTTTGAAAAAAACATTATTATTTTTTACTTTTTGTTATAATAAATATCCCCCAAAAATATATAAAAAAACATTTTTTTCTCTCAGTTTAGGCCGATACGTATTCTTCTACATATTTTTGGTAAAAAAAATTGCAATAAGCGATTATTGATTGGTTTGCGCAAAAGTTATAGCGTTTACAAAATAGGGATAGTTTTATAGCATTTTTATTAATAATTTTTTATTATTCTTTTTTTTTTACTAGTAAAGGCGGCGATCAGCGATTTTTATTGTGACTGCGACATTGTGGGGGACCCATCGGACATTTTTGACACATTTTTGGGACCATTGTCATTTATACAGTAATCACTGCTATATAAATGCAGTGATTCCTGTGTAAATGACACTGGCAGTGAAGGGGTTAACCAGTGGATGGCAGTGTAGGGGTTAAGTGTTCCTAGGGGTGTGTTACTAACTGTGGGGGGGGTTGGGCTTTCATTTAGTGAACATTGATCTCTGCTCCAATCACATGGAGCAGAGATCAGCGTCACTAGTTGCTAGGCAGAATGGAGAAATGCTGTTTACACGGCATTTCCTCCATTCGGCCGCTCCGTGAGACGAGGGGATGCCCGCGGCGATCGAGTCTACGGGTCCCACGACCGGACTCACGGGGGTCCCGACCAGCGCGGGAGCGTGCCGCCGGCGGCGCGCTCCCGATGGCAGGGCGGCATTGAATATTGGACGTACCTGTACGCCAATATGCCTGCCCGTGCCATTCTGTCGACATACATCGTCGTGCGCTGGTCGGGAAGTGGTTAATGATGGGGGCCAGGTTCCAACCTATCTTGAGCTGGAACATGAGAGGATTAAATTATAAAGTTAAGAGGTCCTCTAGGTTTCATATATCAAGGCCCAAATTCTAGATATAGTGGTTATACAAGAAAACCATATAAAAATGGGAAGCAAGTTTTGGCCCTCCACAGGGGTTGGGTGTGGTAAGCCTACCATATTTTCTTTTCTCAAAACGCCATGGAAGTCTCTATTTTGGTTAAATGCACTATATGACACATTTTTGGGACGATTGACAATTATACAGTGATCAGTGCTATAAAAATGCACCAATTACTGGATAAATGTCACTGGCGGGGAAGGGGTTAACACTAGGGGGTGATCAAGGGGTTAACTGTGTTCCCTGACTGTGTGTTCTAACTGTAGGGGGGAGGGGACCCTGTTCTGCCTCTTGTGGCTGGTGGTCATCGCGGCCGCAGGTCAAGAGCATTGGCACCGCCACAGTGCAGTGGGTGTGTGCTCGCACCTCCGGCGGCATGCGAGCGCCTATCTCCCTTAACCACTTGCCGACCACCGCACGCCGATGTACGTCGGCAGAATGGCACGGGCAGGCATAAGGGCTTACATGTACGTCCTTGCCTGCCCGCCGGTCGGGGGCCCGATCGGGCCCCCGCCCGATGCCTGCGGCGGTCGGTATTCGTTCGGGAGCGATCCCGGACGAGGGGACGGCCATTCATTCATGGCCACCCCCTCTCGATCGCTCCCGGCGAATGAAAATGTCCGGTGACATCACTTCCTCTCCTGTAATGTAAACACAGGAGAGGAAGTGATGTATTCTCTCCTCCGTGTCGGTAGTTTTCGTTCCGGCACCGAGGAGAGAGGTTCGGTGAGTTGCACCAACACACCCCACATACAGTAGAACATGCCAGGCACACTCACACCCCCCCTTTACCCCCGATCACCCCCCAATTACCCCTGCCCACCCAGTCACAGTGACACCAATTGCTTTTTTTTTTTTTTTTGCATTGGTGTCATTTGTGACTGTAGTAACTGTTAGGGCAGTTAGGGTTAGCCCCCTTTAGTTCTAATGTGCCCCCCTAACCCCCCCAATAAAGGTTTAACCCCGTGATCACCCCCCGTCGCCAGTGTCACTAAGGCTGGGTTCACATTGCAGCGGTTTATGAGAACGAATGTGATTCGCACCGCACTGCAGTGCAAATCACATCCGATCTCTGTGCGATTCGAGTTCAGCCATACAGATAGTATGGCTGAATTCGTGTCGCACCCGCCGCACCCGCCGCAAATTCGCACGGGACCCTTTTTTTGGCCCGCAGCAGAATCGGATCGCATGGGTGTTCACACCATGCGATCCGAGTTTGCAGATCGCACTGCGATATGCGAACTGATCTGGGGGTGTCATTAACATTTCACTGACACTCCCAGCAGTTCGCATAGGGCAGTGTGAACTGCCGCCGGGAGGCATGCGATGCGGGAACCCGCCGCGGATTCATGGCGTTCCCGCATCGCTCCAGTGTGAACCCAGCCTAATAAGCGATAGTTTTTCTGATCACTGTATTAGTGTCACAGGTGATGCTTGTTAGGCAGGTAGGTATTTAGGTTCGCCGCAGCTTTTTATAGCGCCAGGGACCCCCATATACTACCGCATAAAGCCCCCTGATTGCCCCCTAGTTAACCCTTTCACCAGTGATCACCATATAACTGTTACAGGTGACGCTGGTTGGTTAGTTATTTTTTTATAGTTTCAGGGCACCCGCCATTTATTACCTAATAAAGGTTTAACCCCCTGATCACCCGGCGGGTGTCATTTGTGACTGTAATAACTGTTAGGGCAGTTAGGGTTAGCCCCCTTTAGTTCTAAGGTACCCCCCTAACCCCCCAATAAAGGTTTAACCCCGTGATCACCCCCCGTCGCCAGTGTCACTAAGGCTGGGTTCACATTGCAGTGGTTTATGAGAACAGGTGTGATTCGCACCGCACTGCAGTGCAAATCACATCCGATCACTGTGCGATTCGAGTTCAGCCATACAGATAGTATGGCTGAATTCGTGTCGCACCCGCCGCACCCGCCGCAAACTCGCACGGGACCCTTTTTTTGGTCCGCAGCAGAATCGGATCGCATGGGTGTTCACACCATGCGATCCGAGTTTGCAGATCGCACTGCGATATGCAAACTGATCTGGGGGTGTCATTAACATTTCACTGACACTCCCAGCAGTTCGCATAGGGCAGTGTGAACTGCCGCCGGGAGGCATGTGATGCGGGAACCCGCCGCGCAGTGTGAACCCAGCCTAATAAGCGATCGTTTTTCTGATCACTGTATTAGTGTCACAGGTGACGCTAGTTAGGCAGGTAGGTATTTAGGTTCGCCGCAGCTTTTTATAGCGCCAGGGACCCCCATATACTACCGCATAAAGCCCCCTGATTGCCCCCTAGTTAACCCTTTCACCAGTGATCACCATATAACTGTTACAGGTGACGCTGGTTGGTTAGTTATTTTTTTTATAGTTTCAGGGCACCCGCCATTTATTACCTAGTCTCACTAGTGTACCCCTAAATTTAGGGGTGTCTACTTTCCAAAATGGGGTCATTTGGGGGGGGTTTGTGCCATCTTGGCATTTTATGGCCTTCAAAACTGTAACGCCCTTAGAAAGCCTGAAGGCGGTGCTTGGTTTTCGGGGCCCCGTACGCGGCTAGGCTCCCAAAAAGTCCCACATATGTGGTATCCCCGTACTCAGGAGAAGCAGCAGAATTTATTTTGGGGTGTCATTTCACATATGCCCATGGCATGCGTGAACAATATATCATTTAGTGACAACTTTGTGAAAAAAAAAAAAAGTTTGTAATTTTCCCGCAACTTGTGGCAAAATATAAAATATTCCATGGACTCAACATGCCTCTCAGCAAATAGCTTGGGGTGTCTACTTTCTAAAATGGGGTCATTTGTGGGGGTTTTGTGCCATCTTGGCATTTTATGGCCTTCAAAACTGTAATAGGTAGTGAGGAGTGAAGTCAAATATTTACGCCCTTAGAAAACCTGAAGGCGGTTCTTGGCTTTCGGGGCCCCGTACGCGGCTAGGCTCCCAAAAAGTCCCACATATGTGGTATCCCCGTACTCAGGAGAAGCAGCAGAATTTATTTTGGGGTGTCATTTCACATATGCCCATAGCATGTGTGAGCAATATATCATTTAGTGACAACTTTGTGTAAAAAAAAAAAAAAAAATTTTTTTTTGTCATTATTCAATCGCTTGAGGCAAAAAAATAAAATATTCAATGGGCTCAACATGCCACTTATCAATTTCCTTAGGGTGTCTACTTTCCAAAATGGGGTCATTTGGGGGGGTTTTGTACTCCCCTGCCATTTTAGCACCTCAAGAAATGAGATAGGCAGTCGTAAACTAAAAGCTGCGTAAATTCCAGAAAACGTACCTTAGTTTGTAGATGTGACAACTTTTGCGCAAACCAATAAATATACAATTATTGACTTTTTTTTTACCAAAGACATGTGGCTGAATACATTTTGGCCTAAATGTATGACTAAAATTGAGTTTATTGGATTTTTCTAATAACAAAAAGTAGAAAATATCATTTTTTTTCAAAATTTGCGGTCTTTTTACGTTTATATCGCAAAAAATAAAAATCGCAGAGGCAATCAAATACCATCAAAAGAAAGCTCTATTTGTGGGAAGAAAAGGACGCAAATTTTGTTTGGGTACAACATTGCATGACCGCGCAATTACCAGTTAAAGCAGCGCAGTGCCAAATTGTAAAAAGACCTCTGGTCATTTACCAGCAAAATGGTCCGGTCTGAAGGTGGTTAAAGGAGACGACATACAGCTATGACGGCTCATGGGATCGTGCCAACCTGCCGCAGTATCATAGTGACGGCTGGTCGGCAAGGGGTTAAAGAATACAGTATGATCTCATACTGGTTCATAGTCTTTGTTTACTGTACCTCTGCCTTCCCTGCTGTGATGCCTACATATTAATATGAAGTGTTCCCTAGATTTCTGAACTTCACTGACAATAGTCAGAGCCTTCCAAATAATTCCTCAGACCATGATTGTTTGTATAAAATCTGTCTAGTTCTTTTCCATTTGATCAAAAAAGTTCTAAAGTTGTATACCCCTCAACAAAACATTTCTGTGGACAAATTCACAGAATCGTGATTTCACTTCCTCACTACCTATCACAGTTTTGAGGCCCTTAAATGTCAAGATAGTACAAACTCCCCCCAAATGACCCGATTTTGGAAAGTAGACACTTAAAGCTATTTGCTGAGAGGCATGTTGAGTCCATGGAATGTTTTCGGGAAAAAATTTTTTTAACACAAAGTTGTCATTAAATTATATATTATTCATACATGGCATGGGTATATATGAAATGAACCCCAAATACATTCTGCTGCTTCTCCTGAGTACAGGGATACCACATGTTTGGGACTTTTTGGCAGTCTAATGCCGCATACACACGGGCGGACTGTATGGCCTACTTAGTCCGCCGAAACACATTTCAGCGGACAGTCCGCTCGTGTGTGGGCTTCAGCTGACTTTTTCAGCATGCAGTACGGCGTACTAAGTATTTCGGATTTTTCGAAATTCTGTCCGTCGTACTCGCATTTCGGCGGACAGTATGGCCGTGTGTGTGCCAGTCCGCCGTACTTTTGAAATTAACGGACTTTTCCCGCCCGGAGAAAAGTCCGCTCATTTCGAGCGGGTCTCCAGGTAGGCAGGGCCCGTGAAGGAGACGTCGCTGGCCCCGCCGCCTGGTATGGACTTAAAGGGGAACCCAAACGCCGAAAAAAATCGGCGTGGGGGTCCCCCCCAAGTCCACAACAGACCCTTGTTCGAGCACGCTACCCGGCCGGCCAGGAAAGGGGGGCGAGCGAGCGCCCCCCCTCCTGAGCCATACCAGGCCGCGTGCCCTCAACATGGGGGGTGCCTTAGGGAAGGGGGGGCCGCGCGGCCCCCCCACCCCAAAGCACCTTGTCCCCATGTTGATGAGGACAAGGGCCTCTTCCCGACAACCCTGGCCGTTGGTTGTCGGGGTCTGCGGGCGGGGGGCTTATTGGAATCCGGGAGCCCCCTTTAATAAGGGGGCCCCCGGATACCAACCCCCCCACCCTATGTGAATGAGTATGGGGTACAATGTACCCCTACCCATTCACCTGTAAAATAAAAGTACAAAAAAAAACACAAGACACAAGATAAAATACTTTATTGCACAGCTCCGGGGGTCTTCCGTCTTCGGGGGTCTTCTCGCCGGACTCCTCCACTATCTTCTTGTAGCTCTTTTGCTAGCGGAGGAGTCCGGCTTTCTTCCTCACCGCCGGCCTCTTCTCCCGACTTCGGTGGTCTTGTCCCCCTCTTCGGTTCTTCTGCCGGGCCACCGCGCCTTCTTATAGCTCTTTTACAGGCGGTGGCCCGGTCTTCTGTCGCCGCCACCCATGTGACATAAAGCCATGCGACACCACCCCTTGTCCCTATATAAGTGGCCGCGCAGTGCGTCCCTGGCATTCCGGCCGGAGAGATCGTCGAGGCAACATCTCCTGGAGAAGAAGAAGAAGAACGGGCGGAGGCGGCGGCGACAGAAGACCGGGCCACCGCCTGTAAAAGAGCTATAAGAAGGCGCGGTGGCCCGGCAGAAGAACCGAAGAGGGGGACAAGACCCCCGAAGTCGGGAGAAGAGGCCGGCGGCGAGGAAGAAAGCCGGACTCCTCCGCTAGCAAAAGAGCTACAAGAAGATAGCGGAGGAGAAGAAGATAGCGGAGGAGTCCGGCGAGAAGACCCCGAAGACGGAAGACCCCCGGAGCTGTGCAATAAAGTATTTTATCTCGTGTCTTGTGTTTTTTTTTGTACTTTTATTTTACAGGTGAATGGGTAGGGGTACATTGTACCCCATACTCATTCACATAGGGTGGGAGGCTGGTATCCGGGGGCCCCCTTATTAAAGGGTGCTCCCGGATTCCGATAAGCCCCCCGCCCGCAGACCCCGACAACCAACGGCCAGGGTTGTCGGGAAGAGGCCCTTGTCCTCATCAACATGGGGACAAGGTGCTTTGGGGTGGGGGGGCCGCGCGCTTTCACAGGGATCAGGCCTGAGTCTGCGAACACTGCAGTTATGCATGTTGTGTTTTGTAATCGACAGTGTTCGATTGATACTGCACCTGCTGGGTGCTAGCAGGTTTCTGGGTTTAACCCACTAATGCTGCATTTTTGAGAACACTAAACTATTGGGTATACCAGTATAGATCTGATTAGATCAAATATATTGATCTGTTCAAATACTATACTAGTAAGGGAGGTGTATGATGTGTGTGTGGGTGTTAGCGCTATTGCCACTAACCTGACACTGTCTGGGATTGACGCTGACCTTGACACTAAAATCTCTACCGGGGACGATCAGGGGGTTAAACCTTTATTCAGTAATATATACCAGGTACCCTAATGCTATAAAAACCTGACAGTGACAGTAACTAGCCAACTAGCATAACCCATGATACTAAATACAGTGATCAGAAAAGAGATCTGTACACTATTAGTGACACTGGTGACAGGAGGAGAAAGGGTTAATATTAGGGGGTTTAGGGGGCACCCTAAAGATACTTGGGCCTACTATTAACTGCCCTAACGCTGAGTAGTTTCATAAATTACAGCAGTACAGGGATCAGTGAAAAAAATGAACACTGCACTTGGTGACACTGATGGGGAGTGAAGGGGTTAACGGGGGGGGGGGGGGTTCTAGTGGGAGTGTGTATTGTGTATTGTGTCAGTGTAGTGTTGGTGCAACTCACGTTTGGATGTCTCTTCTCTCTGGAACCGGAAAGTATTCCACGAGGGCAGATGACATCACTTCCCCTGCCTCTGTTTACACTACACACACAGGGGGCAGTCTCTCATTCATCAGACGTGATCACCAGGTCCAGGCCAGAAATCAAATCCGATTGCCGCGGATGCACGGGCACGCCCCTAGGAGGGTGCACGAACCAACATACAGCTATGACAGCTCACCCAGGGGAGCCAACCTACTGCAGTATAACTGCAGCAGCTGGTCCTCAAGCAGTTAAATAAGTTTATGATTTTGTGTTTAGGCAAAGTCCATGTTTCTGACCATTTTCATGCTTCACCCATATTTAGGGTTAATATGCTTTTATGGTCAGTTTTTTAAAACAAGATTCACTTTCAAAGACCACTATTGTATAAGGTAGTACAATCAGGTAAGAAATACAATGTACAGGTATATATAAATATATATATTTTGCAGCGCTTCATCTTAAAACCCCACCCCATTGCCTGTTTTTCTCCCAATAGCATGCTGTATTTTTAATTGGAGCGGCTGGGCATGGCTCCACCCTGCATAGTTGCTTAATCTATTCATAGATCAATTTACACGGATCTGTGAATAAAAATCTACACATTCCATTTTCCACTGGAGCAGAGGAATTCATATTGCTTCCTTTAGCTCCATTATGGTAGGTCCATAACTCAGTATAGAGATAAGAGAAGAGTCTCTAGGAGTCAGTTCATTGCTCCTTGCTGTGCCCAGCAAATAATAAAAAAAGATGTATTATGCCAATATACATGTGCTGTCTTTGTGCCCATTATGCAAATAATAAAAATGTGTGTGTATACCGTATACCATCTTGTAACTGATCACACAATAAAACTAAGTGTGTACATGTGCCAATGTGAGTTGCTTTTAATTCTTAGGGAAAAAAAGTTTTAAGCATTTTATGCTATGCAAAACTTTTTTCTGTTCTATTCAATTGAGCATGAAAGCAATATGAGTTGGCCCGAGTGGATTGAACTAGGAAATGGTGTTCAACTTAAAGAGAAGTATAACATGAGCCAGAGGTAGATGGCGGTGAAGTTGGATTATCTAGAGGAGTTTGTAAAGAGCGCATGCTGATCTTTCTTATTTTATAGGGGTCAAACAAGCTCTAATGAGCGAGCCATTTCATAAGAGGTGGAATGAAGGCGGTTTGCTGTTCATCACAAAGGAAGCAATATTTTTTCATAAGTGTACTCAATGTACTCAGAACACTATTTGGGAGCAGTCTTTTATTGGACCTCTAGTATTTGGTTGTTTATATGTTTTAATATTATGCATATTTTCATAATGTTTATTGCTCAAATGTGCACAAATGTTTTTTATTCTGTAATGAGGTTCAAGATCACAATATACGGTACGCAAATACAACAGCATAAGCTTATTAGCACAATATGTATTTTTTTTTTTTTTTTTTTGGACAAAATTTTGAAAACGTTTTATCATTTGGATAGAAAATAACAAGACACAAACACCGTACAGGTAATTTCTTATAATACAGCTTTTGTTGGGCACAACTTAAAACAGCAGGGGAAGAGGGGGCGTGGCCGGACGTGAAGCTGAGAGGACGTGTGGAGACAGAGCTCCGCTCCACCGTCCGCAATCCCGAGCCATCCACCGCCCTGAGTGGCTCCATCAGGCTGACAAAGGCATCTGGAGAGAGTGGAACCGCCGCGGGAGGGGACCGCGGCGGTATTTTTGCAGTTTCGTGTCCCGTTCGCGCGGCGCGGTCCGGAACCGCGGATCAGCGCCATCTTGCGGCCTACTCGCCGCGGGCGCCTTTCCGCAATCCCGAGCCATCCACCGCCCTGAGTGGCTCCATCAGGCTGACAAAGGCATCTGGAGAGTGTGGAACCGCCGCGGGAGGGGACCGCGGCGGTATTTTTGCAGCTTTGTGTTCCGTTCGCGCGGCACGGCCCGGAACTGCGGATCGCCGCCATCTTGCGGCCTACTCGCCGCGGGCGCCTTTCTGGAGGCCGCGGCCGTCCGACGGGAACCGATCCGGAAGCACCGCTGTCCCTGGGACCCTGGACACCACCGGGAGCCTCCCTGCACCCGAGGCATTCGCGGATCCCAGCCGCACGAGCCGCGGAAGAGGACGGACGGCCGCCATCTTAAGTAGGCCTCAGTGCCCAACATAGGGGTGAGTGCTGCTTCGGACTACTGTGCCACCCCATACACTCCCCGGGGGCCAGATCTCCCTGTGTCTGCCACCACCCGGCAATCCTTACCCCGCTGACCCTGCCAGAGCCATCTCCCAACACCAGAGGCCTGGGTGGCTGGCCGGAGCCTAGGGGCAGTTAGGCAAGGTCTCGGGGCTCCTCAGCACACCCCCATCTCCCCACTGTGGCCACATCGGGGTTCCCCCCCGCTAGAACGCCCGGATCCCCTCCGCACACCCTTCTGGCTTGGCACGAGGCTCCCCACAGTGACCTCCAGGGCTCCATCTGTCCGCGACCTGATAAGCACGCTACAATCGCAGTCTCCACCACATCAACGGTTAATGACTCTGACAATCCTCATATGTTATGCTTAATTAACTTTGCATGACCCTGAGCCCCGTCCAGCGTTCAGCTTCACCGCCACAATTATGCCAACTAAGAAACCTAGATCTCGTTCCACAACTAACAAAGGATCTGGAAAGGGGCCAACATTAACCCATTCGGGCTCCGGATCGATACAGCACTACCTCGCCGCAGGGAAATCGGGGTCGGGTGAACGGGATAACCACGCCAGAACCCCTAAACGCACCTTCTCCCCCTCCTCTCTTGTTGCCTCTGTCCGGGAAAGCTCACCGGCCTCCTCCTACTGCTCTGAGCCTATGGAAGACCCTGAGTCCCCAGGAGGCTCCGACATGTCAACCTTGGTCAGCGGCCTTAAGAAGGAGCTGGCGGGGATGTTCCATGGCCTGGAAAAAGCTATAAAGAAGGAGATCACCGGAGTCAGAGCGGATATGGCGCACATTCTGGATAGAGTGGAGGAGACCGAACTCCGGCAAGACTCGCAAGCCTCAGCTATTAAAGAGTTGCAAGAGACGGTTACACAACTGGCGTTTGCTCAGAGGGCCTCATCCTACAAGCTTGAGGACCTCGAGAACCGGAATCGCAGGAATAATCTACGAATACGGGGTCTCCCAGAAGCCACTGGAGACAATGATCTTGAACCGTCGATCCGGGGCATCCTTAATACGATCCTGGGAAACCCGGTTACTTCACCCCTGCGGTTCGACCGTGTGCACCGAGCCCTTCGCCCCCGCAATTTCTCCTCAGATCAACCGCGGGACGTCATATGCCGCCTTCATTATTTCTCCGATAAAAATGCAGTAATGCTCAAAATGCGGAGTACACCTACCATAGACTTTGATGGGGCCACCATAAGCATTTTCCCAGACCTCTCTAAGGACACGCTTGACCGTCGCAGAGCCCTCAAACCCCTGCTGGATCTCCTTCGCGCTGATGGGATCAATTACAGATGGGGGTTCCCAGCCTGCCTCATTGCCACCAAAAACGGCCGCACCCACACCTTACGGTTTCCAGAGGACCTACCCACGTTCCTGAAGGACCTCAATTTGCCGCAAGTTGAGCTCCCAGGATGGCAAGCCCACGTCCCTCAGTTCTCCGCCACTTCGGACCCTCAATGGCGGAGGACCCCGTCAAAAAAACCACGCACGTCCCTTCCAGGATCTACACAAAAGAACGGGTGAATGATGAAGATACCTGCCTTTTGCATCCCTCGATCCGGATCTCTTGTTCATCACCTCTTGACGTTCATAGCCCTTGTTTGGCCCACACATGCCTACCTGTTGTGAGCGGGTCCACAACCCCTTACGGTTTGACTGCTTGGCACCTCTTTAGTAGACATTAAGCACTTCACCTAGCAGGGGCCCGTGGTGTTTTCAGGGGGGGTTTTTGCATTTCTTCATTTATCATTGTTATTTTCTTTATTTTACCCCCCCTATATATATATATATGTTATGTGTGCTCCTACCTGTTTGCTAGGCTCATTGGTTCTTAATAGCGGATGAAGGTTTTGGTGGCTGCAATTTTATGTTTAGTATTGGTATTTTCATGTTCTCTACCTAAGATTCGCTTTGCTGAACGCTGGCGGGGCACATTGCTCCCATGTGCCTCTCGCTCAGTAAACCCCCTACCCTCCCCCCCCTTCTGGGGTTGAGGAGAGCGGCTGGCTTTCCTCTTTTGGCCCCTGATTCCTGGTTTGAGGACGGGGTTGCCGTCTGCTCTCCCCTTCCCCTTTGGGATCACGGCAGATTGCTGCGTGACATACTAACTGTTCCCAATGGTTTCACGTTAGAAATGATTCTTAAACGCTTATGTTTCTCTTTTCTACTCCAGTTTCTCTTTCTCCCCCCTGTCTTCTCCCTCCTCTCTTACTCCCCCCCCTGGTGGCTTGCGTGGAAATTTAAGCCTAGAGGTAACACTCTGCTGATGCTATGGCCTCCATAAAAATATCCTCATATAATGTGAGGGGCCTACATGTTGCTGCAAAAAGACACCAAATTACCCGTGAATTGAAAAAGATTGCTTGCTCAATTGCCTTTCTTCAAGAAACGCACTTGACGCATACAACACCGGTCAAGTTGACCTCCCCCCAATTTCCGCAATGGTATTACAGTCTGTCAGATACGAATAAAGCAAAGGGAGTGGCCATAGGCTTCAGCAGCAGTGTTCCCTTCCGTCTTGTTGAAATGCTAGCGGATGATCATGGTCGATATCTTTTTTTAAAGGGATTTTTGGGCAATGCGCGATGCACCTTGGCTAATGTGTATTGCCCTAACAGGCACCAACCTGCCTTCCTTTCTCAGGTTCTCTCCAAATTAGCCCACTTTGCCGAGGGTTTAACTATCCTAGCGGGTGACATTAATATACCTCTTGACCCCAGCATGGACACCTCCCAAGGCCGCTCCCACATTCCATTTAAAAGACTGTCCGCACTTAAACGCAGGCTCATTGAGCTACAATTGATCGATGTTTGGCGTATACTCCACCCCAAAGACAGGGATTACTCTCACTTTTCTAAAACACACCAATCGTACTCGCGCATTGACAATATTTTTTTAGATCACCACCATCTCCAACTTCTGCAGTCCGCACATATAGGTACAGCCACTATATCTGACCATGCGCCGGTATCAATGTGCCTGACCATGCCCTCCTTAGCACAACGCTCCAATAATTGGAAGCTCAATGACTCTCTCCTCTCTACCGAGGCTGACGTTTCTGAGTTAGTCTCACACATGAAACAGTATTTCGCAGAAAATACTTCTCCTGAGTCCCCCCCCTCGGTTGTGTGGGAAGCTCACAAGGCTGCCATGCGGGGACGACTCATCGAACTGGGCTCTAGGAAGAAGAGGGAGCGTGGTTGGCAGATTGAGCAGGTCATTGGTCAGATTGCAGAGTTGGACAAGCAGCATAAACTTACCCTACACATGGCTCATTTACAAGCCCTCACCCTGAAACGGGAGGAATTGAAAACCCTCCTTGACCTAGACACAAACAGGAAATTCCGACGCCTCGCTCAGTCTATGTATGAGTGGGGAAATAAACCCGGGAGGAGACTGGCAAGATCCCTCAAGGCGACACAAACCAGGTCTTTCATCCCCAAACTAAAACTTCCCAATGGCACTTTGGTGCATGCTACTCCCCACATAGCCGCGGCGTTTCGCGATTACTATGCTGATTTGTATAATGTACAGGGCTCAACGGCCTCGCACGCTCCGGGGGAAAAACGCAATCGCATACAGGCATATTTAAGAGAGGCCAATCTGCCCGTGTTACCTGCTTCCGCACTTCAGGCCCTAGAAGAGGACCTTACGGTAGAGGAATTCCGGGCGGCTCTGAAGTCGTCCCCCACGGGAAAGGCCCCTGGTCCTGATGGGTACACTGTCTGCTATTACAACACGTTTCGTGATATCCTACTCCCCCATCTCACGGCTTACGCCAATTCTATATCTCGCAACTCCTGTCTGCGCACGGAATCTCTCGCGGCCCACATAACAGTCATACCTAAACCAGGTAAAGACCCCACAGCATGCAGCAGCTACCGGCCGATCTCCCTCCTTAATGTGGATGTCAAGCTATACTCCAAGGTCCTGGCTAATCGGCTACTTCCCCTAATACCTAGCTGGATTTCCAAGGATCAGACTGGCTTCATACCTGGTAGAGAAGCCAGGGATAATTCCCTCCGGACAATTTCCCTGATTCAGTATGTCCGACGGTGCTCCCAGCCCACCCTACTTGTTTCTACGGATGCAGAAAAGGCATTCGATAGGGTGGACTGGGATTACCTCAAGACGACCCTGCATCACCTAGGTCTTGGCCCTAAAATGTTCTACCGCATAACCTCACTTTACTCCACTCCTACAGCGCGTGTCCGCATAAATGGCTCTCTGAGTGACTCATTCTCTCTGCACAATGGGACCAGACAGGGCTGCCCCCTATCCCCGCTCCTATTTGCTCTCACCCTCGAACCCTTCCTGTCCACAATTAGGCATAACATTAATATCCATGGGGTTCAGGTAGGTCCCACGACCCATAAATATGCAGCGTATGCTGACGATATTTTATTTTTTGTCCAGAAGCCCCATATTTCCCTGCCTAATCTGATGTCGGCCCTCTCTACCTACCAAACCCTCTCCAATTTTAAAATTAACTTTTCGAAATCGGAAATTCTAAACATTAATCTCCCCAGACGGGAAGCAGATCTACTGCGGCCCCTCTTCCCTTTTACATGGGTTCAGCGTCATATGAAATATCTAGGAATCAACCTTACACCAAATATTCACTCCCTTTTTCGATATAACTACCTCCCACTACTCAACAATATCAGAGAGGACCTGAGAAAATGGAAGAACCTTTCACACTCCTGGCTAGGGAGGGTTAACGTTGTTAAAATGAACATATTGCCCAGAGTCTTATTCCTATTCCAAATGATCCCCATGGGGGTACCCATAGGTTTTTTTACAACACTACAGACCATGATCTCCCGCTATGTTTGGAGGAACAGCCATCCCAGGGTATCTAGGGACGTTTTATACCGTGCCAAAGATGCTGGGGGCCTGGCTCTACCGAACTTTAGGATGTATTACCATGCAATTATACTCACCAGGATAGCAAATTGGAAGTACGCGGTTAACACCAAGCTGTGGGTGGCCATGGAACACTTTTTATCTGGGGCAGACCTCAGAGTTGCACCGTGGATCCCTCGTGTTCACAGACATCTTGGTACTGAAACCTCCTCACTCACTTCCTCCACCTTTGCTGTTTGGGACTACTTACACAAGCGGTTCTCCTGGTCTTACAACTCCCCTCTAATGCCACTTCTCCACCAACGATATTTTCTACCGGGTCTACTAGATCCAGGCTTTCATGCCTGGTCCTCGGATGGGTCCCTGATGCTGCACCAGGTCCTCCGGAACAATGCCCCTAAACCTTTGTCAGAAATACTCGGCACCAAGCCGATTACATTCCTGGACAAGTGGAGGTACGTTCAATTACAGTGTTTCCTGCGGGCCCTGCCCCGACCACTGAGAGACTCCGAGACTTTAAATGAAATTGAGGTGGTGTTTTACCCCAAGGATCCTCCCTTGCATTGCATTTCTTTGTTCTATAAGGCCCTCAATAGTCTCCTCCACAACTCATTCCCGTCCTTTCTGGCCTCATGGGAGAAAGATTTAGGTACCAACCTCACTGACCTACAAAAACGGAAGGTGCTACAACTAACCCAGGTCTCATCCATCGCCTCACAAATAGCTGAGGTTAACTACAAATTGCTCACCAGATGGCACTACACCCCTGTGAAGTTACACAGGATGTTTCCTGACAACTCCCCGTTATGCTGGAGGAATTGTGGGTTCCGGGCCACTCATGCACACATATGGTGGTCATGCCCCGTTATCAAGCCGTTCTGGTCGAATGTCATCCAGATTATTCAACGTATTTCTGGCACCCTCCTCCCCGATGAACCCTGGGCCATTCTCTTCCATGCTACTATAGACCCTGTGGGCCGATACAAACGCTCTATCATCCCACACCTGCTGAACACAGCTAAGGCACTGATACCTGCCCTGTGGGGCCAATCAAAGACTCCGTCACTGAAAAGTTGGATGCGTAAAATCGAGGCAGTTTACCTCATGGAGGACATCACTCATGCCAATAAGAATTCCTCGCAAAAAACCCTCTTGACTTGGTCTTGTTGGAAAGAATTTACCTCCACTACATTTTACGCAGATATCTTAGCGCAGCCCCACTGAGCAGCGCAAACTAAGTTTCTACATGCCACCACGCGAGCCACCGTACCCCCACCCTCTTTCTCCCCTCCTTGACCCTCCTCTCCTTCTCTTCCCCCCCCCCCCCCCCCTTTTTACACTCTCTTGCCTTTTTCTGTTATCTCTCAGTTTCTGTGATAGACAACATGATACCTGGTCCTTGAATCAGAGCTGTGTACTTTGCTCATTATCTCTTGAATGCTTTTCGGTTTTGTTTTTGTGTTTTTTTTTGTTTGTTTTTCTTCACTGGCACTTCCGTTATTGCTTTACTGTGTTTGCCCTAAGATGCTCTGATGCTAATTACTAATCCTGTCCCCTGGTTTATGGGACTGGGTGCTGTATGTGGATTTAACAGTATATGTTTGTTGTTTATCTTTAATAAACATTTATTAAACAAAAAAAAAAACAGCAGGGGAAATTTCAGTAAGTTATTTGGAGCCCGCAAGATCTACAGAGACAAGACAGATGTAATTTGGGAATGCTGTAAATATTTGAATGATGTGTAGGGGCTCATTCACTCAGTATGGTGACCTGCGTTTTTCTGCACTGGATAAAACAGTCACTGCTATGTGTCCCGTGTACACTGCAACTCAGCCCAAAGATGTGGTGCAATGAGCTGCAGTTTAATGCAAAGCTATAGAATTTTACTGCAGTGCACAGGTGGGTACCGTAATTCACCGCATAGCAGCAATCTTCTCAACACACCTCATGTGCAGGGAAGGGCATTACACTACCCAATTCAGACTCAGTTCAGCCTTTTCTTGAGAGCTGTGGGCGTGGATAGTTCTCAAGTAACACATGACCGCTTTATGAGTACAGGCACCAAACCCAACTCACTACAGATCAAAGCACCATGGCAGTCATTGAACTTCCCAGAGCCCGTTAAAAAAAAAAGCTTCAGATCACATAAAAAATCTTCAGTGTTTTTTAGCACTGCACTGGTGTCATTGCATTGGGTGTTCCCACATGGCACATCCAAAGCAACATACTACATCTACACTGAATACAAGGCTTTCAATATATCTATAGGATAAATGAATGATTTCCTGTAGCACCACCACCACCAAAGGAGATGCTTGGTAATTTTGGGTTCCAAGTTCTGCACCCCAACTCCAAGAACATCATCAGCCCCATTTGACACACCTGGATGAGAGAAAACCACTGCAACCACCACAATCTTTACTTGTTCTTACACGTTCTGTGTAAGAACAAGTAAAGATACAGGTAACCTGGCTGTGGATTACAACAAGAAGTAAGGCACAAGACCGTTTAGTGGTAAATTAACTCAATATATTGATACGGGTTAAAATGAGTGTAAGGTTGAACATAAATGAGCACAGAACAGGTAAATTCAAACAGTCTGCTAGACAAAGTAATAGCTTTACCAAAGTGACTTGAGATCAGGCTCTTTACCACCCATAATCAACATGTGAATCAGCAAATTCAGCAATAAACAGTGCAAAAAAAAAAATGTAAACTGCAATATAAATGTCACTACAATATGCTAGAGTGCACTCTGATGGAATGGCTACAGTATGGTGTAGAGCACACTGAGATGCACCCGTTAATTAGGAAAGGAGCAAAGGTCTCAGGGTAGCAACTGTAAGGGCTATTTTTTAGCCCTGGCTCTTCAGCCAGCTAGTGTCAAGGGCCCAAAAACACCACTGATGTGCTTAGGGACAGTTAATAAGGCCTGCAGTCAAATTATATAGCTATGAACAGTTGTGTAGTTAGTTCCTATGGGCTCAGGCTCTAGTGGTAGCAACAAGTCATGGCTGCAAGGCCATCTCACCAGACTTAGCAACACAGCAGCAGTGGTCTCTCTGGTTAGGTATCCGATCACTTTGGTTTACCTAGGGTGAGTCCGGTCCTCAGCATAGCAAAGACTGTATCCTGGCAGTGGCTCAGTCCCTCGGCACACAGGTTTTAGCTTGGTACTCCCTGGTCCTCAGCACAGCAAAGGCTTCCCAGCGGCATAGTCCCTCTGTACTCGGATTCCTAGATATGGGCATTGAGCACTGCAGCAGGTCTTTGCACTCTCTCCCCAAACTGTCCTCTCTCTCTTCCAACCTCCAGTTCAAAATGCCATCAGAAACCATCCTTAGTTCTCTTCCTTCTGTGTGTCAGGAGTCCTGGCTAATGAAGTCCAAGCCTCTATTCATTTGTACTGTGCAGTGCACCTTTAAGAACTACAAATCCCAGGTCCCATTGCAGCCGCATCACAAGTCCTCCTGGGCCCCGATTGGCTCAAGCCACTGCTAGGAGGGGAGGGGTGAGCGGGGTAATTTCACACAGTCCTGCCGGGGATGAAGAGGAGAGTGGGGAGGAAGATACAGACTGTTCCTCACATCCAGCTGGCTGTGCAAGGAAACAATAGACTCAGTTATGTCTAAATGATAACATAAATTGTGTAACTACTTCTGCCAGTAATACAAATTATTTAACAGTTGCCACAGTTTTTCAAATGGAATCTGTATTTTTCACCTCTATTAGCTTTAAGTGTGTAAACCCAAGAACAAAATCTGATCATATTGAAGCTTACTGGTCCTTATATGTGATGGCTGCATTTGTTTCCAAAAAATGTTCCCTTTATTTTAAGCTGGTATTCCTGCCAGTAACTGCTTTCATGTCCTAGGGTGACAAACACACTAACACTGACCAAGGATGGATCTAAATTCAGTTAGATCATCAGGGAGAGGCTGCATTCTTGTCAAAGTGCAGCTGTTGCTGTTCGACAAAAGTCAAGTTAAAGCCCAAAAGTGGAAGCTCTGTCAAGACCAGGTATCCGCTCCCATTTCCGTGTAAGATCGCCGCATTGTTGTGCGGCGATCTACGAAACGTCTGACCTCTCCTCCCCCCGCCTTCTGGGAAACATACAGATCCCAGAAGACAGCGGGACCATTCAGAAAGAGCAGCGCAATGCGTGCATGCACAGTAGGAAACTGCTTCACTTCCTGTTTCCCTTAGTAAGGATACCGGCGCCTGCACCCGGAAACCGATGGGTGGGTTGAGTTCAGGTGACAACATTGTGGGCTCCCTGGACAGGTAAGTGTCCCTATATTAAAAGTCAGCAGCTCCAGTATTTGTAGTTGCTGACTTAATTTTTTTCACCCAGGCTGGAACTCCACTTTAAGAGTGCATTCTGTCGAACATGCTTGTTGGAAAATATTTTCAATCAACCAGCTGCAGCTGCTGGTCCTGCTGCCAAAATACAATGTCCCTGCAGGGGGGATTCCTCCATCTACCCGTGTGGATGGAGGAATCTGCTTTTTTTTTTTCATTCAGCTGGCTAAACAGAAAAAGAACAAATAGCCTACGGCTAGCTAAAAACCTCCCTGAGGGGATGTATTTTGTAGGCCATGAAGATAGTAGGCAGCAATGCTAACTGATACCAGTTCAGGGGCAGAAATTATAAAGCCCTATTAGCTCACAAGATGTCTGACAGGATGAACACCTATATTTTTTTCTATTTTTCGCACTTGCCAAACAGATATAATTAGAACACTTTCAATAGTATATTTAACAGACCAAAAGGAAGTAAATAAGAGACATCTATTGATAGAGCTTATATACACTTTACAGGGATTGGCATGTGGAAGTTTAATAGGGGGCTGCTGTTACACAGTTTCCTAAAGAGATGGACAAAGTATCACGAAAAACTAAAGATCTTAAGACCGACCATGCACTTAGCAGTGTGACTTGTTCTTCTCCCTGCTGCCTTTTATCAAACTGATGGTCAGTTTTCCTAAGTTTAGTGCACTGCTGCCACCAGCTGGTTAATTTCATGTATGACTCACAAATGTTTCACATCACTGTACCTCATAACTGAACACTTTTAACCAGTTGCCGACCGCCGCACGACGATGTACGTCGATAGCATGGCACGGGCAGGCATATTGGCGTACATGTACGTCCCTTGCCTCCCGCGGGTCGGGGGCCCGATCGGGCCCCCGCCCGGTGCCTGCGGCGGTCGGTATTCGTGCGGGAGCGATCCCGGACGAGGGGACGGCCATTCGTTCATGGCCACCCCCTCGCGATCGCTCCCGACGAATAGGAATCCCCCGTGACATCACTTCCTCTCCTGTAATGTAAACACAGGAGAGGAAGTGATGTATTCTCTCCTCCGTGTCGGTATTTTCCGTTCCGACACGGAGGAGAGCGGATCGGTGAGTTGCACCAACACTCTACACACACAGTAGAACATGCCAGGCACACTCACACCCCCCCTTTACCCCCCGATCACCCCCCCAATTACCCCTGCCCCCCAGTCACAGTGACACCAATGTCATTTTTTTTTTTTTTTTTTTTTTTTTTTGCATTGGTGTCATTTGTGACTGTAATAACTGTTAGGGCAGTTAGAGTTAGCCCCCTTTAGTTCTAATGTACCCCCCTAACCCCCCCAATAAAGGTTTAACCCCGTGATCACCCCCCGTCGCCAGTGTCACTAAGGCTGGGTTCACATTGCAGCGGTTTATGAGAACGAATGTGATTCGCACCGCACTGCAGTGCAAATCACATCCGATCTCTGTGCGATTCGAGTTCAGCCATTCGCCGCACCCGCCGCACCCGCCACACCCGCCGCACCCACCGCAAATTCGCACGGGACCCTTTTTTTGGCCCGCAGCAGAATCGGATCGCATGGGTGTTCACACCATGCGATCCGAGTTTGCAGATCGCACTGCGATATGCGAACTGATCTGGGGGTGTCAGTAACATTTCACTGACACTCCCAGCAGTTCGCATAGGGCAGTGTGAACTGCCGCCGGGAGGCATGCGATGCGGGAACCCGCCGCGGATTTGCGGCGTTTCCGCATCGCTCCAGTGTGAACCCAGCCTAATAAGCGATCATTTTTCTGATCGCCGTATTAGTGTCACAGGTGACGCTAGTTAGGCAGGTAGGTATTTAGGTTCGCCGCAGCTTTTTATAGCGCCAGGGACCCCCATATACTACCGCATAAAGCCCCCTGATTGCCCCCTAGTTAACCCTTTCACCAGTGATCACCATATAACTGTTACAGGTGACGCTGGTTGGTTAGTTATTTTTTATAGTTTCAGGGCACCCACCATTTATTACCTAATAAAGGTTTAACCCCCTGATCACCCGGCGGGTGTCATTTGTGACTAATAACTGTTAGGGCAGTTAGGGTTAGCCCCCTTTAGTTCTAAGGTACCCCCCTAACCCCCCCAATAAAGGTTTAACCCCGTGATCACCCCCCGTCGCCAGTGTCACTAAGGCTGGGTTCACATTGCAGCGGTTTATGAGAACGGATGTGATTCGCACCGCACTGCAGTGCAAATCACATCCGATCTCTGTGCGATTCGAGTTCAGCCATTCGCCGCACCCGCCGCACCCGCCACACCCGCCGCACCCGCCGCAAATTCGCACGGGACCCTTTTTTTGGCCCGCAGCAGAATCGGATCGCATGGGTGTTCACACCATGCGATCCGAGTTTGCAGATCGCACTGCGATATGCGAACTGATCTGGGGGTGTCAGTAACATTTCACTGACACTCCCAGCAGTTCGCATAGGGCAGTGTGAACTGCCGCCGGGAGGCATGCGATGCGGGAACCCGCCGCGCATTCGTGGCGTTCCCGCATCGCTCCAGTGTGAACCCAGCCTAATAAGCGATCGTTTTTCTGATCGCTGTATTAGTGTCACAGGTGACGCTAGTTAGGCAGGTAGGTATTTAGGTTCGCCGCAGCTTTTTATAGCGCCAGGGACCCCCATATACTACCGCATAAAGCCCCCTGATTGCCCCCTAGTTAACCCTTTCACCAGTGATCACCATATAACTGTTACAGGTGACGCTGGTTGGTTAGTTATTTTTTTATAGTTTCAGGGCACCCGCCATTTATTACCTAGTCTCACTAGTGTACCCCTAAATTTAGGGGTGTCTACTTTCCAAAATGGGGTCATTTGGGGGGGGTTTGTGCCATCTTGGCATTTTATGGCCTTCAAAACTGTAACGCCCTTAGAAAGCCTGAAGGCGGTGCTTGGTTTTCGGGGCCCCGTACGCGGCTAGGCTCCCAAAAAGTCCCACATATGTGGTATCCCCGTACTCAGGAGAAGCAGCAGAATTTATTTTGGGGTGTCATTTCACATATGCCCATGGCATGCGTGAGCAATATATCATTTAGTGACAACTTTGTGAAAAAAAAAAAAAAAAAAAAAAAGTTTGTAATTTTCCCGCAACTTGTGGCAAAATATAAAATATTCCATGGACTCAACATGCCTCTCAGCAAATAGCTTGGGGTGTCTACTTTCTAAAATGGGGTCATTTGTGGGGGTTTTGTGCCATCTTGGCATTTTATGGCCTTCAAAACTGTAATAGGTAGTGAGAAGTGAACTCAAAAATTTACGCCCTTAGAAAGCCTGAAGGCGGTGCTTGGTTTTCGGGGCCCCGTACGCGGCTAGGCTCCCAAAAAGTCCCACATATGTGGTATCCCCGTACTCAGGAGAAGCAGCAGAATTTATTTTGGGGTGTCATTTCACATATGCCCATGGCATGTGTGAGCAATATATCATTTAGTGACAACTTTGTGAAAAAAAAAAAAAAAAAAAAAAAGTTTGTAATTTTCCCGCAACTTGTGGCAAAATATAAAATATTCCATGGACTCAACATGCCTCTCAGCAAATAGCTTGGGGTGTCTACTTTCTAAAATGGGGTCATTTGTGGGGGTTTTGTGCCATCTTGGCATTTTATGGCCTTCAAAACTGTAATAGGTAGTGAGAAGTGAACTCAAAAATTTACGCCCTTAGAAAGCCTGAAGGCGGTGCTTGGTTTTCGGGGCCCCGTACGCGGCTAGGCTCCCAAAAAGTCCCACATATGTGGTATCCCCGTACTCAGGAGAAGCAGCAGAATTTATTTTGGGGTGTCATTTCACATATGCCCATGGCATGTGTGAGCAATATATCATTTAGTGACAACTTTGTGAAAAAAAAAAAAAAAAAAAAAAAGTTTGTAATTTTCCCGCAACTTGTGGCAAAATATAAAATATTCCATGGACTCAACATGCCTCTCAGCAAATAGCTTGGGGTGTCTACTTTCTAAAATGGGGTCATTTGTGGGGGTTTTGTGCCATCTTGGCATTTTATGGCCTTCAAAACTGTAATAGGTAGTGAGAAGTGAACTCAAAAATGTACGCCCTTAGAAAGCCTGAAGGCGGTGCTTGGTTTTCGGGGCCCCGTACGCGGCTAGGCTCCCAAAAAGTCCCACATATGTGGTATCCCCGTACTCAGGAGAAGCAGCAGAATTTATTTTGGGGTGTTATTTCACATACGCCCATAGCATGTGTGAGCAATATATCATTTAGTGACAACTTTGTGTAAAAAAAAAAAAAAATTTTTTTTTTGTCATTATTCAATCGCTTGAGGCAAAAAAATAAAATATTCAATGGGCTCAACATGCCTCTTATCAATTTCCTTAGGGGGTCTACTTTCCAAAATGGGGTCATTTGGGGGGGTTTTGTACTGCCCTGCCATTTTAGCACCTCAAGAAATGAGATAGGCAGTCGTAAACTAAAAGCTGCGTAAATTGCAGAAAACGTACCTTAGTTTGTAGATGTGACAACTTTTGCGCAAACCAATAAATATACAATTATTGACTTTTTTTTTACCAAAGACATGTGGCTGAATACATTTTGGCCTAAATGTATGACTAAAATTGAGTTTATTGGATTTTTCTAATAACAAAAAGTAGAAAATATCATTTTTTTTCAAAATTTGCGGTCTTTTTACGTTTATATCGCAAAAAATAAAAATCGCAGAGGCAATCAAATACCATCAAAAGAAAGCTCTATTTGTGGGAAGAAAAGGACGCAAATTTTGTTTGGGTACAACATTGCATGACCGCGCAATTACCAGTTAAAGCAGCGCAGTGCCAAAGTGTAAAAAGACCTCTGGTCATTTACCAGCAAAATGGTCCGGTCTGAAAGTGGTTAATAAAGAAAACATTCCTTTCTTCACAATATGTTACAGACAGCTAAATTGCATTTGTAGTTGCCAACACCAAGCCTGATTCAAGAGGTACAATATCAAAGGTGAGGATTCAGTCCAGTCAAGGCTTTTTGTTTTGAAATCCATAAAACATTTCTTAGGCAATTTAAAAAGATGTCAGAAACAATTATGCGAAGTAAAAACAACAAAACAAGACTAATTACGAAGCATGATACAAAGGTGTTTATATATGGCTGTATAAGAAATTGGCTGAACCCAGACTGCACAGCTGGTTTTACTGTTTAGCCTTTTATATTTCTTCCTTTCCCCCCTGCAACTCTTCCCTTGCTCATCCCTGCTAATTCCTTTTTTTTTTTAACCACTTCAGCCCCACAGTCGTTGTGACGCTGTACACAAACAAAATTGAAGTCCTTTCTTTCCCCATAAATAGGAGCTGTCTCTTGGTGGTATTTTTTGATCACCTCTGTGGTTTTTATTTTTTGTGCTATAAACAAAAAAAAAAGCGAAAAAACAATATTGTTTACTTTTTGCTATAATAAATATCCCCAAAAATGTTTTTAAAAAACAAATTTTTTCATCAGTTTAGGCCAATATAATTATTTTACATATTTTTGGTAAAAAAATAAAATAAAATTGCAATAAGCAAATATTGATTGATACAAACTATGGGAAAGATTTATGGCAATTTTTTTTTTTTTTTACTAGTAATGGCAGTGATCTGCAATTTTTAGCGGGACTGCGACGTTGCGGTGGACAAATCGGACACTTTTGACACATTTTTGGGACCATTGACATTTATACAGCGATCAGAGCTATAAAAATGCACCAATTACTGTGTAAATGTCACTTTCAGGCAAGGGGTTAACACTAGGGGCGATCAAGGGGTTATATATGTTCCTTCATGAGTGTTCCTAACGGTGGGGGGGATGGGACTGACTGGAGGAGGAGACACATCGCTTGTTTGCAATTACTACGAACAGAAGTTCTGTCTCTTCTCTCCCGTCAGAATTAGGATTTGTGGGTTTACACCCACAAATCCTGGTCTTGGCTCTCGTACCAGCGATCGCGGGTGGCTGGTGGTGATCAAAGCAACATGGCAGTAACTGCACTTCCCAGAGCCTGTATAAAAAAAAAAAGCTTCAGATTACATGAAAAATCTTTAGCACTGCACTAGTTTCATTGCATTGGGTGTTCCCACATGACACATCCAAAGCAATACACGGTACTACATCTACAACTGAAGGCTTTCGATATATCTATAGGATAAATTAATGATTTTCCTGTAGCACCACCCACAAAGGAGATGCTTGATAATTTGGGGTTCTATGTTCTGCACCCCAACTCCAAGAACAACATCAGCCTCTTTGACACACCTGGATGGAAGAAAACTACTGCAAGCACGTGTAAGGACATGAGTATAGATAGAGGTAACCTTGCCGTGGGTTACTACCAGAAGAGAGACATGAGACAGTTTATCTAGAGGCGATTCAGTTCGCATTGTGCGCTATATAAGTATTTCATTCATTCATTTAGTGGTAAATGAACTCAATATATTGATATGGGTTAAAATGAGTGTAAGGGTGAACATAAATGAGCACAGAGCAAGTAAATTCAAACACAGTCTGCTAGACGGAGTAATAGCTATACCAAAGTAACTTTAGATCAGGTTCTATACCACCCATAATCAACAACTGAATCAGTAAATTCAGCAATAAACAGTGCAAAAAAAAAAAAATGTAAACTGCAATATAAGTAATGTCACTACAATATGTAAAAGTGCACTCTGATGGAATGGCTACAGTATGGTATACAATGAGATGCACCTGTCAATTAGGAAAGGGGCAACCGTCTCAGGCTAGCAACCTCAGCTGCTGAGAGGATGATCGCAGGCTGTTAGAGCTCTGAGGTAGTGGGCTCCCTGTAGCTTAACTAAAGCAACAAAAATATCTCCCGAGGACAATTAAAGCCTGAAAGTGGCAATGAACGTCCTAGGAAGATGGGAAATCGAAAAAAATAAGGAAGGACCCCGCAAATTAGGAGTATTCAGAAGCCCGGCCGGGACACTGCAGAAAGATTAAAGATGTCGCTGGTCCCTTCTCACCTCACAGCAGCACAAAGCAGCAGGATACAAGCACTGAAGGAGACATGGAGACACCGCCTGGCTCAAAGTGAAACAGGCTACAGCTTCAGGTTGACTTTGATAAACAGGCCCCATAAACAGGCCAAGAACTACCAAGCTCCTCCAAGATACACAGGACATACGCTCTGTATCTCGGCAGCACCATTTTTAAATGGCAAACACACAGACGAGGCTGCAAACGACTGACAAGGCTAAATGGATGGCTGCAAATGACACTGACAAGGCTAAATGCAAGGCTGCAAATGACTGACAAGGCTGCAATGGAAGGCTGCAAATGACACGGACAAGGCTACATTGATGGGCATTTAAAAGTAACTTATTTTCCTTAAACTTCCCACCTAAAAGATTATTTCTTTTAAATTCCCTCCTAAACTTGGGGTGTGTGTTATACGCCGGCACGTGTTTTACCCCGGCATGTGTTATACGCCGATAAATACAGTAATACTTCCATACATATGTAAAGCTCAAATCCACAACATTTCTTGGTCTGATCATTCTCATAACAATAGAAATTAATACAGGATTTCCCTGCACCAACAACCAAGTATGGAGGAACAATACCTACATACTTTCCCAAGACAAACATTTGTCCGTGATAAAAGAAAACCTTAGAGCATTTTTTTGTATTTAATGATACTGGTTTGATAACAAGTATCACACTATGGTGTGCACATAAAGCATTTGTTAGGGGTCCTCTAATACAAATAGCAGCTAGGGAAAAAAAAAAGAAAATCCTTTGAAATTAAATAAACTATTAAAAGACATTACCGAAACTGAAGAACACAAAAAAATCCCCAAATGATATGAAATTAGCAAAACTCAACATTCTAAGAACGGAACTGAGCTATAGGCTGACAGATAACCATGACAAATACATGAAACAAATGAAACTGAACTACTATTCTCAAGGTAATAAAGCGGGTAAACTTTTGGCTAACCAACTATGCCAACGTCAAAATAAAAACAAAATTAACAAGTTAGTTCACCACAAATCAAATAAAGCAATTTACACCCCCCAAGAAATAGCGGATTCCTTCTCAGAATATTATGAATCTCTATATAACCTTAAAGTAGATCAATCCACCCCACAATATATATAGCTGACTATCTAAAAAATATCAACCTGCCAAAAATAGACCCGGAAGATCTACAACAAATCAACAACCCAATCTCCTTACAAGAAACTCTCAAAGTTATAAAATCACTCTCTAAAAAAAAAAACCCCCAGGAATAGATGGACTCCCAGGGGACTATTTCCAAGCATTTAGTGAAATACTATCGCCTCATATGACTAAAATGTTCACTCAAACAGCATTATCTAGCCAATTCCCAAAAGAGATGCTAGAAGCATTAATAATTACCACCCCAAAACCAGATAAAGAACCAACATAACCCATAAATAACAGACCTATATCATTACTAAATGTAGACATAAAAATGTATGCTAAGATTATAGCCAATTGTTTAATAAATATAAACATCATATCTCATTAGGCCCGATTAAGTAGGATTTGTTAAAGGCAGACAAGCCCCCGACAGCACTAGAAGAATGGTGACTCTAATCAAACATATTGAAAAGAACAAAACGCTGGCTCTTCTGTTAGCTTTAGATGCTGAAAAAGCATTTAATAGAATGCATTGGTAATATATCTCCAAAACAGAAAAAATTGGCATGAAAGGATTCATACACTCAGCTATTAAGTCATTATATTCCCAACCCTCACTCAACAAATGGGCTCTCCTCAGGATTTATCTCTACAAGCTTACATTTCAAGCTTACATTTTTCCAATGGCAAGGATACCCACTTTCCCCAATAATATTTTCCCTAGCAATAGAGCATTAGCTGAATATATATGCACTAATCCGGACATCAGTGGCATAAAAATAGGACAATATGATCACAAATTGGGTCTTCTGCAGATGACATCTTAACCTTGACAAACCCTGACATATCTCTTTATAATGTTCAGAAAGTATTAGACCAATATAGTAACGTGTCCTATTATAAAACTGATCAAAATAAATGTTATATCCTACATATGAACCTCTACAAAGCCCAAATCAAAAAAACTTTGTGAGAAATACAGATAGAATTGGGATAAGACAACTATAACATATCTAGGTATAAAACGTACATATCCTTCTTCCAAACTAGATACAGATACAGACCGTTCCTCACATCCAGCTGGCTACGCAAAGGAAACAATAGACTCAGTTATGTCTAAATGATAACATAATTCCGTAACTACCTCTGCCAGTAATACAAATTATTTAACAGTTGCCACAGTTTTGCAAATGGAATCTGCATTTTTCTCCTCTATTAACTTTAAGTATGTAAACCCAAGAACAAAAACTGATCGTATTGCAGCTTATGGGTCCTTATATGTGATGGCTGCATTAGTTTCCTTTCAAACTATTTTTTTCCCTTTATTTTAACTTGGTATTCCTGCCAGTAACTAATTTCCTGTCCTAGGGTGACAAACACACTAAAGCTGGCCAAGGATGGATAAAAATTCAGTTGGATCATCAGGGAGAGGCTTCAAAGTGCAGCTGTTGCTGTTTGACAAAAGTCACGTTAAAGCCTATCCAGCTAAAGTGGAAGCTCTGCCAAGACCAGGTATCCACTCTGGGAGATACATAGATCCCAGAAGACAGCAGGAACATTCAGAAAGAACAGCATGATGTGTGCATGCACAGTAGGAAACAGACTTTTAAGCCACAAGGCTTCACTTCCAGTTTCCCTTAGTAAGGATGCCAGCGCCTGCACCTGGAACCGATGGACAGGTCGGCTTCAGGTGCCAACATTGTGGGCTCCCTGGACAGGTAAGTGTCTTTTATATTAAAAAAGTCAGCAGCCCCAGTATTTGTAGTTGCTGACATAATTTTTTTCACCCAGGCTGGAATTCCACTTTAAGAGTGCCTTCTGTCGAACATGCTTGTTGGAAAACATTTTCGATCAGCTGGCTGCAGCTGCTGGTCCTGCTGCCAAAATACAATGTGACGGCAGGGGGATTCCTCCATCTACCTGTGTGGATGGAGGAATCTGCTTTATTTTTGTTTTTCATTCAGCTCGCTAAACAGAAAAAGAAAAAATAACCTATGCCTAGCTTAAAACCTCCCTGAGGTTTGTAAGCCATGGAGATAGTAGGCAGCAATGCTAGCTGGTACCAGTTCAGGGGCACAAAGCTATTAGCTCACAAGATGTCTGCCTGGATGAACATCTTTTTTTTTTCTCTTTTTCGCACGTACCAAACCGATATAATTAAAACACTTTTAATGGTAGTAAAGAGACATCTATTGATAGAGTTTGTATACACTTTAAAAGGATTGGCACGTGGAAGTTTAATAGAGTGCTGCTGTTACACAGTTTCCTAAAGACAAGGACAAAGTATTACAAAAAAGTAAAGAGCTTAAGACCGACCATGCACTTAGCAGTGTGACTTGTTCTTCTCCCTGCTGCCTTTTGTCAAAACGATGGTCAGTCTTCCAGAGTTTAGTGCACTGCTGCCACCAGCTGGTTAATTTCATGTATGATTCACAAATGCTTCACATCAATGTACCTCATAACTGAACACTTTTAATAAAGAAAAATGAACCAGTCTCTACAAACTCTTTTCACAATATGTTACAGACAACTAAGTTGCTTTTGTAGTGCCAACATCAAACCTGATTCAAGAGGTGCAATATCAAATGTGAGGATTCAGTCCAGTCAAGGCTGTTTGTTTTGAAATCCAATCATGGGTCATAAATCATTTCTTAGGCCATTTAAAAAGATGTCAAACAATTATGGGAGTAAAAACAACAAAACAAGACTAATTAGGCAGCATGATACAAAAGTGTTTAGGCACAGCAGTTTTTACTGTTTTTCCTTTTACATTTCTTCTTCCCCCCCACCCCTGCACCTCTTCTTCCCTTTCTCATCTGCCCATTCTCCTTTTCCTTCCCTGCTATTTCTTTTAACCACTTCAGCTCCAGAAGATTTTTCCCCTTAATGACCGGGCCATTTTTTGTGATATAGCACTGCATTGCTTTAACTGACAATTGTGCAGCTGTTGCAATGCTGTACCCAAACAAAATTGATGTCCTTTCTTTCCCCACAAATAGAGCTTTCTTTTGGAGGTATTTGATCATCACTGTGGTTTTTATTTGTTGTGCTATAAACAAAAAAAAAAAAGGTGTTAAAAAAACAATATTGTTTACTTTTTGCTATAATAAATATCCCCAAAAATGTTTTTAAAAAAAACACATTTCTTCATCAGTTTAGGCCAATATGTATTCTTCTACATATTTTTGGTAAAAAAAAAAAAATCACAATAAGCAAATATCGATTGCTTTATACAAAAGTTATAGTGTCTACAAACTATGGGGAAGATTTATGGCAATTTTATTATTATTTTTTTTTTTACTAGTAATGGCGGTGATCTGCGATTTTTATTGGGACTGCGACATTGTGGCTCACACATCGACCACTTTTGACACATTTGTGGGACCATTGGTATTTATAAAGTGATCAGAGCTATTCAAATGCACTGATTACTGTGTAAATATCACTGGCAGGGAAGGGGTTAATACTAGGGTGATCATGGGGTTATATGTGTTCCCTTATGAGTGTTTCTAACTGTGGGGGGATGGGACTGACTGGAGGAGTAGACATATCACTTGTTCTTAATTATTACGAACAGCAGATCTGTCTCTTCTCTCCTTTCAGAATTAGTTTACACCCACAAATCCTGGTTCTGGCTCTCGTGACGGCAATCGTGGGTGGCCGTCGGTAATATCGCATGCCGGCCATGAGCATTGTGTCCCCCACTGTGCAGTGTGCGTGCGAGCCTGCAATGACTCCTAAAGGAGCCGACGTACAGGTATGGCATTTCAGGGGAAGGAACCACTTTTCCTGACGCATATGAGCATGAGGCGGTCAGCAAGTGGTTAAGGAGAACTCCAGGTATGCCTTATATTGTGTGGTTACACTGGTTCACTTTGCCACAATGTAAGTATGGTCATCTCATATCTATAGAGCCCATGGAAGAAACTCACTCACCTAATATTGTATAGGTCCCCCTTTTTGCCTCCAAAATAGCCTTAAACCAATCAGTAGCAGATCCTTTAAGTCTTGTAAGTTGCAAGGTGGAGCCTCCATAGATGGGACTTATTTTTCCAGCACATCCCACAGATGCTTTGCTGGACTGAAATATGTAAAATTTGGAGACAAGGTCAACACCTCAAAATCAATATTGTGTTCCTCAAACCGTTCAAGCCTATTTTGCAGTGTGACTTTTTTCTGATTTGAACACATTAACTTTAGGGACAGAGTGGGCCGTTCAGGCTCCAGTAGGGTATGACGATTACTGGAGTGTCCTCTTAAGTCATCACTCTATGGAAGGATTTTAATTAGCATCGGACTCCAAGAGAGCAATATCACCAGTACTTTTCACAAACAGGAGTGCCACAGTGTTTTTTTTTGCAGGCATGTGTTGGACCAGCTATGAGGGGAGGTTGGAGGCTGGTAGTCATTGCTGCAGGCATGTGTTGGACCAGATAGGAGGGGAGGTCAAAGGATGTTAGTCTATTCTACATGCATGCATTAGACCAGCTATAAGAGGAGGTTGGAGGCCATTATTATTTTCTGAAGAAATGCCTTGGACCAGCTATAAGGGAAGGTCAGAGCCCGGTAGTCTTTTTTGCAGGGGTGCATTGGACCGGCTATGAGAGGAGGTTGGAGGCTGGTAGCCTTTGCTGCAGGCAGGCATGCATTGGATCAGATATGAGGTGAGGTCCGAGGCCGGTAGACTTTGCTGCAGGCGTGTGTTGGACCAGCTATGAGGGGTGATCAGAGGCCATTATTTTCTGCAGACATGCCTTAGACAAGCTATAAGGGAAGGTCGGAGGCTGGTAGTAATTTTTGCAGGTGTGTGCTGGACCAGCTATGAGGGGAGGTTGGAGGCTGGTAGTATTTTCTGCAGGTGTGCATTGGATTGGCTGTAAGGGGAGGTTGGAGGCCGGTAGTCTTTTTTGCAGGTGTGCATTGGATCGCTGTGAGAGGAGTTCGGAGGCCAGTAGTCTTTTCTGCATGTGTGCTTTGGACCGGCTGTGAGGGGAGGTTGGAGGCCGGTAGGCTTTTCTGCAAGTGTGCTTTGGACCGGCTATGTGGGGAAGTTGGAGGCAGCTAGTCTTTTTTTTTTTTTAAATGTATATTTATTGAAAAAAAAATGTTTTTCTGTAAACAGTACAAAAATGTCATAAATGCGGTACAGTAGTCAATAACATTGGGTGGACATAATAGGGGCACCATATTGTAGGTTACAAACGGGTTAAGTGATAGGATACACCATGAAGCTGTATACAATCGTGATGGCATAACTGAAAAAGAAGGATAGAACGAACTAAGACATTGGAAACCAGACGTATGGGTGTTCTTGGTCTGATACGGTATAATACAGTAAACAGGATATCAAATCTCCCTAAGGTCACTTAAGGAAGGGCTGGCAGAGGGGGTAATAAAAGATTCTGGGTTGAATATGGAGGCATCCCATGGGTCCCATGTCTTGGAAAATTTGGGCAAGGAATCATGAGCTATTGCCGTCAAATGTTCCATCCTACGCATGTGAGCAATGGACGAGACCACATGTGCTTGTGTGGGAGGTATGGTATTACTCTCTTGGCAGCTAGGAGTATGAAAGCCATTAGTTTTTTAGCATATTTAGGGAGATCTAGGATCGGAAGGCCTAACAGGTAATCTGTCGGAGTCAGTGGGATATCTCTTTTCAATATTGATTGGAGAATGGATTGGACCACAGACCAAAAAGATGTGATACGTGGACAATCCCAAAAGATATAAAGGTGTGGGAGCGCATGCGTGGGGTTTCCCAAGATGGCCGCCGGCATCTAGAGCTCCGCTCCACCGCTGCCCTGCTTTAACCACCGGAGCCTCCAGAGCGCCCTCACACTGTACCGGACAGCAGATTCAAGTGGGGGAACACTCAGAGAAACCCGCGGATGGCGTCCCCGAGCGCCAGAAAGGATTTGTCCGGCCGTATGAAAGCCGAAACCGGCCCTGTCAGTTACGCCAAGATGGCGACGGCTACACGAGGCCTCCCAGTCACAGCTCCCCAGGAAGTTTCCATAGCGGACCAGGACCAGGAACGGCTGCCTTTTCAAGGTACAGACTGTGCCCCTTTACCATCAGTTAACTCTCCCTCTTCCACTGAGTCTTTGCTGGGGGGATTGAGTGCAGGATATCCCACTACACCTATGAGGGATCCCCATACAGGCATGCTGCTGGCAGTCAGTGAGGCACATGATGACTGCTTTCTCACATATGCTTTCCAAAAGCCTAGCTATTCAGGCAAATCAGATCACTACCTCTATACATGCAGATCTGCAGCAAATAGGTCTGAGGCTGGACACTGTGGAACGGAAAACTGACCAGGCTGTATCCCGGATCAATCAGAATTCGGCTAGATTGGAGGAGGTTCAGGACCAACTAGAGACTGCGTTTGCAAAAATCGATGACCTCGAAAACAGGTCGAGAAGATACAATTTTAGGGTACGGGGGATCCCAGAATCTGAAAAAGAGGTACACAAGGTGGTGAGATCTCTCATAAAGAATTTGATCCCTGACATCCCGGATCGCCATCTGGAACTGGATAGAGCACATAGGGCTCTCCAGGCCCCCCGCTCTGACGGTTTACCCAGGGACATTATAGTCAAGCCGCACTATTACTCGGTGAAGGAGGAGGTCATGTGAAAATCCAGATATGCAGAAAATCTCTCGTTCCAGGGTCACAAGATCCAGCTATTCGCTGACCTCTCCCCATACACTATACAGAGGAGATGGTAGTTTAAACCTTTGCTACAAGTTTTGTTGGACAAAGAAATCGCTTACAGATGGTCGTTTCCTTTGAGGCTGAATTTTTCTTACAAGAACAAAAGCTTTGGATTCTCCTCGTTCCAGGAAGGCGAAAAACTTTTGATTCGACTAGGTCTGCTACAATTGGAACCCACAACGGAACCTTCCACCAGGGGTACCCCAGCGTCAACCAAGAGGCCTCCCCCAGCGAGCCCGCTGCAGCAGATCTGGCTGACACAAAGCTCCAAACGATCCAAAGAAAATCTGCCACCTTGAGACTATTTTAGTTTCCCCATATGGGGATGAACTTCCTCTTTTTCGGGGATCCCCTGATTGTGGCACGGGCCACGGGACTCGGGGGTCTTTTGGGACTCTCTTGGCCCCCTCCTCTATCTAGAGGGTTACGGGTGGGAAGTCTCCACATGTTCTGAAATATGTTTTGGGGCCTTCTTCCCCTCCCTATGTTGTCTGATTTTTTGCTCTCCTTTCGCCATGTATCTTTATAGGGGGGGGGGGGGGGTTTGGCATTTTTGCATCTTTGCATTTTTTGTATTTTTGTATTCTTGTATTTTTTGCATTATAACCTTGGTCCAGGTTAACTTCTTTTAGTTTCAGGTTGAGGTCTCAGGCCTTGCTATTCTGGACTCGAACGACCGGTACAGCGAACTCTTCTCATATCGGACGGGCCTGTAATGTATATGCCTTATCGGGGATAATATTAGGTTTACTGTCTGTGGTAGCAGGGAATGCTTTAAGGGATATGCATATTTTCATAATCTTTGTTTGAAATAGTCCTTTACGGCCCCTAGGTACTGGTCTGATAAGGGTATGGCCATTTCTCCACCGTCTCTATTTGGGGGGGGGGGGGGGGGATGGTGGGTCTGGAGCGAGAAATGGGCCATTCCCTTTGCCATAGGTATAGGAGTGCTGCTCCACTGTTAGAATTCTTGAGGGGCGCTCGGTTTCCATTTTCGATAGGAGCCCGTGGCAGCTCCACAGTTTATATAGTTAAGGTGGCGGGGCGGTGGTGGATTTAGTGTGCTCCCCCTGGCTCAGAGGTATTGTTTAAGCTTCTGGGCCATTTTCGGGGTAACCTTGTCTGGGGTTGCCCCGTCCATTTACGGATGAGAGTTGGTTGGAGGGGTTCCGACCGCTCAGGGGGGAGGATGGGGACGGGGGTCCCCTGTATGTATTTTTCTGACAACACAATGGTATTGCAACATGGTTCTCCTCATGCTGCTGTTCTTTCTCCCTATGATTGTTTGTCCCTCTTCTTGTTAATCTCTTTCCTTCTCCTTTCTCCTCATGTTTATTGCAGACAAGGCGACTTTACTTACGACATCCGGCCTGCACTCCTGGACGTTTATGGGACCTATTGGAGGTTCTGGATTCGCCCACAGCGTGGCCCTCTTCATGGGAGCGGTGAGTTCGTGTTCAGTTGCGTGGGTCTCCCCCCTCTGGTCCATGGCTGACATACCTGCTAAAGCGCCCACCCTTAAACTTGTCTCGCATAACACTCAAGGCCTTAACTCCCCACTAAAACGTAGGAAGATTCTAGAACATTACCGATCCATACATGCGGATATTCTATTACTACAGGAGACGCACTTCCCTTCCTCTTTCAAACCCACATTTTTACATCAGCACTATCCTCAGTTCTTTTTGGCTTCCGTGGAAAACAAGACTAGAGGGGTGGCAGTGTGTTTCTCCAAACATATAAAACTCTCCCAACCTGAGATTGTTCAGGACCCCCAGGGTCGATATATTCTGGTTTCGGGACACATAGATGGGGAATGCTACACTTTTGTTTCCTACTATGCACCCAATAAGGGCCAAAGCTCCTTTTTTGCATCCATGCTGAGGAAGCTACAGAACCGCCTTCAGGGCACGGTGTTTATTGGAGGTGACTCGAATGTAGCATTTGACTTTTCTCTGGATAAATCGGGATCTGGTGGGTCAAAACCCAAGCGTCCATCGAAACAGAGCATTAGCATTGCTCGCATGCTCCACTCAGGTGGTCTGATTGACTCCTGGCGGGAGATGAATCCTCGGGCGAAGGATTATACACATTTTTCGGTGCCACACCCCACCTATGCCAGAATAGATCACATTTTTACGAAACCCCAGACGGTCCCTCTGCTGGTTACTGCAAGGATCTTGGACTCGTCCTTATCGGACCACTCCATGGTGGTTGTAGTGTCCAGGAGACCTATGGGCTCCGGGAGCCGCCCATGTTGGCGTCTCCGGGAATCCATTTTGAGCGATCCTGCACATAGCGCAGTGTTGGAGGCTGCTATTCGAGAATACTTTGAGCTGAATGATACCGGGGAGATGACGCCGGTTACTTTGTGGGCCACACATAAAACTGTAATGAGAGGCAAACTGATACAGTTGTCCTCTAATCTCAAAGCGCAACACCGGGCTGACACTCTCAAACTCACGGAGGAGTTCCGTTCCCTAGCTAAAACACACAAACAGCGCCCTACGGCAGATTCATTAGCCAAACTAGACAAGGTCAAGGCCCGACTGAATATGTCCTTAACTACAGCGGCTGCTCAACATCTTACTTGGACGGGGGCTAAATTCTATGCACAAAAAGACAGGGTGGGCTCACGCCTAGCAGTAAAACTGACCCCCAAGCCACGATCTCAGTCTTTCCCTAAAATCAGGGTTCACTCAGGGGACCTCTCTCAGAATCCTGTTAAAGTCATGGACACTTTTTTGAAGTTCTACTCGGACTTATACAAACAGGGGACTAGTCCCTCCAAGGGTGCTCGGGAGCGGCTCCTGAGTGATCTCCCACTGCCCAAGCTCTCAGAGGATCACAGGGATCTTATGGAGGATCCGTTCACTCAGGCAGAAGTACTTGACACTATCAAAACGCTTTCAGTGGGTTCTGCCCCGGGTCCGGACAGATTCTCCAACGGTTATTATAAGAAGTTTGGCCCTTCTCTGGCTCTTTATCTGGTGGAAATGTTTAACTCTCTCAGGGATGGTACCGCCATGCCTCCGGACATGAACTCAGCATTTATCTCGGTGATTCCAAAACCTGGTAAAGATGCCAGCGTGGTAGGCAATTTTAGGCCTATATCGCTTTCAATAATGATATTAAGATAATGACGAAAATACTGGCGAACAGGCTTTCAAGCTTTATCTCCCGGTATATCCACAAAGATCAGGTGGGGTTCATCCCTGGGAGACAAGGACCAGACCAGATTAGGCGCGCAGTAGATATTATTTCACTCCTAAAAGGCACAATGGGACGGGGGTTCCCCGCAACAGGGGTTTCTGCTGTCCATTGACCATCATAAGGCCTTTGACTCTATTGATTGGTTGTACCTTACGGATATTCTGGAGAGATGGGGGTGCGGAAAATACTTTCTTAATCTTATATCGGCTCTTTATTCTAATCCTTTGGCTCAGGTGCGTCTGTTGGGCAGATATTCTAACACGTTCGGTATTGGTAGAGGGACAAGACAGGGGTGCCCATTATCTCTGCTTCTTTTTTCCATAGCCATAGAAACTTTAGCCATTGCCTTACGTTCTAACCCTGACATTAGGGGGGTCAGGTGCGGGTCCTGCGAACATAAATGCGCCCTTTATGCGGACGACCTCCTTCTTTTTGTTACTTCGCCCCTGACCTCCATGCCCATCATTAACCGGACTTTATTAGATTTTAGTAAGATTTCGGGACTCCGGGTCAATATGGAGAAATCTTTAGCCCTGAATGTTACGCTATCCACAGATATGCTATCACAACTTTCGAATAATTTTACCTTCTCATGGGCACAATCCCAGCTTCCATACTTAGGAATAAAACTCACTTCCGATATACACACATTATTCAAAGCTAACTATCCCTACATGGCGCAAAAATGCAAAGAGGATTTAGTATGTTGGTCCGGTTGTGGCATCTCCTGGCTGGGTAGGATTAATGCGGTGAAAATGACACTTCTACCGCGTCTATTGTACTTGTTCCGTTCACTCCCAATTCCAGTCCCCAAAACATTCCTTGACAAAATACAAACGGACATCGTGAGGTTTGTCTGGGGGAAGAAAGGCTATAGGTGCTCCTCAGCCACACTCTACCGATTGAAACCTCAAGGGGGGTTGGGTCTTCCCAATTTGTGGGGTTATTATCAAGCGGCACAACTGGCCCAGATATCAATGGCTTTCTCGGGTTCTGTAAAACCGGACTGGTTATTGATGGAACGGCAATCTATTCCCCACCACACAATAGATTTCCTGATGGGTTGTAGCCCCAAACGCAGACCAGCGATTCTGGCTCCCACCCTTTCGCATTCATTGGCGCTTAGCTCCAACCTATTCAAACGGGACTCGTTGATCTCCCCACTGAAACCGCTAACACACATTTTTCATAATGGGGATTTTCCCCCGGGGGAAAATATAGAAGCCTTTAAATGGTAGACGGATAAGGGGTTATACAGAATTGGACACTTCTTTTCCCCTTCCGGCCCTCTTTCTTTATCACATTGCAAAAAGAAACTAGATATGCCCGATTCGGAAATGTTCAGATTTACACAAATCTCACACTATTTGAATTCCATTTGGACTTCCAAACCTCTTCCTCCTTTTATAACGCAATATGAGCAATGGTGTGCGCAGGCCACGGACCAGAGGGGGGGCATCTCCCTGATTTACGCGGCTCTCATGGGGAAGGACAACAAGCCCCCTTATGCTCTCGCATGGGAAGCTGATTTGGGCTGCTCATGGGAATCGAAACAGTGGTTTGGGGCCTCGATGAGAGCTCACAAAGGTATACTTAATGTTTCTCTAATTGAGGCAGGTATCAAAGTCCTGTTTAGATGGTACTATGTTCCTTCCAGGCTGGCAAAAAAATTTCCGGGTTCCTCGCCAGTGTGCTTCAGAGGTTGTGGTCTGGGAGGAGATGTTTCATGTCTGGTGGTCCTGTCCACGCATCCGCTCCTTCTGGCGGTTAGTTCCATTACGGGGACTGCTGTACTACCACACCCCAGTTTAGCCTTACTAAATCTTTTCATCCCGGCTTTATCCAAACATTTACAGCAATTGGCGTTTTTTGTTTTCCTTGGGGCTAAAATTACGATAGCTAAGGCCTGGAAGAAAAACACGGTTTCATATAAGATGTTCAGATCTAAGGTAACATGGATTATGGTGCAAGAACAAGTTGTGGCCAAGTGGCACGACAAAATGGAGAGATTCCGGTTGATCTGGGAACCTTGGGCGACGTTGTGTAATATTTCTCTTATTCCAGGAGTGCAGCCTGGTGCTTTGTCTTCTAGGGCAGGTAACACTTGATTCAGCTTTTTACATTACCTCTCTTTCTCCTCTCCCCCTTTCTTTTTTTTTTCACACGTTTTCTCTCTTTTCTTCTTCACCTCCCTTGGTATATTGGGATGGGCCCCACATGGGGTTCTACTGGAGATGGCAGCGATGTTCTGGGCTGGTTTTTGGCCCAAAATTCCTTTGGGCATCCCAGGCAACTGAACTTTGTAGGGATGGGTGGGGAGTGTCCTGGTCTTGGCGGGCGGGCCTAGCCCTTGGTCTGCAGCTTGATCCCGTTTGGGGCACCAGGGGATCCGTGGCTCGTGTGCTTTGACTAGACATACTCCCCCACGGGGGCTGAACTGGTTGTTATGGGTACAAGATAATACCAATGTTTTTTCAATGCACTTCCTGTTGGCTTTATAGATTGGTTTTGGTATATTCTGGTCTAGATCCATGTATGTCTAGCTCGGCTTTGCCTATGTACGGGTGGATTTAGCTTGTTTGTATTGAGGATTGTTTATCATTTATGTTCTGATGCAAATCTTCAATAAACATTATTAAAATTAAGATATGAAGGTGTGTGCCAATATCCTGTAGGCACCTCCAGCATAAACGAGACAGTGAGGGATCATACTTATGTAAAACTTCGGGGGTCCTATACCAAAACATTAGTACTTTATAAGCAGTTTCTTTCTGCTCAACACATCTCGAAACTTTGGAGATGGAAGTCCAGATCTCCTGCCATTGAGAGAGAAATAGTAACGGGTAGGATTTTGGCCCACTTCCGCATATAAAGGTGAGAGTCTAGAGTGGGAGGTAGTGAGTCATGAAGAATCCTGTAAATAGCGGATATGAGACCCTTCTGGTGTGAACCCTGGGTGCATAACATTTCAAAGGCGTTAGGTTTCTCCAGGCTCATGGCATGAGATACAGAGCAAAAGTAGTGCTTAAATTGAAGGTAGGTGAAAATGGACCGTTGTGGAATGTCAAATTTGTCCTGTAAGTCCGGAAAAGATAAAAGTTTGCGGGACACTGGGTGAACTAAGTGGCGAAGTTGGAAAATGCCTGCTTGAGTCCACGGGGTCATAGCCATTGTGGACAAACTGTCAGGTATGTCTGGGTTGTGAGTAACATTTAAAAGGGGTGGACAGGGAGAGGAAAGAGAACTTCTTGTGGCATTTTTTCCAAATATCCAAAGTAAATAGCATAGGAGCAAAGCAAATACGTCTGAGTTGTGATATAGAGGAGGATAGGTCAGACCAGAGCATAGAACAAGGATGGACCGGGTCAGTGATACTCATTTCTATCTCCGCCCAACGACTCGTCGCAAAATAGGAGGACCAGGAGACCGTCGTAGATAAGTGGGTCGCGTAATAATATCGTATAATATCGGGAGCTCCCAGACCCCCGTGTGAGCGTGGTGCAAAGACAACCGTATGGGCAATTCTATGTGCTTTGTCACCACATATGAATTTAGTAAAGGCCCTCTGGATACTGCGGAGGTGGGACATGGGAAGGGCCACAGGTAAAGTTTCAAAAAGATACAAAAATTTAGGGAGTATTGCCATTTTAAGGACATTTATCCTACCTAAAAGGGACAGGGGACATTCCATCCATTTACAGAGTAGGCCGTGTGTTTCTGATAGCAAAGAGAGAAAGTTAGCCTGGTATAGTGTGCGATAGGACGCTGTTAAATGAATGCCTAAATATTTGAGCGAGTCAGAACGCCACTGGTAGGGAAAGGTGTTGCGTAAAGCGGCGAGAAGTAGGGGAGGGATATGAATGGGAAGCGCTTCAGTTTTAGCTGTATTAACTTTATATCCTGATATATTACCGAACGTTTCTAGGAGGGCATGGAGGTTGGGGAGTGAGGTGTGAGGTTTAGTTAAAGTAAGCAATATGTCGTCAGCAAACAAGGACAGCTTGTATTCTTTCCGTCGTAAAGAGACTCCCCTGATGTCTGAGTCTTCCCGAATGCGTGCTGCCAGAGGTTCAAGGCATAATATAAATAACAAGGGGGAAAGGGGGCAGCCCTGTCTAGTTCCATTGCTATGTGTAAACGTTGGGGATTTGAAGGATGCCAATTGAACTTGTGAGGTGGGATGGGAATAAAGGGTTTGAAGAGCCGATACAAAGGAGCCTGAAAAACCGTAGCGTGCAAGTGTGGCAAACATGTAAGGCCATCCAAGCCTATCAAAAGCCTTTTAGGCATCTAGGCTGAGAATAAGAGCAGAGCGAGAGGTTTTATCAAGCATGTCAATTAGATCAATGGTGCGTCTGGTGTTATCGCCCGCTCGTCTACCTAAAACAAAACCCACTTGATCGTTGTGAACAAGGGCAGGGATTATGCAAGAAAGTCTATTGGCTAAAATTTTTGTAAAGATTTTATAATCTGAGTTCAGTAGGGCGATGGGCCTGTAATTATCTGGCAGGGATGGGGATTTGCCCGGTTTCGGAAGGACTGTGATATGAGCGTGTAGGAATTGCGAATGTGGAGTGACCCCTTTTTGTAAGGAGGAGTAAAGCTTTATTAAGTGAGGGCCGAGGATGGGAAGGAAAGTTTTATAATATTGATATGGTAGACCATCAGGCCCAGGGGACTTATGTAAGGGCAGTTATTTTACTACTGCTGCTAACTCTTCTGTCGAGATATCTGCATTAAGGGCAACTAGCTGTGACGGTGATATTTTAGGCAACTTTAAAGGGGAGCAAAAAGAATCAAAAGCCTCTTGAGTGAAGAAGTGTTTAGGGTCAGAAGCTAAACAGTTGTACAATTTGTCATAAAACGAGCCAAAAACTTTGGACATCGTCAAAGGACAATGGGTCGGGGAGCCGTCAGCCTGAAGGAGGAGGTCAGGATAAGATTGAAAGGGACGCGGTTTAAGCTTATTTACTAGCATCCTGTGGGGTTTGTTAGCGAACTCATAAAATTTCTGCTTTGCCCAAATTAGGGCAAATTAGGGCACATTTTTGCATATCTAGTGACCTCAAACGCTCACGAAGGGTTGTGACTGTGCGCAGACGGGTCACCGTAGGGGAAGCCAGGAGCAGATCTTCAGCCCTACGGAGCTGTAAGAGGGTGTCTTGCCTCAGGGCTGCCGAGTCCCGCTTTAAGCGGGCGCCGGCAGAAATACATGCACCTCTAAAAAATGCCTTGTGGGCTTCCCATAGGGTAGACACCTCTGCCACTGAACCCTCATTCAGTTGAAAAAATTCTGATACATTTTGGGACAGTTGAGCCTCGACAATGGGGTTGCGGAGGAGAAAGTCATTGAGTCTCCAATGACAGGTTCTCGGCATGGAGCAGGCAAGAGCCAGGTCAAGCTGAACCGAGGCATGATCTGACCATGTTATGGGGTTCAGTTCTGAGGCCACCGCCGATGTCAGTAGAGGTGTTGATATAAAAAGGTGGTCAAGTCTGGAGTACATCTTATGTGGGGGGGGAGAAAAATGAAAATTGTCTGCTAGTGAGGTGTTTGATTCTCCATATGTCCAACAGGTTATGGGTTCTAATTAGTTTATGAAATGTGGTGGACTGACGTTCCACTCTAGATGAGGGAATGGAAGGAAAAAGCGTCTGTCTGTCTCTCCTAGGAGACATGACCATGTTGAAATCCCCCCCCATGATCATGAAAGGTTGAGCGTAGTTACCTAAGCTGTCCAGTAAGTCAGAAAGAAATTGGATTTGGCCCGAGTTAGGAGCATACACATTAATCACAGTAAGAGAGCGTGAGAGATATTCGCAGTCCAGGAGAATATATCTACCATGGGGGTCTATAAATGAAGATTTCACCCTAATCGGGCAAGATTTCCTAATCAGGATTGCAACCCCTGCTTTGCCAGAGGGATCAGAAGCCAGAAAAGAATTTGGAAAGTGTTTAGCAGCAAATTTAAGAGAACCCCCGGGGCGAAAATGAGTCTCCTGGACCAGGACTATGTCCGCAGCCGAAGATTTGAACTCTTTCAGAGCCAGCCAGCGCTTATGAATAGAGTTCAAGCCTTTAACATTATAAGTAAGAACCCTTAAAGCCATCTTTATGGATTGACATTAATGCAATGTAGGCAGAACAAACATGTATTAACCAAAAATATCCGTAAAAATTAACTAGGCAGTATAAACCATGGTGTATCCTGTGGGATAAAAGCAGACGTACGCATACAACATCGACTATAAGGAAAAAAGCTACACAATACCTTGAACAATGTAGGTCAAAAACAGCCAATAGGCCAAAAAAAAGGCCCGTAACAAGAAAAAAAAGAAAGAAAAAACCAGAGAAAAAGAGCCTGGGGGGTAAAAACCACCCAGGAGTCCACGGCCAAGGCCGCGGAACAATCGAAGGCACACAAGGGGTTCCATCTCATCGGGAGTGGCTCCCCTCGCCACCTTCCGACAGCGCCTAGAAATAGCCAAAAAAAAAAAACAATTTAACTTAACTTGACTCAAGTCCAAAGGAGCAATGAAAGACCCATAATGACGGGCATGGCCAACCCCATAACAGGGGAAACATGGTGACTTAGGGGCCGAAGTCAATCCCAACCAGGGTTGGGGAAGGGGTCCATCTCAAGGAGGATGTCTGGCAAATGGCGAGCGTTGAGGGGTAGAAAAGTTCTTCTGCGACCTCTGCCAAGCGGGGGTCCAGAGTCGTCCTGGAATGGAAGTGGGTTTGGGTGTCACGGGAAGAGGAGTGGGGTCTTCATCTGGAATCGGTGGTAAACCAAGGCTGCGGAGAAAAGCTTCACTTTCCTGTAAGTCTCTCATGGAGTATTGAATTCCATCTTTTGAGGCAGACAGGCGAAAGGGGAAACCCCATCGGTAAGGGAGTTGATGATTCTGTAGATGCGTAGTCACCGGGCGGAAGCTTCTGCGTTTGGCAAGGGTGATCGGAGATAAGTCGCTGAAAATCTGTATCTTCGCCCCCTTAAACTCTAGGCGGGATTTGTTGCGGGTAGCCACTGTTAAAGCCTCCTTACTGTCATAGTAATGAAAACGTACTATGATGTCTCTGGGGTTGGCACCCGCTGGGGGCTTGGGGGCCAGGGATCTGTGCGCCCTATCCAGTCTCCAGTCAATGTCCGGAATCCGAGGGGCCACCACATTGAACAAGCTGAGAAGATATGGTCTAATCTCTCCCTCGCTAACGGTCTCCGGCACGCCTCTGATACGTAAATTTTGACGGCGTTCCCTATTCTCCAAGTCTTCTTGCTGGAATTGAAGCTGGGAGATTGATTGTTTCAGGCCGGCATTGTCTTCTTCCAATACGTGAACATATTGGATCAGATCATCAAACTTAGTTTCCAAGACATCGGTGCGTTCACCAATTTGAGCTATCTCTCCCCGTAGTTCGTGTGCAAGTTTTCCCATTTCTTTAGAGACGTTGCTGGTCAGGTCTTGCAGTAGGGCCTTAAGTTTGTCATCAAGGACTTCTACCGTGACAGGGGCGGCCATTGTTTCTGGTGAGGCGTCTGAGCTAGTCTTATTTTCAGGTGTGCGAAGCACCGGCTGAGGGGAATTCAGAGGCCGGTAGTTGTTTTTGCAGGTGCCCTTGGACCGCATATGGGCACAGGTTGGAGGCCGGTAGACTTTTCTGCATGTGTGCATTGGATCAGCTATGAGGGGAGATTGGAGGCCTGTAGTCTATTTTGCAGGCGTGTGTTGGGCAGGCTGTGAGGGGAGGCGCATGTCTGATTTTTCTTCTGGTTCTTTTGAACACAATGCAGTGAAATGGCCAGCTGTAGCATCATATATTTTTTCTTCTCTGGTTTCTGTGTAGAGATTCTACCTCTACTACACGATCGATTAAGTTTGTTTGCTCCTGACAGACTTAACTGCTAATTTCAATATGTTTAAATTTGATGGCGGTCATATGGCTGACGGCTCTGGCTATCAAGGTGGGACTACTAGTTTGAGTTGCCCCGCTTTGTGCTCGGGCCCTCTGCCGTGTGACCGCCATTAATCCATATGGTTTTTGTTATCTATAATGCTAATGTCATGTTTCCCCCCCCCCCCCCCGGGCTTTGCCCCTTCAGCCATTAAGACCTGAGGAGTTTATTCCCCCCCTCCATGGGCGGACATGTGGCGACCATTCAGGGGTTTTTACCATCTATGCCCCTTTCATTCCGCTGCGGACATTATGTTCAGCAGGGAATAGCAGCGCATTTGTATGCATAATGCGCTGGCAGCCTGACCCGGATTTACCTCCGCCCAGTCTGGAGAGATGGCGAACGGGGACTGCCTGGTGTGTAGGTCCACGCCCAGTTACGCCCTCCAGCATTCCCCCTGCTCTATCTTGTCCACGGGGGACTTCTTTCTGCGCACGCGCGTATTCCACGCTTGCGCAGTAGACGGAGGGACACTGAGAAGGAGCGCAGAGTTGCGCTCTGATCATTTCTGGGTCGGGGGTATGTAAGGCGCCGCCGGAATTTAATTCTTAGAGCGAAGCCGTGGTGGATGAGACACACACGTGTATGGCTGTCACTTCCAAGGTAAAGCCACCATTATATCCCGGTCTTGCTGCTTTTTATCCCTATGCTTTTCATCTTCAAGTTTAGCTGCATTTATGACCCTTGCTGATCCAACCCTTCTCTCTGACTTTTTTGATAGAGAACACCTATTATTGAACCTGTGGGTGTTGTACACTGAAGATTTGCCGGGTTCTATATTATGCAGCATAATTTTTAGTGATTTTGACAGAGTATGGGTAGGTTCTGCCTAATAGCCATGCTTTTTGGTTTTCACTTAGTGATACAGACCATGGACCACTGGGTGCCTTTTTCTTTGGTGTGATAGATTTTATTTATCTATCTTCTAACAAACTTAGCTCCTTAAAATCTCTTTGTCCATGGTCTTCAATATATTTTCATTTATATATACCTTTTCAAATGGACTATTTTATTTATTCTTTATTCTAGTCCTTTATCCGCGGTGTAAAGCCTCTCTATCCATTACACATACCCCCCGTGTCCACCCCCAGGGGGGGCACCCCAATTTAGGGTGTCTCGAGTTTGGTCGCTTGGCTGTGGAGGGTTTGGGAGCTCCGGGGGTGAGTCATGACTTATTATTGTTTCTGTCTGTATTCCTATCTATGATATATCATGTTTGGATTGATTATTATTTTCTGTTTGTATGTGTTTGTAATTTTTATTTATGCATTTTTGTTTACAAAACTCTATTTATTGTATTCACTAAAAAATTATATCCTTTATATACATTAGATTTGTAAAGTGACGTTCCCTGAGGAAGTGGCGTTTTCAGTGCCGCGAAACCGGTCGGATCTATACGTCAACTCTACACCTTTGTAAAAAATCCCTTTGTTGGAAAACCTCTAAATCATTTCCGAATTTATTCTGTCTTTTTTTGGCTGAATATATTTTGTCTATTTTTGTTTTGTCATGTGTATATATGTTTTTTCTGTCACTATTTGTGTATACTTATTTATAATAAAATATGAGTACATTTTATGAATTATTATTATTTTTTGATTATTACACGATACCGCAATAGTCCCTATTGTTCCCACTTAACTATTAGGAAATTCTCTATTTTTGAGTCTTTTTCCTTGATGTTTTGAGCTTATGCTCAGTTTTCCTATATACACTAATTGGGACGATGATATCCTATTTAAATTCGAGGCTGTCACATTATCTATAGACTTAACTGCCCTCTATAGTCACACCAAAGGTTCACTTTAACCCCTGACCTTAAAGCCAAACTGAACTTTTATTTTAAATTGGCTCAATACAAACCAGAGGCATAAAAACAAAAGGTGTGTAAAGCCAGGCAGGGTGTTAAAAATCAGATGCGGCCTAAATAGAAAAGCCTGTGCCTTGACAGCATGCTGCAGGGAAGTTCCAATGTTCTCTATGGGGAAGCAGCCATCTCTCTGCAGATGTTCAACTTGCTCCCTGATGTGTCAGAACTAAAGCTATGCAATCAACAGGGAGCAGGTTTTTTTTTTTTTTTTTTTTGCAGCGCTATAGGTCAGACTCAGCAAGGGGTGTTTCAGATCTCTCCAGAGAAATCATTGCTTCTACACAGAGCCCCACTCTGAAGCTCCTGGCCAACAGTGGCTGTTTTTTAATCAGCAGTACATTGAATTTCTTTTTTGTCATGATGCACCTAGAACATACAATATTTAGATCAGTTTGGGCTCTAATGGAGCAGCAGGAGAGTGAAAGGATGGTGAGTATGTGCACCTGAAGAATATGGCAGTAAAAAATGTAATATATTAGTTTACAAGTTATTAGATGTGGTGACTGTATTTGTTTTCTTTTTTTCTCCTTTGTATTCATCTGATGACTCCGACAGTAAGATAATCCCTGCTCTGGGGTGACGAAGCTCATTCACCATACTGTATGTATGGAAGAGCATCATAGTCAACTCTAGGGAAAAAGTGTATTAGGACTATAGGGCACCCCATGCTGAACTTCATAAGATGAGAGGCAGATGTTCTGTAGTCCACAGAGGAGATCTCAGCAGGACTGATAATACTGCTTGAGGTTTCAGTGCAGCAGAGGCATAGAGCACAGGAACTTACATACTTACTAGATTTCTTACAGCCATTTTTTTTAATGGGGATAAGGGGAAGTTCATTATTAGGGTTTATATAACCTTTAAACCACAAATGTTTGTCATACGTCAGCAGCAGCGGGGGGGGGGGGGGGGGGGGGGGTTTACATACACTCACACTGCCATGTCCTTTGGGCCACCTAAAAGTGATATTTCAATCATAAGTGGAGTCTGTTTATGAAAAGTGCTATGGTATTGGGCCCCTTGGATGCATTATACTTCTAGGGCCTCGCAGGCACCCCAACCTACCACTTCTGGGTCCTCTTTGTCTCTATCTTTAAGGCCGGGTGAATTAAACCAATTTTGTATGGTGATGTCACAGGCATAGGCTTGCTGTAGATCTACGGATCTTTGGAATACCTTTGACATTGATTTATCTGAACTTAATTACAGTGCTGATTGTTTTTTGTTTTTTCTAATGGTTATTCTTGTTGTTTTCTATCGTGTATAACCTACTCCCCACCTCCCTTTCTTCCCATCCTCTCTCCCAAACCCTCCATAACTACTCTTGTTCCCATCCCCTTTCCCCATCTTTTTCCGTTTTCATATACGGACATTTAGCTCACCCCCCCCCCCCCCATATTGTTTGGGGAAGAAACTGGATTGATTACCTGTTATACGCAACTGAATGCACTGATGAGCCTTTAATACCATCTTTGAATGATTGTGACTTATTGTGTGTTGTCTTCTTGCTGCCCTTTTGGGCGCTTTTCTTTTTTTGTATACCATATGTTTTTGAAAAATGTAAATAAAGATTATTTAAAAATAAATAAATAAGTGGAGTCTGTTCTCAGCCTGCTCAGTCTGCGCTTGCCTTTTATGTCTTTACCTTACAATAGTTTCTTGCTCTGTTTCTGCCCACAGTGAGGTGTTCCCATTTCTCCTGTTGCATGCACCATCCAATGAACTGAATCACTCACTGAGGAGAGTCAACCTCCCTTGTAATGGCTGGAGCTGGGATCTTACTTCCAGACATCTCATCACAAAATCTAAGGAACAGTTAGGTAGCATAACGCTCCTCCATCTTTTACTGAGTGTTTTGGGTGGACTGACCCTCCAAAAATGACCAGACATACCATCCTCCTATACTGTCATAACTCTGCCTGTGCTCCTGTCTTGTCCAGGAAATCGGGACCAACTTAGGGGAACATTTATAAAGCAGTAGTATGGCTTTAGTGATGTTTAATGGTTCATCAGTGTTGGTCAACTTGAAATATAGAGAGCCTCAAAAGTGGTCCCTAGTACTTCCAGAGGGCCACAATAGTAGGTATGTTTGTTTGTTCATTCTGATGTGTAGGAAGTCCATTTAAATAAATCAAATGCCGACCCAGTTCTGAAAGGCTTTGTGTCTGACCTATATGCCTCACTTGCAGACGCTTTGAGCCACTCTCCTATGTATTGAAGTGGGAAGCTTTCTTGGACAGACTCTTAGACCAACCACCTTGGAAACAAATCTGGGTAGCGTCATCCAAGTGCTTCTGGAACATATATTCGCCCAAGAGAACGCCTACAAGTTTCTCTCGCTTTTCGCTTTATAGTTTCTCTATATGACTTTGGTACAGGTTGCCAAATTGGCTCCCTCCTCATGTGCTTCCAGGAATGCAGGGAGCTAGGCAACATACTTTCATATCTGGTGGTCCTGTGCTGTATTAAATTAATTACAGTGCCATCATCCATATGCAGAAAGAGAAGGGATTATGTAAACTAATGTGTCAGTACATTATTTTTTACCTACAGATAAGTCTATAATAAGGCTTACCTGTAGGTCAAATTAATATCTCCTAAATGGGCACCGTTTACGAGAGATTCCCACTGGATGCAGCCGGTAACGTCACCGGCACATGCGCTCTGAAGGTCCTTCACAGCACCATGCCCAAAACTGAGGGCTCCAGCACGCAAGCATAGGGCAGTGACGTCATCTCAGTTCTGTCCACCCACACAGCCAGAGTCTGTGAACCCGGAAGGAAGATGGAAGCCCTGTTGGCAGTCACAGCGCATCACTGGAGGGCTTCATTATAAGGTAAGTATTTCAGGATTGCGATACATACTAGCACATTATGCAATTGTGTTACAGGGGAAGTTTTTTTTTTTACTGCAATGGTTTACAACAGCTTTAAACAGTGTGTGTTTAGGTATCACTTTGATATCAATAGTGACCGACCCCCTCAGACTACGTGTACACAGTCTGATCCATGAAATTAAAAACAAGTCCAGATATCAACTGTGCTCATAAATATTTCACTCCTTCCAATGGAATCCTATACTCTCTTCACCACTTCATACACCCTAGTACCCATCAGATGTGCTCTCACCTCCTACGGTGGATACCAATGTGTTTAAACAGAGGTCTAATATAGCTCTCGTTTACAGGCAGCTTCCATATAGAATTGCTCTATTATTTCCCAGTGCATTCTGGGATACAGGAGCCTCCTCTTTCTCTCCTCCAATGTCCAGCTAATACTTAATAAATGGTTCATTAATAAACCATAAATGCTCTAAGTGGTGTAAAGGTACGGTTACAGAGCATGAACATTGAAATCTTTGGAGTGGTTGACAAACGTCATGAAAGTGACAGGCCTGTTTCACATGGGTGTCAGCTTGTATAAGAGCTATGTGAACAGCAAGCTTTAACAAAGCATTTCAGCAAATTCGTTGATGCTTTTAAAGTACCATTCAGCTCCAGACACTTTCAGAACATACACACATAAACCAGAAGTGACTGCTGGTGATGTCTTTCTGGTTGGCTTGTTGGTTTCCCAGTGCATCCTGGGTAAACTCATACCTCCAAAACACAGCAAAGCGAACGCTAAATAAAAGGCCCTCAAAAACTTCAGGTGCTATAAGAGAACATAGTCAGACTTCTATGAAGGCTTTGGAAACTCTTTGAAGCACCAAGAAAGTGACATGGGGTATAATTGTTTAAGCAAAGCAAACACAGGACTGTAAAGTAACCATTGTATTCAGTGACAGGGGCTTTGATTGCCATTCAGCATGCTTTAAAAAAGCACATCCAATGCCATATTTTAAAGCAAGTGTAAATGAGCCCTAATAGTCCTAAAAGTAGTAAGAAGTCAACAGCAGTACTAATCCAATCTAATCCACATAATCCAAAACTAGAAAAATTGTTTTATGGCTTTACATACTTCAACCACTTGCCACCCACCCACCCACCCACAATGTACTGTGGGTGAGTGGCCAGTACAGGCAAAGGGACATTCACAGATATCGCTGCCTACTTCCAGGTTTAGGGCGTGCGCATGCCCACCCCTGCCTGGCACCTGCTGTGATTGTACATAGCAGGAGCCTGTCAGCAAGCCAATGATTTATAGCCAGGATCTGCTGATTGGCTGTGTGCAATCAAAACCCAGAACTCTGTGTTGATAAACAATACAGAACTCTGTACAGAGAGCGATCTGTCCGTTTCTCACTCAGAGATCTAGTAGTAGTAAGCAGCACATATTACAAATAGGGATGAGCTTCGAGTTCGAGTCAAACTTATGTTCCACTTGAACATTGCCTGTTTGCCCATTTTTGGGTGTTCGTGGCAAATTCGAAAAGCCACGGAACACCCTGTGTTATGGGAGAAATTCATACTAGAAAAATTGCTACTTTACAGGCATACTATAGACACTCCCCCAGGTACGAAATTTAAAGGAATATTTCATACTTTTATTGTTTCACTTTAAGCATTATTAAAATCATTGCTCCAGAAAAAACGTCCGTTAAAAAAAAAACAATCCCCAAAAAATATTTTTAAAATAAGCGATTATTGATTGGTTTGCACAAAATTTATAGCGTTTACAAAATAGGGGATAGTTTTATGGCATTTTTAGCAATATATATATATATATATTTTTTTTTAGTAGTAATGCCGGCGATCATCGATTTTTATTGTGACTGCGACATTATGGCGGACACGTCGGACATTTTTGACCAATTTTTGGGACCATTGTCATTTATACAGCAATCAGTGCTATACAAATGCACTGATTCCTGTGTAAAGGACACTGGCAGTGAAGGGGTTAACAAGGGGGTGGCAGTGTAGGGATCAGAGATCAGTGTCACTTGTTGCTAGGCAGAATGACGACGTACGTTGGCAGAATAGCACGGGCAGGCAAACTGGCGTACAGGTATGTTTGAAATTGCCGCCGTGCTATCGGGTACACGCCGGTCGGGATCCCAGTAAGTCCGGTCGCGGGTTCCGCGCACTCGATTGCCGCGGGGATACCCGTGATCGTCTCACGGGGAGGCTGAATGGGGAGATGCGGAAGTAAACAGCATTTTTTGTTTTCTCTTTTTTTTTTCTTATCCAGTCATTTTTCTCTTCTCCCTTTCTCACTTTCATTTCTCTTTCGTTTTTCTTAACTTCTGCACATTGTCACTTACACTATCTCACATTATCTTTACCCTTCGATTTTTACATTTAGTGCACAAGGTCATTCTGGCCCCTATTCACACTAGTATTATTATTCATGTATGACCACGTTTCTTATTATATATCTATTATCTATAATATACTGTATTTATCAATGTATAACACAAACATTAATTTTAAGAGGGAAGTTTCAGGAATAAAACTTGTCAGTCAGTGCCCATCCGTAGCTTCACCATTACCAGCAATGCAGCCTGATCAATGCCCATCTGCTGCCTCACAAGTGGCATCAATGCAGCCTCATCAGTCCACATCAATGCAGCCTTATCATTGCCATCAATGCAGCGGCCTCACCATCGCCATCAGTGCAGCGGCCTCACCATCGCCATCAGTGCAGCGGCCTCACCATCGCCATCAGTGCAGCGGCCTCACCATCGCCATCAGTGCAGCGGCCTCACCATCGCCATCAGTGCAGCGGCCTCACCATCGCCATCAGTGCAGCGGCCTCACCATCGCCATCAGTGCAGCGGCCTCACCATCGCCATCAGTGCAGCGGCCTCACCATCGCCATCAGTGCAGCGGCCTCAACGTCGCCATCAGTGCAGCAGCCTCACCGTCGCCATCAGTGCAGCGGCCTCACCGTCGCCATCAGTGCAGCGGCCTCACCGTCGCCATCAGTGCAGCAGCCTCACCATCGCCATCAATGCAGCAGCCTCACCATCGCCATCAATGCAGAAGCCTCACCATTGCCATCAGTGCAGCATGATTGATGCCCATCTGCAGCCTAGACAGGACAGGGAGGGGGGAGAGACAAGCGCCGACAGATTACATTCAGTGAGACTCTCCCATGATAGGCAGAACAGTGGTCCAATGGTGGCCCAGGAGACAGGACTTCCTATTACAGAGGCTGCCAAGTAAACAGGAGATTCTCGCTGTATATAACCTGACAGTGCTCGTCCTGCCCCCCACCCTGTCCCCTCCAAGGCAGCTAAAATTGAAATATTGGCGTATAACACGCACACGCTATTTGGACTCAATTTTCATGGTGAAAATGTGAGTGTTATACGCCAATAAATACAGTTTTACTATTGTGAGGCGGCAGGGACAACATAGATCTGTGGATCCTTCAAGGGAGGTTTCCTCTCCCTATCAGGCAGTTGGCTAAGCTCTTTTCATGAGATCCCAAGCGGGGGATACTCCTTTTTTGTCGGGGGTTTAATTCAATACAAGGCATTTTGACCTCTACCTGGTGACCAGTAAACCCAATTTTACCCAATTAGGCCACAACACCTATGTGGAGGGGTGTTGTGGCCTAAAAGGCTAAACTCCAACCTTTGTCGGTTGTGCCCCACACACATTATATGTTTGCCTACTGTTTGGAGCCCCTCTGCACTTTCAGACATCTAAAATTGGAGCCCTATGGTTCACCCATTTATTCTCTGATAGATTTACCAGCCTCCCATGAATTAATATCCCTCCCTCTGACAGAATGGCCAGAGATTTTGGCTACCTTTGGAGGAGGGCCTCCGCCGGCCCGGTGTTGGAATTTGGACACCACTGTCAATGGGTATTCTCTAGGGCAACCCCTTGGTCCGCCCCCCTAGGAACTATTCCTGCCCAGAATCAGTTTTTCAAGGTCAATCAGCACCTACCCAATCTGTCCTGAGGAAGCAAATTTTTGAGAAACGCGTTGACAAGCATGCATGGAGGAGTTATGGACTTGACTTTTGATATCTACTTCTTTTACATTAATGGACCTTCACATGCCTTAAACGACTGGATCCATGTCCCCATGTCTAACTGGGTACCTGTTGACCTACTGTTAAGTAGAGGGTGTTGTAATGATTTTAGTATGTCTGTGGTTTTAACACTAATTATAATAAAGTTTATTTTGTTTTTACACATACTGCCTCATGCTGTGCCCATAAAGTCTGTTATTTTTTTACATAGTATAGTCTGCTCTCTCAATCCTTTTTTCTCCAATAGTGGGATGTTGGCAAGGTGAGGGTTCTCCTTTCTTGCATTAATTTAAGTAAACCTAGCCTTTAGGGCTTAACACATTCGGTATCCAATTACTTAATTCATTCTCATCTTTAGGTAATATTAAAGTCAACGTTTTTAGTTTTTTTTGTTAAATAACAAAACACTTATCTGTTCTGTGCAATGGTTTGTACAGAGAGCAGCCTTAATCCCCCTTTTGTTGGGGCCCCCGTTGGCGCTACTGGCTCCTCCCTCCTGACAAGTGCACCCACAGCAAAAAGCTTGCTGTGGGGGCTTCCGAACCACTGCTCTGCGTGTCCATTCAGAGACATAGCCACGGCTAAGCCCCCTCTTTCTTATAGGCTCACTGAGATTGACAGCTGCAGGAGCCAATGTTCCATGCAGAGAGCAGCCCCAATCCCCCTCTTCGTATCTTTGTATCATGTGTTCTTTCTCAATTTTTTGATTGAAATTCTGTCTCTATTATTTAAAATACACCAATGATAATATAATAATGACATAATATAATCTGATAATTATAGATCCTTCATTTTTTTGTAAGTGGGAAACTTACAAAATCTGCAGGGGATCAAATAAGTATTTTTGCCACTGTAGATATGATTGGTGAGCCCATGCAATGCAATCACAGCCTGTCGGCAGCTGCAGCTATTTGAGACGGATCACACAGCCAGCTATCACCTGCAGTGAGAAAGGGAGAGAGAAAACCTAGTCTAGTCTACACTCTTCAAAAATACAAAGGAAGGTCTGCCAACAGTATCATACATACTAGGACCCTCAGATGGGAAGAAAAACAGCACAGTTTTGAACCTTCCTTACCCTTCAGGTACCCTTTAGGAAAGCAGGAAAGTCTATTAGTAAACAAAATGTCTGCGTGCTAGCTTCAATGCTGTATAATAGAAAATGATATGGTTTGGTCATAATTCTTCAATTAATATAATCCTTTTAAAAGAACTTTCGGAGAAAACATTGTAATTGCAGTGGTACAATTCTCTACTGTATGTATTTAATTACACCCAGGCCAGATCTTAAACACCATGATAGTCCCACAGGGTGTTTGTATGTATACATACACACACACACATATACATACATACACAATATATATATATATATATATATATATACACACACATACACATATATACACACCCTACGATTCATAAATCTGTACATATTGTAAGTAATAATGCAAGTATTCTTTAAATTGAGCTATATACAGTATATCTTGCCATTACCATGACACACCACCAAAACCCTTATTATAATTTCTCCTACTCCTGAGGTTTATGGCGATGTCACACTCATTTGTTGTTTTCTCTCATAGCAGTGCCCAGAAACAAGGTGTATTTAGATTTTTTCTATTCTACCTAAACACATCGGTCTGAACTTTGACCCTGACACTATCCTAGATCACATTTTTTAGATAAATATAGCCAAGGGTCCAATCAGGAGCTGCCTAGCAATGCATTACAGAAAATCATTGACAAATGGTAGCTCTCTAACTAGGCAGACAAAAAGGAACTGAAGGACCTTATTGGTGTGTTATCTCTCAAGTCCAGACCTAGCTATTTTAACTAACTTTTTATTTATTTATTTTTCTACAGCCTTTTTTGGTGTACATTCTTCCCCACTGGCTAGGAGCAAAGGGTAAAATGTACAGTATATTTTTCTCCATTCAAAAGGAGAAACAGAGTACAGGGACAGGTTTTAATGAGCACCTTGCTTTGTGCACTGGTCCAAATCATTTGGTGGAGGGGGGGGGATTACGGTGTCGGGTTGTTTTCAGGGCTTGGGCTTGGCCCCTTAGTTCTAGTGAAGGGAACTCTTAAGGCATCAGCATGCCAAGACATTTGGACAATTTCATGTTCCCAGCTCTGTGGGAACAGTTTGGGGATGGCCCTTTCCTGTTCCAACATGACTGAGCACCAGTGCACAAACAAGGTCCATAAAGACACGGATGAGCGAGTTTGGGGTGGAAAAACTCGACTGGCCTGCACAGAATCCTGACCTCAACCCAACAGAACACCTTTGGAATGAATTAGAGTGGAGACTGCAAGCCGGGCCTTTTCACCCACAGCAGTGCCTGACCTCACATATGCACTTCTGGAAGAATGGTCATACATTCCCATAGACACACTCCTAAACCTTGTGGACAGCCTTCGCAGAAGAGTTGAAGTTGTTCTAGCTGCAAAGGGTGAGCCAAATCAATATTGAACCCTATGGACTAAGGCTGGCCATACATTATACAATTTTTTTCTACAACTTGCCTTTAGATTTACCAAAACCATATAATGAGGTCACACCTAAACACTTTCTATTGTGTATTCAATCAGACAGGCCCTCGTACTACAAGTTGAATGTAAATCTAAAGGAAACTGAACAAGAAAATTGTATAATGTATGGCCAGCTTAAGACTGGGATGCCATTAAAGTTCATGTGTAAAGGCAGGCACCCCAATACTTTTGGGAATATATTGTATAAGTGGTGCCTCAGAAAAAGGCCAAACTCAAGACCCCACATATATGTGTTACGCTGCATCAATGGGTTAAGTCCAGAAATTTTTTATAGCTCTTTTGTAATTAACATTATTGCTATTATTGCAATTTACAACTTTTAATTACAAAGATACAATAGCAAAATCTTATAAGAAAGTGAAGCCTTTATAAACTGCATAACATTTGGAACCTAATTTAATAGCATCTTGAAAGTGGCCATTCATAAAAAGGTTGTTTTTCATTTGTTTCTGTAGATACATTTACATGCATTTAACTTACATCTGAAATGCATTTTTGGCATGACGAAGGACAGGCCGTTGAAGCAGCTAAACTCATTTTCTTCCCCCCAGAGTAATGTTTACAAGCGTTGTATGAAAAAAAAAAAAAAAAAGCTTACTGTAATTTTTTACTGCACTGCAACAGAATGCAATAGTGTGAACTATAGTCATTTACTAACATGGATTTTAGACAGTCTGTTCTGTGGGAATGCATCAAAAATCCCACTGCATCTGGTATACATGGGCTCTAAACGGATGGAGTCTGACAGTCAAATGTGACTCAAAAAGCACTAGCTTGACTATCCTGCACTAACAATTTTTATTTGGAGGAAAAAAGCTAATCAGGAATACAACACTGACATCTAGTGTCAAAATAGGAAAATAATAGAAGGAAAGCTCTGTACAAGTAATTCAAGGGCTTGATTTTTATACAAATTCCAGATATCTATAGTAATTCAAAAATAAAAATATATTAAGCAGCATATATAAAATGCATACATACATGAAACACAAAATAGAAAAATAATGTGACAACAGCGATACAGAAGTCCAAATATACAAATAACTACTATTTATTCCAAGTGTTCAAAAGAAGCTCCAGAACTAGTTTGTAATTCAGCGATGTGCATTTGGGAGAAATAGTTTATAACACTGTTGTCATATCATGTTTTTAGTATAACCTGTTTTTTGCTTTATACATTTATACAAACTTGAAGAAAAGTATGGAAGATTATGCATTTACCACAGCAACAAAACCATGCCTTTTATTTATATTCTGCCTTATGAAAATGACAGCTGCAATGCGATTGGTTCATGTGAGAAATACTTACTGCCTATTAAAAAAACACTCTACTAGCAATTTCAGGTTTTAATATATGTATTAAAAGGCAAAAGAATTTCTCTAAAAAATGGTGATTCCTTAAAAGCTCCCCTAATGTTTGCTCTATTCCAGCTCTATGCTGGTTAAAGAGGAAGGTAGTCAAGCAATGACCACAACATAAGAAAATATGATGACTTTATCCTGCATTTTACTGTCGGTTTCCTCGCACAATTAATGCGAAGATATACCACCCACAACTTCCTTACACCCCAATAGACTTTAAGATCTTTAATCTTTCTGTATTCTTTCCCTTATGTATGTATATACATACACACACATATATTATATATATATATATATATATATATATATATATATATATATATACACATACAAATATTTATATATATATATATATATATATATATATATATATATATATATATATATATATATATATATATATATATATATATACACATATACATATACACACATTATATATATATATATATATTGTAATGTTCGGGGGACCAGGTAGATCGCAGGACACAGGCTTTGCTCACAACAAAGGGTTTATTAAACTTAAATCACTTTACAGCAGCCAAAAACACAAAGGAAAAAAGTTTTTAGTCTCACCGACTTGCACAGTTCAGAATAGCTGTCTCTATCCAAACAGAGCTTGATCTTGCTGGCAGGTAGCTTCCCCTGCCAGGAGCCTTCCAAACAGGACACTGCTGTCCACTTCAGTTGCTGTAACCCAGAACAAACACCATCCACCATGTGTTCTCCACTCCTCCACACCCATCTACAACTTCCTGTCTTGCTTTTTAAAGACACTTCCTTAACAGGTGGGTTAATCAATTTTATTCCCTTAAAGAGAGCACAACCCAAACAGAGGGGAAATATAGCGTCCTTCCAGGACCCAGCCACGGCGTCCATTACATATCCCCCCCCTGTGCCCCAACGCCAAGGAGGTGGAGGCAACAGTGGAGCTCAAACAATGGACTCGGGAGAGGGCATCAAAATGCAGATGCAGTCTCCCGGGCCTATGCTCCACCACAAATTTAAATTCCTGGAGTGCCAGGAACCACCGGGTAACCCTGGCATTAGTCCCTTTTCCCTGTCTCAGCCATGTTAAAGGGGCATGGTCAGAAATCAACCTAAACTTCCTCCCCAAAAGGTAATATCTGAGGGATTCCAGAGCCCACTTAATGGCCAGACACTCTCGTTCAATTATGGCATAGTTTTTCTCTGCTGGTGTTAACTTCCTGCTGAGGAAGACTATCGGGTGTTCCTCGCCATGAATAACCTGTGACAACACCGCTCCCAATCCTACATCGGAAGCATCAGTCTGGACAACAAACTCTTCTGAAAAATTAGGTGCTACCAGGACAGGGTGTTGGCACAGCGCCGACTTGAGCTCCAAAAAAGCCTTCTCAGCGTCTGCATTCCACTCCACCATGACCGATTTCCGACCCTTAGTCAGATCGGTCAACGGAGCCGCCAATGTGGCAAAGTTGGGTACAAACCTTCTGTAGTATCCCACCATGCCCAGGAATGCACGTACCTGCTTTTTTGTGAGGGGGCGGGGCCAATTCTGTATAGCCTCTATCTTGTTGACCTGAGGTTTCACTACCCCTCTACCCACGATATAACCCAGGTATTTCACCTCCTCCATTCCCAAAGCACATTTTTCAGGGTTTATTGTAAACCCCTCCTTCCAAAGAGAGTCCAGCACTGCCTGCACTTTGGGCAAATGTGATTCCCAGTCTTTGCTAAAAATGACTATATCGTCCAAGTATACTGAGGCATACTTCCGGTGAGGTCGTAAAATCCTATCCATTGCTCTCTGGAACGTGGCTGGAGCAGTTTGCAATCCAAAAGGCATCCTTTTGTACTGAAAACTCCCCTCTGGGGTAGAAAAAGCTGTTTTCTCTCTAGCGGCCTTAGTCAACGGTATTTGCCAATACCCCTTGGTAAGGTCTAACGTAGTGATATACCTGGCTGGACCTAGTCTCTCGATAAGCTCATCTACCCGGGGCATGGGGTAGGCATCAAACCGGGAAACTTCATTAAGTTTCCGGAAATCATTGCAGAATCGCAGAGTCCCGTTGGGCTTCGGTACCAACACAATCGGGCTCGACCACTCACTCTGCGATTCCTCAATAATCTCTAGGTCTAACATCTTTTTAACTTCCTCTGAAAATGCGGTAGGGCCGGACAAAAACTTTGACTCCTGGTTCTGTGACAATATCATGCTCTATAACACTAGTGAGCCCTGGCAAGTCTGAAAATTTTTCTTTATTTCTCTGCAAGAACTCCTTTGCCTGCTGACTTTGGGTTTTAGACAGGGTATTTGCTACTTGGACACTCTCCACCCCAACCCGAGGCTCAAGTTTTGTACTAGCCAGGGAGGTCACTGGTTCCCTGTCTGTCCAGGGCTTTAACAAGTTTACATGATATATCTGGAAGGGTTTCCTCTTGCCTGGCTGGTGGACTCTATAATTTACCTCTCCCACTTTTTCTACAACCTCGAAAGGGCCTTGCCATCTGGCCAAGAATTTACTTTCCACAGTGGGAATCAACACTGCTACTCGATCCCCCACTTGGAAGTTCCTAATTTTGGCTGCCCTATTATAGACCCGTCGTTGAGCCTCCTGGGCTTTTTGTAAGTGTTCCTTAACTAGCGGCATTACAGTTCGGATCCTCTCCTGCATTTGAGAGACATATTCAAGAACACTTTTATGCTGAATTGATTCACTTTCCCATTCTTCTTTAACAAAGTCCAGTAATCCGCGAGGTCTCCGCCCATATACCAATTCAAAAGGCGAAAACCCAGTGGAGGCCTGGGGCACTTCTCGGATAGCAAACAGGAGAGCTGGTAACAGGCAGTCCCAGTCTTTCCCATCCCTTTGTACCACTCTCTTGAGCATAGACTTAAGGGTCTTATTAAAACGTTCTACCAATCCATCTGTTTGGGGATGGTAGACCGATGTGCGCAGCTGTTTAATCCGGAACAGTTTGCATACATCAGCCATAACCTTCGACATAAACGGGGTGCCCTGGTCTGTGAGTATTTCCTTGGGAAAACCTGTCCGTGTAAACAACTGGAATAACTCCCGTGCAATAGCCTTAGAGGAGGTATTCCGCAGGGGTAGCGCCTCAGGATATCGAGTGGCATAGTCGAGGATCACTAGTATGTAAGAATGACCTCGAGCCGACTTTACCAAGGGACCCACTATATCCATGGCTATCCTCTCGAATGGGACCTCAATTATGGGCAGAGGGACCAACGGGCTCCGGAAATGGGTCGCCGGAGCGGTCAACTGACAGGTGGGACAAGAGGTACAGTATCTCCTTACCTCTGCTTTCAAGCCTGGCCAGTAAAACCGGTCGGCGATCCGTGCCTCCGTCTTTTCAACTCCCAGGTGTCCCCCTAAAACATCATCATGGGCCAGGTCCAGGACCTTGCGTCTATATTGTTGGGGTACCAATAATTGTTCTACCACATTTTCTCTCACTTTAGTAACCCGATAAAGCAATTCATTACATATTGAAAAATGTGGCCACCGCTCATTAGCACCTGGCTCTTGGGGCTCCCCATTTATTACTACAACCTGTTCCCGTGCCCTGGCCAAAGTGGGGTCCTGCATCTGGGCAGTACCAAATGTCCCCTGGGGAACACCCAAATCTGGCAAGTCAGGGGTAGAGGCCATTTCCTCATCGTCTTCCCCCAGCATTACCTGAAGCGGGGAAGGTTCCCCCCCCTCAGTGTTCAGGTAGGTCTGAGAACCCCACATATTGACATCTTTAACAGTATCAGCACTATTTTCATCATTATTAACCAAAGTCTTGGCGTTTTTATCAACTGGGTCCATATTATGAACATGTGGCATCTCAGGGTTATTACCCTCTACAACAGGAACAGAGGGTCTAGTTTCTTCCCAGTCTCTGGACCTTTCAGATAGTTCTCCTTGTCTCCAAAGTTTTGCAAATAATGGACAGTCTCGTCCTATGATAACGTCATGTACCAAGTTCTTTACCACCCCCACCTCTTGAGTACCAGTGCCACATGCTGTGGAGATGGACACCGAGATGAGAGGGTACTCTCTAGTGTCCCCATGAATGCACACAACCCGCAAAATTTTGCTTACCGGACCGATCTTCCCAATTACTCTAGGGTGAACCAGGGTTACCATGCTTCCAGAGTCCAGCAAGGCCCATGCAGGGTGGTTGTTCACTTGGACTTTACACTCAAAATTCCTCTCTCCAAGGTCAAGATGTGTTGTACACGATTTATGGGCATAAAAAGACCCCCTCCGAAGAACCCCGCATTCCATGGGTTCTTCCTGCAATGGGCAGTGGGCCCGGGTATGGCCCCAGGCATGACATCGCCAACATTGTACATCCCCTCCTCTCCGATCAGGAACAGGTCGCTGAGGGGGTAACGGGTGTGACTCTTGGCCTTCCGGGGGGTTGGTTCCAGGGCTCCAGGGGACATCCTTTCGAAGGGCGGCAGTTGGTCGGAAGGGCCGTGGCAGACTGGGCCCTTGACGCTTGGTGGGGCCAAGCAGATCCTCCACCACCGTATATCGTTCCACCATCTCAACAAGGCAGTTCGCGGTTTTGGGGTCTCCATGGCTGACCCACCGTTGAAGGTCATCTGGCAGTGACCTTAAGTATCGGTCCAGCATGACCTGCTCCACAATTTGGGGGCCAGACAACACTTCGGGCTGCAGCCATTTTTTTACTAGTTGCACCAGGTCATGCATTTGAGATCGCGGTGGCCGGTTTGAACAATACTTCCATTGGTGCACTCGTTGGGCCCGAACGGCCGTAGTCACCCCCAACCGAGCCAGTATTTCTGCCTTTAGTTTTTGATAATTTTTAGCATCTTCTGGTGGTAGGTCAAAATAGGCTTTTTGAGAATCTCCGGTGAGGAAAGGAGCAATTAAGCCGGCCCACTGGTCCTGGGGCCACCCTTCTCGCTCTGCCGTCCTCTCAAATGTTGCCAGAAACGCCTCTACGTCATCACTCAGGGACAACTTCTGCAAGAAATGGCTTGCCCTTATGGTCACCTGGTTGCCAGGGGCAACGGCCACTTGTTCACGGCCCTGAGACAGCTGCTGCACTGCTTCTTTTAAGGCCGCCATCTGAGCCTGCATAACCCCTTGTTGGGTCGCTTGCTGGGCTGCTAACTGGGCCACCAACAGGCGAGTATTTTCTTGCTGCAAAGCCAGTGCCTCGTTGTGCTGCGTTTTTTGTACCTCCAGCTGCGTTTTTTGTACCTCCAGCTGGGTTGCTAAGCGCTGATTAGCTTCCTCATGGCGGGTCTGCGCTTGTATATTCGCCAAGGACAGCTGTTTAATTAGCTCCTCCATGGTTTCAGCTTTCCGTAGTTGTGCAGCTTTAACCCAGGACATAAATTCACTGTACTGTCCCTTTAAATGTCAGTTCAAATCCACACAAAAAAAAATAAAAAATAGCAAGAAAAAACGCCTGTTACTTTGTCCTGCCCGCATTCGAGCACCACTTGTAATGTTCGGGGGACCAGGTAGATCGCAGGACACAGGCTTTGCTCACAACAAAGGGTTTATTAAACTTAAATCGCTTTACAGCAGCCAAAAACACAAAGGAAAAAAGTTTTTAGTCTCACCGACTTGCACAGTTCAGAATAGCTGTCTCTATCCAAACAGAGCTTGATCTTGCTGGCAGGTAGCTTCCCCTGCCAGGAGCCTTCCAAACAGGACACTGCTGTCCACTTCAGTTGCTGTAACCCAGAACAAACACCATCCACCATGTGTTCTCCACTCCTCCACACCCATCTACAACTTCCTGTCTTGCTTTTTAAAGACACTTCCTTAACAGGTGGGTTAATCAATTTTATTCCCTTAAAGAGAGCACAACCCAAACAGAGGGGAAATATAGCGTCCTTCCAGGACCCAGCCACGGCGTCCATTACAATATATATATATATATATATATATATATATATATATATTTTTTTTTTATTTATATATATATATATATATATATATATATATATATATATATATATATATATATATATATATATATATATATATATACACATACACACGCTCTTTTTTTTTTTTTTTTTTTTTTGCTTTAAAACATATCCAATAAAAAAATAAAATAAAATATGTAATTCCTTCATGAATTTAGGCTAAAATGTACTCTGCTACATGTCTTTGGTTAAAAAAAAAAAGAAAAACCCAATAAGTGTATATTATTTGGTATGTGTGGACGTTATAGTGTCTGGTGTAGACTTTTTTTTTTATGCTAGTGATGGCGGTGATCAGCGACTTATAATGATGGGACTGTGATAGTATGACAGGCAATCTGACACCAGCTGACGCTATCTGGGGGGGGGGGGGGGTACAGGAGACTGACATCAACAGTGACACTAATACAGTGATCAGTGCTAATACTGTACACTGTCACTGTATTAAATACACTGGTTGGAAAGGAGTTAACATCTAGTGGAGACCAAGGTGTTAAATGTGTGCCTAACTATGTGTACAGTGTGTTATGTGGTGTTTTTAATTGCGTTTTTTTACCTTGAGTTTTAAAAAAACTAAAAAAAAAAAAAAAAACAGCAAGATCACAGTACAGAATTTGGAGTTCCGTTTTGTTTATAACACAGAGCTCCCTTCCCTGAATGACAAAGCCGACCAGCGGGTGTCGGTGGTTAATCACTGGCCGGCACCTGGTGATCGACTTGTGCTGTAACTAATCACAGCACAGCCAAGGGGGCAGGCGTGTGTCCCCTACCGGAAGTGCTCACGTGTGTCCCCTACCGGAAGTGCTCACGTGTGTCCCCTACCGGAAGTGCTGGCTCACGTATCACATATGTGATCCAGTTCAGAGAGGTCGCTTTGCTGCCGTACTTGTAAGTGAAGCAGTCGGCAAGCGGTTAAAGCAGCCATACCCTTTTCCTACCCATCTGTTTCTTTCTGGGAAACCATGCAGCTCTCTAAGGGCTGGGTGATACCAGACTGCAGTGCGGGGAAGGCGTCTTGTGTTCAAAATGCACTGCCATTGTGCTCTGATACAGGTGCCAATACGTTCTTAATGACATCCCAAACGCAAATCACAAATACAGAGCCTTTGCAGGCACCAGATCGCATGGTACTGTATCGTGCACTACTTTTTTGTGAGATCTGGTGTGTTTTCAGCTCATTCAAACAAATGGGCTGAAAATCGCAATGCAAGGGAATGCAGAGGAACCTACATTGTGTTCCTGTGCAATTAGGCTGTGAACCGGCCCTCATTTTCGCCCTGCCCCTATTATATGCCTTTAAATTTTAATTGAAGAGAAAAGGCAACAGGTACACTTCTGGTCTGTATGACGCCCAATCTCCCACAAGACCCACTGGCTGTCATAGACACACCTCCGGTGCATACAACTTTTACAAATCTAAATGAGAAATAGTTGGCTGTAACATCCATCCAATCCTTATATGTTGTCTTAGGAGGATTTACTCTAGTCTCGGGCTAGCAGATTCATAGACTTGTGATTTGAAGCCGAGACCAATATTCAGTGAATACAGATTGGACCTGAGGTGATTTCAAGCTCTCTTGTTCCTCCATCAGCAGTAATGGGAAGACAAGCAGCATGAGAGAGATTGTAACAAGCTTTATTGACCATTTTAATGTAATGGTCTACACCAGGGGTAGGCAACTTCCGGTACTGGTGTCACAAGTGGCACACAAAGCCTCTTTTGCTGGCAATCGACTCCCTCCCCATCAGCAGAGCAGTGCAGGGAAGTGTCAGCGAGACACAAATGCATTCCAATTTCAGAATTCCCCACACCGCACCTGCACTGAGGGGAGGCACTGTGCCCCCACACACCCACACATTGGGGGCACAGTGAGATGACTCTCTTGGTTGTCACTACCAATCTCAGAAAGAAGTGATTTCACTGTTATTGAGAAAACCACAATCAGGTGACAGTTTGTGGAATAAATGTTGAGCTTCTGGGAACTTTATTGAAATTATTCCTGAACCTTTGCATCACTTACTACTGAACCCCTGCACTCTGTGTCCCTTTAAGCCACAGCCAGTATTCAGCACAATGAAAATCACACCCAACTTTTCCTGTGGCGCAGAGCACTGCACTTTTTTCTCAGCTGCGGAGGCCCAAATTATGATCCTGCACACAGGCCCACTGCTTTCAGAAAAGGCCCCTGACCTGAGCTCATCATTGCGCATCCATTACAAATGCTTGTATCTGACATAACATACATTACATACATTCACGTGGACTGGATGCGAGAGGTGGATCAACAGGATGAGTGTGCCAGGACAGGTAGATGTGTCTCACCTCTGCTTCCTTTCACCACTCTGCATCTCACACATATCATAGATGAGAAGAGGGTACAGCGGTAGAGCAGATGAGCAGGAGGGTACAACGGTGGAGAAAATGAACAGGAGGGGTTTAGAGGTGAGATAGATGAGCAGGAAGGTGCAGTGGTGTAAGAGATACAAAGGTGGTTCAGCAGTTGGTCAGATGAGTGGGGGGGGGGGGGGGGTTAGTGTTGGGGCAGATGAGAAGGGGGTTCAGTGGTTGGACAGAAAAGCAGGGGGTTGAGCAGTGGGGCAGTTGTGAAAGGAGGTGTATTGGTGGGACAGACGAGCAGGGGGTTACAGTGGTGGGGCAAAAGAACAGGGGGGTACAGAGGGGAGACAGATGTGCGGGAGGTACACTGGGGAAGATGAGAAAGTGGGTTACAGTGGTGGGGCAGATGAGAAGGTGATTCATTAGTGAGACAGAAGAGCATGGGGATACGGCACTGGAGCATATGTGCAGGGAGATACAGTGGTGGGGCAGATGAGAAAAGGGGGTACATTGATGGGGCCAATGGGTATGGGGGTTACAGTGTTGGGACAGAAGAGCAAGGGGGTACAGTGGTGGGAAGGATGATAAGGGGGTTCAGCGGTGGGAAAGATGAGCAGGGGGGTTCAGTGGTAGGGCAGAGGAGAAAGGAGGTACATTGGTGGGACAGATGAGCAGGGGGGTACAGAGGTGGGGCATGTGTGCAGAGGTGGAAGGGGGTATATCGGTGGAATACATGAGCAGGGGGTTACAGTGGTGGGGCAGAAGAGCAGGGGGTACAGTGGTAAGACAGGTGGGCAGAAAGTACAGTGGTGGGGCAGATGAGAAAGGAGGTTACAGTGGTGGGGAACATGAGAAGATGGTTCAGCGATGAGACAGAAGAGCATGGGAGTACAGCAGTGCGGGGGGTTACAGTGGTGGGGCAGATGAGAAAGGGGATACAGTGATGGGGCAGATGAGCAGGGGGTTTACAGAGGTGAGGCAGATGAGTAGGGGGTTACAGTGATGGGGCAGATGAGCGGGGGGTATAGTAGTGGGGAAGATGTGCAGGGTAGTACAGTGGTGTGGCAGATGTGAAGGGTGTTAACGTGGTGGGACAGATGAGCAGGGGGTACAGAGGTGGGGCAGATGTGCAGGGGGTTACAGTGTTGGGACAGAAGAGCAGGGGGGTTACAGTGGTGGGACAGATGAGCAGGGGATGGTACAGTGGTGAAACAGATTTGAAGGGGGGGCAGTGATCTGAGGTGTGAAGGTGCATGAATTGGGGCTGATATGAGGCGTGAGTGCAGGATGTTAATTTCTCACCACTAAAGTAGTTTACAGCATTTACTTAATCACAAAAAATGATTTTTTATAAAGAGTGTGAAGTTGCAAAACTGCTCCGGCTCCTTCAAGTTGGATGGCTTGCATTTGTGAACAGCAATCTAAGTCTGACCACAGATTTTCTATTGGATTGAGGTCTGAGTTTTGACTAGGCCATTCCAACACATTTACATGTTTCCCCTTAAACCAATCAAGTGTTGCTTTAGCAGTGTGTTTGGGGTCATTGTCCTGCTGGAAGGTGATCCTTCATCCCAGCCTCAAATCACACCCAGAGTGGTACAGGTTTTGTTCAATAATATACCTAGATTTAGCACCATCCATCTTTCCCTCAACTGTGACCAGTTTCCCAGTCCCGACTGCTTAACCACTTCAGCCCCGGAAGATTTTACCCCCTTCCTGACCAGAGCACTTTTTGCGATTCGGCACTGTGTCGCTTTAACTGACAATTGTGCGGTCGTGTGATGTGGCTCCCAAACAAAATTGACATCCTTTTTTTCCCACAAATAGAGCTTTATTTGATCGGTATTTGATTGGCGGTATTTAATCACCCCTACGGTTTTTATTTTTTGCACTATAAACAAACAAAAAAAGAGCGATAATTTTGAAAAAAAAAAACATTATTTTCTACATTTTGCTATAATAAATATCCCCCAAAAATATATAAAAAAAAATGTTTTTTCCTCAGTTTAGGCCGATACGTATTCTTCTACATATTTTTGGTAAGAAAAAAAAAAAATTGCAATAAGTGTTTATGGATTGGTTTGCGCAAAAGTTATAGCGTCTACAAAATAGGGGATAGTTTTGTGGCATTTTTCTTAATATATATATATATTTTTTTAAATGCCAGTGATCAGTGATTTTTATTGAGACTGCAACATTATGGTGGACACATCAGACATTTTTGACACATTTTCAGTCTGATTTTTTTTTGCCCTCTGTGTCCCACTGCAGAGATTTCCCTTCACTTCCTGTCCCATAGCCAAATAGGAAGTTAGAGGAAATCTATGCAAATTAGAGGATACACCGGGGACCCCCAGGTCAACAGAACTAGTGTCTCCATTGGAAGATTTCCCCTCTAGTACTGTTCTGGAGACAACCCAATTTTTTTTTTTTTTTTTTTTTTTTTTTAGTTTTAATGATAATAGTAAACAGGACAAATAGAGAGGGTGAAGAGGGCACAGACAGCAATACAAACCTGATAGGAGTTCTAATTGTGGTACTTTGCTTGCTTTTATTTGGCCCACTGACACCAATGAAGGGGCACAAATCCCCCCACTGACACCAAGAAAGGGGCACAATTCATCCCAATGACACCAACAATGGGGCACAATTTCTCCCAATGACACCAATAATGGGGCACAATTTCTTCCAGTGACACGAAAGAGCACTGTTTTTTCCCCACAGATGTTGGGACCTTTTCTACTCCCAATGGCCACAGTCTGGCCCGCCTAAAGTCTGAAGGACAGTAAACTGGCCCTTTGTTTAGAAAGTTTGGAGACCCCCAAATATGACAATAATGCTGTTGCTGCATCATAATTCTCAATGACATTTGCAGACACCGAACACACACACTTGATGGAAGTACCATTTTACACAGGAGCTCTATTTAACCACTTTCAGACCGGACCATTTTGCTGGTCAATGACAAGAGGTCTTTTTACAATTTGGCACTGCGCTGCTTTAACTGGTAATTGCGCGGTCATGCAATGTTGTACCCAAACAAAATTTGCGTCCTTTTTTTCCCCACAAATAGAGCTTTCTTTTAAAGGTATTTGACTGACTGCAATTTTTATTTTTTGTGATATAAACGTAAAAAGACCGCAAATTTTGAAAAAAAATGATATTTTCTACTTTTTGTTATTAGAAAAATCCAATAAACTCAATTTTAGTCATACATTTAGGCCAAAATGTATTCAGCCACATGTCTTTGGTAAAAAAAAATCAATAACTGTATATTTATTGGTTTGCGCAAAAGTTGTCACATCTACAAACTAAGGTACGTTTTCTGGAATTTACGCAGCTTTTAGTTTATGACTGCCTATCTCATTTCTTGAGGTGCTAAAATGGCAGGGCAGTACAAACCCCCCCCCCCCCCCCAAATGACCCCATTTTGGAAAGTAGATACCCTAAAGGAAATTGATAAGAGGCATGTTGAGCCCACTGAATATTTTATTTTTTTGCCTCAAGCGATTGAATAATGACAAAAAAAAATTTTTTTTTTTTTTTTTTTTACACAAAGTTGTCACTAAATGATATATTGCTCACACATGCCATGGTTATATGTGGAATTGTACCCCAAAATACATTCTGCTGCTTCTCCTGAGTACGGGGATACCACATGTGGTCGACTTTTTGGAAGCCTAGCCGCGTACGGGGCCCCGAAAGCCAAGCACCGCCTTCAGGATTTCTAAGGGCATACATTTGTAATTTCACTCCTCACTAACTATCACAGTTTTGAAGGCCATAAAATGCCAAGATGGCACAAAACCCCCACAAATGACCCCATTTTAGAAAGTAGACACCCCAAGCTATTTGCTGAGAGGCATGTTGAGTCCATGGAATATTTTATATTTGGCACAAGTTGCGGGAAAATTACAAACTTTTTTTTTTTATTTTTTTTTTCACAAAGTTGTCACTAAATGATATATTGCTCACACATGCTATGGGCATATGTGAAATGACACCCCAAAATAAGTTCTGCTCCTTCTCCTGAGTACGGGGATACCACATATGTGGGACTTTTTGGGAGCCTAGCCGCGTACGGGGCCCCGAAAACCAAGCACCGCCTTCAGGCTTTCTAAGGGCGTAAATTTTTGACTTCACTCCTCACTACCTATTACAGTTTTGAAGGCCATAAAATGCCAAGATGGCACAAAACCCCCACAAATGACCCCATTTTAGAAAGTAGACACCCCAAGCTATTTGCTGAGAGGCATGTTGAGTCCATGGAATATTTTATATTTGGCACAAGTTGCGGGAAAATTACAAACTTTTTTTTTTTTCACAAAGTTGTCACTAACTGATATATTGCTCACACATGCTATGGGCATATGTGAAATGACACCCCAAAATAAGTTCTGCTGCTTCTCCTGAGTACGGGGATACCACATATGTGGGACTTTTTGGGAGCCTAGCCGCGTACGGGGCCCCGAAAACCAAGCACCGCCTTCAGGCTTTCTAAGGGCGTAAATTTTTGACTTCACTCCTCACTACCTATTACAGTTTTGAAGGCCATAAAATGCCAAGATGGCACAACCCCCCCCCCCAAATTACCCCATTTTGGAAAGTAGACACCCCTAAATTTAGGGGTACACTAGTGAGACTCACAGGTAAAAAAGCACCTAGGCTGTCAGCGACTGTATCAAAACGCTACAAGAAAAACTGTTAGCGATCGCAGAAATCAGGCCTGACTCTGCAAACGCTGCAGTTATGTGTGTTGTGTTTTGTAAGTGACAGTGATCGATCGATACTGCACTTGGGTGGGCTGGTCTGGGCTTGGCGGAGGGGCTAAACGCAAGTGCTAGCAGGTATCTGGGCTGATCCCGCTAACAATGCGTTTTGGGAAACCTAAACTGCTGGCGACGCTAATATAGATCTGATCAGATACTATATTACTAAGGGAGGTGTATGCTTTGTGCGTGGGTGTTAGCGGTACTGGCACTAACCTGATGCTGCCTGGGGCGACGCAGACCTTATCTGACCCTCAAACTTATATCACCCGTCAGGTGATCAGGGGGTTAAACCTTTATTAGGTAATAAATGGCGGGTGCCCTGAAACTATAAAAAAAATAACTAACCAACCAGCGTCACCTGTAACAGTTATATGGTGATCACTGGTGAAAGGGTTAACTAGGGGGCAATCAGGGGGCTTTATGCGGTAGTATATGGGGGTCCCTGGCGCTATAAAAAGCTGCGGCGAACCTAAATACCTACCTGCCTAACTAGCGTCACCTGTGACACTAATACAGCGATCAGAAAAACGATCGCTTATTAGGCTGGGTTCACACTGGAGCGATGTGGGAACGCCACGAATCCGCGGCGGGTTCCCGCATCGCATGCCTCCCGGCGGCAGTTCACACTGCCCTATGCGAACTGTTGGGAGTGTCAGTGAAATGTTAATGACACCCCCAGATCAGTTCGCATATCGCAGTGCGATCTGCAAACTCGGATCGCATGGTGTGAACACCCATGCGATCCGATTCTGCTGCGGACCAAAAAAAGGGTCCCGTGCGAGTTTGCGGCAGGTGCGACGCGAATTCAGCCATATTATCTGTATGGCTGAACTCGAATCGCACAGAGATCGGATGTGATTTGCACTGCAGTGTGGTGCGAATCACATCCGTTCTCATAAACCGCTGCAATGTGAACCCAGCCTTAGTGACACTGGCGACGGGGGGTGATCACCGGGTTAAACCTTTATTGGGGGGGTTAGGGGGGTACCTTAGAACTAAAGGGGGCTAACCCTAACTGCCCTAACAGTTATTACAGTCACAAATGACACCAATGCAAAAAAATAAAAATAAAAAATGCAATTGGTGTCACTGTGACTGGGGGGGCAGGGGTGATTGGGGGGGTGATCGGGGGGTGAAGGGGGGGTGAGAGTGTGCCTGGCATGTTCTACTGTGTAGTGTCGTGTTGGTGCAACTCACCGATCCTCTCTCCTCGGTGCCGGAACGAAAAATACCGACACGGAGGAGAGATTACATCACTTCCTCTGCCTGTGTTTACATTACAGGAGAGGAAGTGATGTCACGCCTCACTTCCATTCGCCAGGAGTGATCGCGAGGGGGTGACCATGAACGAATGGCCTCCCCCTCATCCCGGATCGCTCCTGAACGGATACCGAGCGCCGCTGGCACCGGGGGGGGCCCGATAGGGCCCCCCACCCGCGGGAAGGCAGGGACGTACAGGTACGCCCATATGCCTGCCCGTGCCATTCTGTCGACGTACATCGTCGTGCGGCGGTCGGCAAGTGGATAATGTGTGTTTTTACCACTTGACTCCCTGACAGGCCATTTTTTGTGAAACGACACTGTGTTGCCTTAACTGACAATTGCGTGGTCATGCAACGCTGTACCCAAAGAAAATGTATGTCCTTTGTTTTTTTCCCACAAATAGAGCTTTTATTTGGCGACCTTTGCGTTTTTTTATTTTTTGAGCTATAAACAGAAAAAGTATATATTTATTTTTACCTTTAGCTTTTTTTCTTTTTTTTTTACTTTTAGCTATACAACATGTATTTAAAAAAAAAATGTAAAAAAAAATCTAAATCAAAATGAGCAGTCTACCTCAAACAGCAAAGCAGAAGTCATCTGTCTTCAGTCTGGCCAGGAAAGGAGCAGCCAGTAATCTGAAATCCTCTCCACTTTCCTGCAGGGCAAAAAAAACGACACAAAGAAAATTTGTGTCACCCCCCTCTCCTGTGACTGACAGACTAAGTAGCAGTCTCATGCACGAGCATGAGAGAAGAGGGTGTGTGTGTCCCACAGCCATGCTCACAGCTCTTCAACACAAATCACTCCCCCTCCCTCACCCAGGACTGGCTGTTCGACGCCTCAGCATTATGGGATTAGATGAAGCCAGGTGGTGCCTTCCTAGATCTTTTATTAGTTGGGACTTGTAAAGGGGGCGTGACCAGCCTACATGGTGCGTTCTATCCTGGTGTGAGTCTGGAGATTTGCAGGAGCAGCAGTGGGGGTGAGCGCCGTGCGCACACTAGTACGTCCGCCATGCTCTAATATTCTGAGACAGGGAGATTCGTGGGGGCATGTACACCAGGGAGGGGAGTCCAGTGATGTCATGACTCCGCCTCCCAAGCTTCGGGCTGTTGACACGTCCATTGAAAAGGAGATCTTTAGTCCGGTGTAACAAGAATACGCAGTGGAATAACAAGGTACAAATAATATGATTTACTAAATTATGTTATAGACTGCAACAACTGTTAGTCTAGTTAACAATTAGTTTAGTTAATAATTATGGCACTTTAAGCCCCCATTCACATTGGCCCGATCTGACATGTAAAATCGCATGCCAAATCAGAGCCTATTGCCGGCAACGGTGATGCGACGCCAAACTGATTTCCAAAAGTAGTTGCTGCACTACTTTTGATGACTTTGGGGACAATTTCAATAGACATCTGTGCATGAACTCGCTCAGAGGTCTTTCAAATCGCCGCCGAACTCGCAATCAAATGCAGGTTTGAAATTGTGCAAGTTCAAACCCGCCTCCAATGTGAACGAGGCCTAATGTAGAGAATGCATTATGATAAAAACACTTTTAGACTTTAGAAACAATTTTAAGTTTTAGATGACTGTCATGTTGGAATACCCAGATTCCATGGAATCAGGGCTGCCACTGCTGACCTCCCCTCAGCAAAGGTTGCCTGGCATTCATGAACATGCAATGGACTGAATATTTTTAGAGTCAGTGACCAGATAAAAAAAAAGAAATTCTGACTTTAACTTTTATATGCTGAACCCCTGTTTTGGGTCTACTATTCAGATCATAGACGTCAGACATCTTGGAATTTTGACACATTGCTCTCCGATTATGCAATCAGATATTTTAGACACACTTGTACAGAAATGTATAGAAGATGTGTGGGCTCACATAAGATTCAAAGCAGTCCTAATATTTACTATTGTTCTAAGAAAAACAGACTCATATATAAATGGTTAAGCTGGCCTCAGTCTACACTCTAATTGTATAATCTCATAAAATATTTACTGACAGCAATGCTGTACAAGGACCTATCCAGCTGAAAGACTGGATGTATTGTTTATAATGGCCCTTATAACACAATGTTGGTAAAATCTAAAGAATGTATAACATTTGTTACCAGCTTTACCATGAACACATTTTATAACCCATTCTTTTTAACTTTATTCATTTCAAGATATTTTAATTTCATGTTTTCAAGTTCCATTCAACCTCCAGTAGATGATGCAATAACAGTAGTGTGTGGGCAGCTTACATATTTGTATATGAATACCGAGAACTTATAAGTAAAGTAGGGGTGATGTCCTTGTTAAAGAGGGCAATGTGTGGGAAAAATACAGTGAAGAGGCGTAGGTGTTGTATACAGCAACTGCTACCTAAAACAGTACAGCTAGTTAAAGCAAGGCCACACATTTTAAAATTGGATCATGCAATCTGCTGAGTTTAAGCAGAGATTAAAAGAAATGTGGACTCACATAAAAAGTAATACAATTTGTATGTAATCCTATGAACTGTTTATTGGATAAGTTAGAACATTTTTTGCTAAGCAGATTTTAACAATCTGATTTTTTTCATGCAATTAAGCAAACCTCAGGAAATGGTGCAATTAGACTGTGGACAGCTTAACACTGAAAATACTATAAAGGTTTGAGGCACTATGTGCAAAGAAGAGGTACAGTATCTCATAAAAGTAGGTTTTGCAAATAATTTATTATATCTTTTCTTTTCATGTGACAACACTGAAGAAATTACACTTTGCTACAATGTAAAGTAGTGAGTGTACAGCTTGTATATCAGTGTACATTTTCTGTCCCCTCAAAATAACTCAACACACAGCCATTAATGTCTAAATTGCTGGCAAAAAAAAGTGAGTACACCCCTAAGTGGAAAAGTTCAAATTGGGCCCAAAGTGTCAATATGTTGTGTGGCCACCATTATTTTCCAGCACCTGTTAAGCGCCTGAAAAGCACCTCTCATGCCTCCCCAGTGTGAAAGCCTGAGTGCTTTCACACTGGGGTGGTGAGCTTGTGGGACAGGAAAACAAGTTCTGCAAGCAGCATCTTTGGAGCGGTTTGGGAGCGGTGTATACACTGTTCCCAAAACGCCCTGCCCATTAAAATGAATGGGCAGTGCTGCTGAAGTGCCTGCAAAGCGCTTTGGCAGTGCCGCAACACGGCTCTTTTCACGCTTTCTTCGGCAACTAGCGGGGGTTAAAAGTGCCCGCTAGCAGCCAAAGAGCGGCGCTAAAATGATGGTAAAGTGCCACTAAAACTAGTGGCGCTTTATCGCTAACACACCCCCTCCCTAGTGAGAAAGTAGCCTAAATGAGTTGTAAAGGCAGAAGGTTTACAAAGGATCACACTAAGCAGGAGAATACACAGTGGTCAGTTCTCTAGCTGGGAACTCGGTGTACTCTCCTCCAATGATCAGACTTGTCCTGACATGCCCCCCCACTGCACAGCCATTCACTGGGAAGTTCAGTGTGCTGCCCCCCCCCCTCCCCCCCCCCCAAATTTCTCATGCAGCTGAGAACAGAGGTAAGATGATCACTTCTAAAAAAGGGAAAAAAGGTATTTAGAATATATTTTTATATCTATACAAACATGTTTTACCTTTCAGTTCTATTTTAAACTGAATGGGTTGTTTTACGAGTTGATTATTTTCAATCACTTTAATGCTGGTGACGATGTTCTAGCTTCAGGGTCATTATAAGACAGCTTGCCAACCTCTATGGAATTATTCCTTTGCTAGCAGGGCTAATGAGATGTCACTTTCTTTCTGCTCCCTTGTTAGCGAGGGGGATTTGGCAGCATTCTGGGCCAGCAAGAAGTGGAAGGCTCTCCTGCATAACTCTGCCACTAGTGGTGGTGTCGCCCCTGTCACCAGCCTAAATGCTGCCAAAAATATAACAAAAAATAACACTAATATATTGACTGGCGTGGCCAGCGCGTGACTGGAATGGCCGCTTGAGACGTGAGCTCTCCACATCCACGGTGGCGAACAGCGACTAACCGCACACCTCACCTACCGAACCCTCGGTGATCAGCGCTACCGCCCGCTCTACCTCGGGAGGATGTCGCTGAAGAGAAAGGAGACCAGGCCGCCCTGCAAACTAACAGCTTTCATGTACCAGCCATCAGCGTGGGGTGGCCAAGATGGCGCCGCTCCGTCCGGGAGAAACACACAGGCAGAGGCCGCAACTTCTCCCCACAGAGGGAATGACCACAGCGCAACATCTGCCGCACTGGTAAATGCAGATAACGGGGGAGACACTCTACGTTCCCCTCCCAGGACTCCTACCACACACAGCCCGGCTAAGAGTAAAATGAGGCTGGATGCCTCAGAGACGGTCAGAAAGGGAGGCAGCACAGGAGAGATGCCTTATGCCTTCCCACTACAGAGCCCTCAGCCAGACGCCATTACTTCTTTCCCCACCATAGGGCAAGCTGTCATGGACACTACCTTTAAAGAAATGCTCATGTCACTCTGGAGCTCCTTACAATCGGATATGCTCTCATTTACACAGGGCTTCGGCAACAGAATGGGGGTAACTGGATGACAGGGTCACTCATTTGGAAACAAATGTGGGTGCTATGACTGCCACCATAAATTACATAATTGACACGCAGGAAGCACAGGCCCAAGAAACTAAATGGCTGACTGACAAATTAGCAAATTTAGAGGATATAGCCATGCGAAATAACTTTAAAATTAGAGGGGTGCCTGAAACAGTATAAAACGTAGACTTGCCTGCCTTTGCGAAAGGCCTCATAAAATCGGTGCTTCCTGAGGCAAAAAACATGGAACTGCTTGTGGATCGTATACACAGATTGCCAAAACCTGCGTTTTTGCCAGACTCAGTACCCAGAGACGTTATTCTCAGAGTGCATTTTTTTCACATCAAGGAGCTATTCATGCAGAAGGTGAGAGCTATGCCAACACTACCTGACCCCTATACTCACCTCCAAATTTTTGCTGACTTATCCCAGCATGCCCTGAGCAGGCGTAGGCAACTCAATAACATTACTAAAACCCTACGCAATAATCAAATCCAGTACCAGTGGATTGCACCTGCCAAAATCTCCATCAACCACGCAGGCTCAAAACATGTGATATCCTCAGTGCAGCAAGGGCTGCGGATGCTGCAGGATTGGGATATTGTCCCATCCAACAACGAAGTGCTGCCTATGGATCAAAGTAACACAGGCACCATCTTGTCTCACCCTCTCCCCCCGAGGAGCCATAGGTACACCCCAACTACCTGAATGGCTGAGGTTCACCTGCATCGTATGCCGTGTGGATGTGACTCCTGCTCACACTCGGTTTCACTAGACCTTTACCCCCATCCAGGGTTCCTAGACACTGTTGTGTCGGGCTCACACCCTGAGAACTGTTTCTGTTCGGTTATATTCTTTCCATTTCTGCGTTGCTGTTTCCCTGGTGGAAACATAATCACTACTTGGGGGTAACCTTGTTTCTTCAACTGATTTTAGGGTTGGACACCCCTACAATCGAAGAGCTCCCACTTGTGGATACCATTCTACCTCCATCCTCTTCCTTTCCTCACCCCCTCCCCCCCCCTTTTTTTTTCTCTCGCTCCTTCTCTCCCAAACAGGTACCTTGGATCTGCTGATCGCTTCTCATCCAGAGACTGCTTCCCTTACTTCCAAAGGGTCAACACACAAAGGGCGGTGAACATCTTCCTCCCAAGAGCACGGATAACCACGGATACCACTCGGCTGTGAAGGAAGCCGTTGTCATCTACCCCACCGACTAGAACAAAGGTACTTCAACCCGCCACTGTTGTCACTCACATATTCACCATGACTATAAAAATTGTCACTATTAATACTAAGGGCTTGAATCACCCTGCAAAAAGAACCTCTCTCTGGGCTTTGGCTAAACAATCCAAATGTGACATTATCTGTACACATTTCCTGGCCAGCAATCCTCCTTCCTGCACGAATAGAAACTTTAATACTGTATTCACGGCTAACGCACCCCAGAAAAAGGAGGGAGTACTAATTGCTGTTAGCAACTCTTTGGCCTTCCAACAAGATCATTGCCTTTCAGATCCAGGTGGTCGCTGCATAATGTTGAATTGCCATATCAACAACGCCCCTTATACCATTGTTAACGTATATGTCCCGAACACCCACCAATTCCGCATTCTTCGGAAACTGCATAAAAAAGTCCAATCTCTACAACATGGCGCAACTGTCTGGTGTGGTGACTTCAATTGCACTCCTGAACCAGAATTGGACTCCACCTCTCGCACCAAAAGGGGACGTCCGGAGTTAAACTCTCTTTTACATGAATTGGGACTTTATGATGTATGGAGATGTACCCACGTGGATGAAAAGGACTTCAAATTTTTTTCCCCCTTGCCACAATTCGTATTCCCGTATTGATCTCTTTCTCACAGACCAATGGACTTTGCAAAAAGTCTCTACCTCTACTATACACCTAACCTCTTGGTCCGACCACTGCCCTGCAAGTATGATTATAGAGGACACTACCAGAAGTGCCCCGACCTATCTATGGCGGCTGAACACCAAAATTCTGCAATCCATGCCATATGCCCAAATTCTAGAGGACAATCTTGTATCATTCTTTGAACAAAATAAGGACTCAGTTAATGATCCGCATGTTTTATGGTCCGCGCATAAGGCATTCATGCGTGGACTCCTTATTCAATTGGGGGCTCGAGATAGGAGACGAAGGAGGCAGCGAATGAACAAACTACAAGCAGACATTCACTCTACTGATCTCCTTAATAAACAGAATCCTACACAAATGCTTAAATCGCAACTTATTGCTCTCAGATTGGACCTTAGAGCTCTACTCTTGGACACCCATGACAAATACCAAAGACGACTTAAAATTAAGTTCTATGCTGAGAGCAATAAGCCAGGTAAATTACTCTCTGACCAGATCAAAGGCCACTCCTCTAAAACCCAACCGCCCTTCATCTATCATCCACATACTAATGCTAAATTGACCAACCCGCAAGCCATTGCCAATGCCTTTAGCGCTTATTATAGCTCACTTTATAATTTGAAGGATGACCCGAATCAACCCCAACCCTCGACCACGCAGATAAAGGCATTTCTTGACTCGATTAGCCTACCTAGCTTAACCCCCCCATCAGGTAGAAGAACTGAATGCGCCATTCACAACAGCAGAAATTGCACGTGCTATACAATCTTTACCCAACAACAAAGCACTAGGCCCTGATGGTTTTGTGGGAGAATATTACAAGCAATTCAACCACATTCTCAGCAAACATATCACCCCAATGTTCAATTCTGCTGCCTCCTCGGCCTCTTCCCCCCATGGAAATGTTGAAAGTTTTAATTATCACAATACCAAAACCAGAGAAGGAACCCACCTCAACACAAAATTTCCAACCTATTTCCTTGCTTAACCATGACGTAAAACTGTATGCCAAGGTAATAGCAACTAGGCTGAATGACTTAATGCCGCTATTGGTGCACCCTGACCAGTCAGGTTTTATTAAAGGACGTCAAACGTCTGATGCGACCCGACAAATGATTAACATCATCCACTACACGGTGACCCATCAAATGCCTTCTCTGCTTCTGTCTTTGGATGCGAAGAGGGCATTTGATAGGGTTCACTGGCAATATCTAAGACAGACATTAGAAAAATTTAGATTCCAAGGCCATATTCTATTAGCAATCTTAGCCCTTTACTCCTCCCCATCAGCACAAGTATATTACTCATCCATGCTATCCATTGAATTTAGTATAACAAATGGTACGCATCAGGGTTGCCCCCTCTCATCCTTAATCTTTAATTTATTAATTGAACCCCTTGCGGCTAAAGTCAGATCCCAAGCACTAATTTCGGGTGTTATTATTGGAGGCAAAGAACACAAAATCAGTCTTTTTGCGGACGATGTGATCTTTTCATTAACCAACCCTTCCTCTTCCCTGGCTTCTGTACAAAAATTATTGGATGAATTCGGATGTGTATCCTATTATAAAGTTAATGTGTCCAAGTCTTACATATTACCTTTAGCAATATCTCAACAACAGCAACAGCACCTACGCGACCAGTACCCCTATACATGGTCCGCAAATTCCATCACATATCTGGGCACTAATCTCACGAGCACCACCAAAGCGTTATACAAATCAAATTTCATCCCTTTCCTAACCACACTTTCTAAAGATCTTGCGAATATCTCAAAACTTACGCTTTACAGCTATGGCAGACTTGCAGCATTCAAGATGCTTAAGCTTCCCCAGCTGCTCTACCTATTCCGAGCATTACCAATACCTATACCAACTTCCTTCTTCACGTAGATTCAATCCATACTTCGAAAATTCATATGGCAAGGAAAAAAATCAAGAATAGCACGACATATTCTCACGAAACACAGAAAAGTAGGTGGCATGGGATATATTAATATTAGAGACTATAATGCGGCTATCCAGGCCCAACTCAGAGCCTGGTTTACTCCTGACCCGAACAATCACTGGAGCACTATAGAAGCTTCTTAACCTATTGATTCGAGACATACAACTTTCCTCTTGGAAGGACAAGGGTATATCATACATTGCTGACCTATACGATAATGACTATATACATCCTTTCACCTCCTTGCAAGGCAAATTGTTGCTCCCTGCTACGGAATACTTTAAATATGTTAGGATATCACATTGTCTAATACGAACCCCCTCTTTACACCGTAATAGACCAACAGTGGCTTGGACATACTTCTCAAATGCCTCAACGTCGACCAAAGGTATTTCACTCTTCTACGCCTTACTAGATGGTAAAAGCATTTTCGAGAAATTGCCCCCTATGTTAAGCTGGGAAAGAGACTTAGGTACCTCATATTCCTCACAACAATGGCATACTGCATTGCAAGCCACTCTCATGGCAACAAAATCGGCTAATCTATGGGATCTCACATATAAAATGAACCTTAGGTGGTACATCACCCCAACACAGATTCACAGGTATAGCCCCACAACAGATCCTACCTGTTGGAGACTTTGCGGCCTCCCTGGTACCTTATACCACATACTATGGGCTTGCCCTAAATTAACTCAGTTCTGGACAGATATCTTTCAACTCATAACAGAACTCACTCACATTGCCTCCCCACCAACTCCTGAACTGGCGCTCCTGAATATTGGAATTGAAAATTACCCACACAATCTCCAATGCATAGTTACACATATATGTCTAGCAGCAAGGTTGACCATTGCACGAAACTGGAAATCCCCAGACCAACCATCACATACAGAAGCCATACGAGCGACACATCTTCATGGCATGTATGAACGCATGTATGCCTCAGCGGAAGGATCTTTGTCTAAATTGACACACCGCTGGGAAGCTTGGCTGGAATGGTACAAAACGGCCAAGCCTGTATTCCACTGAACATTCACACTAATCAATGAGAGACACATATCACCCATGTCCTCATACACCTTCCCCACCCCCCCTCCCCCTTTTTTTTCTCACTATCCCCACCCCCCCTTCTTAAATATGTAACCTGCATTTTAGCCAAGTGACCATTAATAATTTATGCCATCTGGGTATCTTTTTCCTGTCAATACCCCATTGGTTTTATTGTTGTTGTTGTTTTCTGTTTCTTACATCTATGTTGACCCATCTTTTCATAGCAGATGTAGAACATCCCAAAGATATTACAACATTAGCAATTATTGCTACCCCGCTTGCGGGGGGAACCCCTCGCTCTTGTGTACAGTGAGTTCTCGGCTCGGGTACCTGGGACGAGGAGATGACCTCCTTAATGTTTGTATTCTGTTACGATAATTTTGTGATCCCATCTTCATTAGAATGTGATTGCACTGTTGTATTTAGAAAATTGATGTATTGCTGCCACATGCTGTATTGTTAATGGTATTTTTTTTTACAGTGGCCTCTTTAACTTGTACTCTGCGTATATATTTCTTAATAAAAAAACATTGGATAAAAAAAAAAAAATGAACCCCTCACAGTAGTGATTATCTGTTTTTTTTTTTCTACTATAAAGGGCTCGTTTTAGTTTTTGTTAACCCCATTATGTTACTAAACGTCATTATGTTACTAAACATCTATTGCGTTTTATGGTGCTCTTTGCAGAAATGCACTACAGTTCACATCCATGGGACACGTTCACATCTGAAAGGGTCAGGGACTTTTAATGCACAGTGCTTTATTGGTTCAATATACTTCAATGGAGAAACTGCAGAAAAGCATGTAATGCATTTTTTGCAGCAATTTTTATTTTTTAATTTGCCCCAAAAAAAAGCAAAAAAAATGCAAATTGCAATAAAATCACGTGCGCAAAAATCAAAACGTACAGCAAAAAGCACTGCAGATCAGATCAAAAGCAAACTGCACAGGTGTGTACCGAGCCTTATGCTGGCCACAAGGATCAATTTTCAGATGAGAATATTCAGACGAAAAATCTTTGTACATTCGCTGAATGAAAGAATTTTGTTTGAAATTTTCACTTGTTTTTAACATTCTGTTTTTAAAATGAATAATTTCTGAATGAAAACCACATACACCGTCTGAAAATTTCTTTGACTAAGAAGTTTTCTATTATTTCCAAATTTTCCCATCACTGTGGTTTAAAATGACCATCAATTTGACCCACTTTTTTTTTTTTTAAGGTTATTAACTGATCAATCGAAAACAATAATCGGCCAACTAATCGATTATGAAAATAATCGTTAGTTGCAGCCCTGGTTCTCACCTGTCGTTATAAGCCAATTGCTCTCCTTAATGCGAACTTAAAAATCCTCACCAAGGTTTTTTGCCACCAGATTGTCCATAGTGCTCCCGGGTCTTGGTTGATGTGGATCAAACTGGCTTTATGCCAGGGAAGTCTACTGACACCAATCTCCATTGTTTGTTCACTCATCTGCAGATCTCCCACAAAATAACTAGAACTAGGGTGGTGGTCTCACTGGATATGACCAAAGCTTTTGGTTCGGTTGATTGAGGCTACATGAAAGTGGTGTTAGAACGTATGGGGTTTGGGCCACATTTTTGTAAGTGGGTGTCATTATTATACAGTAAGCCTCAGATGGCGTTAAAAATTGGTTCTTTCATATACCCTTTTTTTGAGGTAGGTAGGGGTGCCTTTCCTGTTTTCACTAACGATTGAACCATTAGCAGTGGCGCTTTGTTCTTCACCTGAGGTCTGGGCCCTGGAAGTTGGGAACACTGAAGAATGTTTGGCACTGTATGTGGATGATATGCTGTTGTTTTTGAGGGATCAAGATAAGCCTCTTCTAGCAGTCCTCACCATTTTGGACAATGTTGCAACATTTTCAGGCCTAAAAGTCAATTTGGATAAATCAATTACTCCCCCACTAGACTCTGGTACGAGGGTGGTGGCGGTACCTGGGTTGCCACTACAGTGGGTCACCCAGTTTACCTATTTGGGAGTTTGCATATCTCCAAGGGCTGCAGAATACTTCGGTCTGAATATGCTGCCTCTGGTGGATCTTCTCAAAAGAAAACTGAGATATGGAAGAATGCTAGGATGTAGAAACCTTCTGAAAATGAAGATACTGACTTTTTTTTAATATTTTCTACACAATTCCCCCATATGGATTCCATGCTCATTTTTTCATCAGATACATGGTATGTTTGATTCTTCATATGGGTAAACTCCCCTCCTAGAAAAGGCCCCACTGCACTTCAGGAACCATGGGGACAAGGTTCCTGATCTTTATAAATATTTTTTGGCTGGCCAGGGAGCCTTTGCACGTAGATGGCTTGGCTTCTTGGGGATGATGGGGACTCTGCCAGAATTTGGAAGCAGCAGTTTTGGGCTACTATGAGAGCCTGCATCTCCTCGTGTACAGAGGCTCTGGGGCTAAATTTCCACTGACGGTACAATGCGAGCCACCATTAAAGCCTGGGACAGTGTTCAAGGCTTATTGGCGCCTGCTTCTACTACCCTGTCACCGGCTTTATCACCTTGGCGGAATCCTCATTTTCCCCATTTACTCACTCTACCTGATCCAATAATATAAGTTTCAAAGGGCATTAAAACGCTGAGTGATGTCACTAGAGGGGGCGAGTTGTTACAATTTGCAGATTTAAAATTAAAATTTGACCCATCTAATCCATATCTCTTTTGCTACCTCCAACTGAAACATGCTTTTGTCTCCCAGTTTGGCTCCACAAATCCATGAAAAAAACATTATCACTACTATATAAATATTTTTTCCCTGCCTCTCCACCCTCTGCAATCAGGTGCAGGGAGCAATGGGTGGCGGAGGTACCAGATTTGGGAGGAGAGGAGTGGGACGATAAGTGGGGTATCCCTTTCACTCACTTGACATCAGCTAGAGGCCACTTAATTTAAGTTCCTACACAGGGTATATTACACTCCAGCAAAGTTGTCCAAAATTTACCCGGGCACATCGGCAGAATGTTGGTGTGGCTCACAATCACTAGCCAACTTTAGCCAAATGTTTGGGATTGTCAGGTAGCCAAGAAGTTATGGTTTGCTGTCGGGCACCGTGTGACAGACACGTAGTGTGACACATAGGTGTCTGTGCCTTTAACAGTGGCAACATGCTTGCTTGCATTGATGGAGGGCCTGGAGCCCACTAGGGCATGGCACACTTTGCTTAGCCTATTACTGTTTTATGTGCGTAAGGCACTGATCCTCTACTGGAAACAACCCATGACACCCTCACTATCATACTGGAAAGGGCTTGTGAACAAGGTTATTACATTCTTTTACAAAGGTTTATTGAAAAAATTTCACATCAGTGAGACAATACAAAGAAAGCATAAAGCTGCCAATAATAGTACAAAGGCATGTGAAATGTTGCATAGGAACATAACAATGGTGGACTCGTGTCCGGCCTAAAATAGTCACATAGAAGCTTCTAAATTGGTCGCGACACGCAACCACACCCCATAGAGCAAAGCTAAAGGGGCATAGGGACGGACAGAGTCCAATTATGTGATGAGGCGCCAATATCTGAAAACCATACAACAGTTAGAAAAAAAAAAAAAAAACGAGCAAAAATTCTTACATCGCGAACAGACGGAGTTGGGCTGTTTTCAGAAGGGGAATAAGAAGAAAACCCTACTAATGGGCATTGGTACCAGCGAACAGCCTGAGTGCATTGCGAGACAGATATGATAAGAGAAGGAAAGAAATGAGAAAAGAGATAGCAATAGAGAAATAAGAAAAGGAGAGAAAGGGGGCAGAAAGAAAGAAAAGGGATAAAGAGGGGGGGGGAGAAAAATAGAAAGGGAAGAGGGGGGGCGGGGGGGGGTCCCTGGAGCGGGGGAGACATCTAACGATCAAAGGGAGAGGAGTACCGGATCAAATCTGGATGGGCGGGTATAAGCCACCCAGGGCTGCCAGACCCGAAGAAATTTAGCATGGGTGTCTGATGTTATCGCCGTCAGTTTTTCGTTCACCATGATATCATTCATGCAGTTCTTAACAGCCTCATAGCTAAGGACCGGAGTCTTCCAGGCCCTTGCTATTGTGAGTTTAGTTGCAGTAAAGAGATGCGCAGCTAGCTGACGCTCCGGACGCAGGAGTCCTGTAATCGGTTTCCACAAGAGGAGGTTATTACATTCTATAAAGCAACGTACCTGAGCAGGAGATGCCCAAAAAATTTACAAAGTTTTAAAGATTTGGTGGATAGCCCAATTTCCATAGCCTAATGATTATATGGATCCTACTGCTGGTGTGGAAGAATTCTGGATGGTGTCGGATATGGGTGCATATAGATATGTAATGTGTGCCCTAATACTAGGATTGTTTAGGAACCAATTACTGCTTAAACACTTTTATGTAGACTTGACTGTTGGCCTTATTACCTCAAGAGCTGCAAAAATACTCTATATTTTTGTTTATTATGTCATGTTGGTACTCCTGTCTCCTTTTTAGGGGACTTGCATAAACTTTGTGTATTTTATTTTATTTTTTCAATTTTCAGTCACTTGTGACAAAAAAATAAAATATTCAACGGGATCAACCTGCCTCTCAGCAATTTCCTTGAGCTGTCTACTTTCCAAAATGGGGTCATTTGGGGGGTGGGGGGGGGGGGTTGTACTGCCCTGCCATTTTAGCACCTCAATAAAATGAGATAAACTAAAACCTGCGTAAATTCCAGAAAATGTACCCTAGTTTGTAGACGCTATAACTTTTGCGCAAACCAATAAATATATGCTTACTGACATTTTTTTTTACCAAAGACATGTGGCTCAATACATTTTGGCCTAAATGTATGACTAAAATTGAGTTTATTGGATTTTTTTTTTATAACAAAAAGTATATAATTTTCAACGATATTACTTGTTGAAAAGTACCAGCGTAAAACTGCGCCGGGTGGTCCATAAGTGGTTAAAGAGAAACTGCAGTCTTCTCACATAATGTGTAATAAAAACACCATTGCCATTTTAAAGCTTCCCTCCAACCACTTTACATATTATTTTATATATACTGTGATTCTGTACTTGCCAAATATGCTGCAGAAATCTTCCTCCACTGAGTCTGGCTGCAGCCATTTTAACTGTGGGCAGCTGAAGCTGCTGTTTGCTTGCTTCCTGGATGTATACAGACACACAGAGGCACACATCCAGCTCTGCAGCTCTCATTGGCCTTCTTATGACTCACCCCCCTCCCTTCCTGTGCATGATGTCATAAGCCTGGTCTTTACCCGACAAGAAACAGGAAGTGGGCTGTATAAGGTATTCACTGGCAGAAAAAAAAAGTTTTACTATCCAAAGTTAAAACAACAAGGGTAGAAGATTTAATAGAAGGAAAGTTAAAAAAATGAACAAGGGTCTCCTTTAAATGTGCTGGCTGAACCATCTGTCTTTTTCAATACTTTTTTTTCTACTCTGTGATTAAGCCAATAAGATATTTTCTGGCCTGTGGTGACAATGCACACTCACCCTACTGTATCAGGACAACAGAAACAGGACAGGAACACAGTCCCCTCCCCCTACCTTTTCTCTACAACATAACTGTGCAGAGTTTAGAAGCTCTTGGAGATGACTAAGAACATACACTCACTGTCCACTTTATTAGGTACATCTGTTCAATTGGTTGGTAACAAAAAATTGCTAATCAGCCAATAACATGGCAGCAACTCAATGCATTTACACATCTAGACATGGTGAAGAAGACTTGCTGAAGTTCAAACTGTGCATAAGTGACTTTGAATGTGACATGGTTGTTGGTGCCAGATGAGCTGGTATGAGTATTTTAAAAACTGCTGACCTACTGGGATTTTCACACACAATCAGTTCTAGGGTTTACAGAGAATGGTCCAAAAAAGAGAAAATATCCAGTGAGCGGAAGTTGTGTGAACGAAAATAACCTGATATCAGAGGAGAATTGGCAGACTGGTTGGAGATAAGAGAAAGGCAACAGTAACTCAAATAACCACTCATTATAACCAGGGTATGCAAAATACCATCTCGGAATGAACAACACATCGAACCATAAAGCAGATGGGCTACAGCAACAGAAGACCACATCGGGTGCCACCCATCAGCTAAGAACAGGAAATTGAGGCTACAATTCGCACAGGCTCACCACAATAGAAGATTGGAAGATATAACCTGGTCTGATGAGTCTTGATTTCTGGCAGAGGGGAGTAGGCAATCACCCAAACAGCAGGAAATCTAGGTGGAATGCCCCTACTTTTACATTGTGTACACGGAGTAGAGGTAACCCTTTGGTGACGGGGTCACTTTAACACCTAGAAGTTAGATTGAAATAAGACCTACCTTGCTAATTGCAGCTGCCTGTTTCAGAATGTTTTCTTGTAGGTTCTGTGCTTTCTTCTCATGGAAAGAATTACTCTGACTCTGTATCACAAACACAATTTCTCCAATTTCTGGAATAAAAAGAAGTCAGGTCATTTAGGATTAAGAGCGAAATTGCTTCTTGCCATCAGTAGAAAAGGGTCATTTGTTTTTTTATTATGAAATGTATTTAGCATCTGAAGCAAAAAAGTGTAACAGAGGAATTGCTTGGTCACCGGGAAAAGGCATCACTGTTCAGGGAGGGATGCCAGGATCACTGGTAATAGCTAAAAGTGACCATACATATAGCGATTTGTGATCAATCTAGGCAAGAATGATTGCAAACAAGCGATTATCTATTACAATATCTCAACAAACACAATATTGTTCTGTACAGTGTGATCAACTATAGATTTCAGTTGAAATAGTGACCAATTAAAAACAAATGTTAAATTATTTTTTAACCACTTGCTCAGGCCACTTTCCTACTTGTGCGACTTGGGGCTGCAAAGTCACATGACAAGTCATACCCCATGATTTCCAATGAGTATCATTCATATCTGTGTGACTTCAAAGTAGACCCTGTACTACTTTGGTTGGACTTTGATGGGAGTTAAGGTTTAATTTACACAGGCATTCCCTGAAATCGCAGCAAAATCACCTCAAAATTGCGGCCGCAAAATTGCACAATTTTGAAGTCACAGTAGTGTGAAAGGGGCCTTGCTTGGCACTTAAACCCTCTTCCTGCCCAGGCCAATTATCAGCTTTCAACGGTGTCACTTTTTGAATGACAATTGCGCGGTCATACAACACTGTACCCAAATTATATTTTTATAAATGTTTTCACACAAATAGAGTTTTCTTTTGGTAGTATGTAATCACTGCTTGTTTTTTTTATTTTTTGTAAAAAATAAAAATAAAAAAAATAAAATAAAAAAGAAAGAAAGAAAATTTGGAAAAAAAAAAAAACTAAAAATGTTTCATTGTTTGTTATAAAATTTAAAAAAGCTGTAATTTTACTTCTTTATTGATGTACGCTGATAGGGCTGCACTGATAGGCACTGATACGTGGCACTAGTGGGCACTGATAGGTGGCACTTATAGGCGCAACATTGATAGACAGCACTGATGGGTGCAGCACTGATGGCCATCATTGATGAAGATTTTGATAACCATTTATCATTTTCCTTACACTTCACAATTATGCACAACTTTGTGTTGGTATATCACATAAAATCCCAATAAAATAAATTTACAGGTTTTGGTTGTAACATGACAAAATATGAAAAATTTCAAGGGCTATGAATGCTTTTTCAATGCGCCTTATTTTGGTGCCAACTGGACTGTGGATTTCTGCCAGTCACAGGCTGTGTCACATCCCACCCAGCCTGTGTCCTAGAATAAGAGGGGGTGATTCCTTCAATAATCTATATGTAATATCCAGCCCCCCATTGTGTTTAGCTGGTTTGTGGGCATGGAGGAGGAGGAGAGGGGGAGTGGGTTTTCATTTACCACTTGGTATACACCTACTTGTGCGACTCATTACCACATGGGCTGCTCAGATGTGATAGGGAGGAAATGGTCAGTATACAAACTCACTGAGCATGTGCAGTGTTGCCACCACAGCTGCAAAATCTCTAGCCGAATTGGGGACATGGACAGAAGGAGAAAAGAGAGAGCAGCAGGAGCAACAATGAAAAATGTAAAATAATGCATTTGGGTGGCAAAAATAGGAATGCAATCTATGCACTGGGGGGAGAACCTCTGGGGGAATCTAGGATGGAAAAGGACCTCGGGTCCTAGTAGATGATAGACACCGCAATAGCATGCAATGCCAAGCTGCTGCTAACAAAGCAAACAGTACAGTATATTGGCATGCATTAAAAAGGGGATCAACTCCAGAGATAAAACGATAATTCTCCCGATCTACAAGACTCTGGTCCGGCCGCACCTGGAGTACGATGTCCAGTTCTGGGCACCAGTCCTCAGGAAGGATGTACTGAAAATGGAACGCGTACAAAGGGCAACAAAGCTAATAAAGGGTCTGGAGGATATTAGTTATGAGGAAAGGTTGCAAGCGCTGAACGTATTCTCTCTGGAGAAGAGAACCTTGAGACCCACAATAGGGATAAAACTTTTTTGTGGAAGGGAGTTTAACAAGACTTGTGGCCACTCATTAAAATGAGAAGAAAAGAGGTTTAACCTTAAACTATGTAGAGGGTTTTTTATTGTAAGAGCGGCAAGGATGTGGAATTCCCTTCCACAGGAGGTGGTCTCAGCGGGGAGCATTGATATTTTCAAGAAACTATTAACCACTTGAGATCCGCGCTATAGCCAAATGACGGCTACAGCGCGGATCTCTTTTTCCGGGACTACGTCTATTGACGTCGTCCCGTGCACAAGCGGCCTGCGCGCCCCCTGAGGGGCGCACGCGGCGCGCTCTGTGATCGGCGAGTCCATGAGACTCGCCTGATCACCGATCCGTGCAAGGGGTTGATCCCGACCCCTTATCACGTGATCAGCTGTCAGCCAATGACAGCTGATCATGTGATATAACGAAGCCGGTAATCGGCTATTATTCCTCCTCGCGCTGTCAGCGCGAGGAGAAAAAAAAAGCCGATCACCGGCAGCCGTGATCGGGACATCAGTCCCGATCACGGCCAGCCCTGCTAGTGCCCACCTGCCCCCTGCCAGTGCCCACCTGCCCCCTGCAGTGCCACATGTCTAAAAAGTAAGTGCCCCCCGTCAGTGCCACCCAGCAGTGCCCACAGTGCCACCCAGCAGTGTCCACAGTGCCACCCAGCAGTGCCCACAGTGCCACCCAGCAGTACCCACAATCTGCCTCAAAGGTGCTGCACCCCAGTGCCACTTATCCGTGCCCATCAGTGTCATCTACCAGTGCCCAGCAGTGCCGCCCATCAGTGCCCAGCAGTGCCACCTATCAGAGCCACCTATCAGTGCCACCTATCAGTGCCCATCAGTCCCATCTATCAGTGGTACCTATCAGTGCCCATCCGTGCCACCCATCCGTGCCACCCATCTGTGCAACCCATCCGTGCCATCTTATCTGTGCCCATCTTTGCCCATCAGTGCCGCCTTATCTGTGCCCATCGGTGCCGCCTTATCTGTGCCTATTAGTGCCGCCTTAACTATGCCTATCAGTGCCCACCAGTGCAGCCTATCAGTGCCCACCAGTGCAGCCTATCAGTGCCCACCAATGCAGCCTATCAGTGCCCACCAATGCAGCCCATCAGTGCCCACCAATGCAGCCCATCAGTGCCCACCAATGCAGCCCATCAGTGCCCACCAATGCAGCCCATCAGTGCCCACCAGTGCAGCCCATCAGTGCCGCCTAATCAGCGCACTTCAATGAAGGAGAAAAATGACCCGTTTGCAAAATTTTATAACAAACTATTAAACATGATTTTTTTTTTTTGCATCTTTTTTTGTTTGTTTAGCAAAAAATAAAACTCCGATCTGTAACTAAATACCACCAAAAGTAAGCTCTATTTGTGGGAAAAAAATGATAAAAATTTAATTTGGGTACAGTGTTGTATGCCTGCGCAATTGTCATTCAAAGTGCATCAGCGCTGAAAGCTGAAAATTGGTCTGGGACTGAGGGGGGTTTAAGTGCCCAGTAAGCAAGTGGTTGAATAAGCACCTGAACGACCACAACATACAGGGATATACAATGTAATCCTGACATATAATCACACACATGGGTTGGACTTGAAGGACTTGTCTCTTTTTTCAACCTCACCTACTATGTAACACAGAATACAGAAAACAAATTTCATAGTGCCTGAGTGAATATAAACAGAATGTAATACACCATTTATTGATAGTTTTTTTTTTAATGATGTGGGTTTAGTGGCACTTTAAAAAAGTGTGTCAAAATGGCACATTTTGAAGAAAGTGTAAACAAGCCCTAAAAGTCTTTTTATTGTTGCCAACATTACTCCAGTACTGAAATTAGAAGAGAGCAGGGTTCTCCTGCGCTTCACTACTCAACCATGGTAAAAGGTGGCACTCATGTGGTTTTAAAATGCCTGTGGCTTTTTTAACCTGTCCACCATAGAGAAGGCAATCCCCCATTTGTTGCAAAATGAAGGGTAAGTAGATGATACAAACTCAATGTTCTGAGAACATATGTACATCGTCTGGCAGCACAGTTTATGCAGATTAGATAAAAAATATCAAATTAACCTGTCTGATTTTTGTTATCCCTATCATAGTATAACTGAAGGTCAATAGGAGATTATTCATAAAACATACTTTTCATACATTACTCCAATTAGACAACGATTACCAGAAGACAAGCAATATTTCTACATTTCCCATCATGTGTCAAAAATAACGATTAAACACTGAATATCTTACCTAATGGAATTTGAGTAGGCAACCCACCTTTTTCATTTTTCTGTAAGAAAATACAAAAAAAAAAAACATTTTATGCAAATCTGTATATAGCAATAATGAACAATCTACATGAAGATTAGAGTGATTCAGATACAGAAGAGAGGTCTGTTCACATTAATGTTTATTTAATGTAACTGTATTGTAAATTATCATGGCATGATAATGGGTCCTAAAGTATACAATTTTCACAAGAAGATTTCTGTAAATGATATTTAAAGGGCATCTAAAGCCATTTTTCTTAGGTGATAAAATGTGGGAGGGTTAAAACTTCTCTCAGGTTCTATCACAGCACAGAGCTCTGTGTTTACAAATACACAGAACAGCAATCCAGCTGTTTCTCCTCCTTGAAAAGCAGGAAGAAAAAAAACAGCATACAGTATACACATTGCACATGTTTAAAGAGGAAGTAAAACCTGATGGGGTTACTTCCTCTTTCATTCCCTGCAAAGGCAAAGCATAATGGACTACTATGCATCGCATAGTAGTCCATTATGTGTCACTTACCTGACACAGGAGCCAGCGAAGTCACCTCTGTCCCCTGTAGTCCAGTGCATCCATCTTCTCGGTGGGGTCTCGCAGCTCCGCCTCTGTCATTCGGTGAAGCCGCGATGACGTTACTCCCGTGCATGCGCACGGGAGCCAATACGCGTGGTATCTTCGTCGTTGACGATGCCGCGCTCAGTGCGCCTGCGCGCCGCTGTCTAAGGCGCATGCGTCGTAGACAGCGGTGCCTGACTTCGGGCAAATATCTCCTAAACCGTGTAGGTTTAGGAGATATTTCTTGGACCTACATGTAAGCCTTAATCTAGGCTTACCTGTAGGTCAAAGTGTGTTGTAAGGGTTTACAACCACTTTAACCCCTTTCTAGCCAGTGTCATTAGTATAGTATTATATCTGATCACTGTATTCATGTCACTAGCAAAGTTAGGGCAGGCCATACATTATGCAATTTTATTTCCTGCAACCACAGGCTGCAGAAAAGAGAATCATTTAACTCCTCCATCACAACAGTCATAGCTATTGTGTTCTCCCAGCGGGGGGGGATGCAGGGAGCTGTCCCCGCCTGGAGAAAACAGTGATGACTGATAGTGGTTATAGCCACTGGCAATATTTACATGCTAAAAATCCGACATGTTGGCTGTACCCAAGGCAATCGATTGCTCAACTTGGGTACAATCAGCCTGCCCATAGATGGATCTAATCTCAGCCGGTCCCTGCTGAAACGGCTGAGATTTGATCCATCTATGGCCGGCTTTGGTGTCCCTCCCAGCCAGTGTCTATTAGCGCCAGATTACTGACCACATTATCACAGTCTCACTATAAGTCACTGATTATCTCCATTATCAGTATAGCGTTTATAGTTGCATAAATTCCACTATATATACACAGTTGGGAAAATAATTATTTGACCCCCTGCAGATTTTGTAAGTGGGCAAAGAAATTAAGGGTCTTTCATTTTTATCATATGTGTATTTTAAATGATAGAGACAGACTATCAACCAAAAATCCAGAAAAAAAAAACCCACATGATACAAATATAAATTGTGTCGTAGTTCAGTGAGTAAAATAAGTATTTAATTCCCTACCAACCAACAATAATTCTGGCTCCCACAGATTGGCTACAGTATGTGCTCATGTGGTACACATTTTAGTCTTGTCAATTTAAGATGGTGCTCCTAACGAAACAACTCATCATGCCCACACCTGTCCACAGGATCTTTCTTCTATTCAAACCTCACCATCATGGGCAAGACCAAAGAGCCATCAAAGGACATCAGGGACAAGATTGGAGACCTGCACAAGGCTGGAATGGGCTACAAGACTATCAGCAAGAAGCTTGGTGAGAAGGAGACAAGCTACAGAGCTTTCAAAATCAGATATACAAAATTGTAATGGCAGTTAATTTGGGGTATCTATAAAAGCAGATTTCTACATTCTAATCAGCCTGTACAGATCATGAAATTAAATATACAAAACAAATGGCAGTCCATGAGGGGTACTTAGCCTAACCACATTGAGTGTCTCCCAGCTAGGCATCCCAACCAGTTTTGTCACATCTAGGTGGCCACATCAGGAGAACAGGAGATAAGACAGATAACAAACCAGACTTCTTTAATAACCTTAAACATTCTGTGTATGAATACTTTAAGATGGTAAGCCCTCTCTCTGGACATGTGTGGTAGTAGTAGGGCCACATTGGGATATCTGCATGCACGTATTCAAGGTAATTTTAATACAGAATTATTATTTCCAGGCAGCAATATTTTTATAGATCATGACTAAATCACAGCAATCTCAGGAAAGATTGAGAGCCTGTGTATCAGAATTTTTTTTTCCTTTGCTAAAGTTAATTGTCTGCATAATTTTAGTGTAACATTTTTAGATGCTGTATATGTGAAGGAGTCTTGTTTACGACTACATAATTTGTAAATCTGCATATAATTACCCACTCCACAATTGGAGAGTTCTTACATAGATTTTATGATAAGCGTGTATTCATTTTTGTTTCAGGATTATTGAAGTGATTTTTGATATGATTGCAAAGTACGGCCTTTTCTTTCATTGGGTGTCAGAAACCACGAATTAAACAGAGAGAAGTACAATTAAATTTACACTCGTTTAATAATAAAAGTAAATAGAACAAACGTAGTCAAAACATAGCCAAAGTATGGTAATCGGAAAGGACAGTCAGATAAGCCAGAAAGTCAGGGAGTCAGGAATCAGCGTAGTGGAACAGCAAGCAGGATCTGGAGCCAGAAGGAATGTCAGCCAAGCAAGTCTTTAACAGGAGCGCGGGAGAAAGTTTCTGTGATGTTGATCAAGGCAAAGGCAGAGATCTTCTGGGCTGGATGGCTTAACCATTTAACTGAGCACTTAAAGTGGTTGTAAACCCTCTTGGATCACTTTAACCTACAGGTAAGCCTAGATTAAGGCTTACCTGTAGGTGCAATAAATATCTCCTTAACCTACACGGCTGAGATACTTTACAAAAACCGGGCACCGATGTCTACGATGCATGCGTGCTGTAGACAACGGCACAAGCGCACTGAGCATGCCGTTAGTGAAGGCTAACATGCCATCACTGACAGCTCCCACACGCATGCATCGGAGTGACGTCAGCTCCGTCCACTCACATCGCCGGAGCAGCGATACCGAAAGGAAGATGGACGCTTTGTGGAAGAGGGGACAGCAGTGACATCGCAGGCTCCTGTGTCAGGTAAGTGACACATAATGGGCTACTATGCAATGCATAGTAGCCCATTATGCTTTACCTTTGCAGGGAAACAAAGAGGAAGTAAACCCATCAGGGTTTACTTCCTCTTTAAACCCCCCTCGTAACCAGACCAATTTTCAGCTTTCAGTGCTCTCACACTTTTAAAGTGGTTGTAAACCCTTACAACACACTTTGACCTACAGGTAAGCCTAGATTAAGGCTTACCTGTAGGTCCAAGAAATATCTCCTAAACCTACACGGTTTAGGAGATATTTGCCGAAAGACAGGCACCGCCGTCTACGGCGCATGCGCCGTAGCCAGCAACACGCAGGCACACTGAGCTCGCCGCGGTCAACAGCAATATGCCGCAAGTGGCGGCTCCCGTGCGCATGTGCGGGAGTGACGTCATTGTGGCTTCGCCAAATGACAGCGGCGGAGCAGCGAGACCCACCGAGAAGATGGATGCGGCGGATTACAGGGGACAGAGGTGACTTCGCTGGCTCCTGTGTCAGGTAAGTGACACATAATGGGCTACTATGCAATGCATAGTAGTCCATTATGCTTTACCTTTGCAGGGAATCAAAGAGGAAGTAAACTCATCAGGGTTTACTTCCTCTTTAAGGACAACAACTCAATCATGTAATACTGTACCCAAATGATTTTTTTTGTCCTTTTTTTTCATACAAATAGAGCTTTCTTTTGGTGGTATTTGATCACCTCTGTTTTTCTTATTTTTTGAACTATAAATGAAAAAAAGACAGAAAATTTGGAAAAAAAAGGGATTTTTCTCAGTTTGTGCTAAAATTTAGCAAATTATTCATTTTTCTTCATACATTTTGGCCACAATTTATACTGCTACATATCTTTGGTAAAAATAACCCAAATTAGTGTATGTAATTTGGTCTTTGTGAAAGTTAGAGAGTCTACAAGCTGTGGTACAAATCATAAAACATTGATCACACCTGAAGTACTGGTGGATCTCATTTTGCAGTTGGAGTCTGCGCTGTAGCCATCTTTTGGCTATAGCGCAGACGCCTAGTGGTCAAGTAAGCAAGACTGAAGAGCAGGATAACATCAACAGGTGAGTCACTGTGGAGATATAGAAGCTGGCAATTAGCTGACAGCTGAGCGGCCAGCTCAGAAAAGGAAGGGCTGAGTCAAGTCATGACATTGTTTTTTTGTAGAAGTTCAAGGCCCTAGGGTGCTGATCCAATATTTGGTTTACAAACCATAGTACAAAAGGGGTATTGTTAATGCATGTCTCATATAATAAAATCGATCTGAGAGTTTTGGAACACATTAAAAAAGCACTCACGAAAATGATAACGCAAATTCCCACCTTATATGGCCATCCAAAATAACTGCAACTCTCCGTAGTGTATGTATGGTTGAAGAGCTGCAAAATTACCTGGAAACATTTTATACATTTTTGCCACTTATGCTGCGTACACGCGATCAGACTGTCTGGCGGACAACCCGTCAGACTTTGCAGCGGAGGTCCGCCGGACTTTCCGAACGAGCGGACCGGCACACACACGCCCACACACAAACGGACTTTTCCGGCAGACTATGGCGGGGGTCTGCCAGACTTTTGAAATGAATGGACTTGCCCCCACACGGAGTAAAGTCCATTCATTTTGAACGTGGCTCCAGGTAGATGGGACTAGCGAAGGAAGTGAATGTCGCCGCCTCCATTGTCGAGATTGACACCTCGCTAGCCCCATCACCTGGTATGGATTTAAAGTGGAACCCCTACACAGAAAAAACTGCGTGGGGGTCCCCCCAAAGTCCATAGCAGACCCTTATCTGAGCATGCAGCCCAGCCAGTTAGGAAAGGGGGTGGGGACGAGCGAGTGCCCCCCCCCCTCCTGAGACATACCAGGCCGCGTGCCCTCAACATGAGATCATGTGTACGAGGCATTAGATGAACTTCTTGAATGCCTACAACCCAAGCTCATCTGCATGAACACACAAGCTGAGTAACATCACCAGGAATGTTTTTATGTCAAAGAAGGACGGTGAACAAGCAAAAATGTTTGTTTATTTTTTGGTGGGGGGTGGGGTTATACTTTAATTTTTTTTTCCACGTGTTTTAAAAACATTTAACTTAATTGTTTTTGTTTTATTGTTTTTAATATAATTTTTTTTTTTTTTCACTTTGTCATTTTTCATGTACTTTCATTTGCTTTACTAGTTTTCATTTTTGTTATTTTTTGGGGCATTTGGTAATTTATTTTTTCTTGTTTGTTTGTTTTTACATGGTAAAATATGTTTCTATTCTAGGTTTCTGGAAACAGGACACCACAACTTTCTACTGGATATGAGTACAGTTGCAAAGGTAACCTGGGAAATCTGGTGTTGTGAGAGGAGCTGAATCATGTTGTAATGCCTCAGCCAACAGAAAATATGTGGAAAGATGTTGTATATGAATTTTTGGAAAAGAGCATTTCCCAACTGCATAGGAACCCTTTACTGCAAACAAATTAGGGTGAATATGCCTCCCATGTCATGTTCAGTGTATTTTAATCACAAAATATACTTTTTGATTGTCCTATTGGGATATGACCTCAAATTCATATGTGTTGATGTTGGAGCCTACGGCAGTCAGGGTGATGCAAGAATCTTTAGACAGTCTGCAATAGGATGCCCGTTATATGAAGGACATCTTTGGATTCCCCAAAGAAGGCCTCTCCCATGCACAACAGAGTCGAGTGTGCCATTTGACATCATGGCAGATAAGGCTTTTGGACTATGGAGAACTAAGTGCTCATGCACACAGATGTTTTAAAAAACTGGCTGCAAAGCTAGCTCCGATGCCTGGAAAATTTGGCGTTAAAAAACGCGTTTTGCATTGGCGTTTTTGCGCGTTTTTTAAAGAAACACATCTCTTGGCTATAGCACTCAGCGTTTGTGCGCGTTTTACCTATGCCATTTGCAGCTCAAAAACGCCTAGGTGGGCATGAAGCCATAGACTAAGATGGACAGGCGTTTTTAAGCTGCAAAAAACGCTCAAAAAAGCGGCTGTAAAAACGTCCGTGTGCATGAGGCCTTAAAGCGGAGTTCCACACACTTTTACAACTTGGTCTTAAAGTCCACCCCTCATTTTGCAAAACAATATTTTTTTCTTTCATACCTTTTCATAAGAATTTAATGTACTTCCGTCTTAGTTCGGCTGCGGCCCAGTGATCATTTCCTCCAGACCCATGCATGTCCCAGAAGACAACGGGGCCATTCAATAGACTCACTCAGTAGGAAACCGGAAGCCTGAAGGCTCCACTGCCGGTTTCCCTTAGTTACAATGGTGGCGCCTGCACCCTATCTGATGGACGGATCAGCCTCGGGGGGACGACGACGAAGGCTCCCTGGAAAGGTAAGTGTCCTTATTACAGTACCTTGCAAAAGTATTCACCCCCCTTTTTACCTATTGTGTTACATTACAGCCTTTAGTTCAATGCTTTTTTTTTTTATCTAAATTATATATGATGGATCAGAGCACAATAGTCTAAGTTGGTGAAGTAAAATTAGAAACATATATACATAAAACTATTTTTTCAGAAATAAAAAAATGATAATTGGCATGTGCGTATGTATTTGTCCCCTTTGTTATGAAGCCCATAAAAAGCTCTGGTGCAACCAATTACCTTCAAAAGTCACATAATTTGTGAAATAATTGTGTGCCATCTAAGTGTCACATGATCTGTCATTACATATACACACCTGTTTGAAAGGCCCCAGAGGCTGCAACACCTAAGCAAGAGGCATCACTAACCAAACACTACCATGAAGACCAAGGAACTCTCCAAACAAGTAAGGGGCAATGTTGTTGAGAAGTACAAGTCAGGGTTAGATTATTAAAAAAAAATATCCAAATCTTTTATGATCCCAGGAGCACCATCAAATCTATCATAACCAAATGGAAAGAACATAGCACAACAGCAAACCTGCCAAGAGACGGCTGCACACCAAAACTCACAGACCGGGTAAGGAGGGCATTAATCAGAGAGGGAGCACAGAGACCTATGGTAGCCTGAGAGGAGCCGTAGAGATCCAAAGCAGAGACTGGAATATCTGTACATAGGATGACAATAAGCCGTACGCGCCAGAGTTGGGCTTTATGGCAGAGTGGCCAGAAGAAAACCATTACCTCAGCAAAAAAAATGCCACGTTTTGAGTTTGCAAAAAGGCATGTGGGAGACTCCCAAAATGTATGGAGGAAGGTACTCTGGTCTGATGAGACTAAAATTTTTGGCGATCAAAGAAAATGCTATGTCTGGCGCAAACCCAACACATCACATCACCCAAAGAATGCCATCCCCACAGTGAAACATGGTGGTGGCAGCATGATGCTGTGAGGATGTTTTACAGCAGTCAGGAAACTGGTCAGAGTTGAGGGAAAGATTGATGGTGCTAAATACGGGGATATTCTTGAGCAAAACCTGTGTGTGATTTGAAGCTTCACCTGCCAGAAGGACAATAACCCCAAACACATTGCTAAAGCAACACTTGAGTGGTTTAAGGGGAAACATGTAAATGTGTTGGAATGGCCTAGTCAAAGCCCAGACCTCAATCCAATAGAAAATATGTGGTCAGACTTAAAGATCGTTGTTCACAAGCGCAAACCATCCGACTTTAAGGAGCTGGAGCCAGGAGGAATGGGCAAAAATCCCAGTGGTAAGCTCAGAGACTTACCCAAAGCGACTTGAACCTGTGATAGCTGCCAAAGGTGACTCTACAAAGTATTGACTTTAGGGGGGTGAATAGTTAGGCACATTGACCTTTTTCTGTTATTTGATGTTTGCTTTACAAAAAAAAAAACATCTTCAAAGTTGTGGGCATGTTCTGCAAATTAAATGATGAAAATCCTCAAACAATCCATGTTAATTCCAGGTTGTGAGGCAACAAAACACGGAAAAATGCCAAGGGGGTTGGATACTCTTGCAAGGCACTGTAAAAGTCAGCAGCTACAGCGTTTGCAGCTGCCGGCTTTAAAAAAAAAAAAATTGTGGCTGGAACGCTTTAATGCGACCCTACAGTGGACAGGGACTTCAAACCAAGTCTCAAACAAAACGTATTTAATTATCGACTGAGACGTGCCCATCGAGTTACGGAGTGTGCATTTGGCACATATACTGCAAAAAGGTGAGTACTGCTTTCCTGCATGCAGTTGGATATTGAAAATGCAATCAAAGGGTTTCTGGCCTGCTGGGTACTCCATAATGTTCTAGTCGAAAACAAGAGAGACTACTGTGAACCTGTGCTCCCAAAAGGATGTCCAGTTTATAGACTTGCATCCCACTGCATGGGTCACAAGCATTCTAAATCAATTTGCAGATTTCTTTGTTTCTCCCAAAGATCGAATGTCTTGGTAAGACAAACATGTTTAGTTCAATTTCTTATTAGATTTTTCATCTGGTTTGTTTTTGCACAAAAGAAAAAATATATATATTCTTCCATTATAATAAATTTTTTCTAATCGCTATTGTGTGTTTTTTTTTTGTTCCCTTGTTATCAAAGCATTTGTTGGTGACAGAAATTTCAGAGTTCAGTAGTTTGTAAGGTAGAGAACTGTGCGTTATCAACTATCAAACTTTGCCTTCTAAACTTCTGAACTCAGCATTCACAGTTTAGTAGTTTGTAAGGCAAAGTATGGCTTGCAAACTACTGAACTGTGAATACAGAGTTCAGAGGTTTGTGAGGCAAAGTTCAATAGATTGTAATGCACAGTACGCTACGTTACAAACTACAGAACTTTGCCTTCCAAACGACTTTTCAAAATTTTTGGTCTTTTTTTGTTTGTTTAGCAAATAATAAAAAATAAAAAAAACAGTGGTGAATTAAATGCCACCAAAAGGATGCTCTATTTGTGTGAAAAAAAAATCATAAAAATTACAATAATACGGTGACATGGTAAAACTACTTGATAGACTGATATGTAGAGCTACATTTAGACTACAAAACTTACACCTGACAGCCCCCCCCCCCCCCCCCGCCCACTGCGCTCCTGTAGTATCCGTGCGCTTACCGGAGCCGTCGGTAGCAGCAGAGACGATTGCGTCCGCTCCCTTCACTGCCTGGATGCTAAGTGAGGGAAAGGTGACCCCCACTCGGCCATAGTATTGGATGGCAGAAGCAAGGTCAAATGTCCCTTCTGCCCAATGCTCTTAAAGAGGATTTTTTTTTATTACTTTTTTTTTTTGTATTGCATTTTAGTGTAAATTTGAGATCTCAGGTCTTTTTAACCCCAAAGCTTACATTTAAGAGGTCCTGTCATGCTTTTTTTTCTATTACAAGGGATGTTTTCCTTGTAATAGGGAATAAAAGTGAGAGTTTTTTTTTTTTTTTTTTTTTTAAAGGACAGTGTAAACAAATAAAGAAAAAGGTAAAATAATAAAAAATTTATAATTCTAAAGTGCCCCGTCACCCCAAGCTGACGCGCAGAAGCGAACGCGTACTTAAGACACACCCGCATATGAAAACTGTGTTCAAACCACACGTGAAGTATCGCTGCAATTGTTCGAGAGAGAGCAACAAGGCAGAGTTCACACTGGTGCGACAAACGGTCCGACGTTAGGAGCTCATGTCGCATGACGTGTGAAAATCAATGTTTCCCTATGGGAGCCGTCTTAACTGGTCCGACACAATTCGGTCCGACTTTGAAAATGCTCCCTGCACTACTTTGTTCTGACTTTGATCCGACTTCAGTGATATTCAATGTGCTGAACTAGGATCAAAGTAGGATTATTGTCCTAACCATCCAATTTTTGACATCCGTCATGGTGATTACAGCAGCAGTAAAAGGATTTTTTCTCACACTGGGATTGTTTTGATTGGTCAAAGTACAAGTCAGACTATTGCAAAGTTGGATCAAAGTAATATTTTGTTCATTCAAGTCGGATGGATGTAGGACCGATGTAGGACTTATGTTGCAGAGCAAAGTAGGATGAAAGTCGTATGACCGTCGTGTAGTATCAGTATGAATCCAGCCTAATTCTATCTCTAGACCTCCTCTGTTACAGAACAAAACTGGTAACCTGTAGAAATTTTTAAACGTCGCCTATTTTTAAGTGCCAATGTTTGTGGCCATTCCACAAGCGGGCGCAATTTTGAAGCATGACAATTTACTTGGCGTAACATTATCTTTCACAATATAGAAAAAAAAATTGAACAAGCTTAACTGTTGTCTTATTTTTGTTTTACTCAAAAAAGTATATTTTTTCCCAAAAAAATGCACTTGTAAGGCTGCTGCGCAAATATGGTTGACAAATATTGCAATGACCGCCATTTTGTTCTCTAGGGTGCTTCGCCTCTTCCTCTTCGGGACCAAAGTCCCTTGCACAGAAGCCAATTACCCTTTTTTTTCTCCTCACGCTGCTAGCGGCAGGAGAAAAAAAAAAGATTTCCGATCTTCTGTTTAGGTCACGTGAACAGTGAACACGTGATCACGTGAACAGCTGATCATGTGGTGAGGGGCCGGAATCAGCCCCTTACTCCGATCTATGATCACCTAAGTCTCATTGGTGATCGGTGATCACAGCAGGGGGCACAAGGGGAGGACGTCTATTGACAAGGTAGATCTGAAGTTGTTAAGTGGTTAAAGTGCCTAAACCTAAAAAAAATAAATGCAAATGAAATAAAGATTTGCTATGTTATAGGGAACATCTAGAAATTTGAATTTTACCTAAGCAGTACCCTGCAACATTTACCTTTTGTCTGGAATTCCTCCTGAAAAATATCAATGCTCTTCATGGCATGCAACTGTGCCTGGACATAGCTGTATATCTGCAGTGTGAGATCTAAAGCTGTGTCTGAGTGCTAGTTTTAGCAAGTTTGCAAATGTCAGTACAGAGATGCTCGGATGCTCTAACATGAAGGAGCAAAGCTTTGCCTTGAACAAGATGGTCACATCCCCACAAAGATACAGTGTAAAAGAAGGCATGGTAGGGCAGTCATTTGGAAGAATCAACTGCAAGGAGCTCCATGCAAATAAGACAGGCAGTATCGGTGACTAATTATTTGTCCTCTGCCTGCCTTATCTGTACACAGCTTCCAGAGTTCAGTTCAGTTAAGAGCTTACAGACCCCAGAATTCTAGAATTGTGTGCATTTCTGCATGCACTTTAACATGCATCTTTAAATGTTTGTTTAGTGTGGTTGCAATACATTCCAGTGTGTTGATTTTCACTTTCTTCCCACATTTAAAAAATCATCCCCCCACATGTATGTGCATTTCCATGCATTTGGACACATTCTATGGTAAAAAAAAAAAAAAAAACTGCATGCGGTTTTTTGTTTTGTTTTTTAAACACTGGAACTGAACACACTGGTGGAAATTCAGGTGATTGGAAAACATTTTGCATTCTAGATGTATTTAATGCACTGGAACCAGCCCTAAGTGTTGGTTATCAATAACTTTAATACTAACACTGGTTATTCCAAATAATTAGTTAACAAATAAAGCTTCAAATGTATTTTATAAAAAGGTGCATGGGAATCACGTTCGTATAACTTATATACTGTATATAGGGTGGCAAAGCAGCTCTGATCTGGCACTTGCAGGTAGGGGACGCACACGCCACCAGCGACCCGGATGGGCTGTGATTGTACACAGCAGATGCCGGCCAATGGATGTCCGACACCCGCTGATCGTTGGGAAGACACATAGGACAGAGAGAGCCCTGCCTATGTAAATAAGGCAGAGCTCTGTCCTTTCAGCTGGGAAGTAATGGATTTTCTTTCCCCACAAAGCAGGGAATACATTCTATTATTTCCCGTAGTAAAAGCAGCAAACCTAGTACACAAAAACACTGGCTAGGCACACATTTAAACCATTGCTTACCCTAGATGTTTAACCCCTTCCCAGTCAGTTTTATTAGTACAGTGACAGTGCATTTTTTTTTTTTAGCACTGATCACTGTTTTTCACTGTATGATCGCTGACACACTGATTCCCCCAAATTGTCAAAAGTGTCCAATTGTCCGCCACAATATCGCAGTCCCGCTATAAAAGTCGCTGATCATTACTAGTAAATATAAACTGTATATATCCTATAGTTTGTAGGTACTAACGTTTGCAAAAATCAATCAATATACGCTTATGGGGCTTGTTTTTTTTTTTTTTACCAAAAATATGATGTAACAGAATATATATTGGTCTTAATTTATGAAGAAATTAGATTATTATTTGTTTCTTATTTTTTATTGGATAGGTTTTATATCAGAAAGTAAAAAATACAGTTTTTTTTGTTTCAAAATTGTCGGTCTTTTTTGTTTATAGCGCAAAAAATAAAACATGCACAGGTGATCAAATACCACCAAAAGAAAGCTCTATTTGTCGGAAAAAGGACATCAATTTTATTTGTGTACAGCATTGCATGACCACGCAATTGTCAGTTAAAGTAATGCAGTGCCGTACCTCAAAAAAATTGTCTGGTCATAAAGAGGGGGTAAATCTTGCAGCGGTCGATGTGGTTAATAAAGATGGTTGTATGAGATTTTTGTACATATACATTTGTGATGACACACAGGATCTGATGATCCAGTAGCCTGTAAATATGGGGACATCTAGATTACAGATGTATTACTACAGAGTGAAAAGGAAAATAAAAACAAACACAATACGATATTGTAATAAAACTGTAATAATATACTGCAATGATAGAACTCATCGTAATAAAATGATACTACAATGCTTATAACCATGCTAAAAATAACAGATGTCGTTTTGAGAATTTCCAGTAGAGGGCAGCAAGGAAACTGATCTGCTAAAAGAACGAAAATTCTTCTCACATGGGAAGAAAAAATAGAAATGTGACTGCACTGGCTCCTTGTTTGTGAACTTCTAAAAGTGCATTTTGTGTAGTTGGCTTCTTCAATTCTAAATGACTGAAATATAACACCTTTCTTGAGCATGTCTAGAATAAAAATATCTAGCATATTTAACCACTTGTTCAAATAATTTCTGCTATGCATCTGATGATCTGGACATCCCTAGCTAGAAAAATGTAACCACTTGCTTATTGGGCACTTAAACCCCCCTCCTATCCAGACCAATTTTCAGCTTTTAGCGCTGTCACTCTTTGAATGACAATTGTGTGGTCATACAACACTGTACCCAAATTCAATTTTTATCATTTTTTTTCCCCCAACAGAGCTTTCTTTTGGTGGTATTTGATCACCTGTGAGATTTTTATTTATATTTTGTTTTAAAATTTTATAACAGGTCATTTTTGTCCATCATTGATGTACGCTGATGAGGCGGCACTGATGGGCACCGATAGGAGGCAGTGATGGGCACTGATCGGTTACACTGATAGGCAGCACTTCTAGGTGGCACTGATTGGCACCACTGGTGGGCATTGATAGGTGGCACTTGTGGGCATCGATAGGTGGCACTTGTGGGCACTGTTACTCTATAAATGAGGCATAATCGCCTCTTCCTTTTCAGGACAATGTCCCTTTAAGATAAGCTGGTGATCTGCTTTTTTTTTCTCCTCTGTCAGCGTGAGAAAAAAAAAAAGATCACAAGCTTTTGTTTACATCATGTGATCAGCTGTCATTGGCCCCTTACTCAGATCAGTGATCACCTGAGTCTCAGTGACTCAGTGATCTCAGCAGGCGCAGAGAGCGTGCACAGAGGAGGCCGTCATATGACGGCCTCCCGGGAATTCGTATCCGCGCTGTGGCCGTCATTCGACCATAGAGCAGATGTCAGGTGGTTAAAGTGGAAGTCCAGGCTAAAACTAAAATCCCTGCATCTATAGACACCCATGATCTAAGACTAACTTATCTAGCCCTGTAAAGACTAAACCAGTATACATACCTTTTCTAAAGCTGATCTCATCTGATCCCACGCTGAGCTGTCAGCTGCGGCTTCTCTGTTGAGGCGGGCATAGGAAGACACATCCGACATCGGAAGCCCCATAGAAATTCTATGGGTGACATCACTTCCCATTCACTTCACCGCTGGAGATCGGGTTGGATTGGCTTCAGAAAAGGTATGTATACTGAGTTCTTTTTTACAGGGCTAGATAGGTTATTGTTAGATTGTGGGTGTCTATAGAGCAGGGATTTTAGTTTTAGCCTTGACTTCCACTTTAAAAAATTTTTAGTTTGTTATAATTAATGCCTAGTGTGAAATAACATCTTTGGTAGGTATATTTTGAGCAGCTATTTGCCAATCTAGCTAAAACCCCTGTATACATCAGTGTTCAAAATGACCCTAAATGTGAGCCAAGAAATGACAAGCCTGTGTGTTCCTTAGTTCCAGCACCATGCCTGAACTGCAGCCTTACACAGGATAAACAGCAAGTACACATGTTAAATTAAGAACACGCTGGAAGTAGATACCTTATCATGCAGTATATGTGAAATACCGTATTTATCTGCGTATAACACGCGTGGGCGTATAACACGCACCCCAAGTTTAGAAGGGAATTTTGTGGAAAAAACTTTTAGGAGGGAAATTTAAGGAAAAAAAACTTACATTTAAATGCCCATCAATGCAGCCTAATCAGTGTCCATCTGAAGCCTTGTCATGCAGCCTGTCCATCATTGAAGCCTGTCCATCATTGCAGCCCTGTCATGCAGCCTGTCCGTCATTGCAGCCTTGTCATGCAGCCTTGTCATGCAGTTTGTCCATCATTGTAGCCTTGTGCATCAGTGATGTCAGCTTATGTTTTTAAAAATGGCGCCGCCGAGATGTCCTGTGTATCTTGGCGGTGCCCGGAACTTCTTGGCAGCTCTTGACCGCTCTCGGACCTTCTCAGCGGCTTCATTATCAATTGCAATTGGCTTAGTATCTTGTTATAGATTGTGACTGGTTATAACTATATAATACTTGTTTCATGCATGATGAGAACAGCAACCAAATCATCTTCAGTCTTAGCAGGGGTGCTTGAGGTCATCGATGTCAAGTGCAGAAATAGGCGACAGGACTCCATAGCCATCTAGAAGGCTCAACCACACTTAAAGCGGTTGTATAGTCCAATTTTTGACTTTAACCTACAGGTAAGCCTATAATAAGGCTTACCTGTAGGTACAGTGAAAATAATATCTCCTAAACCTGTACGGTTTAGGAGATATTCCCCTCTCAATGAGCCACTGACTTCAGCGGCGCATGCGCACAGGGGATTCTCGTCTGAAAGTCCGGCAGACACCAGACCTTGCCAGGAAGAAAACTCCTGCGCATATGCGTGAGAATGACGACATTGCGGCTCCGGCCACTCACAGCGCCGGTGCCGCAATACCCAGAAGACACGCAGAAGGCACATGTCAGCTTCTTCGGTGTGGACCGAGTGAGATGCCGGTGCCTCATTCTAAGGTAAGTATTTCATAATGAGCTAGTATGCAGTGCATACTAGCTCATTATGCCTTTTCCCTTGCAGGTGTGTAAAAAAAAAAAAAAAAGTCAGCGTGTTTACTCCCGCTTTAAAGCGTTTGTTAATCCAAAAAAATAAAATAAAGATTCTGTTCCTTTAAAGCATGTTATACAGCACAGTGCTTGTGCTGTGTCATTTGGCCCCCTGTACCACCTGAAATACCTGCTGATCCTGCCAGTTTCCACTTTCCCCCTGTACTTTGACCACAATATATCAGGGCTGCTGAGCCCTGATACTGTTGTCGATGTAAGGTCCTCCATCATGTGCGTTTTATATATATATATATATATATATATATATATATATATATATATATATATATATATATATATATATATATAAACGATTTCTACCCGTTTTAACAGCATCTTCCAGTGATCACATGACTTCAGGCTCTCTGCTCCTCTACTCCCCGCTGACGTCAGCAGGGGAATCTTGGCCCCACCCACTGGAGATATCAGACGGGGAGAGTAGACAGCCTGAATCGTCCTCTTCTCGCCGCCCCCCCCCCCCCCCGTGCTCCTGACCCCTTCCTTCCGGCAAGTGCCACCTGAGTAAGCAGGTGTTTAAAATAATTAAAGCGAGAAAAAAGTGTATTTGCCTTTTAGCTAATAATAAACAGACGCTAAAGTCTATGACGAAACCCGCAAGGCGGAGCGTGGTACGTGTGAATATATATATTATATATTTATTTTTTTACACATTTATGCTCTTGTTGTGAACCACCAGGTGCAGTACACACTATTGGATACTTGCCTTTTAGAAGGTAATGTTGTTGTTTTGCTACTGAACACTTATCAGTTTGTTTTGAGTTTACCAGAACTTGGATTGTTGTTCAATTGGTTTTGGGATACACATATATTTAACTGTTATTTCCACTTATTACAATACCACTAGCTGGATCAGACTTTAGGGTCTGTTTATTATTAGCTGAAAGGCAGCACCACTTTCCTACTTTTTATTTATTTTAATCACCTGACTTCATTTGTGGAGGTTTTTTTTGGGGAGGCAGCAGCTCAGCCTATACCTAACTGTGCAATTCCAATTATTTATATTCAGAGCAAGCAGCTTGCTCATGGGGGAACCCAAGCATGCTTACTCCCGAGCCATGGCTCTGCATGTCCATTCAAACATAGAGCTGCACCACAGCCCCACCACCTCCCTCTCTTGATTGGCTGACTGAGTATGATTGACAGCATGGTGAGCCATGGACTGCCTCAGCCAATGAGGAGTGATAGTCCCTCTTGCACATTGCTGGATTGATATGAGGCTCAGGTAAATACTGGGGGGGAGCACATAGAAGGTTCAGACTTCAATCTCAAAACCTTGAGCCATTAGAACCACTTTATTATATAATATTACAAAAGATTAAGGTTGAACTGTAAGCAGATTTAAAAAAAAGACAAAAGAAAACAGATCTGTTATCAGAATACAATTTTTTTTTTTTTTTTTTTTTTAAGGAAATCAGTGCCTGAATCTGACCCGCATTCCCTGTACAACAGAGCTGGAATTTGAGAGGAAGAAGCAGCACAAGGAGTTAATCAGTTCATGTACTGACAATAAACATGCTGAAAGGTAGAAAGGGCAGGGTGACAGAAAGATGAGCTCACCCCAGAGCTACTTCTCCTTTTACTGTCCACTCACAGGTTGGAGTGGGTTCAGGAGAACCCGGGATCAGAAGAAGTGAGCTGAATGATGCTGGCCACTAGACAGAGGACTCTAGCAGTAGAAAAAAGTGCTATGGTGGAAATGTCTGGGTTGAAGATGAATATCAATGCATAAGTGGACATTGTTATTTTATCTTTTATTGAGAAATTCATTTTTATCATTTTTGGCTGGAATTCCAATTTAGGGTAGACAGGGTAGACAGACGTTGGTAGCATTACAATGTTTTCTGCATAAAATTAGCAGTTCACTGACAGACATTTCTTGTTGCCTGGTTTTGTTCTTCAATGAAGCAAAGAATATTACAGAAAGTGCAATAAGCTACAGCGTACAAGCCTAATCAGTCCTCCGCTGATCTTGAAATGGAGAAAAAAATGCACTGGCTACTCTGTCTTTCTACATTCACACCTTCTCATGGGTTTTTCATTATCCCCTGAAGAAAAATTGAAGCTTGACAAGTGTTGAGATGCTGGATAGCACAAAGCAGCACAACAGACCAAGCATATCTTTTTAATCAGAAATTATTGTAAACTCTGTTGCTTTCTCTTCATTTTTTTACACACATTTCCATCAAAACTAATACTTATCTCACATCACTGGAACAGTAAGGTTGCTTGGTGTAAAATAAGCTACCCTTTACAAAGTGAGAAACACCTCTGATTTAAATTCAACTGTGCGCTCATCACTGGAGCCTCTCTTCTTCCTGCAATGTATTAGGGATTATTTATGAAGCCTCGAAGAAAGAACTTCTTCACAGCAACTAGATTCCTATATTATTCTAGCACAAAAAAAAAATTGGTGTTTTAAAGAAAACCACCTTTTATTAGGTTGTAAAATAAACCTATATTAAACGCAAGTCATTTCAACAAAGAGGTGGCAGCAGAAGCTTCCAGCCTTTTTTCAGGAGATGCTCTCCTTCAGCACTGCCCTTATGATTTCAAAAGCTGGTATAGAGAATGGTGCATCCCCCTTGCCCCTAAACCCAGAATTTCAGGCCAGGGGCCTCTAGAAGTAGATAGTACCAACACTCCAAGAACGTAATTAAAAGATGCCTCTTTACTGAACATTGGAGGACACGCCAAAGAGAAAGCACTAACACTTTAAGGACAGGTAGGTCCTCTCCATCAAGGTAATGAAAACAATTAGTACAGCAAACCTTAAAAAAAAAATTCAGATATGGATATTTTTCTATAGTTACATTGCATATGCAATACCTGTGGGAGACCTCTTGAAGCTGGAAATCTCTGTAGTAAACACCACCAATTTCCAGATTCTGTACAGTGTGACTACTCTACTGCATTCTGAACACAGGTTGGCCACTCAGCACGGGTGCTGTTCATAGACCGCTATGAATTTTCTCAAGGATTGCAAAGCATTCTCTGATTGGATGAGATGGGGAGAAGGGGTGGTAATGTCACATAAACCAATCAAATATCATGAATGCACATCATGATAGGGAAGGAGAAAAAAACATTTTCTATAATGCCATCAAAACATTATGATAGGTGTGATGAGGTGATGGGTTTATTCCTGTGTTTGAAGCAGACATCAAAGGTAGGACTGCATATCCCCATTTATCCTAAATGTATAATGCGAATGGGCAAAGGAAGTCTAATGACAAAAATTAGCATAATGTGCTTGTTCCCCATGCATCCAACTTAGCCTAAAATATAACTAATTGTGATTATCAAAATGTATTTTTCTTACTGTAATTATACAAACACCACATGGTTTGTTACTCATAGGAGGAGCATAGAAACCTCAGACCAAAAGTGTAACTCACCCATTAGCCATGTGACAGCTTTGATGTTTGATTTTTATTTGTTCGCATTATTGCACTTCTGACAAAGCCCTTGAAATTAGGATGAAACGTGTTGGGTTATTTGGGGTACCTGCTTTGAGTACAACATTTTGAGACCAGTAAAGTTGGTTTAAAGTGATTCTAAAAGTTTTTTTTTCTTTTAAATAAGAAACATGGTACACTTACCTGCACTGTGCAATCGTTTGCACAGAGCAGGCTCGATCCTCTTCTTTTTGGGTCCCCCGCCAGCAGTCCTGGCTTAACTTCCCTGCCTAGTGCCCCCAATAGCAAGCCTCTTGCTAGTGGGGCACTCAAGCAGGCTCGCTCCCAGGATATTGTCCATTCACACACAGATTGCGGCTCGGCCCTGCCTTCTGCTCTCCCCTCATTTGCTCACTGGCTGTGATTGGCAGCAGTAGGAGCAAATAGTTTCCACTGCTGTGAGAGAAAAATTATGAGAAAGAGACCTGGGAGAACCGCTGCTGTCATGCACATTGCTGGATCAAGATGGGGCTCAGACAAGTATAAGGGGGGGGGGGGGGGGGGGGCTGCACCCAGGTGGTTTTTATCTTAATACAAAAAATGCATTAAGGTAAAAAAAAACAAAAAAATAACAAAACCTTCTGCCTTTAGAACCACTTTAAGCAGTGGGATAGAGAGAGATACTGGAATATAGAAACAGAAGGTATGCTATGTAGATATGCACAATATAGACACATTTTTTATTTACTGTTCTAGTTAGGCCTTGAGATTAGTGATACATCACCAATATTATAGTATGATGTGCCACTCAAGGATATCTATTAAAGTGATTGTAAAGTCTTGTTTTTTAAATAACAAACATGTCACACTTACTGCCACCTGTGCAGTGGTTTTGAACAGAGCAGCCCAGATTATCCTCTTCTTGGGTCCCTCTTTGCTGCCCCTGGCCCCTCTCTCCCGTTGAGTGCCCCCACAGCCAGCAGCTTGCTATAGGGCACCCGAGCCGAGCTGCAGCTAAGCGTGTCTATTCAGTTTCAAGCATTAGGGGGTGCTGGGGAGGCTGCTGACACAGAAGGCCTTTATCTTAATAGATAGAATGCATTAAGATAAAAAACCTTCAGCCTTTACAACCACTTTAAGATTTTTTTCTGATATCTCAATGACAGTTTGAATTCCTGTCCAGTGATGTGGCCATCTGGGGGCTTTAATAGATAGCATGGATTATTTAGTGTATTGCACCAAATCTACAATAATTAGCCTGTCATGCACAGCATAAACAATGCAGTGTTGTTGTACCCAGGTGCTAATATAACACATCTAAAATTATCCCTTGCTACAAATTTATGAATATTGGACCAAGGGTGTGCTCTTTTTGGGGGCAACTGACACCTGTCAATGTAATTTAACTTGGTAAGAGCACCTTCTTCCATTTGAAGTACAGTTAGTTTTCGCTCCCTGGATCAATTATACTTTTGGTCTGAGAGGTGTCTATGCTCCCCCTATGAGAAACAAACCGTGTGGGTTTTGTATAATCAAAGAAAGATATACAGTTTAGATAAATTACAATCAAAGTTATATTTAAGGCTAAGTGGGTTTAGAAGTGTGGTGAATGAGTGCATCACCCTAATTATTGTTCTTTTTGGTTTCCAAACTATGGCCATTTATATACATGGGTATGACAAACAGACATTTTCTTTGGTTGGTATCAAAGCAAATTTAACCCAACTTGTTGCTGTGTTTTGGATTTGAATGCATATATTCGAAAAAAATGTGTTTGAATGCCAAAGGTATAAGCTCTAAATGTTTTTCAAGTAAAATCCACTGAGCATGTACACATCAGAGTGAGCCACTGAATGCTGTGTGCAATCTCAATGATCAGTAGAATAAACTACAAGTCCCCTCTTCCACCACGGCAGACAGCTTGTAGTTCGAAATGAACTGCAAGGGTGCTGGGGAGCGCTCTCATAGCTCATTGACTCTTCCTACACTTCAGTAACTGTCCACTCGTATGGGGAGTACAGATGGTTGTACTGAGAGTCTGTAGGGGCCTGGCATTGCGCCCACAATTCACTAATTATTGGTGCAATGCTTTGCAGGCTGCAGTGTAAAAAAATAAAAATAAAACGCACATATTTTTAGCTGCAAAAATGTTGTAAATTTATGTATTTTACTAAGAGGTGAACTTAGCCTTGAAGGAGGAAGATAGGAGATCTACAATTGCACTATAGTATAAATGAATTCATGATATCAAACTATTTAATTTCTAAATGTATTCTTCTGGTTGTAAGATTGTCTTTTAGTCTACAAATAAGTTACCGGTACATATGTTTTATAAAGCTGTATGTTTTAGCTCCCATTCACACTTGAGCTTTTTTCTAATTTCCCTACGTCTGACTGCATTCAGCATGTAGAATCCAATTCTTTCTAATTGTTCTAATGGTCTAAAGAAATTATTTTAAGTCAAATGAAAGCTGGAAATCTATTTGAACATTTTCACTACCCTCGTATTTCCTACACATATCAACTCCAACCAAGGTGTCATACAGTCCTGGCATTTCAATTCTAACAGAAAATACAGGAAACCGCTTTTAGTCTTTTTTTTTCTTTAAAAAATAAAACCAACAAAATTAAAGCGGTTGTATATCCCACTTGGTCATTTTTACCTACAGGTAAACCTATTAAAGGGCTTACCTGTAGGTAAAATGACTATCTCTTAAACCTGCACGGTTTAGGAGTTCTTCTTTAAGCAGTTTGAAAACATACAAAATTCCTGCCTGAGCTGCTAGACTGTATCACTAGAAGAAATGACAGAGCAAAGTTCAATTTACTATTCTATGCATGGCTCTAAATTGAATGCATTAGAGACAATTACTTGCTTCATTTCAAAATTGATCGGTGTGTGCAGAGAAGCAGATAGACATCTGTCAGTGTCGTCTCTAGAAGGTGACGGTATTCTCTGAGCATTGGTTGAAGAGTCAGCCTGGAATCACACCTGAATGCAGGGCCGCTGATAGGGGGGGACCACCGGTCCTTCTGTACGGGGCCCACACACACACAGGGGCCCGGACAGGAGGCAGATCGGTGCGGATTGACGAATACAGAAAGGATGCATCTAGCAGCTGAAATCCGATTTCTCTCCCTCCTGTCGGTTTTCAGCTGCTAGATGCATCTGAAAGCAGCGCTGCCTGTTTTTCTCTCATGGAAAACAGAGAGATGTGTCAGGACACTGAGAACGGGGGAAGTGCCGGTGGATATGTGATTTACGGCCCCTTCCTGAGGCTGTCTTAAGACACAGGCACCTCTGAGAACTGCCCAGGGGTCCTCCGTCCTTGGTGCATGGGGGGGGGGGGGGGGGCTAGAAATTGCCTCCCACTGCTCCCAGTAGTACTCTCTACTCTGGTAACAAGTTCCCCTCGCTTTGGCTGGTTCTCAGGTCAGTTCTATAATATATCTTGTGTCCAGCTGTCCTAATGTATGTCTCCCTCCCTACATCTTCCTCCCGCCTCAGCCACTATCTTGTCCTGCTTTCGTTTCATTCTCACACAGACCCATCTCTTCCTGTCACAGGGCTCTTCTCCCACATCTTGTTAACCATCGCTGCTCACTCCCTGCTCATTTTTAGCCTTTTCTCCAACCGTCCAGACATTCTTTTCTGGACACTTTACAAACAATAGTCCCTCAATCCCCTTCCCCTCCCAGTCTTCTTCTCTGCAGACACTGCACATTCACACAGGTGTGTGCCCCCCTCATACACAAACACTATAACTGGCTGGAATCCCCCACCCTGCACACCCCCAACACTGAATCTTTACTAGTTAATGGAATCTCACCCTCTACCCCTCCCTAACAGACAACCTATTTGATTTTATTATACTGTGGCTATTCCTCACCAGCCAACAGTATTCCCCATGCTCATCCCTGCCATCCCTCTCCAGTCCCCTCCACCCCATCCACATACCTCCCCTCCTTCTATTACAAATCCTCCTCCTTTTTTTATCCCTATACAGACCAGAATTCCCCTAGTCTCACTCCAGTTCTTCTCTGCCCATGCCCCATCTTCTACCCACGTCCACCCCCCTCCTCCTTCCTCACCCCATGATTCCCATCTCCACCCCTCCCCCATTTTATTCAGGGTTAAGGAAGAACCCTGAAGTGGAGCAACCTATTACTGCTGCTGCTTGTGTGGGATGTGTACCATGCCAATCCCTGCTGACTCTCCACTCCTATTCATCCTATGTGATTGGCACAGTACACATCCCACCCACACAAGCAGCAGCATTAACAAGATGCCCCACCTTGGGGTTCTTCCTTAACCACTGCAAAGCACCAGAAGAAAGCCAGAAACTCTGGAGGGGAAGGTAGAGGGGGAGTTGGTCTTCCATTTGTAGATTTAGCCCAGTGGCAGCCTGTCAGAATCTGCAATGTCAGCTTCCCTGCACAGCTCTTCTTCAGGAGTCCGTATAATACATTACTGTTCCTACACTGTTCCCTATACTGTACCCTCCTGCCCCCTGTACTGGGTCCACTTACCCTTCCCCTGTACCCTCCTAACCACTTACTGACTTACTGTGCCCTCCTGCCCCCCCCCCCCCCCGTACCGTACCTTCCTGTCCCCCTTCTTCTGTGACTCCCTGTACTGTACTGTCCTAACTACTGTACCATGCCATCCTGCACCCCCCCCCCCATTGTACCCTTCTGTTCCCCCACATACGTTTGTACGTTATGCTGTGTTTGTGTCCACTAATGATAATTTTTGTGTATTTTTAGCGGAAATATTGATTTGATAGTTTTTAGAGGGGCCCTGTTAGGTAAGCTGTACGGGGCCCCGTGATTTCTAACAGCAGCCCTGCCTGAATGATAATACGTTTCTAAACTGCTCAAATAGTTTATATTCTTATAATGCCATCAACACTTTCAGCAGGTTCACTAAGATTTTAAAGGATAAGTTTAACTATGAGAACATGTTACATGTTCCACCCAGAACACGCAACATGTTCTCAGTGCTGCTCCCCCCCCCCCCCCCTGCTCCTGAGGCAGCAGTATGGGGAGAAGTTCCCTGTACTAGCTGACAGTTTTTGAAAGCAGCGTAGCCATATGGGGCTGCACCCACGTCATTCATACACACAGCTCTGGTGGCATGTAGTTCTCAAACTACCACAGCATTGTGGAGCGCTGTGGTAGTTCATTCATTCATGTGGTAGTACTTCCTCTCTGTGAGTATTGACTTACCAGTACGGGATGTACTTGTAAGCTGTTACACTGACAGGTGGAGGAGACCTGCATGGCATCAGCAATCTCCTACTGGTGCAATGGTTTACAGGACCCTACTATAAAAAAAAAATATATTTACTTGCAAAAAGATGTGCATTTATTATTTTTTGTACAAAGGGGAACTATCCTTTAAAAATGCACACACTAAGGGCATGGGCAAATTCTGCTTCTGGTGCCATTTTTCAGTTGCTAGTTAATGCCCATGGCTCCCTCACTGGCAAAATACAGCAGATCTTGACAGCTAGTGAGGGATCAGCAACCTGGGTTCAGCCAGCAATGAAACAAGCCATGATGAAGGTGAATGGTTTCTTAGGCTACTTTCACACCGAGTCGCTTTACAGGCGCTATAATGCTAAAATTAGTGACTGTAAAGCCCCTCTCCTGTCACTCCAGTGTGAGAGCCCGAGTGCTTTCACACTGGAGCAGTGTGCTGGCAGGACGCTCAAAAAAGTCCTGCCAGCAGCTTCTCTGAGGCACTTTAGGAGCGGTGTCAAGTTGTAGCAACATCTCAAGGATGATCAATGGAAACAGAATGCACCTAAGCTCAATTTTGAGTGCCATGGCAAAGGCTGTGAATACTTATGTGCATGTGATTATTTTTTTTCATTTTTTATGTTTAATAAATTTGTAAAGATTTCAAACAAACCATTTAATCAATTTTGGAATAAAGCTGTTACATATCAAAATGTGGAAAAAGTGAACCGCTGTGAATACTTTCCAGATGCACTGTATAGCACATACAGCCCAGCGTAGAGAGTCAGCATTATGTCAAATTCAGCCTAGAGCAGACCTGTTAATTCTCTAACACCTAGCGCAAACTTTTTGCCCATTTTGTTAGTGTCTAAGGGCTAAACCTGCGATTACATAAAATGATCTTGCAAGAGATTCCACTTTCCCTGTTGGTCGAATTATTAAAGAAAGGAGAATCCCCTATTTGAATCATTTTTGCCTTGTTTAATCTGAACATGGGCAGATCAACAACATGGGAAAAAGTCAATTTTTAAGGAATGGAAGGGATAACAAACTTAGAAAAGTTTTTATGCAAAATAAAAGACAGGACGTTCTCACTCAACTAAAAAGTTGCCAAAGAAGGAATAATAAAGTAGCACTTTAAAAGAACATTTGCATTTCTAGGTATCAAATAAAAAGCAATCTCTAATAAAGGGTCCCCCTGTGTATCTTTTTTAATGGACAGGCTTAAAGTAGAAATCCTTCCCAAACCTAACTGGTCTTAAAAATGTCCTCTCCCACCTCCTAACACCTATTCTGACTAACTTGTGTAAAAAATTTGGATTTTTCCATCATACTTACCTGCAAAATCCTTTTCTTGGAGCACATCACGGGACACAGAGGAACTATAATAATGACATGGGTTATACGCCACCTACTGCCGGATGGACACTGGTAGATAGTCAAACAGGAAGTTCACCCCATATAATCCCTCCTACACAGGAAGGACCTCAGTTTTGTAGCAAAGCAATGAATATCCCAAAAAAGATAGGAGGGACCGCTGTGTCCCATGATGCACTCCAAGAAAACAAATTTTACAGGTATGACGTAAAAATCCTAATTTGTTTTTTATACATGGGACACAGAGCAACCATGAGAATGCAATGCCCTTGAAGGGTGGGAGACAGAATCACAGAAACTGCCACCTAAGATGGACTCCTGCCGCCCAAACCATACTGCAGCCAAAGCAGTATCCTCTGTGGCTTTGATATCTATTTGGTAAAATTCTGTGAATGTATGAACAAAAGACCATGTAATGGCCTTAAATCCTGAGTCACTGACACCTGATGGCAGATGGCCCAAGATGCCCCCACACACCTGGTAGCAAGCGCTTTTACCGAAAAAAGGGGTGGGGGGCCTTACCCTTTCAAGCCATAGGCTTGAATGATTAACTGGCAAATCCAATGAAAACTAGTTAACGTGGATGCCTCCTGCCCACCCCGGGCTCTACCGGCAGCACAAACCAGGATTCCTGACCTGTACTGACAAATCAAGTAATTCTGACCATCAGAATTACCTCCGGAGTATACAGTGATGTAACTCCTGCCAACTGAGGATTAGAAAAAAAGGCAAGACATTGCCTTGATTCAAGTGAAAACCAAACACCATACCGCTAGGTCTTATTTTCGGGGAAACAGGGTACTAGGTAAAAAAATGGATGAGGATGCAACATCACCTTAATATGATGCAAGACCAAAAACAGCTCCTAGCATGGAAGAGCCGCTGTTAGAACAGTTTTAAATGTTTAATGTGTGACTATTAGAACTGATAATTTTTACGATGACTTCTAAGCACATGTTGCATTAAACTTCTTTTTGTCTTTGTCTAACAAGCTTTGCCATATATGGTAACATTGTACAGAGAACGCCGATTAGCCGTCAACTCTAACACTCCACTTAGTGAAGTTATAGCAACCAAAGAAGCCCCCTTCCACGATAAAGGACTAATAGAATCTCTCGATTGGTTCAAAAAGCAGCCTCTCTAAAGACAATCAAGATCAAATTTAAGCCCCAAGGACACAAAAATGGCCTGACAGGAGAGACTGTCTACGTTACATGCTGTATGAAGTATGAATCAAGGAGTGTGAAACAACCGCCCCTGGAAAAAAATGTATAGGGATGAACCCTGACCGTTAACGGTACTTAAGGCCAATCTCCTTTCCCCTACTGATTGGAGAAAGAAAGAGAAAATCTCCCACTCACATATTTTTGCGGGTGCCACTCCCTGGCTTCACCCGGAAGCTGGCTTCCAGGGGCTCAACAGTGCTGAGATACAAGACTCAAGACCATTAGGTCCCGCCGGACTGGGAGTGTTCAATAAGCGACCCCACAAGACTCGCTATTTTGGTGTACCAAGCCCTCCTGGGCTAATTCAGCTAACACTATTATCAGTGTTACCATCTGCGGGATTCTTTGCAAAAGATGTGGGAGAAGTTGAAACAGAGGGAAGCGTCAAATAAGGGATGGTCCTTAAGGTGTTAACAGTGCATCTACCCCTATTGCCAGTTGGACCCTCGTCTTGGACACAACCTGTCCCAACTTGTCATAGAACTTGGAATTTAGTAGATTAACCTGCAGAGTTCTTTTTGTCGCTGAAAAATCTCAGTAACCGCTTGCCGACAAGCTGTCGTCATTATACAGCGGCAGGTCGCAGCGATCACGCAAACCGTCGCAGCTATATGTTGGCTCGCAAGATCGGGATAGCAGGTGTGCACGTGTGCCCGCTGCACAGCAGGGATGATGATGCTCGTGGCCAACGGTCACAATCACCACCAGCCACGAGCGATAGTGGGCAGGAGACACAGGACAAAGCACACACTTCCCTGTTCTGTTCTGACAGAAGTGACAGATCGTGTGTAACTATTAGTTAGGAACCACGATCCGTCACTTCCTCTAGTCAGTCCCCTCCCCCTTCAGTTAGAATCACCTTCCAGGGAACATAGTTAACCCCTAGTGTTAACCCCTTCACTGTCAGTGACATTTATATAGTAATCAATGCACTTTTATAGCACTGATCGCTGTATAAATGCCAATGGTCCCAAAAACGTGTCAAAATGTCTGATGTGTCCAACATAATGTCTCAGTCATGATAAAAATTTCAGATCGTGCCATTACTAGTAAAAAAAATAATACTAATAGAAATGCTATAAATCTAATCCCTATTTTGTAGACGCTATAACTTTTGTGCAAACCAACCAATATACTGTTATTTTTTACCAAAAATACGTAGAAGAATACAGATCGGCCTAAACTGAGGAAAAAAATTTTTTATTTTTTTTTAAATGGGGATATTTATTATAGCAAAAAGTATTTTTGTTTATAGCGCAAAAAATAAAAAATACAGAGACGATCAAATACCACCAAAAGAAAGCTCTATTTGTGGGGGGAAAAAATACATCAATTTTGTTTGGGTGCAGCATCACACGCCTGCGCAATTGTTAGTTAAAGCGACGCAGTGCCAAATAAAAAACAAATGGCCCGGTCATTCTGCAGCCAAATCTTCCGGGCTGAAATGGTTAAAGTTGCGGCCAAAATGTGCGACTTAAATCGCACGTTTGTGAAACGGGAGCCCCAAAACATATTTTAGAGACAACTCCTTCAAGTGCACCGATGCCCATGGTCTTCCAAACATGTGCTTATAACACGTATATATCTATGTATGTATGTCTATATGCATGCAACATCTATGCAAAACACGCGTTTATTCAAGCATGCCTTCGGGCAACAAGCTTGCAAGCTGCACCTGCCCAACTGTACTTGACCCCATACTAGTTTTTTACTAGTTTAGCATGTGCATGCCATGCAGCCTTTCCTGCTTCAGCCTAAAAGTAAGCTCCTGCAGACCAAATGCACATTATTCTGAAGTTTGCAAGTATGCACCTGTTCAACACTTTAAAATACACTGCTAGGGGTGTATCAACTTAAAGTTGTACAGGCCCCCCAAATTAAGCAGTAAGCATGCAATATATAACCATGACTTGTCTGGCCACACGTTTCTCCCATAGTAAGTACTCACACTTCACTAGTATCCATGGAACAGAACAGACAGCCAGATCTGAAAAAATGCAGGACTTACCATTCCCACTGCAGGACTCTGAATATCATCACGGTGAGCATTGTCATAAGAGACCTTCAGGGACTGGGTCCCCCTTAATGCGGGGTCTACTCCCCTGAACCTGTATAGCACCCTGCAGGAAAGCACCTTGGTCAGAACAAACACTGCACAGGGTTCCATTACGCAGGGTCCAGCGCCATAAGGCTGCATTACAGGAAAATCTTGAGGAATATTTTCTCCTTCCAATAAGGCTCAGGTACCATCCATTTTGGCTGATAGCTTTTTCAAATGGATCCGAATGAACTCCATGATTCTAAATAGAACCATTCAGACCGCCAAGTATGCTCCAAGAGCACATGTATCACTTCAGTGACCATTCCACCTTACAGACAGGTGAAAAAACTGCAGTCCTTCCTGTGTAGGAGGGGGTTATATAGGGGTGGACTTCCTGTTTGACTATCTGTGTCCATCCACGAGTAGGGGGCGTATAACCCATATAGTCATTATGGTTGCTCTGTGTCCCATGATGTACAATAAAGAAAGATGTATATGCTTACCTGTTTTGAGACCATTTCGGTCCGGTCACATGATCCAGCGCCCCTGCATCAGTCCGTAGTGGCTGCAGGGGAGAGAAGGAGAGCGCTGACAAAAGTTGGGCCATGGGAGCTCATGGGTGACATCACTGCTCATGGCCATACGAGCCATTGGCAAGCACCATCTCCTCCCCCCTTCCCTGTGGGCACTGGCTGACACAGGGGATCACATAAACAGATCAAGTTAAAAATAGGTACACAGGTTTTATATAGGTTAATCAGAATAGGTGTTGGGTGGTTGGTGACATTTTAATGGCAAGTTAGGTTTAAGCTTGATTAGTACTTTGAGAGTTTTGTGTGCTGCCCGGAATGGGAAGATTCTGCATCCCCTGGGTTTTATGGACACAGTTAGTCCTGCAGCAGACTCATCCTCTTCTTCAAAAAACCCAAAGGACGAGCAGAATGGGGGAAAGCATTTTTGGCCAACTTTTGTGTCTGCTCCACATGAGATGCAAATCATTAGAGCAGGGGTGTCCAAACTTTTTTCAAAGAGGGCCGGATTTGATGAAGTGAACATGCGCGAGGGTCGACCATTTTGCCTGACATTCTTTGAATCGTTAAAATTCGGTCTAAGTGTGTTCGTTCGAGCTCTAATACATTGCCCAACAAGAATTCTCTTGCCTTTGTGGCTGTGTGTGGGAAGAATTGAGCTTGGGCGTATTTGTACATACTGTATTAATTGGCGTATAACACACACCTTCACTTTAAGAGGGAAGTTTCAGGAAAAAAAAATGTTTAAATAAAGAACTGTGAAGCAAAATAATGGTCAGTGCCCACCAATGCAGCCTAATCAGTGCACATCTGCAGACCCACCACAGCCAGGAATGCCCCCCCCCCATAGCCAGGAATGCCCCCCACCATAGCCAGGAATGCCCCCCACCATAGCCAGGAATGCCCCCCACCATAGCCAGGAATGCCCCCCACCATAGCCAGGAATGCCCCCACCATTGCCAGGGACGCAGCACCATTGCCAGGGACGCAGCATCATTGCCAGGGACGCAGCATCATTGCCAGGAACGCAGCACCATTGCCAGGGACGCAGCACCATTGCCAGGGACGCAGCACCATTGCCAGGAATGCCTCCCCAAATGCCTCACCATTGCCAGGAATGACTCACCATTGCCAGGGACGCAGCACCATTGCCAGGGACGCAGCACCATTGCCAGGGACGCAGCACCATTGCCAGGGACGCAGCACCATTGCCAGGGACGCAGCACCATTGCCAGGGACGCAGCACCATTGCCTGGGACGCAGCACCATTGCCAGGAATGCCTCCCCAAATGCCTCACCATTGCCAGGAATGCCTCCCCAAATGCCTCACCATTGCCAGGAATGCCTCCCCAAATGCCTCACCATTGCCAGGAACGCAGCACCATTGCCAGGAACGCAGCACCATTGCCAGGAACACAGCACCATTGCCAGGAATGCACTGACGAGCGCCAAAGCAGAATCTCCTGTTTACACGGCGGCTTCTTTAATAGAAAGTCCCGCCTCCTTTGATGGACAGAAAAGTCGTCCAATGGCAGTGCAGGAGAAAGACTTCCTATTACAGAGGCCGCCCGTAAACAGGAAATTCTCCTGTGTACGGCGCTCGGTCCTGTCCTCCCTGTACCTTCCGAAGCATATATATCAGGGGTAATGAATTAAAATTAAAGGAGGTCCGGTCGCCAAAATTTTCTTTGGGCCGAGGTCCGAATCTCAAGTCTGTGCTACGACTCAGAAATATTGTAGTAACTGTATATCTATCAAAAACATGAGAAATGTACAATTTCCTTAGCATTTCAACAATATTTATTGTCAAGTTAAATCTGGTGTCCCCATCACAGCGCCCCTTTACATCAGGTGTCCCCATCACAGTGCCCCTTTACATCAGGTGTCCCCATCACAGTGCCCCTTTACATCAGGTGTCCCCATCACAGTGCCCCTTTACATCAGGTGTCCCCATCACATTGCCCCTTTACATCAGGTGTCCCCATCACAGTGCCCCTTTACATCAGGTGTCCCCATCTCAGTGCCCCTTTACATCAGGTGTCCCCATCACAGTGCCCCTTTACATCAGGTGTCCCCATCACAGTGCCCCTTTACATCAGCTGTCCCCATCACAGTGCCCCTTTACATCAGGTGTCCCCATCACAGTGCCCCTTTACATCAGGTGTCCCCATCACAGTGCCCCTTTACATCAGGTGTCCCCATCACAGTGCCCCTTTACATCAGGTGTCCCCATCACAGTGCCCCTTTACATCAGGTGTCCCCATCACAGTGCCCCTTTACATCAGGTGTCCCCATCACAGTGCCCCTTTACATCAGGTGTCCCCATCACAGTGCCCCTTTACATCAGGTGTCCCCATCACAGTGCCCCTTTACATCAGGTGTCCCCATCACAGTGCCCCTTTACATCAGGTGTCCCCATCACAGTGCCCCTTTACATCAGGTGTCCCCATCACAGTGCCCCTTTACATCAGGTGTCCCCATCACAGTGCCCCTTTACATCAGGTGTCCCCATCACAGTGCCCCTTTACATCAGGTGTCCCCATCACAGTGCCCCTTTACATCAGGTGTCCCCATCACAGTGCCCCTTTACATCAGGTGTCCCCATCACAGTGCCCCTTTACATCAGGTGTCCCCATCACAGTGCCTCTTTACATCAGGTGCCCCCATCACAGTGCCCCTTTACATCAGGTGTCCCCATCACAGTGCCCCTTAACATAAAATGTGCACATCAGGATTTCCCTTAACATAAAATAAGTGTCATGCTGATAGGCACATTTTATATTAAGGGGCACTCTGATGGACACAACAAAACATGCCCCTTAACTTAAAATTTGCCCATCAAAGTGCCCCTTTTAATATAAAATGTACCTATCAGTGTTGCTCTCAAAATAAAATCTGCCCATCAGCGTGCCCCTTAACATGAAATAAGGGTCACACTGATGGGCACCTATTATGTTAGGAGGCATTCTGATGGACAATTTTTATTTTAAGGGGCATGCTGATGAGTATATTTTTAATGTGCACATCGATGGGCATATTTTGTAGGGCACATTTTGTTGTACCCATCAGCATGCCCCTTAACAAAATATGCCCATCGATGTGCACATTAAAAATATACCCATCAGCGTGCCCCGTAAAATAAAATTTGTCCATCGGATTACCCCTTAACATAAAAGGTGCCCATCAGCGTGACCCTTATTTTATGTTAAGGGGCACGTTGATGGGAAAATTTTATGTTAAAGGGCACTCTGATGGGCACATTTTATTTTAAGGGACACGCTGATGGGTATATTTTTAATGTGCACATCAATGGGCATATTTTGTTAAGGGGCACCTTAACAAAACATGCCCATCAGTGTGCACATAAAAAATATATCCATCAGCGTGCCCCTTAAAATAAAATGTGCCCATCAGAGTGTCCTTTAACATAAAATGTTCCCATCAGCGTGCCCTTTACAAAAAAAAGCCCCTTAAAATATGCCCAACAGTGTGCACAACACTGATCACTAATAGATAACTAATGTGCCCACATACCTTAACTGCAGCAGGAGTGTGGGCACAACTGAAGCTGCCTCGTCATGAGATCCAGGACCCGGGAACCGCGGGCAGCAGGGGGGCGGGGCGCGCACGTGACGTCACACCCCTACTGCCCGTGTCTCTTCAGCTCCGAGAGACGCGGCCAGGAGCAGGGGGCGGGCGCATGCGCGCAGCGTCACTGGTTGCTGGGGAAACCCGCGGTCCCAGCAAACCAGTGATTGCTGTCGCTTGCTACACTGGCGGCATGGCGGTCCGGGCAGAAGCGCTGCTCGGTCCGGACTCGGACCGCCATTTTAGTGACGGCTGATATATATCTTTTGTGGCCCCGGCGCTGGGAGATCGTCGGGGGCCACAAAAGATATGTATGTCCAAATAACCAGGCGGGCCGTTCAAAACCGGGCCGCGGGCCGCAATTGGCCCGCGGGCCGGACTTTGGACATGCCTGCATTAGAGGATAGTAGTACGGTCATTCATGGGAACAGATATCCCAGAAGACCACACAAACTCTAAGATGGCACACAACAGGGGTGAAGAAAATAATGCCTATAATACAGTGATCAGTGCTAAAAATATGCACTATCACTGTACTAAATACACTGGCAGGAAAGGTGTTAACATCAGGGGGCGATCAATGGGTTAAATGTATTCCTAGAGAGTGCTTGTTAACTGTGTGGGCGTGTGTTGGCGTGTGTGTGGGGTGTGTGTGGGGTGTGTGTGGGGTGTGTGTGGGGTGTGTGTGGGGGGGGGCATGGGGTCGGTGCTGTACTATGGAAAGTCAGAGATCCGTGTTTCTGCTTTGTAGGAACACAGGATAAAAACCTTCCCTTCTAACATAATGGTGATCTGCCTTGTTTACTACTACTACCATTCTGCCTGTGTCCCGAACAAACGGTGGGTCCCAGCAGACACTGGACCCGCTGATTGGCTCCAGTTGTGTTCCATTTCCATTGAGTTGCGCCCCAGACCCAGAAGGAGTCACTTGCAGGTATCACTTAAAGGTACATGATTCTGCACAAGAGAGCCACCTTGCCACCATAGCTATACAGTGTACGATTGGCAATTGGTTAAACAGGACAAATAGAGAGGTTGAATTTCCCAAATGGGGACACAGATGGCACTAAAATCTGACAGGGGTTCTAATCCCTCTACATGATTCAAAACTAAAAAAAAAAAATGGTTTGCCTTTACTTACAATTGAAATCAAGGGTACCAAGTGAGCAGAACCCATATTTATGAATATGAACTACTTTTCACTGAAGGTTAAAACTAAAATTGTGCACTTATTCAAAGCTCAAAGCAGTTAGCACACAGCTCAGTAACCCATAGCAACCGACTCAAACTATCTTTACCAAGTCAAAGCAGCACAAGATGGATTCTAATTTGCTGCTATAGTTCCTACATGTTAAACATAGTGCTTTGTTCTTTTCATCGTCTTGTACAATAATTTTATTAAAAGCAAAGTATGGCTTACGAGTAACTTTTGCATAACCTTTGGAACACATTCTAACAGCATACGTTTCACATCTGAATTTTTCTTTATATTAAACCTACAGATAACATTTCATCAAGCTGCCACATGTAAAATTCCAACCAAGCATATTAACATTTTATTCAGCTCAAATGCTTCATTACTAAATGATAAGATGGAAAAAAGTGACACAGTAACCTCAGGCAATAACTGAGTTCAGTGAATAGTTGTAAACTGACAACATTCATTTTAAAGAGCACCAGTATTTAAATTACACCTACTACTATCCTGCACATGCCATAAAATGGAGGTTGTCTCTGCTTATATTTTGCTTTGCTGGTTCCTCCCTCTCCCCTCAATCAACATGCTAATGACATGTATATCACATTTTAACCACTTCACACATAAAATGCATACCATATTTTAGACCCAGTGGTGCCATCACTAGGTTTCTGTGCTTCTCTATGCCAGTGGTCATCAACCCTGTCTTCGGGGCCCACTAACAGGCCAGGTTTGCAAGATAACTGAAATACATCACAGGTGATATCATTTGCTGCTCAATGATTGCAGTATTCTAGTCTGCATCTCCCCAAGGTGATACTTAAAACCTGGCCTGTTAGTGGGCCCTGAGGACAGGGTTGATGTATGCAATGCATGCAGCAGTTGATGGCTGGTGGGAGGGGCTGATAGGTGCAGTGCAGGCTTCTAGAAAACATCATGGGACCATGTCTTATTATACCTCTCAAGAGTCCTCAGACCTAATGCAAGCAGTGGGCAGGATCTTGGAAAAGATATTCAAATATCAAATTGCCTTGTTGAGTGGTCAGTCTGGGGGAGTGGGAGTTCTAGGCAGTGTGCAGTGAAAAAAATAAAAAAAAATATATATATATAGTGTGTGTGTGATTATTCTATATACAGTGCTTTGGAAAAAAAAATATTCATACCCCATGAAATGTTCCTCATTTTATCATGTTACAACCAAAAACGTAAAATTATTTTATTGGGATTTTATGTGACAGACCAACGCAAAGTGGCACATAATTGTGACGTGGAAGGAAAACGATAGTTTAAGATTTTTTTTTTTTACAAATATATGAAAAGTGTGACGCGCATTTGTATTCAGCCCACTTCACTCTGATACCCCTAACTAAAATCTAGTGGAACCAATTGCCTTCAAAAATCACCTAATTAGTAAATAGAGTCCAACTGTGTGTAATTTAATTCCAGTATAAATACACCAGAACACAGTATAAATGTTCTGTGAAGCCCTCAGAGGTTTGTTAGAGAACCTTAGTGAACAAACCGCATCATAAAGGCCAAGCAACACACCAGACAGGTCAGGGATAGAGTTGTGGAGAAGTTTAAAGCAGGGTTAGGTTCTAAAAAAATATCCCAAGCTTTGAACATCTCACAGAGCACTGTTCAGTCCATCATCCGAAAATGGAAAGAGTATGGTACAACTGCAAACCCACCAAGACATGACTGTCCACCTAAACTGACAGGCCAGTCAAGTAGAGCATTAATCAGAGAAGCAGGCAACTCTGGAGGTGCTGCAGAGATTCACAGCTCAGGTGGGAGAATCTGTTCACAGAACAACTATTAGTCGTGAACACATATCTGACATTTATGGAAGAGTGCCAAGAAGAAAGACATTGTTGAAAGAAAGCCATAAGAAGTCAGTTTGCGAGAAGCCATGTGGGGGACACACCCAACATGTGGAAGAAGGTGCTCTGGTTAGATGAGACCAAACTTGAACTTTTTGGCCTAAAAGCTAAATGCTGTGTGTGGTGGAAAACTAACACATTACCCTGAATACACCATCCCCACCATGAAACATGGTGGTGGCAGCATAATGTTGTGTAGATGCTTTCTTCAGAAGGCACAGGGAAGCTGGTCAGAGTTGATGGGAAGATGGATGGAGCCAAATACAGGACAATCTTAGAAGAAAACCTGTTAGAGTCTGCAAAAGACTTGAGACTAGGGCAGAGGTTCACCTTCCAGCAGGACAAGGAACCTAAACAGTGCTTTAGTGGAATGGTTTAGATCAAAGCATATCCATGTGTTAGCCCTTGTACACACGGTCGGAGAATCCGCCGGAATGTGTCCTATCGGACCGTGTCGTCGGATAATCCGACTGTGTGTGGTATGCATCGGACTGATTCCATCCGAATATCCATCGGACCCAATTTTCCAACATGTTGAAAATATTTCCCGACCAACTGGTTTGATCGGACATACTCCAATCATGTGTAGCGAATTTTGATCGGACCAAGTGCCACGCATGCTCAGATCAAATTCCTACATCAAAGCTATTGGCTACTAGCCTGAATGTAGTCCCATCGTAACGAAATTACATCATCACGTTCTGAAAGATCGGATTTTTCGACAACTTAGTCCGACTGTGTGTATGCAAGAGTTTAGGACAGAATCCGTCGGACTAAATCCGACGGATTTGGTTGGCAGAATCTCCGACCGTGTGTACAGGGGCTTAGAATGGTCCAGTCAATATCCAGACCTAAATCCAATTGAGAATGTGTGCCAAGACTTGAAAATTACTGTTCACAGATGCTCTCCATCTAATCTGACAGAGCTTGTGCTATTTTGCAAAGAAAAATGGGCAAATATTTCCAGATGTGCAAAGCTGGTAGAGACATACCCAAAGGCCCCTTTCACGCTGGGGCGGTGCGGGCGTCAGCTTTAAAGAGCCACTATTTTTAGCGGCGCTTTACCGTTGTTTTAGTGGCGGTATGTGTCCACTAGCGGGGCGGCTTTAAAAAAAGAAAAAGGGTTAAAACCGCCGGCAAAGCGCCGCTGCAGCGCCGCTTTACCGGCGGTATAGCCACGCTGCCCCATTGATTTCAATGGGTAGGAGCGTTTTAGGAGCGGTGAATAGCTCCTTCACCGCTCCAAAGATGTGGCTAGCAGGACTTTTTTCACCGTCCTGCCAGCGCACCGCTCCAGTGTGAAAACCCTCCGGCTTTCACACTGGAGTGAAAGGGGCTGTTTTTTTTCAGTCGCTATTTTTAGCGCTGCAGCGCCTGAAAACCGCCTCAGTGTGAAAGGGGCCAAAGACTTGCAGCTGTAATTGCAGTGAAAGGTGGTTCTATAAAGTATATGGGCTGAAAAATGCACACACCAGTTTATTTGTAAAAATTGAAAACCATTTATCACATTTCTTCCACTTCACAATTATGTGCCACTATGTTTTGGTCTATCACATAAAATCCCCAAAAAATACATTTAAGTTTTTGGTTGTAACATGATAAAATGTGGACAATTTTAAGGTATATGAATACTTTTTCAAGGCACTGTACATACATACATACATACATATACACACACACACACACAGAACATTTTATGTTTTTGTCATAGCTCATGTTTGTAGTTTACCAATGTTAGTATGAAACGCTTAGAAAGGATTAGGGAAAGTAAAGTAGATACTATCTGATAAACACCATATAGTATTTCTTATTACAGTGCTCAACATACATGAGCACGCCCCAAAAGATTTGTCAGAAAACCTTTGCTTTCCTTTTCAGAATCAACATTTACTATGGGACACTACACTACAAAATACTCCCACAAATGCGGGCCATTGATAACAACCAAGATTTGTTAATTTATTTTACACGCACAAAATGTATTTTTCCTAACAAATTAATTCAAGACCATGTTGTAAAAATGAATACACCTCACTGCAAGTAAGAGCAAAGCTAAATTTTAGACAACAAAAATCAGAATTAACAAGAATTCAACTACAGGTGAGTCTAATTATTCATTAGGCCTCATGTACACAGGACATTTAAAAATGTCTTCTGAACGCTGAAACTTAGCAGTTAGTAACGGATGTTTAACCACTTGACGTCTGGGCCATAGCCGAATGACGGCTATAGCACGGACCTCAATTTCCGGGAGGCCGTCATAGAACGTCCTCCCCTGAGCACGCTCCCTGCGTGCGCCCCGCGCGCTGTGATGACCGATTCATGGAGACTCGGCTGATCACCAATCCTATTAAGGGGCCAATGACAGCTGATTACATGATGTAAACAAAAGCTCGGTGATTGTTTTTTTTTCCTCCTGACAGCGTGAGAAAAAAGTCGATCACCGGCTTATGTTAAAGGGACATTGGTCCCGAAGAGAAAGGAGGCACATCTGCCTCCTCTGTGCCATTTAGTACCCCCTTCTAGTGCCACCTGTCATTGTGCCCATAGTGCCCACAGTGCCCACCAGTGCCACCTATCAATGCCACCTAGTAGTGCTGCCTATCATCAGTGTACATCAATGAATGAGAAAAAGTACCTGTTAACAAAATTTTATAACAAAATATAAAAAAATATATATATTTTTTTTAAATTCGGCCTTTTTAACAAAAAATAAAAACCGCAGAGGTGATCAAATACCACCAAAAGAAAGCTCTATTTGTGGGAAAAAACATGATAAAAATGACATTTGGGTACAGTGTTGTATGACCACGCAATTGTCATTCAAATTGCGACAGCGCTGAAAGCTGAAAATTTGTCTGGACAGGAGGGGGGTTTAACCACTTGCTTACTGGGCACCTAAACACCCTTCCTGCCCAGACCAAATTTCAGCTTTCGGTGCTCTCACACTTTGAATGACAATTACTCAGTCATGCAACACTGTACCCAAATGAATTTTTTGTCCTTTTTTTTCCCCACAAATAGAGCTTTCTTTTGGTGGTATTTGATCACCTCTGGGGTTTTTATTTTTTGCGCTATAAATGAAAAAGGACCGAAAATTTTGAAAAAAAAAACGCATATTTCTTTGTTTCTGTGACAGAATTATGCAAATTATTAATTTTTCTTCATAAATTTTGGCCACAATTTATACTGCTACATATCTTTGGTAAAAAATAACCCAAATTAGTGGATATTATTTGGTCTTTGTGAAAGTTAGAGAAGCTACAAGCTGTGGTGCGAATCATACAACATTGATCACATCTGATGTACTGGTGGCCTATCTCGCTTCTTGTGACCCGAACAAGCCAGGAAAGTACAAATACCCCCCAAATGACCCCTTTTTGGAAAGTAGATATTCCAAAGTATTTAGGAAGAGGCATGGTGAGCTTTTTGATGTTGTCATTTTTTTCCCACAATTCTTTGCAAAATTAAGATTTTTCATTTTTTTTTATTTTTTTCCACAAAATTGTCATTGTAATAGGTTATTTCTCTCACATGGCATGTGTATACCACAAATGACACCCCCCAAAAAATTCTGCTACTCCTTATGAGTATTACAATATCACATGTGTGGCACTTTTTAACAGCCTGGCCACATAGAGAGGCCCAACATGCAGGGAGCGCCGTCACATGTTCTAGGAGCATAAATTACACATCTAACTTGTTGACTACCTATTACACTTTTGAAGGCCCTGGAGCACCAGGACAATGACACGTGACACTGATGACAGATGGCACTGATACGTGGCAATGATGACACTTATACGTGGCACTAATGACACGTGGCACTGATGACAGATGGCACTAATATGTGGCACTGATGACAGATGGCACTTATACGTGGCACTAATATGTGCCACCGATGACAGATGGCACTAATACGTGGCACCGATGTCATGACGCGTGACACTGATGACAGATGGCACTGATGAGTGGCATTGATGACACGTGACACTGACAACAGATGGCACGTGACACTGACAGGTGGCACTGATGACAAATGGCACTGATACGTGGCACTGATGACAGATGGCACTAATATGTGGCACTAATGACAGATGGCACTAATATGTGGCACTAATGACAGATGGCACTAATATGTGGCACTGATGACACGTGGCACTGATGACTGATGGCACTGATGACAGATGGCACTGATGACAGATGGCACTGGGGACAGATAGCACTAACAGGTGGCACTGGGGGCAGGTAGCACTGGGGTGGATGGCATTGGGGCAGCATGGCACTGGGGCAGGATGGCACTTTTTTTAACTTTTTATTTTTTTACACTTACGGCCGCTGCAGCCGTTCATCTCTCCCCTCTCACACGCTGTCTGTGTGAGGAGGGAGAGCGGCGCTGAGAGATGATCTCATATGTTTACATATGAGATCATCTCACATTGGACACGCCTATCACGCTGTAAACGGCCGCTGTGATGGGCCGTTTACAGCGATCTGTGTTTGCCTGTCTCCGGGGGACACGGCAAACACAGAACTTCCCCAATGCGTGCCCGCAGCGGCGTGCATAGCGGGAGTAAACAACAGGATGTCCAGGGACGGCCTCCCAGACGAAAGCGCCCGCTCTACGGCTGTCATTCGGCTATAGGGCGGGCGGGAAGAGGTTAAGTGCCCAGTAAGCAAGTGGTTAAAAACATCAGCTTTGCCACGTTTGTGTTTAGAATGCGTTATATATCAGTAGACCCTCCCAAATGCCTGCAATGCATTTCTCTCACCAAACTAGGGTTGTTGTTTCCTGTGACACAGTACAGCGTACACTGCAGAGGAATGACATGAATGGGTATTGTCCAGGAAGGAAGCCTCTCCTAAAGCCCATGCATAAAAAAGCCTGCCTATAATTTTCGAGAGCCTGTGCTGATAAAGACTATCTGGACTCTGGAGTGATTAGACCAAGATAAATGTTTTTTTTCTAAACTGTATGGTGTTGCAAACGTGAGGCGTACAAAGAAAAGCATGGTGCCTACTGTGAAACATGTTGGTGGCACTGTCCTTCTGTGGGGCTGCATGAGTGCTGCTGGTGTTGAGGAGCTGCATTTCATTGATAGTATTATGAATTTATAGATGCACTGCTATATTGAAAGAGACGATGCTACCATCACTCCGTGCCTTTGGTCATAGTACACTTTTCAAACATGACAATGATACAAAACACATATCTAAGGCCACTGTTGCATTTCTGAAGAACAGAGTGAAAGCGCTTCAGTGGCCAAGTATGTCTCCTGATCTGAACCCAATGGAAGACCTATGGGGAATTCTGAAGAGACAAGTTAAGCATCGCTCTCAATACAGCATCCAGGCTGTAAAAGAGGCTGTTCTTGAAGAATGGAAAAAGATAGATATCGCAATATGTCGCCAAATTGTTCATTCTATGCCTAGATGCCTGTCCTTACAAATCACGGAGGTCGAATAAAATGCTAGATGGAGTAGTTTTTGTTGTGGGGTGTATTCATTCTTGCATCAACTCATTTGAGTAAAACTGAAGATTTTGTAATCTAAGATATATTCTTAAAGTGGTTCTGCACCTAAAAAAAAAAATATTAAAAGCCAGCAGCTACTAATATTGCAGCTGCTGACTTTTAATGAATTGACACTTACCTGTCCCAGGGTCCAGCGATGTCGGCGGCAGATGACGAGCGATCGCTCGTCTCTCTGCTGCCCCCGCCGCCATCCTCCGTCAGGGAATCGGGAAGTGAAGCGTTGTGGCTTCACTGCCCGGTTCCCTACTGCGCATGCGCGAGTCGCGCTGCGCGTCTCTTCTGGTCACCGCTGTGTCCTGGGAACTGTGCGTTTCCCAGAACACAACGGGGGGCGGGGCATCTGCGGGGGATATGCGGCGGTCTGTCCCGGAACTGGGTGCAGATACCTGGATTATCCAGGTAACTGCACCCCCTCCCCCTGAAAGCTGCCGATTGTGGCACCGGAGGGGGGGATGGATCACATGAGCGGAACTTCCCCTTTAGGGTGGAGAACCGCTTTAACCTTACTTTCAAGTAATGAGCTAAACAAACGTTCCATAAAACTCAGATTTATCAAAATTTTGGAAATTATTATTGTGTTCTTGTGTTCATTGAGAACATTTAGGTAGCAGTCTGCAATTCACCTTCATTACTGGGCTATTTTTCAGTGTTATGATAGTTTGACGGACAACTACTCTCTCATGCAGTACTGAACCCACATTAATTGTATCTGTTTTCTTTGAGACATATAAAGCTTTTTGGGTGACATTTATGGACTGCTTGGTTTTATTCTTTTTCTCTTACTTTCTGTTAAAATGCCAAAACCCAAAAATTACCCATTTTTTGGAAAGTAAACATCCTAAACGTGATCTAATTTTTCTCACAATTTCTTGTAAACGAACATGCTGGTATTTAGGGGGTTAAAACCAGGAAACATGGCAATGATGCACTAGATACAGTGAGTAATTAAATGTACAGGTCATACAAAGGGGGAGGAGGAGGAGATGAAGGGGGTCAATGTACAGGTCACATACAGTAGGAGGCTGATGTGCAGGATAAGGAAGATGAAGGATTAATATATAGTTTACATGCAGAGACAGTGTGGAGATCAGATGTGTAAAAGACCAGAAGAGGTAAAAGGGTTAAAAAAAGTAATCTTACATTCAGTAGAAAATAAGTTAATGGATCAGCAGCTGCATTTATCCGATCATAACTTATTACAATACCTTTCCTTCCTTAGTTGTAAGAGGAAAGAGAAGGATCAACAAAGTAAACAGTAGTGTGTGATCACTATGATTGGCTATCACATTGATAACAAGGCACCAAGCAGCTCTATCAGCTCAGATTAATGGGTGCAACAGCAGCCTAGGGTGTTCCATTGATGTTTATAAGCAGCGCTGGGGAAAAACAGTCCATTAATCTGCTATTTATTAACATACATTGGTGGAAAACAGGTTAAAGTGTCCCTGACTACCAATTATTGTAATTATAAAAAAAATATATATATTTTTTTTAAAGTTGAGTTTTAAAAGGTAAGTATAAGAAAACCCAACTATTTGTGGTTTATTTTTATTTTTTGCTTTTTTTTTTTTTAATACAGTTAAAAAAGGAACCACTTGACACACAATCACCTACATGTAGGTCATGGTGTTCAAGCTAGTGAACCTGGGGCCATGGATACAGCTGCCAGCCATAACCCTGGTATCATCTTTGTTTCCTGGTGGTGATGCCCTACACCGGTTATAGTGAACCTTGGCACTCCAGATGTTTTGGAACTACATTTCCCATGATGCCCACCTACACTGAAGAGTGCATGAGAATCATGGGAAACATAGTTCCAAAACATCTAGGATGCCAAGGTTCGCCATCACTGCCTTACACTATAAAAAGGATCCCAGCTGTAATGCTTTATTGCTATTGCAAGGGATGTTTACATTTTTTATGACAGCAATAAAAGTGATAAAAAAAATTAAAGGGACGGTGTAAAAAAAAAAGTTAAAAAATAAATAAATAACATGTTTTCTTTAAAACGCCCACGTGACCAAGCAGCTATACGTCATCGCAGAGGAGATGGTTTGAATGTTTATTCAGGACCCGCCGTGGACGCTGAGACCGTATACTATCTTATGTACTCAGGACTGCGGTGAGACAAAGCAGATCGCGCTGCGAGTGACATTAATGATAACGATTTTACAATTTAAAAATTGTGTACGTATGTTTTTATCTGCGCATGAGGAATTTATTAAATAAAAAAACGGTTTGCACTATGGAATATGTTTTTTATCTTTTCCTACATGTGAATTCGTTTTGAGTGGAGTACTGTAAATTTAAAAAGGTATTGCTGTAAGAAGATCAAGGAACCTTTACTATTGATGTTGACAACCACTTGGCATTGGGTATAATGAGAAGCATCTCCATAAAGAATCCGGTGAACCAATCATAATAATTGGTGATGATGTGCCTGTTAACCCTTTGAGTTCTAGTGAGTTTGTTACCATAAGGGTTGTCACCGATTGTGCAGTTTCTGTGCACTGGTGTTTCTGGCTTGGAGATGGACTTTCTTCTCTTTTGTATCATCTTGTGAACACTTTAGTGGAAAGCTCATACTCATGTTTTTGGACTTTTAAAGAAAACTTTTCTGGTGGATTCCTTGATAATCACGAACTGTCATCTTTTTATGTATATTTATTTTGAAATTTATTGGATATTTAGCGCTGTCAATATAGTATATTTTATGAGAGGTTAACGGATGACGTATACTATATGTCCATGTGATTTATACAAAAATGCATGACCGCCATTTTATTCTCTAGGGCAGTGTTTCTCAAATCCAGCCCTCACGGCGCCCCAACAGACCATGTTTTCAGGATATCCCTCAGATGAAAAAGCTGTGGTAATTACTAAGGCAGTGAAACTGATCAAATCACCTGTGCAAAATAATGGAAAGACTGAAAACATGACCTGTTGGGAGGCCTTAAGGACTGGAGTTGGGAAACACTGCTCTAAGGCAGTGATGGCAAACTTTGGCACCCGAGATGTTTTGGAACTACTTCTCCCATGATGCTCAATTACACTGCAGAGTGCATGAGCATCATGGGAAATATAGTTCCAAAACATCTGGGGTGCCAAGGTTTGCCATCAACGCTCTAGGGCAGGGGTCTCCACACTATGGCCCTCGAGTTGTTCAGGAACTAAAATTCCCATCATGCCTAGTCATGTCTGTGAATGTCAGAGTTTTACAATGCCTCATGGGATGTGTAGTCCAGCAACACCTGGAGGGCTGTCGTTTTGGAGATCCCTGTTCTAGGGCATCTGCTAAGAAATAAATATATAATATTTGGGGGTTCCAGGTATTTTTCCAGCAATACATAGGTCGCCCATGCATATGTAAACAGTGTTCACACCACACATGTGAGGTCATGCTGTGAACATTACAGCGAGAGCAATAATTCTAGTTCTAGACCTCCTTTGTAACTCTAAATGTTTGGGGCTTCTACTAATGTTCATGATCTTTGTTGTGTTATCTTCATTTACTTAAATAAAAAACTGTCTCATAATAAAGGGGTAAAGGCTAGTGTTCAAGTGGTACTCAGTTTGTAGTATAACGGATACAATGGTATGGTAAATAATTTCTTTATGAATAATATCGGCACATGTAATTAGAGAGGGGCAGCTCTTGGCTATTAGAATCCTGTGTGTAGATGTGCAGATTAAGTTCAGTGCCATTTTCAGATGGGAGGAGCAGGGAATGTGGTGCTTCTTGAATTGCATTTTTACAGGCTTGTGAGCAGAGTACCAGGAGACCAGATTATTTGTGTGCTGACCTCAGGGACTTGCAGACTGGTAGTGGCCTGGAGCACAGATTTACCACTTGAATTATAAATATACATTTTGTAGTCAGACTTTGTTTTTGCTGCATCCTAGAATGGTAAATGTTCAGATATTCTTAGATTATACTCTAAATACATCACTGATTTGCTGGTAAATGTTCTGATATTATTGAAATATACTTTAAATACATCACCAATTTGTAAGAATCACCTAACAACCATCTATGTTTTCCAATTAAGCATAGGATTGGCACTGCTTGGTACTGTAAATTGATCTGCTCTTGTTTGCAATGATTACATTGTGCCGAGAGGTTATCCTTCATTCTGTTCTCTGGAGACGCACTATCCCTGCATTCTGAATATGTATCTATATATACATTGGAGAATCCACTTGAGATTTTGGAATGACATATCTGGTGCAAGGTTTTATGGCTTAGGCTTTTTATACACTGCGTAAACTGCAACGCGGAGTTATTTGATTTGTCCTTGGCATATGTTTGCATAGCTTTCGATACTGTGTGTATGTTACTGTTGGCAAGGAAAAGGTGCCTGAGCAATCAGAATAGGTAGCACAAATTAAGCCTAGGTTCATATTGTCACAATTTGTCATGCGATTTGAGAGATCAAATCATATGACAAGTCGCAGCCTATTGGAGGCAATGGCACTGCTCCAATCGGTGCGACACTGATTTTGCCGCACTGCATCGATTTGCAAAAATAGTTCCAGCACTGTTTTTGCCTATTTCAGGTGTGACTTCAATAGACATCTGTGTATGAAGCCACACAGATGTCTATCAAGTAGCACCTGAAATCACGCTAACCTTGCTACTTTGAAATCGCACTACTTCACTTGAAGTAGCGTGATTTCAAAGTAGTATCAATGTGAACCAGGGCTAAGAGTGTGATTAGAGACAGGAGGGCTGTGTCCACAAAGGGGAGAGACTGGTAAGTAAGGCTGCTTTCACACTGGGGCGGGAGCAGCATCGGCGGTAAAGCGCCGCTATTTTTAGCGGCGCTTTACCGTCGTTTTAGCGGCGGTGTGCGGGCGCTAGCGGGGTGGTTTTAACCCCCGCTAGCGGCCGAAAAGGGGTTAAACCCGCCCGCAAAGCGCCGCTGCAGCGGCGCTTTGCCGGCGGTATTGCCGCAGTGTCCCATTGATTTCAATGGGTACGAGCGGTATAGGAGCGGTGAATACACCGCTCCTTCACCGCTGCAAAGATGCGGCTAGCAGGACTTTTTTCACCGTCCTGCCAGCGCATCGCTCCAGTGTGAAAGCCCTCCGGCTTTCACACTGGAGTTAAAGGGGCCGGTTTTTTTCAGGCGTTACACAGGCGCTATTTTTAGCGCTGTAACGCCTGAATACCGCCCCAGTGTGAAAGCAGCCTTATTGCTGTTAAGGCAGTGGATACAGGAGACAGACAAGGATTATCTATCTGTGATGGAACTGACAAATGCCTAAACCAGAGTTTGGGACCATAAATACAGACTACAAGCAAAAAGCCAGGAGGCTGGGAAATACTGGTCTTCTGTGTAAGGGTCCTTTCATGCAAGCTTTGCACCCAAGTCTGCCTATCAATTTTTTGTTTTATTTAAGACAGGCCTAATAGGACGCTTTTATGTGTAAGTCTATTGGCAGGCATATGTAGATGGACATGCGTCCAGTTACATCCACTTACCTCCAAGTCTATCCATAAAAGGAAAAGGATTGCATTGTTTTCTGTTTTTCTACACCTAAACATGATGGATTGGAGATAACCTGATATAATCAGAAGCAAATTGGTTTTCAACTGGCAGCCAATAGACTGAACACAGGTCCGGAAAGGTCTACTGTCAAAATTTTGAAAAAAAAGACTTGACAGGCAGGGATGCCACAAAAGTGACATCTGTTCTGTTCTTTAAACCAGCAGGGGATCTAATAACAGATCCCCTGCTTAACAGACTGGACACAACCTGTGTGAAAGAACCCTTAAGCAGAAAAACCCATGTGGGGGGGTAGAACCCTCTATTACTTCTCCTTTGCGAATAAAGATAAGAAGCCCCAAAACCAAACATGACCAATGGACCAAATTCCTTAAAGGCTCTCTACACACACACACACACACACACATTGTACCTGACCCATCACACCTAATGACCTCGCTTTTTTAATATCTCAGTTGAAAAGCCCGGGCATTGTGCTGTTGGGAGAGTATATTTGGCTCACACTCAGTGTTCCACTGTATCCCTTGGGTCTTTTATTAGGGTTACGGTCCGGCATATGTGCTGGCTTTACAGGAATTACATCTTTATTTTGGTGTCTTGACCTCCACTTCAAGTTCTGTAACATCTGTTTTATATTGTCAAAGACATCCCTGATGTGGTTGGCAGCATGCACAAGTCACATTAGTGAGGAGATCTTGGCACAATGATTTATGAGCAGGCAGTCTGCATTTCTGTACTATGCAAAAAAACGCTGCAATACAGACACTTGTATATGAAAATCCATATGTACATATCTTAATTACACAACAATTGCAACCTGTATTGAGAGCAATATACAGACTGCCATTGCGGATCTCTAGAATGTTGATGGGCAAGTTCATTACCATCTTCCAGGTAACTGGTAGGAAAGATTTTACCTTCTGCAGATTCTTGGTTATCAACCACCAACTGAGGCTTCAGCACACCCTGGAGACAGATACATTGGGAAATCTACAGCTTGGATCTTCTTGTTCCAAGCCGATAAGATACTGTTTTGCAGCAGCCTCAAATGAAACTGAGCATAAGGAATGGCCTCGAATGAAGCCACCATCTTTCCCAACAACCTCATGCAAAGTCGAATAGAAGGATTCTTCTTTGCCTTAACCACCTGAATCAGTTCCTTTATGGCCCTGATCTTTGCCTGGGAAAGATTAACCTTTTCTGGGCTGTATCAATAATCAGACCCAGGTATTCTAATCTCCTTGATAGTTTTTTAAAGAAGGATTTCTCTAAGTTGAGCATCCAACCTAGGTAATTCCAGGTAGTTGACTGTGAATCATACTTTGGTCTAAGCTCGCTACCGACTGGTCTTTCAAGAGTAGATCGTCTAGGTAAGCTATAATCGTTATACCTTGGGCCCTTAATCCGGCTGCAGGAGGGGCCAGGACCTTTCTAAATACTCAAGGTGCAGTAACTAGACCGAAAGGCAAAGCTACAAAGTGAAAACGAAGATTTTCTACCCCGAAACATAGATATGTCTGGTGAGCAGGAAATATAGGCACATGGAGGTATGCATCCCTGATGTCTACTGACGCCATAAGTTCTCCACCTTGTAGGACGGAGACCACTGATTGGATTGACTCCATACGAAAAGAACAGATATTCAGAGACTAGTTTAGAGCTTTCAGATCTAGAATGGGTCTGACATACCTATTTGATTTTGGTACCGTGAAAAGGTTTAAATAAAACCCCAATCCCTGCTCTTGCATGAGAACAACTAAGATAAATTTTTTTGAGACAAAAATGGTCCAATGCTTGAAAAAGAGACGACTTTTCCTCTGGAATATAGTAATATAGACAGGGTCTGCAGTATTGAAAACAATTGCAACATTTGATAGCGTTGATGGCTCACTCTGACCGGCCACCCCCTCTCAGGGGATGATGCCATGGTAGAGATGAGTTTAGGCTGTTTAGAGCTCAACGTAGTCCCTTTTGAGCCCTTTTTGGGGTGTTTCTACCTCCCCTTCTGACCATAGCCTGATGCACAAATGCAGAGGTACTACCAGAAGAAATCATATTCACTGCTTGAGCAAATAGTTCAGCAACTGCCGCTGCTATTAACACTCAGCCTGATGCTTCAGTAAATGTGCCAAGAGAATGCCTGTGTCACCACTTACATGCCTCTTTTTAGCTTTTGTGTCTCTCCGACAGCTTCAGTCAGCAAAAAATGGAGCCTTTTAAAAAGTACCCCTGGGCTGGACGTTGTTGCATGCCAAGGTTGTGCTAAGCCACGCCCACTCTGTGTTCCCACTGTGCCCTCCCCTCCTCTTTTAAAATAAGAGAGCTTTCCCACACTAGCGTGGGCCTCCGTTCCGATGGGATGGGCGTGGGGAGGGCTGTGACAAAAATGCCGTACATAGGGGCGGTGGAGAACAGAACAACATCGTTCTGGCTTCTCCCTCTACTCAGAGAGAGGGGGAAAGCTTTTGTCAACATCTTACCGGAGTCCTGTGAGAAGCTGAAGCTTCTGTTGACACAGCATGATCTGAGAAAGCATGACAAGGTAAGTGTTCTATACAGCCCCCAGTGGTGACTTTTAGGCATGACAACATTTACCTTTTAAAGGAGACAATTCATAAGGAACTTTAAAATTCCTTAGAAATCTCTACTTACCTTTCATGCCGCAGGGAATTCTGTGGTAAAACCAACAGACCCAATCTTCACCCTTCACGGTGGGCTCCATTTAAAAAAAACCTTCAGGAACTGGGGCCCCTTTTTTATCGGGGGGATCCGCACTCCTGGACCTGTAATAGCACCCCACCAGAATAAATTTATGTCTGAAAAAAAACTAAAGCACTGATGACTGTTTTCACTCTGTTCCATAGTATATCTAATGCCTTGTAGATTCTTGCGTACCCTTCACCTGACTGATACCTTTTAACAAGGAGAGCCCACCTGCTTTGGAAGCTCTCTGCGGACCATGGCTTTTGCTGTACGATGCGACTAAGAAAATGTCAGGAAAGACTTACCAGAACAGCTGAACTTTATTTGGGGTTAAATCAGAGGCACTTTAAATCATGGCAGGTGTGTATTGACACCTATTTAATATGAGTTTGAATGTTTTTGCCAATGCTGAGCATTTTATACAATGAAGGGTATGTTGAAACTTTTACCATTAACTGATGAATTAAAATGTTCACTTTCAAAGAATTGGAAATCTCTTGCCTCACAATTAGAAGTAGGTCAAGGAAAGGGAAATAAAAACATACATTTTTTTTCCCCCTGGGTGTGCAAGCAAGCATGGACTGATATGTCCTCCCTTCAATAACCCGAGAAATGACAGGGGCTGGAAAATAAGCACTGAGAAGCCAGCCATCCATCTGGATGTCAAGGGAAACCAAAGATCTGCTATGTTTAAAAGTCTGCAAAAGATCATCCCATCCATAATGCTTGACTAGCATACTCTTATCTTAATAATTCAACCCTGAGCTGCAAGAGCTGTAAATATAGCAGTGAGTCTATGCTTCAGTTCATTTATCCCTTTTGCCATGCTTACTTACTACCTGGTTTTCAGCTCAACCTTATAAAAACACAGTATGAGCAAATGGGTGAGAGAAAAGCCCAAGTACAACAGTGGCATGCTGTGTCAAAGAACATGGTAAACCTTGGATGGTTTATGCAAGAAATTGTAACAAAGTTATAAATCAAACAGTTAAGTGCTGCAGTATTTCCAGAGGCATAAAGGGAAAGATTGTGCAGTAACACATTACAAAACCTCTAGCAGTAAGAATTATTTCTAATTCTTGCACTTTCTCATTCTCATACATCCACTGAATAAAACAAAAAAAAATACTCAGTTACAAATGTCCAAAATAAAATAATTAATTTAGGTACAGCAAGTACAAGTAAATATAACACCTTTCAGAAATCCGCTGCATAACAGAATCTAGAGAAACAGATGGAAAGCCAGCAGTCAGACTATCAAGTTCAATTGTACTGCACATCACTGGCACACTAAAGGTGGACAAACATTTTAAAAAAATTGGCCAGTTGAACAAGCCAAAACTATCTCATTCAGTGGCCGTCTCCTGGCCTACATCCTTCAACTGAGAAATCGACACAGCCGAGTGGAAAATTGTCATTCAAACAACGGCTGCATTCAATCAGATGCAGCCGCTGCTTCGGTATTTTGATAGCCAAAGGGGCCAGCTGTAAAAATACAATAGTCACAGTGGGTGATTATCTTTAAGCATTGTGTAATGTGGGTGCAGGCCCAACAGAAAAAAAATATATATGTGCATGCCGGGCTTAACTCTCTGAATACAGGAACTAGGAGAATTTGAGAAGAGCAGAGGATAAACCAGAGTGCAGCTCCTGCTTCATTATCCAACCAGATGACTAGGGGCAGAGACGGGACACTCAGAGCTGCATTGCTAAGTCAGAAATAAGTATCACCTGCCTTAATGTGCAGTGTGGTAGATGTGAATGGAATTACAAAGCCTTAAGACAAAACATGCATGTAGATAAGTTGTATTTAGCTGGAGTTCTACTTTACCAGTAATAAGGTGGTCATCTCGATATTCAATTATGCAAGAAAGTGTGAATTATTGAAGACTGGACAGGATCACAAATATTTGGGTTATTAAAACCACACACACAGAATATATTCTTATTACATTGTTTGAGGTTTATAGAAAAATGGGGTTCCCTCGCACTATCAAAGTGAAAAATATCTGAATATAGTATGTCGGTTAGATTGCTGCTAGACCTAAAGTGTATACCATGCACTTGAACAACAATAAATAAAAAAGGTGATCAGCGCAAACTATATACCAAATATTACTACAAAGAATGAGAATCCTTGTTTGATATGTATTCTACTTCATAGATAAAGTGCAATAAATCAATAATTATATCAAAAATATTGGTGAATCCTAATGCACATTGCTGCTGTGCAAAACTGCTACTGTGCAAACGACATAAATAAATTGCTCACTGTGCATGCGATTATTTAGCTGCTGTGCAAAATACTACTGTGCAAACTATGCAAACAAATCATTTGCTGTGCATGTGATTATTTAGCTGCTGTGCAAACTGCTACTGTGCAAATTACGCAAATAAATAATTTGCTGTGAATCCAATTTAGCTGCTGTGCAAAATGCTACTATGCAAACTACGCAAATAAATTATTTTCAAAAAATGCTCAACACATTACCATAAATTCATAAAGTGAATAAAATAGCTACTGCTATGCAAATAATTAAAACAAACAGTTAATATAGTGCAAAATCGTGAAAATCATCATCAGATGCTAAACATTAAATAATAATTGAATGAACACTAAATAGTGCAAAATGGTGCAAGATTATCATAAAGTTCTGAGTATCAAATGATCCTTTGTGTACACCTTTAAGTGTACAGGTGTACCAATGCAGTCCTATTTATATCGAGTAGTGATACCCATAAAAGTCCATCCATAAACAGTAAACGTGCAAATTAGTGCAAAAAGTGCTGGTGTGCAGCAATGTGACAAACACTTCAGGTGACATCCACTGTGTACTCTTCGTGTGCGCCACTCAGTGCTCTCTATGCGCTTACTTCTAAATGGGTAAGAAATGCCTCTCAGATATTTCTAATGATGAGTCCTCCTGAGTGTGGTAACCAGGAATGATGTCCTTAAGCCCTTGTACATGTGTCCTATCGGACCGTGTCGTTGGATAATCCGACTGTGTGTGTGGTATGCATCGGACTGATTCCGTCGGAATATCCGTCGGACCTAATTTTCCAACATGTTGGAAATATTTCCCGACCAACTGGGCCGGTCGGACATACTCCGATCATGTGTAGAGAATTTTGATCGGACCAAGTGCCACGCATGCTCAGATCAAATTCCTACATCAAAGCTATTGGCTAGTAGCCTGAATGTAGTCCCATCCTAACGAAATTACGTCATCACGTTCTGAAAGATCAGATTTTTCGCCAACTTTGTCCGACCGTGTGTATGCAACAGTTTCGGACAAGATCCGACAGACAAAATCCGACAGATTTGGTTGTGGAAATCTCCGACCGTATGTACAGGGGCTTAGAGTGCTGTATTGCAATAATGGCTCCCAGTTGGTTAGTTCGCCCGTTCATCCACGACAAATGAAAGCGGGGAAGAAACAGGAAGATCCCATAGCGTAATATGTCTCAAATAGGTTTATTTATGTTTAAAAAATGGCTACTTGCAACAATGATGAGTCCTTTTTGCACGTTTACTGTTTATGGATGAACTTTTATGGGTTTCACTACTCAATATAAATAGGACTGCATTGGTACACCTGTACACTTAAAGGTGTACACAAAGGATCATTTGATACTCAGAACTTTATGATAATCTTGCACCATTTTGCACTATTTAGTGTTCATTCAATTATTATTTAATGTTTAGCATCTGATAATGATTTGCATGATTCTGCACTATATTAACTGTTTGTTTTAATTATTTGCATAGCAGTAGCGATTTTATTCACTTTATGAATTTATGGTAATGTGTGAGCATTTTTTGAAAATAATTTATTTGCGTAGTTTGCACAGTAGCATTTTGCACAGCAGCTAAATTGGATTCACAGCAAATTATTTATTTGCGTAATTTGCACAGTAGCAGTTTGCACAGCAGCTAAATAATCGCATGCACAGCAAATGATTTGTTTGCATAGTTTGTACAGTAGTATTTTGCACAGCAGCTAAATAATCGCATGCACAGTGAGCAATTTATTTATGTCGTTTGCACAGTAGCAGTTTTGCACAGCAGCTAAATAATTGCATGCACAGCAGCAATGTGCATTTGGATTCACCAATAGTATTGATATAATTATTGATTTATTGCACTTTATCTATGAAGTAGAATACATATCAAACAAGGATTCTCCATCTTTGTAGTAATATTTGGTATATAGTTTGCGCTGATCACCTTTTTTATTTATTGTTTGAGGTTTGTCTGGATATATTTTTTTTCCTTTATTCTGAAGTAACCATTACAAAACAAGACTGTATAGGCATCTAAATAATTACTAAATTCATGCAGTGAATGTAAAAGCAGCAGTGCTTTGATAATTGTTATGCCTTAGCAGCAGACATAGCTTATCAACTTTGGGTTCGTAAAAAGGACAACTTTTTCACACTTATTTAGAAAAAAAACATCCCGCCGCCCTAGCACACCAAATACACTAAGCTGAAGCATCTCCCCCATAGGTTCACACTCACCTCCTCCAATTGTGGGGTCTAGTGTGGGGTTTCCTGCACTAGGGCACAATTGTCCCATAGACTTGAATAGACCGTTGCTGTCATGATCAACGTAAATAAACACCTGCAGAAAGGGAAGAGGGGGGGGGGGGTTCTGTTTGATGTGTTTAGGCTTTTTATCAAGAATGTCTTGGTACATTTTTCCATTTATCCTTCCTTCAATAACATGAAGTTTGCCAGTACCGTATGCTGAAAAACAATCCCGCACCATGATGTTTGCACCTCCAAACATCACTGTTGGTATGGTGTTTTTGGGGTGATGTGCAGTGCCATTTGACCTCCAAACATGATCCAAAGAATTAAATTATAGTCTCACCTGACCAGACTATATTATCCCAGTATTTCATAGGCTTGTCTAAATGTTGTGCGGCAATGTTTAAACGGGCTTCAATATGCTTTTTCTTCAGCTATGGAGTCTTGCATGGTGAGCATGCATAGAGGCCATGGTGGTTGAGTGCATTACTTATTGTTTTCTTTCAAAACAATTGTACCTACTAATTCCAGGTCTTTATGAAGCTCTCCACAAAGGGCCTTTGGCTCTTGGATAACTCTTCTGATAATTCTTTTTACTCCTGTCAGAATTTTTGTTAGGAGTACCTGGTTGTGTCGGGTTTATGGTGAAATGATGTTCTTTCCACTTCCAGTTTATGGCCCCAACAGTGCTCACTGGAACATTCAGAAGTTTAGAAATCCTTCTGTAACCAATGCCATCAATATGTTTTGCAACAATAAAGTTGTGAGGGTCTTGAGAGAGCTCTTTGCTTTCACCCATCATGAGATGTTTCTTGTGTGACACCTTGGTAATGAGACACCTTTTTATAGGCAAAAAGTTGAGACTGAACCAGCTGATAACAATTTGTAACGACAAGGGGCAGGATTGCTTTCTAATTACTGAGATTTCAGCTGGTGTCTTGGTATTCCATTTCTGCACCTCCCTTTTTTCATGTGTTCAATACTTTTTGCCTGCGTCATTCCATTTTATTACACATAACTTGATTTCTAAAACGTATTTGTTTTGGTTTCTTTGTATGGATTGCATGGGTTGTTACCGACATATGGTGATTTCATGTCAACGGCACCTTTAGAAATATATTTACCTACAAAAATGGTAATGTGCTCAATACTTATTTTACCCATTTATAATTCTTTAAAACCACCCATTTCGATTTTGATTTATATAGCCGAGTGCATTGTGAACTTTTGGTTTCGGTCCAGAATTTTAATTCCGGTGCACCACTAACTACCACAATTTGGATGTCCCTGAGAGATTAGCGGGACCTAGTGGCAGGAACTGCTGTAGGATTATCCCATCTTTGGTCTGCATGATATTAGTGGACACTGCAAGTATTGGGCATTTTTGGCACTGAATTATTTGCACTTTATATTTCAAAATTAGGGACAATTATAAATGACACATTGGGGTTGATTTACTACGTTAAAGTGGGGAGTGCAAAATCTGGTACAGCTCTGCATAGAAACCAGTTTAAAAGTAACAATTAATTGAATAAGCTGAAGCTAGAAACTGATTTGCTGCCATGCACAGTTGCACTATCCAGTTTTAATAAATCAGTCCCACTGTGTTTAACCCAAACAGTTATTTATTTCATGTATTGGCACTTTTATATGCATTTATAGTGATCAAATATGTTTATTGGCTCTGCTTACTAGTATTCTTTGCATAATTCCCACCTTGACTACTCCAACTCTCTCCTTAAATGGCCTACCCTTACGCAGGCTATCCTCCCTTCAGTCTATTATGAATGCTGCTGCTAGACTAATACACCTCACTAATCGATCAGTGACTGCTGCCCACTCCACCAATCCCTTCACTGGCTTCCCCTACTCCACCGTATAAAATTCAAAATACTAACCACAACATCCCCCCCAGCTACATCACCAACCTCATCTGCAGATATCGCCTAAATTGTCCCCTCCACTCCTCCCAGGACCTCCTGCTCTCTAGCTCCCTTGTTACCTCCTCTCATGCTTGCCGTCAGGACTTCTCCAGAGCCTCTCCCATCCTCCAGAAAAAGCCCTGCCCCGGTATATCTGATCAGCCCCTAACCTGTCCACCTTTAGGATATCCCTGAAAACTCACTTATTCAGGGAAGCCTAACGCACACTCATTTAACAACTGTCCCAGAGTTACCCCCATCAAATCCTTCCCGGCATGTATTACTTTTTGTACCTCCACCCCCTCCCTGTAGAATGTAAGCGCTATGAGCATGGCCCTCGTGTCACTTCTGTTTTAAACTGTACTTTAATTGTGCTGTCCCCCCTCTACATTGTAAAGTGCTGCGTAAACTGTTGGCGCTATATAAATCGTGTACAATAATAATTAAATATTTTGCAGCATTGGGTTTCAGATTTCTTTTTGGCTAGCACTTTAGGAAGTGTAGTAGTTTAGGTATACTTTATATCAGGGCTCTTCAAACTTTCTAAACAAAGGACTCGTTTATAGTCATTCAAACGTTAGGCTGGCCAGACTGTGGCCAGTGTGAGTGGAAATGTTCCTGGCATCAGTGGAAGTAAACATTGCCACATTTGGTATTAGGGGGAGGAATAATACCCCACCGTTGGTATCACTGGGAGGAATAGTGCCTCATTAGTGGTGTCAGTGGTAGAAATGGCGTCCATTTGTTGGTGTCAGATGGCAGAGTAGCATCCCAAGGGCTGAAACAAAGGGCTGCAGTTTGGAGACCGTTGCATTATAAAGTTTATACTGGCTCATAATTTATTTTACAAATTTCTGTTTATTAATTTTGCACAAAGAGAAGAAAAAATACAAAACAAAATGGTCAGGCTCAAAAAACATACCACATACAAAAAAAAATATCCCCCCCCCACCATTCCAGGCAATTCCACCTTATGAGGGACGCCACCCACTCGGATGCAGAACAACCTCACAGGGGTTTGAGGTAACAAGTTTATAACAGAGCATTTATAATTTACAGCATGTGGCATACAACAAACAGTCCTCAGGCTAAAGTAAAGAAGCAGGACTTGTCTCGAGCCCTGTGGTTGGATAAGGAGTCATCCAGGGATGGTTATATAATAGGGAAAGGTGCCCACTGTATCAGACTATACATTGGCCACTAAAGTAGAAAGCATTAAAACTATGTCTCTATGTGGTGGTAGCAGGATTGTCTAATCAGAATTGCCAGACTTTCTAATACAATTTTGGGAACCCCCTGTTCAGATATGTGGCCATGCAAAAGGGAAACACTTTATTTCCAAGCCCTTTCCAATATGTCAGGGAGGGTGTCACTGGTGTAAGTTGAGCCCTGGTGGGTGCCAGACCTTCCACAGGATCAAGAAGGCAAACTGTCGCCGTCATGGGCAGGGGTAGAGAAGTGACCTCTGTTATACAGCAGAGGACAACATTCCAAAAGTCCTGAACCACTGGACAATACCAAAATATATTATCGAAAGTAGTTGGAAAGTGAGAGCATTGTCAACACTCAGCTGAGACCTGTGGATAAATACTGGACAGCTTTGCTGGGGTATAATACATTGTGTGTAGGAATTTAAAGTGAATTAACCTGTTTATTACCAGTAATAAATGAGTACAGGGTAAACTCCACATGTGATCCTCCCAATTAAGATCAGGGACCTCCACCACCCATTTCTCTCTATATTTAGTTACCGAGGGGGGAGGGAAAGGAAAAAGTTAATTATACAATTCAGAGAGATATTTTTTTTATAGAGTCATCAGGTAATATATTTTCCAGAGTTGAGGGCCTAGTCCATGCTAGTGTAGCCAAATTGAGACACAAAAGCATGCCGTAACTGAAGGTATCTAAAGAAATGGGAGTTGGGTAGGTCAAACTGCTGCTTAATATCAGCAAATTATGATAATTTGTCCCCTCTAGTGACAACCCTTAATGTTTTAATCCTTTTTGCAGCCCACGTAATTAAATCAGGTATAGTAGGAAATTGGGGGAACGGGGTATTTATCCACAGCAGAGAGGCCAGTGAAAAGGTGCCAGAGGCGGGCGTTAGTATAGCCTGAACACGCTCCTAAGCTTTGATACTGGCTCTTTTAATTAAAGCCAATTTATAAACTATGAATTTCCATTTTGATCTTTGCATACAGTAGAAAGACGATGCATGTTTGTTCACTACTGTCTCAAAGCAACAGGAGAGTAATGCAGTCCAAAGAGAATAATTCAAATTTAAACAAAAAACCTATTTGGGGGTCACACCTACTTAATTCCAGAAAAGGATGTTGGCACTTTTGGTGTGCAACGTTATAGTTAAAATTGCAAATTTACAAATTGTAATCCCAGAAAATGGAGTCATAAAACATTCCCTGAAGTATTTAGCTGCAAAATATGTAAGAAAGTGTAGCGTGGGGGCGTGGCCTGCAGCGGCATGGAGTAGGACGCTCTGTGAGCTCCGGCTGCCCTTTATCCGTTCTTTCATCCTTGCGGACCCCATCGGTTCCTTCACCCGGTGAACTGCACTTTCTCCATCGGGAGCACCGCGTGCCCGAATGTCGCCGCCGAAGAAGTCCCAGGGAGCCCTCGCGAAGCTGGGAAGGTTCCGTGCAGATGCCCCGGACCTCGTGGAGGAAGATGGCGTCGCTCCGGGCCCGGCTGCTGACAATCCTCCTTCGGGCGACACGGCACGTATCCTTGAGGCTGTAACCCTCTGCCGCACTTCTCTCACCTCCAGGATTGAGGAGGTGAAGGTCGACATCTCCCTCATTCGCCAGGATCTGCATAAGCTGCGCGAGAGGGTCGGGGAGACGGAGCGCAGGCTGGGCCAGGTGGAGGATGACATCCCCCCCCTCCAAATATCCACCGAAAGAATGCAGCATCAGCTCTCCGCTGTCCTAGCTAAGCAGGACGAGCTCGAAAACAGGATGAGACGTTCCAACCTTCGCTTTGTGGGGCTGCCCGAGAAGGCGGAAGGCAATGACCCCCCAGCATTCCTAGAGCGTCTATTGATAGCCAATTTTGGTCGTGAGGCCTTCTCACTTACCTTTGCGGTCGAGCGTGCCCACCGCCTGGCCTCTAGGCCCCCGCCTCCTGGTGCTCCACCACGCACTTTCATCGCGAAAATGCTCAATTACCGCGACCGGGACGCGGTTCTACGCCTCACCAGGGAAAAAGGTAACATCCCCTATGAAGATAAGCGTATCGCGGTGTTCCCGGATTTCTCCGCGGAGATCCAGAAGAAGAGGGCCCAATTCACGGAAGTAAAGCGCCAGCTCCGCACCCGCCACCTGGTATACGCTATGATGTTCCCTGCACGGCTCCGAGTAGTGCGTGATGGCAAAGCTCACTTTTTTGAGGATCCCTCGGCTGCTCTTTCCTGGTTGGAACAACGCCCGGATGATGCCCCTGCTTGACTGATGGCCTCTGCGTGACTTTGCCCTGGCTGCGATGTCTACTTATGATGGCCGGCTTTACCCCATGCAGTGAGTAACTTTGCACTTCTGCCACCTTTCCCTTGTTTTGCTGGCCCCCTCCCTTTCCTTAGTCCCTGGCTGCCTCGTTCATGCTCCTGTGTGCCTCTGATTACCATCTGCATGCCCACGCTTCAGTCGCATGTTCTCCCCCTTTTTGTTTTGCTACACATGGGTCCCACTGTTCCCTAGACACTTTGGCAGCCGGGAAAATGGACACCGGCTTTGACTGAGACTTTTCCATGCCGTGTCCCCCTACCCGGCTGCACAGCACAGTTGACTCTTGTTCGCCCCTTCCCCCGGCTGGGAATGTGTCTGGCCACTCTCGCCCTGCGGATCTGGATTTTCCTCCTGCGGACCGAGATGGCCGGGCACGGCCCCTCCTGTCACTTCAAAGTGTGTTTCCCTGGCCGGCCTCAGTTCCCCTGTGGTTAGTGGGCTACTGTGTGTTCTGCCTGCCTTGCCGGTCCAGTGTAGGCACTGTTCTGCTCTATTTTACCAGTTTTAGTTTCTGTTTACTGTTTATGCACCATGCTTTTTTTATGTCTGTATTTTCTAATCCATGTCTGCCAACTGTCCCACTGCTCGCCCCCGTGCCTCCAATACTGCGGAGGCTGTCCCTGACCTTGGTATATACTGGGCGGGCAGCCCCTGCGCAGGGTGGTGGTGGCGTGTCTGCCCTGACTGCTTTCCCTCGTAGGGGCTCCCTGATGGGGGTTACTGGGTCTATATGGCCACCATCTGTCTCCTTATTCCTGCATTGCACCCTCCAGTTGTTATGGCGACCCTTAAGGTAGTCACGTGGAACGTGCGTGGCCTGCGGGAAAAATCAAAGAGGGTTGCGGTGCTCTCCCACCTCAAGCAGATGCGGGCTGACATCATGGTACTTACTGAGACACATATCACGGGTCAGTTACAGCTCTCCCTTAAAAAACCTTGGGTGGGGTGGATGTACCATGCCCCCTTTACTAATAATTCCAGCGGAGTGGCTGTCCTGGTAGCCAAGTCCGTTCAGTTCTGCCTTCACGATTTACACTCTGACAGGCGGGGTCGCTATTTATTTCTGCACATCACGGCAGGGGGTCTTGAATTTTTGCTATTAGCTTTTTACATTCCCCCACCCTTCCAGTTTGAGGTCCTCCAACATGGTGTTAATTTTATGTTGCGGCATCCCACGTTGCCGTCGCTATGGCTGGGTGACTTTAACTCCGTAGTGTCCCCTGCCTTGGACAGACTCACCCGTTCCCAGGCCCCCTCCTCTCCCCCGGATCGGACCAGGTTCGGCAATTTTTTAGCCGAGTTTGCTCTGACGGACGTTTGGAGGTATAAACACCCCTCCCGCAGGGAGTATTCCTGTTTTAGGCCAGCGCATGATGCAATGTCCAGGATAGACATGATCCTGTTTTCCCCTACCCTGCTTCCGTGTCTTTTGGATGCGGGGATTGGGACTAGGGTCTTGTCTGATCATTCGCCGTGCTGGGCTCGGCTTCGCCTGCCCTCCGCACCGGCTTCCCGTTTGTGGAGGTTGAACCCGTTCTGGCTGACGGCTCTCCCCGATCTGGAGGCTGTCCAGAGGGAATGGGTTCATTATTTTCAGACAAATGCGGACTCTGCACCATTCGGGCTGGTTTGGGAGGCTTTTAAATTGCATGCCCGTATGGTTATGTCCATGCGCATTAACCAGTTTAAGAAATCCTCGGGGCTCGCTATCCAGCAAGCTGAAAAGCTGCTGGTGGAGCTGGAAGGCGCATTTTTGGCGCATCCCACCCCCTCCAATTCCTCTAAACTACGGCAGCAGTCTAGGCTCACTGACCAACTACACCTGGATAGAGCGGGGAGAAAGGTTTTTTTCACCAAACAAAAAGTCTATGAATATGGGGAGAGGGCAGGGGGTCTGCTGGCTTACTTGGCTCGCCTGGATCACGGCCCCCCGGTTGTGGTCCAGCTTGTGTCTGCGGCGGGAATCACGCTGTCGGATCCACAGGAGGTAGCTCAGGAGTTTCGGCGCTTTTTTGCTGACCTGTACACTTCTGAGGCCTCTGGCTCCTTGGACGACTTGCGTGCCCTGCTGCAGACGGTGGATTTCCCTGTCCTCACTGACTCGCAGGTGGAGCTTTTAGAGGCTCCCATTACCGAGGAATGCATAGCGGAGGCTATAGCATGCCTGCCACCTTCCAAGGCCCCAGGGTCAGACGGCCTCCCTCCGGAGTTTTATAATCAGTTTCAGGAGGCCCTACTCCCTAAGCTCCGCCAGCTGTACGCTCACATTTTTGACACCGGTGTACTCCCCCGCTCCATGAATGAAGTGCTGCTTGTCCTCATCCCTAAGCCTGGCAAGGACCCTCTCTACCCTGACTCATACCGTCCCATCTCGCTCCTGCAGCTGGACGTGAAGATTTTGGCCAAAATCCTCGCCCTCAGACTTAATAAGGTGATACTCCATCTCATACACACTGATCAGACCGGCTTTATGCCCCGCAAAAACACGGCCTTCAACTTACGCAGACTGTTTATGAATTTACAGGCTTCCCATGACAACGTGGGTACCAGGGTGGTTGTTAGTCTAGATGCCGCAAAGGCGTTCGACTCGGTGGAGTGGGGGTACCTGTGGGAGTGCTTACACAGCTATGGCTTCGGCCCTAAATTTGTGCGCTGGATACAGCTTCTTTATCAGGCTCCCACTGCCCGAGTTCTCGTCAATGGACAGATCTCTAGTCCCTTCCCTTTGACAAGGGGCACCCGCCAGGGGTGCCCCATCTCGCCCATGCTGTACGCGCTGGCGGTGGAGCCCCTGGCTCTGGCCATCAGGGCACACCCGGATATCCACTGTCTCCGCAAGGGCCAGCTGTCGGAGGTACTTAGCCTCTATGCGGATGACATGATGCTATATCTGGAGGATGCCGGCCCCTCCTTGGTGGCGGTTTTGGAGGTGGTTGGTCGTTTTGGGTTTTTTTCGGGCCTCCGCATAAATTGGTCTAAATCGCAAATTCTCCCTATCGACCTCGCCGCCCCTACGTGTACGCAGGCCTCATTGCCTCTCGAACGCACGGACCGCATTAAGTACCTCGGCATTCAATGCTCTCGTTCCCTTACAGACTACATTAATCTTAACCTCGAGCCCCTTTTTCACCTGCTGAAGCGGAAGACCCAGGTTTGGTCCAGGCTCCCGCTAGGGGTCATGGGCCGCTTGGGTCTTTTTAAAATGATTCTTCTCCCCAAACTCCTCTACGTTTTTTGGCATGCCCCAGTCCGTATACCGTCGCGGCTGTTCCGAGATATGGAATCGATCCTTAACTCCTTTGTCTGGGGCTCTTCCAGGCACAAGCTGGCCTGGCAGACCCTCAAGTTTCCGGTCCGTCTTGGCGGCGCTGCGCTTCCCGACCTAGAGACGTACTACCTGGCCTCCCAGCTCTCTCATTTTTACTACCTGAACACGCACGACAAGCTGAGATACTCCCTCCTGGTGTGCACCTCGGTGGCAGATATCATTGCGCACCCCTTCCAAATACTCTTTTGCAAACATAGAGCTAGCCCTGTTACGAACTGTAAGCGTACCATGATTGCGCATCACTGCCGATTGTGGAGCGTGGCGCGGTCTAGGTCTGGGGCACCCCCTCTGCATGCACATACGCCTCTCTGGGATAACTATGATATCCCGGAGCTGCTGGGGATTCCGGATTATAAGCTGTGGATATGTAAGGGGATTATCTATGTATCTCACTTCTACACACCTCAGGGTATTAAGACCTTCCAGGCACTTAAAGACGAGTTTGGCCTCCCGAATCAGGTGTTTTTCCGCTACCTGCAGGTCCGCCACGCCTTGCAGGCTCAATTCGGGAATTCGCCTCCGCCCCTGGTGAGTACCCCCCTGGCGGGCCTGGTTTTTGGCAATGACTCTTATAAGCTCACTTCCATTATTTATGCACTCCTCCTCACTCCTCGGGTTACGACCCACGCATATAATCTCAAACCTAAATGGGAGGTTGATGTTGGCCCGATGGAGGATGAGCAGTGGGGAGAGATACTATCGGTATCGACGGAGGTGTCCCCCAAAATGTCGGATAGGTTGACGCACTTATATGTGCTTCATCGAGCCTATATCACCCCTGGGCGGTTATCTAAGTACAGACAAGGATTTGACCCTGTGTGTCCCCGTTGTGGCGACCCGGCCAGTACATTCTATCATCTCATTTGGACTTGCCCCCCCATTCAGAGGTATTGGGCTCAAATAATCCAGTTCCTACATGACCATATGGGGTCCCCCCTCACACTCTGCCCAAGACAATGTATACTCGGTCTCCTTCCCCTTCAAGATGAAAGTAAATATCTTAGAATATTCCTACAGGAGACCCTCTTTGCTGCTAGGATGCAGATAGCCAGATTGTGGCTTAGACCTGATCCCCCAACGCCCCAGCAGTGGAAGAGAGCTGTTAACCAAACTCTACCCTATAAAAGACTCATTTATGCCAACCGAGGTTGCCCTATGAAATTTCATAAGATTTGGGATGAATGGATGAATAGTCCTCATTGCTGTACGGGATAAATGTTGTGCGCGGTTGGTGGCAGTACTCCCCTTTAATAAATTTGCCTAGAGACTCTGTTATATGTATATGTGTATTACCTGTGGTCATGCTACTGTGTATACTGTACTTTCTAGTCAATCCTGCTGGACATGGACTGTGTCTTTTTTTATGGTGCTTGGCGCTTGTTGCGCCTTCCCCCCCCCCCCCCCCTTTTTTGTTTGAGTATTGCTATGTAGTCTTCTTTTTTATGTATGCTCAATAAACTTTACTCTGGTTAAAAAAAAAAAGAAAGTGTAGCGTGTCAACTATAGAACAGCTGGGGCTGCATTAGTCACAGCCAGCAGAAGAGAGACAATCCACTGACTAAAACGAGAGACTGCAGTTTGAATAATTAAAGCTCAAAAAGTCAACTATGGTCAAAAGAAATAAATAAAATCACCACATACTGAACATGCTTAATGGAAAAAGTGTACTTCAGGAGACAGGTGAAATGGGGTTATCTACTGTAGTTGTTATGGAACCGCAAGACCATCTCGTATGAAAAACCCTTGGAGCCAATTAAACAAAAAAAAAAAGAATACGATAATGTTTCACAGCACTGAGAGAAGTCATAATTCTAAGGTCTCTCAAAGCTCATGATGGTAAGCAAGGATTCCAAGAATGACAGCTTATTATTTCAATGTAGTGTTTGGATAGTATTGCATTAAATTCTTATTGGCACAGCATTGTTAAAAGTGTATATAAATTCACACTATACTCATGAACCTTGCTGTCAGTGTGTTGGAAAGCTGCAGGAGACAGTGAAAAGTGTACATTAATGTTAAGATATTGGGGAATTATTTCCTACCTTCATGCAACTTCTACAGGTGAGGGGTTTATGTTTGGGAAGTTTTGATAGGTATGGTTCACAGAGTAGCCAGCCACCCTCACAATTTGATGCTTCTGCTTTAAAAAAAAATACAGGTCCTACTATGCCCTGTCCTTCTGCCATACACACAGACTCTGGCTGGGTCTTGTAGTTCTACAACTGATTGGTTTATAGAATTAATTTCTAAAAGTGTTTACAAATGCAAAAACATCTGAATTATGTATCCTTGGTGGATTTAGTTCAAGTTAGGCAAAATTCTGTGCACTGCACCTGCATTAAATGTATTTTCTGTAAAGTAAACAGTGCTAAATATATAAATTGGCCTCGGAAACTATGTCTCCAGTATCTCATCTCCTAGTGACAATCACATAAAATATTAACACAGGACATTAAACAGTGAGCGCTCAAAGGCTTTAAGTTGGAAAACCTGTAAACATATGAGCAGGCAGTGGCTATGCTACTGATGTAAATCAGACAGTGGGATGGGGGCATATAAGTGTAGATTAGTTACAGAAAGCTAGGAAGGATGGGTTAGAGAACGGGTCTCAAATTGGTGGCCCTCCAGCTGTTGCAAAACTACAAGTCCCATCATGCCTCTGCCTGTGGGAGTCATGCTTGGAACTGTCAGCCTTGCAATGCCTCATGGGACGCCAGTTTGAGACCCGTGGGTTAGAGCATTTTTTATTTTGGATTTGGATAAATGTGAAATGGTCAAGCTTTCATTGTGGTCAATACACTTTCAGTCAATCACGGGGGTCTCCAAACTATTGTCTTACAGCTGATGAAGAACTACAGGTCTCACTGTGCCTCTGTCTATGGCTGTCAGAGTCTTGCAATGTTTCATGGGACTTGCAGCTGGAGGGTCACAGTTTGGAGATCCCTGCTCTACAACATCAGAATTGTAAGAGCAACAAACAGTAAATGATAGCTATATTTGGGCAGCACAGTGGTGTAGTGGGTAGCACTCTCACCTAGCAGTAAAAAGGGTCACTGGTTCAAATCCCAAAGACAACACTACATGCCTGGAGTTTGCATGTTCTCCCTGCGCCTGCATGGGTTTCCTTTGGTTTCCTCCCACACTCCAAAGACATGCTGGTAGGTTAATTGGCTTCTGTCTAAATTGGCCTTAGTATATGAATGTGAGTTAGGGACCTTAGATTGTAAGCTCCTTGAGGGTAGGGGCTAATGTGAATGTACAATGTATATATAAAGTGCTGGGTAAATTGACGGCGCTATAGAAGTACCTTCAATAATAAGAATATACTGTAAACTTGCTTGAAAGATCTCCTTTCATGCTGTGAGTGCTGCCTGTCTGCTGGCCATCTCTTTTCACAACTTCCTGGATGTCCTGCATGCTTTGCAGCTTCTCCTGTGAGGTTTACTTTTAATTTGTAAGGACTACATATCCCATAGTAGCTTGCTGCCTACAAACTGATTCCTGCACTGACTCCTGCACCTGAAACTCCGCCTCGTGACATCTCTGCAGTTCAAAAGAAACACTCTGAAATCTGTGACACAGTGGTGCCTATTCACAGAGTACTATGAATGCACATCACAGGATTCAAGGAAGAAAACGTGTGGGGATCTTCACAAAGTAAGTTTTCAAACTTCAAGATTGTTCATATTAATAGAAGTAGACTATAAATTATTTAAATTCAATAAGGAAATGAACATAAAAATGAAAATTATGACAATAGATCTACTTTAAGTTTTAGAGGTGTTATGATAAGAAGGGAGGGAAAGTCTTCCAATAGGAACAAATGTTCTGATGTCAGCTATACGCAAGGGAAAATGACCTACTTCACCAGCAGGTGACAAACAGCAAAGTATAACCTGATATTGCAGAATTCATTAAGTAGATTAGAAACATGATTGCTCCAAATAAAATACACAAAATAGGCAATGTTCTCACTTCTCACAGGCAGCCAACAATACAGAGACAAACTAAAATTTTTAAAAGGAAGGTGGCAGAGATGAAAGTTCAACACTCATTGCCAAACAGTACTGCAAAAGTTCAAATGGGCCATAAATGAAAAAAAAAAAAACTCAAAACAATCACTAAGAAAAGACAAAAACATAGTGTCAGTCGAAAAAGACCACGTCGGTCCATCTAGTCTGCAAGATGTGCTACCCTGAAGACATCAAAAACACTGTGCGGGGGAGCGGAGCTGCTGAGAGAACTATGTTGAACGAATTCAGTTCTACTATGAGCATTGAAAATAAACTGTCTCATAGCACCTGCAGCTACAAAGTTTAGGGAAGGCTTGTTGTTAAAGTGATACTAAAGTCTCTTTTTTTTTTCTTTAAAAATAACAAACATGTTATACTTACCTGCTGTCAGGAACCATAAAACAGACAGAGACAGAAGTACAATTAAATCACACTTGTTTATTAATAAAAATAAAAAGATACATAGAAAAAAGCGTTGTCAAGCATAGCCAGAGTCCAGTAGCCAGATCGGGTAGTCAGCCAGTCCAAAGTTCATAAACCAGATCGGGTAATCAGCCAGTCCAGACGTCAGGGATCCAAAGAGAGCAACTGCAAGCAGGATAGAAGCCAGGAGGGATGTCAGCAAGCCAGTCTTGAAACAAACAGCAGGAGATGGTTCCTAGTGATGTGACCAATGCGAAGGCAAAGAAAAGAGTGAGCTGGAAGGCTTTAAATAGGCATGTCAAACGAGCATCATTGGGAAAAGCTGGTAACTGTGGAAAGAGAAGAGAGCTGGCAATTAGCCGACAGCTGAGCGCCACCCATGTTGACCCATTGCGCAATGCTTTGGGTTTATGGAATGGCGCTGCCCCACTGGGGAGATTGGTTTGTATCCAAATCTCCAGTGGGGTTCTCCTCGAGTTGCTGAATCTGATGGACTTGGCGGCGGGGAGGTAGTTGTGTGGTGCCTCCTTTGAATCGGCGTGTTTGATTGGTTGGGGGGCGGTGCAAATGCTCTGCCCCATTCCAGCATGTGCGCCGGCCATGGAGGCTCTGCACTTCCTGTCCGCGGAGTCCGTGATGATCGACGTCACTCGAGGGGGCGTGGTCGGGTTAGTGAACGTCACTTCCGCTGGCTGCGGAGTGATGTCACTACTGGGACGGCTGTGCATAAGTCGGACGCAGTGGATCGGCGTCCGTGCACAGCAGTCCTATTTCCTGATAGAGGAAGACACCCAAGGGGCTCCAAGGTCCCCCTCTGAACCCTGAACCTATTGAAACAGACTTGCCTACATTCTACTTTGTTGGAACGGACACAGGAACTGGCTAACTGAACTTAAGAGGTGATTTGCAATACATTAACTCTTTCCCCTGATCACTCTTTCCTATTATATTGTTAGTAGCACATGTGAGCACACTTTTAACCCCGCACAATCCTTCCTAGTCATTAATAATATTCTGACACCTAGAACACTCACTAATCTAATGTGTCCCCCACTTACTATAATAACCCTAGCTAAATGATGGGCAACTTTCATAAATATACTTTCAAAACTTGGGACATTTCATGCACCAACACCAGACTTTTCTATATAATTGTTAATATATAATTAACCCCCCTCATATATATATATATATATATATATATATATATATATATATATATATAAACCAAGATACACCTAGAAAAAAGTTTCTGTTTGACCTTGTTCGTTTTTATCTATGCAGAGTATGGTGTAAAATCACCTCCCGTTGCTGCCTTATACCACAAGTATCTGAAGCCCTTATACTAACCACAGGCTCCTATACATTTAAAAGTGTGATGTCGATGTGAAAATCGCTCCATCCGCCTAGAGAAATATTTCCTTGTTGTTCTCCTTTCTCTTCCTGCATATTTCTCTCGGGGTATCCCCATGAAGAAATGTAAGTCTATTATAATATGTATTTTTAGTATGAGAATAAAATGTCACACCCGTTCCCATATTGCTTAAAATTTAAAAAGGTCCTCACAACATCAACCCCCCCCACCCCCCTTTTTTTTTTTCTTCTCCCTGGGAGGAAGGTTTATTTTAGGTTTTTTACTTTTGTAATTACAATTTAGTTGTTTTTTCTGCTTAGTTTGTAAATGGATTATAAATGTATGTGAAATATTTTATGTCATTGTTCTGATATATTCTCTGTATTTTCGAAAATTGATAAAGCTCCAGAGGAAGCGTTGAACAAAAACGCGAAACATGTAGAGCTCCAGAATATATTTAAGATCGGTTCTGTAATTAAAGCGGGAGTCCACCGGGACTCCGCGTTTTTTTTTTTTTTTTTTAAAAGCCAGCAGCTACAAATACTGCAGCTGCTGACTTTTAAATAGTGACACTTACCTGTCCAGCGCGCCCGCGATGTCGGCACCCGAAGCCGATCGCTCGCTCGGCGGCCGGGTCCCGCCGCCATCTTGGGTATGGGAATCAGGAAATGGAGCCTTTCGGCTTCATTTCCCGGTTCCCTACTGCGCATGCGCGAGCCGCGCGGCGCAATCCGGACGGTCCCCGCTGCCTCTGGGAGCTGTGTGTTTCCCAGCAGGCAGCGGGGCACTTCCTGAAGGGGGCGGGCGCTTGCGGAACGGGGGCGTAACCTACGCTCGTTCCGCAGGCAGCTAGCCCGGAAGTGGGTGCAGTTACCTGGATTATCCAGGTAACTGCACCCCCCTCCCCCCTGAAAGGTGCCGATTGTGGCGCCGGAGGGGGGGAGGGATCAGATGAGCGGAGGTCCATTTTAGGGTGGACCTCCGCTTTAATATCCTGTCTAGTGTAATCCTTTCTTATATTGAATATTAATGTACAATTTTTTTCCCTTTGGGTATATATAACCAATAGATACAGATATGGACACTGCCTAAAATGTACTAATATAGTCAGGATATAAAGCAGTACTTGATATGCTTTTACTCTTTTTATTTTTTATGAATAAATATTTTTTTATATATTCTTTTCTTGTTTTTCCCTGTTGTGTATTTAAACACAATATTATGCCTAAAAGTCCAATGTAACCAACACTTTTTTTTTAGGTTTTTTTGTGTGTGGGTTTTTCTCCCATTTCCCCGTTTTTTCCCCTCATTTTGCTTTAGTCAGACCAGTTGTTATGATGGTCAGAAATATAGCAACGTAGGAATTGCTCCAAGGACTGATTGGCTCGTTCTGCGGCCCCATTAGACTGCGGGTGATATACAGAAGAGAACGCAAGCTGGATTCCCAACTGTGCACAAAAGGCTCGCTAGAACCGGGAGACAAACTGACTTCCCCTATCTGAGACAATCACCTTGGGTAGCCCATGTAAGCGAAAGATCTCCCGAGCAATGGAAGCCAGTTCCTTAGAGGTGGGCAACATCTTAAGTGGAATACAATGACACATCTTTGAGAACAGTGTTGCCTTGGGAGTTGGGCAATTCCACAATGAAATCCATAGACAGGTGAGTCCAGGGCCTCTCTCCATTGGGTATGAGTTGTAGGAGGCCCACTGGAAGGTGTCATGGAGTACTCTGAGCACACATGGGACAGGCAGCTACGAAGGCAGTAACATCAGCCCGTAGACTAGGCCACCAGAATTGTTGGGAGATGGCCCAAATGAGTTGATTCTTCCCAGGATGGCCAGCTGCCTTGGGAGAATGGTAAGTCTGGAGCACTGCACACTGCAGTATGGAGACTCTCTGGGACAAAGCAGCGGTCACAAGGTTTATCAGGAGGAGCATGGACCTGAGCAGCAAGAATTTTGTCACCCAAAGGAGAAGTAAGACTGGTGCAAACCGTAGCCAAGATACGATCAGGAGGAATCATAGGAACCGGAACCGACTTCGACTTGGAAGTGGAGGAAAATTGTCGTGACAAGGCATCATCCCTTACATTCTTAGTAACGGGTAAGAATGAGACAATGTAATTAAAGCTTGACAAGAAAAAAGCCCATCGCGCCCTTCTGGGAGAGAGATGCTTAGCCTCAGACAAGAACGTAAGATTCTTATGGTCAGTAAGAATAAGAACGGGCACAGTGGTACCTTCAAGGAGATGTCTCCATTCTTTCAGGGCTAAAATGATCGCCAACAGCTCTCTGTCACCAATCTCATAATTGCATTCAGCAGGTGACAATTTCTTGGAAAAGTAACCACACAGATGCATAGTGCTCTCAGAGTTAGGACGTTAAGACAGAAGGGCGCCAACTCCAGTCTCAGAAGCATCAACTTCTAGGATAAAAGGCAATGTAGGATCAGGATGTGCCAACACAGGAGCAGAAACAAAGGCAGCCTTGAGAATTTCAAAGGCCTTAATGGACTCCGGAGACCAACTGTCAGGGAACTCACCATGTGAATGTCCGTCCCCGTGTAGCAGCGATTCACCTTCGTTCTAGGCGCCATGCGCGGTGTCCCCGTCAGAGGCGTACGAGTTCCGGAACGAACGGACGCACGCTAATCCGAACACGTGGACGTACACCAATCCGAACACGCGGACGCACCTGCGTAAACCGAACGCAAGTACGTACTCACGCACGTACGGCCACTTCCACCAATCCTGGCACATCTCTCCTTATATAAACGGGATCCTGGCCTGATACCAGTGCTGGATCGTCATCAGCTATTCCTGAGACACCTGATCGTTGTTGGTTCCTGTGACCTTGTTCCTGATTCCCAGGCACGTTCGCCTATTCCTTTGGATACTCCTTGTTACTATCTCCTGGACTATTACTGACCTCGGCTTGGACTTATTACTTCGGCTTGGTTCCTGATTTTGTACCTCACTGCCAGCACGTTACCAGACCATTGCTCGTCCTTGACTACGCACCTGCCTTTCGTTCCTGTACCTCGTTGCCAGCCAATTGCCGACCTTGCTTGTTCCAGACGTGCAGTGTTCCTTTACGCCTGCTGGGCTTCCGCTGTATTCCTCCGTGATCAACCTACACCTCTTCCTCCGTGAGGACCCAGCATCTCCAGGCCTTCAACTTCAACCTGCAGGCACCTGCACCCTTTCGCTGTCTTCACACTCCCTGTTCCCACCTCCAGGGGTGTGGAGACCGGAACCGTGCAAGAGGCCACCCTCAACAGTCTGACTCCGCTGTAAGGTACGTGACACCAACTCTGTGGGTTACCGTCCTTTCTGGTCATATTAGTCAAAGGCTTGACCAGAGATGAAAAATTACGAATAAACTTCCAATAGTAGTTGGCAAAGCCCAGGAAACGCTGCAGAGGACGTAAACCCACGGGTCGAGGCCACTGTAGGACTGCCAACAGTTTCTCTGGGTCCATCGAAAAACCAGCAGTGGAAATGACATAGCCCAGGAATGTAACCTGTTCACGATGGAACTCGCACTTCTCCAGTTTACAATAGAGATTGTTCTCCCTTAGTTTCTGAAGTACATGACAGACATCTGTGTGGTGGCTCTGCAGGGACTTGGAAAATATGAGGATATCATTGAGATAAACCACACACACACACAACTGCAACAAATCTCAGAGGACATCGTTAATAAATTCCTGGAAATCTGCTGGGGTGTTACAAAGGCCAAAAGGCATTACCAGGTATTCTTAATGGCCTGTTCTGGTATTAAACGCAGTTTTCCACTCGTCGCCCTCCATAATGCGCACGAGATTGTATGCCCCTTTCAGGTTAAGCTTTGTGAAAACAGTTGCTCCCTTGAGGTGGTCAAATAATTCTGTAATCAATGGAATCGGGTAGGCATTCTTAATTGTGACACAATTGAGACCCCAAGGTCTCAGTTCACCGCTCTTCTTTTTCACAAAGAAGAAACCAGCACCAGAAGGAGATGAGGACTTGCGGATGAAACCTCGAGAAAGTGCATCAGCAACATACTCCTCCATGGCCTTATCCTCCAAGACCGACAAAGGGTAAACCTGGCCACGAGGAGGTATGGCACCAGGTTGAAGGTCAATTGCGCAATCATAAGGCCGGTGTGGAGGCAAACTAACAGTTTGACCTTTATCAAAGACATCGCCAAAATCACAGTACTCCTCCAGCAGGGAAGGGAGTGAAGCGCTGCACAGGACCTTCGATACCTTCAGGAAGCATGTCTCACTGCATTCTGGTAACCAGGAGAGCACCTCAGCATGGAGCCAATCAAAAGAGGGGTTGTGCCTCTGTAACCAAGGATAACCAATAACCAGCGGAAATCTGGGTGAGGAAATAACTTAGAATTGGATTATCTCATGGTGAAGTGCCCCTATGGCCATGGACGATGGAACCGTCTCATGAGTCACATGGGCAGGCTGTAAAGGTCTGCCCGTCAAGAGACTCAATGGCAAGTGGAGTGTCACGCAGCTGCAGCGGAATCGAGTGCTGCAGCCCCAGAGTCCATTAGCGCCTGTATCTCGATGGACGACTCAGCCCAAGAAAGGGTGACCAAAACCAGGGGCTTATCCTTCAGTACAACTGGGGATGAAACAACGCCACCTAAGGTCTGTCCATGACAGGACCTCAAGGTTCGGCATTCCCTGTACAGGTAGGACAAGACTTCAAAAAGTGACCTGCCTGGCCACAATAAAGGCACAATCTCTCCCTCCTCCTCTTTCATCCACAGAGAGACGCGTGAAGCCCAGGTTGATGGGTTCATCTTCACTGACCAACACGAGTCAATGAGGATGGCAAACAAGATCAAGCTCTCCAACTCAGTGGGTATATCCCGGCTGCCATCTCATCCTTGATGGAATTCAAGAGACCATGAAAAAAATCAGCCACGAGGGCCTCATTGTTCCAAGCAACCTCTGCTGCCAGAGTACGGAATTCAATGGTGTAGTTGGCAACAGTTCTCGTACTCTGTTTGATGGACATGAGGCACTTGGCAGCAGAAGCGGAGCCTGCGGGAACGTCAAAAACCCTTTTAAAGGAGGCCACAAACTGTGGGTAACTCAAGACAACAGGTTTTTGCGTCTCCCATAGAGGGTTAGCCCAGGCCAAGGCTCTCTCAAAAAGCAAAGATATCATGAAACCTGCTTTGCTTCTGTCTGTGGGAAACGCCTGCGGCAGCATTTCAAAGTATATCTCAACCTGATTGAGAAACCCTCTGCATTGAACTAGATTGTCCCCAAATCGCTGGGGAAGCGGAGCAGAACCAGACATACCTCTTATCTTACATACCTCTTATAGAGGTAATACTTGAGGCGAGTGCCTGCACAGAGACTGACACAGCAGCAGGGGCGGCCTGCGACTCAGCTTGTACAGGAGCAGCCACCGTGGGGGAGTCCAGGTGAGCCATGCGATTCAAGAGAGTTTGCAACGCCAAGGCAAACTGATCCATGCAGTGATTTTGCTCATCCAATCTGGAAAAAATATTACCAACAAGTGGATTGACTATCTTCTCAATTCATGGCCTTCACGTACTGTTAGGAACCATGAAACAGACAGAGACAGAAGTACAATCAAATCACACTTGTTTATTAATAAAAATGAAAAAGTAAATAGAAAAAAGCGTCAAGCATAGCCAGAGTCCAGTAGCCAGATCGGGTAGTCAGCCAGTCCAAAGTTCACAAACCAGATTGGGTCATCAGCCAGTCCAGACGTCAGGGATCCAAGGAGAGCAACTGCAAGCAGGATAGAAGCCAAGAGGGATGTCAGCAAGCCAGTCTTGAAACAAACGGCAGGAGATGGTTCCTAGTGATGTGACCAACGTGAAGGCAAAGGAAAGAGTGAGCTGGAAGGCTTTAAATAGGCAGGTCAGATGAGCATCATCGGGAACAGCTGGTAACTGTGGAAAGAGAAGAGAGCTGGCAATTAGCCGACAGCTGAGCGGCCAGCCCAGAGGAGGAAGGGCTAAGCCAGCCCTGACACCTGCTCTATGTAGTAGTTTTGCAGCTCTGTGTTCATTTAGACACAGAGCCGCGGTTTGGCCCTGCCCCTCTCTCTCCTGATAGGTTGACTGACTTTTATTGACAGCAGTGGGAGCCAATGGCGCTGATGATGTTGTCTCAGCCAATCAGGAGGGAAAGTCCCAGATGGCCGAGGCACTCATGGACATCGCTGGATCAAGATTGTGCTCAGGTATTAGGGGGCTGATGCATGAAGGATTTTTATCTTACCTGATACCCTTCAGCTCCTCAACGGGACATGATGTCCCTCTCTCCAGGGGGTCCCGGCTCTTGATTGGATAGTTTGATAGCAGCGCAGCCATTGGCTCCCGCTGCTGTCAATCAAATCCAATCTGGGCGGGGGTGCCAGGGCCGAATCCAGCATTTGTGTCAGTGGATGCAAATGCTGGACTCTGAAGCACGCTAGTAAGGTAACCCTCTTGGGAGAGAGCTTCTTTGAGGGGGTTATCTGATGCAGGAAGGAGCCGCAAGAGCGGCCCGTGGACCCCAGAAGAGAATGTTTGGGGCCACTCTGTGCAAAACGAGCTGCACAGTGGAGGCAAGTATATGTTTGTTATAAAAAAAATTAAAAAAAATAAAAATGTTTACAATTACTTTATGTCCAGGTACTACTTGCCAAGAATATAATGCCAGAGTTTATTTATTTAAAAAATACGTAAGAACTAGGATACACTTAGTGAAAACTGCCTAGCAAAGTACCTAGTAAATCAAGGCCACAGAAAGCAGCACCTTAACAGCTTTTTTTTTTCTTTACAAAGACTAACATGGTGCTCCTCTCTGCATTCTTTTCATAGGATGAACAGAGAAGCAGCCTATAACCTCTGTCCCTTGGATTCCAGAGGCAAATGCATTATATTTAAGCCATGTTGCTATGCTCTACAGTTGACTTTATAGAATACAAAAACAAAGAAGCAGTGCTCTATGGGTAAAGCACAAATACTTGTAGATCTTGGCCTGAGCAAAAAGTTCATTTATTACACTTCTAAGAAATAAACAGCAACCGTCAATAATAAAAACTTGCAGTGGTTGCAAAGGCAGTCATAAAAGCATATAGCCGATATAGATACTGATGTAAAAGAATGTTCTTAATAAAAATGGTACCACTATAACATCCGGGTGGGGAAGGGTCAACATCAACCGATCAGCTTGTGGGTTAAACATGGGAAAATATGTTATAATCCATGTGGATAACAATGGAAGACCAGTAATTGGAGGGGGATAGTTGTATCACAACCCTTTACCTCTAGCTGGTGGTTAGCTTTTGTTGGTGTCCAGATTAGAAACCGCAATGGCAGAGGACCCTTGTGAAAAGCAGTAGACTCTGTAGCTGATCGCGAGTGGGAACCTCGCTGAGCCGCAGGCAATATGGTTTGTGTCCACCGCTGAATAGGACTGGGAAAGCCGCATGAGCTGGCTGGAACTGGGCGTACTGGATGGTGTCAGCGTCGTGCCGGAAACAAAGAAAAACAGGAAGCCCTTCTGTTGTGGTGGACAGCAAGCTCTGTGTTGCCGTGGCTTACGAGTTTTGTGTGCATGCGCTTTTTCAAAGTCACGGAGTAAGCGGCAACAACAGAATTTATGCACATTGAAGGGAATGGGGAGGAGGTGGAGATAACAAGCATGAAATGTGACGTTAACCCCTCACTCAACCCTATAATTTGAAGTAAAAAATGCAGAATGCATATACATCTACTTGATTCACAAATAAATATGATGGTAATAGTAATAAGCCAAAAAATAAATATAGATATATATAAGAGAACTGAATCAATAAACAAATGTAAATGGTAATTATAAATGATGAATAAAATATAATAAAATGAAATGTGTCAATAATACGAAAATAATGAATACTTTTTTTTTGGAAAAATATAAAAAATAAATGAAAACAACATGAAAAATAATGAATAAATAAAATAAAAAATATATTATAAAATTAAAATAAACAATGAAACACTAAGGGCCGGTTCACACTGCAGACGAGGCGAGGCGACTCCGACTTGCCTCGCCGCGACCTGCCGCGACCTCAGCGGCAACTTGCAGATGACTTCTGTATAGAAGTCAATGCAAGTCGCCCCGAGGTCGCCCAAAAGTAGTACAGGAACCTTTTTTTCTGAGTGGGAGCGACTCAAGTCACTCCTCTCAGAACGGTTCCATTGTACAGAACGGGGGCGACTTGCGAGAGGGAGGCGAGGCGAGTCGTGTCGCCTCGCCCGCTGTGTGAACCGGCTCTAAACAATACCACGTGACAAATACTCCGGATAAAATTAATACATAATTCTGTTCCATAATGGTGACAAGGGATTGTAAAAACTGAAAAGGGAAATGAACATTTAGAGAGAACGAAACTGTATGTATAGAAACGTGTGTTTTCATTGATCGCTCATTCCGTGACTTTGACTAAGCACATACACGCGAAACAGAGCAACCCAGAGCTTGCGGTCCACCATAACAGATGGGCTTCCTGTTCCACTTTGTTTCTGGGGCAACACTGACACCATTCAGTGCGCCTGGTTCCAGTCAGCTCATTCAGCTCTCCCAGTCCATGGATTATTACGCATTTCCCCATGTTTAACCCACAAGCTGATCAGTTGATGTTGGCCCTTCCCCACTCGGATGTTATAGTGGTACCATTTTTATTCATAACATACTTCTACATCATTTTACATCAGTATCCATATCGGCTATATGCTTTTATGACTTCCTTTGCAACCTCTGCAAGTTTTCATTATTGAAAGTTGCTGTTTATTTCTCAGACATGCAATAAATTAACTTTTTACCCAGCTAAAAGTCTGCAAATATTTGTGCTTTACCCATAGAGCGCTGCTTCTTTGTTTTTGTCTTTTGTTATCCATTCTTTCAGTGAATGGATAAACTGCAGCTGCAATAAATAATCTTTCCTTTTTTCTCCCCACCGGTGTGCTCTTGCTGTGCGGGGGGGCCCGATGGCTACTCCTCTCGGCGACTGGTAGGGCCCCTGGGGACGGGAGAGGCGTGCCCTATCCTAATTTTTGGGGTAGGGCTTTCATTGCATCCTCCCCCTTTCCTTGCACATCTCCTGGCCACGCCATGGCTATATGAGATGGGCACAGATGGATGCGTCATCTATTCCATTGGCACATGTCTATGTGAGGGCACGCCCTGTGCCCCACGTATGTGCATGCGCAGGCGCAGTGGGCTCCATTGGCCTGCTCGCAGGTGAGGGCGCGATCTCTGCCCTATTGCAGCCTGCGCGTGCGCAATGGGTTTCCCGGCACTCCGCCTGTGGGACCCTTGACCCTAGGACGCTATGCGCCGGCGACGATTCGCCAGCGTCTTGCGCCTGTGTTGGGGGGTACTTAATGGTGGATTTTCCCCCGAACAGACAGATTAGCAAATGACCCTTGAGCATGTTAGTTCTGCACGCTGCTAGGGTAAGTGCTGCCCCTCTGACGCCATATGGTGGTTTATGTAATTGTCTGCCTTATACTTATAGCCCATATGTTTTTTATTTCACAGATTACCACTAATATACTATAGCACCATTATACATGAGTACCATACACTCTATATCTGTGGATGTTCATCCGAGTGCTATCCTTATAATTTAGTATTTTCACCGAAGTGGGCAATTTCACCAGCTTTAAACGCTGACCAGCTGCTTTCCCCTGGGTCTAATATTGTTTTCAATCCTTACAGGTCATACAGCAACTATACCACTTTTTGCATTTTCACCTATTCATTCCATTGTATCCACTTGTCAGCATCTTATCTTCACCTTCACAAGCACGTCTCATATTTCACTTTTAATCTAGGTTTTTACATTTTTAGCTTAATTTTGTTTTTTTGGGCATCATTTTCACTATTGTTTCATTTATCATTATCCTCACGTATTGGTGGAATCACTCCTCTGTCATTGCCTAGTATCGTTCTTATCATCCACTTCCCACACTTAGCTTCACCTTCTCTTTTCACTTTGACTGTGTTTGGCCCAGGCTGCTTAATCTTTACTTTATTTCCCTCATTTTGATCCACTCTTCTCTCTCACACCCAGATCCTCTCCCCTTTCCTCCCTCTCCCTCCCCCCCCCCCCTTGGTTTCACTTCCCCTTTACACCCTGACCCTTCCTTCCTTCCTTTGTCTCTCCCTTTCCCCCCCTCCCCTTTTCCCTCCTCCTCAGTTTCCAAATCTCCTCTTTGCCTTTCCTTTTCCCCTTTCCCTTTCTCCCTATTTTTCTTTCCCCTTTTTCCCATTGTTTTTTTTTTCTTTTCCTCCCCTTTTTTTTTCCTTGTTTTTCCCCCAACCGCTTCTCTTTTCCCTTCCCTTCCTCGCCATTTTGTCTAATCTTCCTTTTTTCCCCATCTTTTCTTCCCCTTTTTCTCCCCCCCTCCCTCCTTACATGTTCTCATCTTTTTTTCACTATCTCCTTTCTCTCTTTTCCCTTTAACCTTCTGTATATCACTCGATATCCTCACATTATTGAGCACCTGCACTTTATTCACATATATTATTTTACCGTTGTGTGTATATATTGAGGGCAACTCTGTGGATATATAGACTATTTGACCTTATCACCAAGCCCATTAGATTAGGTTAGGATCAGGCTTTTCTAACATATATATATTATATTCTTTTACCCAGATACCGATCTGTCTGTCTTTAATGCCTCCCCCAGTCACCGGGGGAGACCTTCTTGGGGTCTTTTAGCCATTGTGTTGGTACACCGTTGGGGGTAAGAGCCACATTGTGCATTATTTACCTCTTCCCTTTTACACTTTGATTTACTGCATTTTAAATGTTAAAAAACTCTTATTCAATGTACTGTATTTGCGTTTCTTTATAGACGTATATTTTTCCTGAAGAAGCTCACCTAGAGCGAAACTAGTTGAAATACGTCACCACTTGTACTAGCTTATATGTTGTGAAATGATTTTATTGTTTAAATAAATTTGGTCTGTATTTTACTTGTGTTATATTACTTTGTTATCTACATTTTCATATGTACCGCAACAGTCCGCTAGCTCACTCTTGTTCTTGGGGAGTCTGACATGGGAACCAGGCCTAACCCCTTTTTTCTGTTCCATTTTGGATGATGGTACATTTCAATTATCTCTCTAGCTAACTGATGCAACAAGGCCCTTATTTTTATTATTTTCTGTGCATCAGTGTGAAAGTAGCCTTAGAATCGAATCATAATTTTTTTTTTGTGTCATGGCCGCAGACAGGTCCAACCAGTTACAATCCATTTTTGATAGCGTTATCTCCAATTCCAATGATGTCATTACCAACATTTCAACTTCAGATATCAATACACCTCCCCACACTGAGGCTTTCGAGATTGATGAGAAAGGCATTCCTTAGATTGCAGGATGCTAAACAATATGTCCAATGGTGGGATCTCGCATTTTTACAAAAGTATCTTAAACTAGGGATCACCCCTAGGGGTCTTCGTATCAAAAAACAAAGCCGCTTTTTTGGGTGAGGACCTCACCAAAGAGTGGCATATGAGTTGAGTGTTTTGCACTACCAAATGGATCAAAATTTTGGTCCAACAAAGGGGGAGGAAGTTGAAAGCCGCAAAACAGGTGCTTGAAAGGAATCAGGCGGCTCAGGCCTTAAACTCATTCTGTCTTTTTTGAAAATGGACATAGGTCCAAGACTGTAATATTAAGAAAGATGAGGATAATATGATTGCCAAAAAAACAAAGAAATTAGAAAGAGACATTATGGGATTATAAGACTGGATAAGTCTTTGAGTAGAAACGTTCTGCACAAGATCCGTTAGTTAACGCAACACAGTTTGGTTGTGGGCGAGTACTCACCCACCTTGGCCCACGCCCAATACTACGAATAAGAATAAAAATAAAGACAAAACTAAAAATAAAAGTAAACATAAGAACAATAAACATAAACCAAAAAACCCAGCCCAATTTGGCCTCTGGAGCAGGAACCAGACTCGATTCTTGTCTCCAGTACATCTGCTACTAATATTCCACCACAACTGATATTGGTTCAAACCATATCTCCCATCATTTTAGAAACAAGATCTTCTGGCACTGATCTTTTATTTATGGATCCTACAGCACCACTAGAGCCATTTAGTGGGACCCACCATACATCAATGAATTTTGCGGTAATGACATTAAACAAATATAGTCCGTTATCTAAGGACCTGGATGTTTATATCAAGGAGGGGTGCTCGACCCAGAAACAATGGCCTGCCCGTCTTTCTGGCTTCCATCACTAATGATGTTAATGATACATCATTAGCTGATGATAATTTTTTATTCCAATCTCCAAAGGGAGCTCCACAACCAAAAAGAAAAAAGAAAACTCTACAAGGTAGAAGAAGAGGAAACAAAAAGGTCAAACAAAAAGGAGAGGCTAGACACCATCTAGAAGATAGTACCATCAATATTTATAATCTGTCCTCACATATTCTAGCATTGGCTGAATTCCTGTTGAAAATGGGTCTCAGCTTTTCTCCCTCTATGGGATCCAACACATTTGGCCTTTTCAAAGATCTAAATAAATGTATTTGTTCCCTTACTTTGAAATGACACTACACTATGCTAAGTATCAGGTCACGAAGAACTCTAATGTGAACCCGAAACCAGGGACCACTGATGAGGCCACTCCCCAATCCCAATCCAATATGACATCTTGCAGGTCTTAGGCTGGATTCACACCTATGCATTTTTAGTGCTTTTTGTAGATTTGCACTACAGAACACGTTCCATAGGAATCCATTTTAAATGGACTGTAGTGCAAACCTGCAAAATGCAAAAAGCACCAAAAATGCATAGGTGTGAATCCAGCCTGAGAGGACCTATGGTGTGAGGGGAATATAGAAAGCCAAACCCAATGTCCATTCCTAGACCCAGATATCAAGTACACTAGCTTCAAACCCGACCATATTTAACCCCACACAGTCCAAAGGCCCACACATCGAGACATTCTACCAGGCCGTTTATAAAGATTTTATAGAGCTGTGTGGCACCTCTGCAAAGCAGAGTCCCTGTAATCTTAGTATAGCTGAATGTCAAACCCTTAAAGACCTAACATCCAATAAAGACATTACAGTAAGACAGGCAGACAAAGGAGGCAGCCTGGTTGTTCAAAACAAATCAGACTACCTCTGAACCCTAACGGCTATTTGCAGATACTGATACCCATTTAAAACTTCTCGCTGACCCAACTTCCTCAATACCCATTTGAGTGAATTACCCTGGTTGAAGCAGCCTGTAATGGGGGTGTACTAAACAAGAATGAGAAGCGGTTTTTGCTACCGAAAGTGTGCAGCACTCCCTATTTTTACCACCTCCCCAAGGTGCATAAATCCTTGGTGGACCCCCCCCAGGTAGGCTGATTGTTGCCAGTACCAACAGCTTCACCAGTGGCTTGTCAGTTTATATGACAATTTATTACAGTCAATATTCTGCCAATTGTCATCATCTATCAAAGACTATAGCCATGTCATCAACATTTTACAAGGCTACTCCTGGCAGGATGGATACTTGTAGGCCTCTTAGTATGTTGCTTCATTGTACACATCAATACTCCATGAGTTTGGAATTACCGCTGTACAATACTTTCTCGCTAAAAAGGGTGAGCTGAATTCTAAATAATCAATTTTTTTGCTTAAAAGCATAGATTTTTGCTTTAAGGCACAATTATTTCACTTTTTTGGATCAGTTTTATTTCCAATGCAAGGGAACAGCTATAGGGGCTAATTTCGCCCCAGTGTAAGCTAATCTCACTATGGGGTACTGGGAGAGGCATGTCTGGGCCGGCAACCCCTTCTCTGAGCACATTGTTTTCTATGGTCACTACATCGACAATGTTTTGCTCATTTGGAGTTGTGGCCCGGACTTGTTTTCCTCCTTTGTTGCCTATTGTAATAACATACTGGGATTATTGTTCACACATGTGTTAGATCCGAAAGAATTTGTTTTTCTTCATCTTTTTTTATCTCACGATTAACAGAGTATTATCACCAGCAATCACACAAAGCCTACATGTGGCAATTCATATCTCCATTTCAAAAGTTGTCATCACCCAACCTGGAAGAAAAATATTCCCAATGGTCAATTTAATAGACAAATGCCACGTATACACGATCGGAATTCTATTCGGAAAAAGCTCTGATGGTTTTCCCGACCAAATTCCGATGGAATACGGCTCAAGCTGTCTTGCCTACACACGTTCAAATCAAATTCTGATTGTTTATAACGTGGTGACGTACAACACATACGACGGGACTAGAAAAAGGAAGTTCAATAGCCAGTAGCCAATAGCTTCTGTCTCGTAGTTGAATCTGAGCATGCCTGATTTTTGGCGTGTTGGAATTGCATACACGTGATCGGAATTACCGATAGAAAGTTTTTCTGTCTGGAAAATTGAGAACACGCTATCAATTTTTGGCTGGCGGAAATTCGGACAGCTAAATTCCGATGGAGCATACACACGGTCGCATTTTCCGATGAAAAGCTCTCATCGGTCTTTTTCTGGCCGGAATTCCGATCGTGTGTACGCGGCATAAGAAGAAATTGTACAAAAATGGAAGATTATACTATACAGGGTGAACTTATGCAGAGAAAGTTTGAAGAAAAGGGGTACCCTAGAGATCGGGTCCTGAATGCTTTCCTTTTGAATATGAATAAGCAACTAAAAAACAAAGAGAACAGTACCAAAGAAATGGTAAATACAGCTAGATTCGTGTCGACTTAACATCAAATATAGGGCTATTTCAAAATGTATTTACAAACATTACAATATCTTAAAGCTGGACCAACATTTGGCTCCCCTGCTCCCTCCCAAACCTCAAATAACTTTTAGAAAATCTCCCACCGTAAAAAATATTATTGCCCCGAGCAAGTTAGAAAAGTCCAACAAAAGACCCCTGCTCAATATCAGGGCCTATTTTGACAATAGGACAGGTATTTTTTCAATGTTGAAAAAGAGGTTGTCTGACTTGCCAATCCATCTCTCATGGATGTTCGAAGACTGTCACTAATAAAACGCACTTCATTTCAGATCAAACAATTTATCACATTTGACTGAATTGTTATCTATGTTCTGCGGTGCCCATGCAATCTCTTATATGTGGGTCGAACGATACGTACCCTTCGCAGGAGAGCAGGTGAGCACCAGAGGTTAATTAAAAAGGTTTTTGATAAACACAGCATCCCACGCCACTTCTTCCAGGCACATAAAGATTTTAGATGCCTGGAGGTTTTGGTGATTAAGGCCATCCCTAAGGGTACACTTACTGACAAGGAGAGATTTTCCCTCCTGTGCAGGAGGGAAACTTTTTGGATTTATTTGCCGGGTTCCCTCTCGCCCGAGGGCCTCAAAGAAAAACTGGACATTCTTAGCCCACGTACACACGGTCGGAGATTCTGCCAACCAAATCCGTCGGATTTTGTCCGTCAGATTTAGTCTGACGGATTGTGTCCGAAACTGTTGCATACACACGGTCGGACTAAGTTGCCGAAAAAGCCGATCTTTCAGAACGTGATGACGTAATTTCGTTACGATGGGACTAGATTCAGGCTAGTAGCCAATAGCTTTGATGTAGGAATTTGATCTGAGCATGCGTGGCACTTGGTCCGATCAAAATTCTCTACACATGATCGGATTACGTCCGACCGGCCCAGTTGGTCGGGAAATATTTCCAACATGTTGGAAAATTGGGTCCGACGGAGATTCGGACGGAATCAGTCCGATGCATACCACACACAGTCGGATTATCTGATGACACGGTCCGATAAGACGCATTCCGACGGATTCTCCGACCGTGTGTACGCGGCATAGGTGTTATGCGACATTATACCAGAGGCTTTGCTAGTTTCCCATTTTGAGTCCCTTGGTAATATTGATAGCATCCAAATAATAGGCATGTTTCATACATGACATGTTTCTATACATGCAGTTTCTTTCTCTCACTAAATATACATTTTCCTTTTCAGTTTTTACAATCCCTTGTCACCATTATGGAACAAAATTACCGTATATACTCGAGTATAAGCCGAGATTTTCAGCCTCTTTTTTGAGGCTGAAAGTGCCCCCCTCGGCTTATACTCGAGTCATCGCTGTCTGCCCGCTCGATCAGCGTGTCGAGCAGACAGACAGCGGCCATTCTATGATTCAAAAGCCGCGCCTCCGGCTCCGCCTTCGCCTGTGATAGGCGGAACACTGAATTTCCCAGCAGCCTGTGTTCCGCCTATCACGGGCATCGTCTCATCCTCGTACTACGGACGAGGATGATACGACGTCCGTGATAGGCGGAACACAGGCTGCTGGGAAATTCAGTGTTCCGCCTATCACAGGCGAAGGAGGAGGCGCGGCTTTTGAATTTTACAATGGCCGCCGACGAAGAGGGCACGGGACGGAGGCAAGGCAAGGCACGGCACGGGACGGGACGGGACGGGACGAAGGCAAGGCACGACACGGGACGGAGGCTCGGGACAAAGGCTCGGGACACAGGTAGGCTGGACACACACACACACACACACACACACACACACACACACACACACACCTGTACTGCCCACTAAACATGATGGGATTTTTGTCGTGGCTATGACGCAAAGTGGCTGCTGGATGGTCTTCTCTGTGTGGGTGGCCAGCGGGAATAAATCTGCGACTCAACTATTCCCTTTTCCCTGCCAAAGTGAATGGGTCCTCAGCCCTGGTTCACACTATATTGCCATGCAGCTAACACTGCAAACCCTATTCATTTCCGCACTGCGTTTTGCGATCTGCTGCGGGTGCAGGTAGGCTGGACACACACACACACACACACACACACACACACACACGGATGGAGACACACACACACGGATGGATGGATGGATGGAGACACACACACACACAGGGATGGATGGATACACACACACACAGGGATGGATGGATGGATGGAGACACACACACACAGGGATGGATGGATGGATGGATGGAGACACACACACACAGGGATGGATGGATGGATGGATGGAGACACACACACACATGGATGGATGGATGGATGGACACACACACACACAGGGATGGATGGACGGACACACAGGGATGGACGGACACACAGGGATGGACGGACACACAGGGATGGACGGACACACACACAGGGATGGACAGGCATGTCTCACCCTCGGCTTATACACGAGTCAATAAGTTTGCCAGTTTTTTTGGGGGTAAATTGGGGGCCTCGGCTTATATTCGGGTCGGCCTATACTCGAGTATATACGGTATGTATTAATTGTATCCAGAGTATTTGTCACATGATATTGTTTAATATTTCATTGTTTATAGCAATTATGATCCATTATTTTGATTTTAGCATATATATTATTATTTTTCGTATATGTTTTCATGTTTTTTTTTTATATTTTTCAGATTTGTTTCATGTATTCATTATTTTCATATTATTGACACATTTTATTATATCCATTATTTATAATTACCAGTTAACTATTTTTTTTGTATTTAGTTCTCTTATATACTTTTAAATATATGTATATATCAGCTTACTACTATTACCATCATAGTTATTTGTGAATCAAGTAGATGTATATGCATTCTGCATTTCTGATTTCAAGTTATAGGGATGAGTGAGGGGTTAACATCACATTTCATGCTTGCTATCGCCAACCCCTCCCCATTCCCTTGAATGTGCTTAAATTCTGTCTTTGACACTCACTCCGTGACTTTGAAAAAGTGCATGCACATGAACCATGTAAGCCACGGCATCCCAGTGAATTGCAGTCCACCATGACAGACGGGCTTCCTGTTTCTCTTTGTTTCCGGTGTGTCGCTGACACCATCCAGTGCACCTGGTTCCAGTCATCTCGTTCAGCTCTCCCAGTCCTATTCAGTGGTGGACACAAACTGCGGGGTTCCCACTCGCAATCAGCTACAGAGTCTACTGCTTTTCACAAGGAACCTGTCATTGCGGTTTCTAATTTGGACACCAGCAGAAGCTAACCACCAGCTAGAGGTAAAGGATTGTGATACAACTATCCCCCTCTAATTACCAGGCTTTCATCGTTATCCACATGGATTATAACATCTTTTCCCATGTTTAACCCACAAGCTGATCGGTTGATGTTGACCTGTCCCCACCCGGATGTTATAGTGGTACCGTTTTTATTAAGAACATTCTTTTACATCAGTATCTATATCGGCCATATGCTTTTATGACTGCCTTTGCAACCTCTGCAAGTTCTTATTATTGACAGTTGCTGTTATTTTCTCAGAAGTGCAATAAATTAACTTTTTACTTCAGCCAAATGTCTACAAGTATTTGTGCTTTACCCATAGAGTGATGCTTCTTTGTTTTTGTCTTTTGCTATCCATTCTTCCAGTGGTTGGCAGCTGCACTGGGGTCTAGCCCTTTTTTTTATCCTCCAGGGTCTGCATACCCACGTATATGGCTGACAGTTTTTAGCGCTTAAGGAACTTTGTGTATGTAGACTTTATACAATAGCCTTGTCTACCTTCTATGTGGCAGCTAGTTTTAGTATAATGTCAAGTGGTGCCCTATTTTTGGGGAAAGCACACATTCAATGCACACTTTACAATAAATGCATGTGTTATGTGGAAGTACCACTGAGTCTAGAGACTGCACCTCATTCCTGGTGCAAAACTGAAGTAAACACTACAAATTTATCAACCCTACTCTATAAAAATACCTATAAACTACTTTATATTCTATGTTCCTTATATTTCTTTTCTCCTGAAAAGGTCAGCCTTCAGCAGTGACTGATTTCTTCTGGCTTTGCTAATCTTTATAACCCTACAGGACACCTCTTATCCACAACTACAGGACATCAGATATGTATTTCCCTGCTCATGAATCTGCTGGTTCTGTCAAGCTGGATGTGCTGAAAAGAGACAGCTTATCCATCTCATCCTCCCTGCAGCACTACTGGTTATTATAGCTCATGTACCCTGATGGAGCCACTGTGGTTATGTGACTCTTTTGTACAGTTTGCCGATTTTAAAGAAAAAATAAAACCAAAATTTACAACATATTAATGCTACCCACTACACTGCAATTGTGGTAAAATTAGGCAGTTTACTCAATTTACCTTTGTCTGAGTCCCTGTAATCCACTGCATCTACAGCACACACCTACCACCCCACAGGGTAAATGAGAGGGCAGTTGGTCTGTACTTTCTGAAGACTGTGCTGGTTACTTTCCTTTCTTTCTGCTTTAGCATTAACCACTTACAGACTGGACCATTTTGCTGGTCAAAGACCAGACCACTTTTTGCGATTCGGCACTGCATCGTTTTAAATGATAATTGCACGGTCGTGTGACATGGTTCCCAAACAAAATTGATGTTTTTTTTTCCCCACAAATAGAGATTTCTTTTGGTGGTATTTGATCACCCCTGCGGTTTTTATTTTTTGTGCTATAAACAAAAATAGAGCAACAATTTTGAAAAAAACGCATTATTTTTTACTTTTTGTCATAATAAATATCCCCCAAAAATATATAAAACAAACATTTTTTTCCCCTCAGTTTTTTATTTTTTAGACAAAGTGAAAGAACACGTCATCTGAGAACCATAAACCAAAAATGCTATTTAATGCATTTTTAATATTTCAAGCAAGCTCACCCATCCATCCAAAACAACCCCTAGAATTTCTGGTCGTGGCCATCTTGATTAAGGGCAGATGATTCATGTAGCATTTACTTCCTGGAATCCAGATGTCCTTAGCTCAGGCATGCAAGCAGGAGAGGGTGTGATTGGCTGAGAAAGCCCCTCCTCCCCACTGAAGACTCCTGGGATGTACAACATTTTCCTAGGCAATGCAACCAGGAAGTAACTGAAGAAATGTATAAATAGAAAGAAAAAGGTTGAAAGAATGAGATAGGATATACTTTCCTATCCATTTACTAATGCTAGCAGCATAAGGATTAAAAACAATAGATGTTGATTAAGAGAGTGATATTCTGCTTAAGGCTGCCTGTATGCAAAGGCATCAAGAAGGCTCTTGAAACACCACAAGGAGGTAAAAAGTTGTTGGGAACATGGTTGGAGCCAAATACAGGGCAATCTTAGAAGAAAACATGTTAGAGTCTGCAAAAGACTTAAGACTGGTGCGGAGGTTCACCTTACAGCAGGACAACGACCCTAAACATACAGCCAGAGCTACAATAAAATGTTTTAGATCAAAGCATATCCATGTGTTAGAATGGCACAGTCAAAATTCATATCTAAATCCAATTGAGAATCTGTGGCAAGACTTGAAAATTGCTGTTCACAGACACTCTCCATCCAATCTGACAGAGCTTGAGCTATGGGCAAGAATGGGCAAAACTTTCATTCTCTAGATGTGTAAAGCTGGTAGAGATATCCCCAAAAAGACTTGCAGCTGTAATTGCAGCGAAAGGTGTTTCTACAAAGTATTGTCTCGGGGGCTGAATATTAATGCATGCTACACTTTTCAGATATTTGTAAAAAAAAAATTGACAACCATTTATCATTTTCCTTCCACTTCACAATTATGTGCCACTTTGTGTGGTCTAGAACATTAAATTCACAAAAAAAAAAAATACGTTTTTGGTTTTAACATGACAAAATGTGGAACATTTCAAAGGTATGAATACTGTTTCAAGGCATAAATATAAAGAATAGAGCCGGCAACTCCAAACATCCTTGTTGCTACTTTATTTGTGCATAAAAAAGTGAGTAAAAATATACAGGGGCTCATGCATTCCAGCTTACAAGCTTTGATCATAGGCTTGTAAGTCGAAACGCGTAAGCACTTGTATATTGTTACTCTTTTTTTATGCACCAATAAAGAAGCAACAAGGGCGTTTGGAGTTGCCAGCTCTATTTGTTGTATTTATGTCTGTACCGGTGTGAGAGAGCATCAGAACCAGAGCACCCATTGTGGATTTTATCACAAGCCTGCAAAGGACTCACACTGATTTTGAGCGCTGCATTATCTGCTTTTACTTTTTCAAGGCACAGTAAGTAAAGGAATATCTAACTGACTTCTGGGGAATCAGAAATAAAAAATTTTTTCCTGCTGGAGCAAATTGGACCATGGTTTATTGTGGGGGGGGGGGGGGGGGGGTTGCCTTCCTCTGGATCAACTGTGGGTATAGTTATATGGAGATTTTCTATTTATTTATTTTTGATATTGGTTGAATTAGACATGTGTCTTTTTTCAAACTAATCATGTAAGTAGACTTTTTTTCTGTGTTCAGTAATTAATTCCTTGCATTACAAACAAGGTAACTAGTTAACTAGTTACCAAACTGGTACACTACAAATATAACTGGATAATTTTTTATTTTTTTTTGGCCTTTGAGCACTTCAAGGCTTATACTGTAGATCACATTTTATTATTTTCTATATAAATATAGAATGAATGTCACGAGTAGCTTTTCATGAGTTATTTCATTTAATGTGATCATTACAGTAAGCGTGGAGTACACAAATGACAACTTTCAATAAATACGAAAAGATTTGTATTTAAAGGGAGTATGCTCTGGGCGCCCAGAACTCTTGCCATCCAGATCTTCCATTTCAATTTTCTTAAATTCTTTCATCCCAGAAGCATTCTCGTGTCTGCCTTTTCACAGCAGCGTCACAATCTCTGACACTTTGATGGCCATTATTTAAAAGCCTGTACCTTAAGCTAGTCAAGGTCGGGAATATAAAGGATTCGCTGTCTTTATCAAGTAGATGAAACCTTCAATTTTACGTCGGGGCTAAAGGAAATCTGTCCAATATGAGGAGTTTCTGAAAAAGTAAAAAAAAATACTAGCTAGTGAAAAGCTTACAATGGAATTATAAAAAAACAAAAAAGAAAAACTTGTAATGCATGAAATATAACAGGTTTACTTCTGTCTGAGTTTTGTTTTCAAAGTATTGTCTGAGCAAATTTTTTATTTTATTTTTTTAAAACCAGAAGGACTTTTTGGATACCAAAAAATGAAGCTATGAGGTTAGGTTGGTCATTATACTAAATAGTTATCACACAGCTTAACAATGAACTTCCTCCCTATTAATAAAATCGATGTGCTCTAATTAGGGGGCAACAAAAAACTTTTAGTTCCAGTAATAATGCAACTGACAAAAAAAATGATCATTGATTATTAATTGAATTAAATCAATTATAAACAAAAAAATAACCCTATAAATTCAAAAAGTGTATACAAAAAATTAAAATAAACAGAAAACAAACAGAAAATGTAACAGTCAGTCATTCATTAAAAAAAGATTAACCATACTGTTAGAGGAGCTTAAGGATAAACTGTAACTTTACTTCCCAATAGCCCATCCTCTAATAAGGAATACTTATTGATTCACATTTTCTCTCCATGGCCCCATGGGAGGGGTACACCAAGGGCAAGCTCCACTGTCAGCTGTGTCTGACATATGGTTGTATTTTAGCACTGGCATTGGCACAGGCATTGTTTTCTAGTAAGGTTACTTTGCGGTATAAGCAAGGAAGCTCAGACCTCTGCAGCGTAGAAATGCGCTTTTACTAAACAAAAATGCTATACATTCAAAACGTTTACAATATTAGGAATACAATTCAAGACTGACAGATATACCTTTAACAAGCAAAATACCTAGCAAATAAACAGAAACTATGGTCTATACACAGTAAAAGTACACTTAAAGATTACTTAACTCGGGTTACAGTGGGTTCATGCTCTGCATAGCAACAAGGACCCAAGCTTCTATAAGCAGTTGCTGGAGATCAGGCGAAAGCGTCTTCTTCTGGTCTGGAACAGACCTTGCTTCTATGGTGTTAATGCATCAAGGAGTCCTATTCAGCTTATGCCTGACAACCTTTTATATGTCAGGTTGTTTACCATAGTTACCGGCAATGGTTACAAACTTATTTACCTTCGTGACAAAACAGACTGCTCAAACTGTAGTTCTCAATTAGAGAGGCGTTCTCAAATTCTACCTCAAGATGGCACACTGGTATCATACATGCCATATGTATATATATATATATATATATATATATATATATATATATATACATACATACATACATACATATATACATACATATATATATACATATATATATACATATATATATACATATATATATATATATATATATATATATGTCAGGTTCTCAATCAATTGTTTACGACAATTACACAACAATGGACTGAACAACAGTCAAATAAAATACAACAATGGTATCCAAGTTCCCATTGTTTGAAGACAGCCTGTGTACTGGTTACCAAGGTATTCGTTTCAGAAATATCCTCAAATACAACAATTATCTAAGTTCTGTTTTGATCTATACAGATTGTCGCATGCACTGTTATATCTGATTAGTTATCAAAAAATCATTAATATGATCAAATACAACACACACACGGGGGGTGGTTATATTCTACCCCACACCCTGAAGTTTCACGTCAAAATAGCAGGGTAAGGGCTCCAATAAAAAGTGGCTATAGAAAAAGAGCCAGAATGAATGACTGGACATACTAAAAACACACAAAACAACAAACAAAAAAAAAAACTACAAGTCAGCAATATGAACAGAATTTCAGGTTTACAAAAACTATGAACTCCCTCAAAAACAGTCAAAAACTGTATTGTACTAGCTCAATGATTGATTTCTTTCCTATTCCTAATGTTCTCTAAAATACAGATATAGTTACATAGTAGGTGAGGTTAAAAAAGACACAAGTCCATCCAGTTCAACCTGTGTGTGTACGCTTATTATAATAGTACATTGTGTACCCCCTGTATGTTGTGGTCGGTAAGCATCCATCTAATAGTTTTTTTTTTAATTATCAATGCTCCCAGCTGATACCACTGCTTGTGGAAGAGAATTTCACATCCTTACTGCTCTGACAGTAAAAAAACCCTCTACGCAGTTTAAGATTAGACCACTTATCTTCTAATTTTAGTGAATGGCCATGAGTCTTTTTAAATTCCCTCTCAATGAATTTTTTTTCCCTATGCTAGGGTCACCAGTATGGTATTTGTACATTGATAAAAACATAATTAGCTTTGTTGCCCTGCTGGGGACTAACTCCAGTTCCAGCACATCCCTCCTGAGGACTTCTGTTGGCTTTGCTTGCAGCAGCTTGGCATTGCATGTCATTGTTGAACCTGTCATCTACTAGAACCCCCAGGTCCTTTTCTATCCTAGATTTTCCCCCACCATTTTCACCCACCAGCTCTCTGACCAGCCCGCTCACGCCCGCGCAAGGGGTGACTCTCCTGGGAATGCCTGACGCAAGGGGGGGGGGGACTCTCCTGGGAATGCCTGACGCAAGGGGGGGGACTCTCCTGGGAATGCCTGACGCAAGGGGGGGGGACTCTCCTGGGAATGCCTGACGCAAGGGGGGGGGACTCTCCTGGGAATGCCTGACGCAAGGGGGGGAACTCTCCTGGGAATGCCTGACGCAAAGGGGGGACTCTGCCCGGAATGCCTGTGACCCAAGGCGGGGGGACTCTGCCCGGAATGCCTGTGACCCAAGGCGGGGGGACTCTGCCCGGAATGCCTGTGACCCAAGGCGGGGGGACTCTGCCCGGAATGCCTGTGACCCAAGGCGGGGGGGACTCTGCCCGGAATGCCTGTGACCCAAGGCGGGGGGGACTCTGCCCGGAATGCCTGTGACCCAAGGCGGGGGGGACTCTGCCCGGAATGCCTGTGACCCAAGGCGGGGGGGACTCTGCCCGGAATGCCTGTGACCCAAGGCGGGGGGGACTCTGCCCGGAATGCCTGTGACCCAAGGCGGGGGGGACTCTGCCCGGAATGCCTGTGACCCAAGGCGGGGGGGACTCTGCCCGGAATGCCTGTGACCCAAGGCGGGGGGGACTCTGCCCGGAATGCCTGTGACCCAAGGCGGGGGGGACTCTGCCCGGAATGCCTGTGACCCAAGGCGGGGGGACTCTGCCCGGGAATGCCTGTGACCCAAGGCGGGGGGACTCTGCCCGGAATGCCTGTGACGCAAGGCGGGGGGACTCTGCCCGGAATGCCTGTGACGCAAGGCGGGGGGACTCTGCCGGGAATGCCTGACGCAAGGCGGGGAATGCCTGACGCAAGGCGGGGAATGCCTGACGCAAGGCGGGGAATGCCTGACGCAAGGCGGGGACTCTGCCGGGAATGCCTGACGCAAGGCGGGGACTCTGCCGGGAATGCCTGACGCAAGGCGGGGACTCTGCCGGGAATGCCTGACGCAAGGCGGGGACTCTGCCGGGAATGCCTGACGCAAGGCGGGGACTCTGCCGGGAATGCCTGACGCAAGGCGGGGACTCTGCCGGGAATGCCTGACGCAAGGCGGGGACTCTGCCGGGAATGCCTGACGCAAGGCGGGGACTCTGCCGGGAATGCCTGACGCAAGGCGGGGACTCTGCCGGGAATGCCTGACGCAAGGCGGGGACTCTGCCGGGAATGCCTGACGCAAGGCGGGGACTCTGCCGGGAATGCCTGACGCAAGGCGGGGACTCTGCCGGGAATGCCTGACGCAAGGCGGGGACTCTGCCGGGAATGCCTGACGCAAGGCGGGGACTCTGCCGGGAATGCCTGACGCAAGGCGGGGACTCTGCCGGGAATGCCTGACGCAAGGCGGGGACCCTGCCGGGAATGCCTGACGCAAGGCGGGGACTCTGCCGGGGACGCCTGATGGCAGGCGGCGTGACAAGTCACACACTCAGGGCTCCCACTGATTCTGAAATATGGTGAGTTGAACTATTTCATTTTATATTACAATGTAATAATTGAAATGATGCGCTTCAATCATCCTGACACCATAACAACCATTGTACCGGGATGATTGAAGCTCTAACACCAGGTGTTTGGAGTATCTTTATCTGCCGATTGTTAAACTCTATGGAATACAGATATTGCACAACAACATCAGTAGTTTTTGCATAGTGAGTCCACCGCTCCTCTTTTGGAGAACTTGCCAGACATAGAACACGAGATGTGGAGGTGGATGGTTCAGGCCTATTATTGGAGGTACAAATCGGTAAGAGAACAGCCTCCTCTATAAGCTCAAACTGCTGCTCAGGATCACTATCAGTCCATCTTTCTCCAAGAGCCACAGTGCCAGAGAATAATTCATAAATTCTGTCAGACAATATATCGGAGTCTAACTCTGGAGAATTAGTCAGCCAGGAGTAAGATAGGCCTCAAAACATACAGCGACAGACTTTCCTAACTCTGCTCCCTTTGTGGCTTCGGGTTTCACTGTGCCAACATGCACACTACTCTCATTCACATCTGGCTTACCAGGCTCAGCAGCTTTCTCCCTGGGGGGTTCCATCATCATGGAATGCAGGTGACCTCAGGTCACTAAGGCACCTGGCTTTGTAGTAGGCATGGTTGCAGTAATAACAATTGTGGTAGGCACAGTTGCGGTAGGCACAGTTGTAGTAGTGGACACTACTGCAGGCAAAGCAACCGTGACAGCGACCACCGGAGCAGGTTCCGGTGCAGCAATAGCAACACACTTGCCCCAATCCACTTGCAACACCCATGGTGATAAGGCCGGCGAGACTACCTCCAGTAGCAGTACCCCGTAGTGGCTGCTGGTGATCCAAGGCCGGATATTAGTAGCCAGTCCTGAGCACTTGGAACACAGCAGCCCAATCGCACAGTCTCTGAGGCAAACAGACATTACTTGCCACTCTCCCATGGAGCCAAACTAAATTCCTGTGTGATTGCAGTCTGTTGCTAGGGGCAACCACCACAAAAATAACACGTTGCCCCACATTGGACGCCAGATGTAGTGCATACAACGATTTTCTGGGGGCCTGATGGTGACTACCAGAGGTAGGGAGGGCTGACATAATTCCTCAGGGTGCAGGGTATTGGGCATAGTGGGTGATGAACAAGGAAAATGGTGGTGTCAGTCACTTTTATGCTTTAAACAAGAGAGAAGTTTATTTCTCAAACAGGAAAAATGTGGGAGGAGAGGTGATGGGGCACAGGACACACCTAGTATCGATCAGCAACAGGCAGATTGGTACACTCCTTAGACAAAAATAAATATGATAAGGTAGAAAGCAGTACAGGAAAAAAGAGCCTTTAAGCTGAACCAGCACATCTGTACTTTGTAGGATAGGCTGTCTCCTCTAGCAACTGAGCTTTACCCCTAGTGTCGTACACTGTTTCCCCTGGATGAGTTTTCTTGAAGTCCTCCCAGACACTTCATAGTGTAAAGAGGGGCTAACAATGGGTCAAAGAGATTTGGTGAGGTGGTCCCATCCCTAATCAGTTATAAAGAAAAAGAAACCCCCGAATGTAGGTGGGATTTTAAATGACCACCAACACCAAACAGCAATTGACAGCATTTACAAACTTTATTAATAATTACAACGGAAATACAGAATAACACCAAAAGGGCACATAAATAGACAGTGTCTCAATGGCTTGTTTACAAATAAACAAATACATAGATCAGTATGACAAACCAATGAATAAATATTAAAAATAGTCTTCATATATCACCCACACCCGACACGTTTCTAGTTGCTGGTATCACATAACTTTCATCAGGGGTGAAGAGCACAAGACTCGATGACATATTGATATTTATGAAATGATTAATAAAAGGGTGTATACTTGAAGAACAACAACGGATACGTATAGCTTAACGATATGGGTATGTCAGCAAGATGATGCTTCAATGTGTATAAAGTGCAGGTAAATATTAACCTGTACACTTCCTCCAGATGCGTCTTACCCAAGGAATGTCCATAGACAGGGGACAGATTAAATGCACGGGTGTCCCAGGTCACATTTGTGGAAAATTCAAGCTAAAATAGCAAATATCCTTACTGCACATCAGAGTTCCTTGTCCCATCAACAAAAGGTAAACTAGGAGGAGGGCTAAAAATAAAGCCCATCAGCCTGCTCAAGGGCTTTATTTTTAGCCCTCCTCCTAGTTTACCCTTTGTTGATGGGACAAGGAAATCTGATGTGCAGTAAGGATATTTGCTATTTTAGCTTGAATTTTCCACAAATGTGACCTGGGACACCCGTGCATTTAATCTGTCCCCCGTCTATGGACATTCCTTGGGTAAGACACATCTGGAGGAAGTGTACAGGTTAATATTTACCTGCACTTTATACACATTGAAGCATCAGCTTGCTGACATACCCATATCATTAAGCTATACGTATCCGTTGTTGTTCTTCAAGTATACACCCTTTTATTAATCATTTCATAAATATCAATATGTCATCGAGTCTTGTGCTCTTCACCCCTGATGAAAGTTATGTGATACCAGCAACTAGAAACGTGTCGGGTGTGGGTGATATATGAAGACTATTTTTAATATTTATTCATTGGTTTGTCATACTGATCTATGTATTTGTTTATTTGTAAACACGCCATTGAGACACTGTCTATTTATGTGCCCTTTTGGCGTTATTCTGTATTTCCTTTGCAATTATTAATAAAGTTTGTATATGCTGTCAATTGCTGTTTGGTGGTCTTTTAAAATCCCACCTACATTCAGGGGTTTCTTTTTCTTTATCCCAGCCACTTCATAGCCTCCGACTCATGAAGAGTCCCCTCTGGTGCTTCCCTAGAACTTTAGTAGGCTTTACTCACTAGGAACTTGAACACCCGGATAGGCCGAGCAGCCGGCGGTCACCTGGATAGGCCCCAGGCTTCAGGCCAGCAGCCAGGAGCTGTTCAACGTGAATCCACCCAGACCATAGCCCTGGGCAGGAAGACTGAGATCACCTGACTTCTTCCCAATAAATAGTTTCTTCTACCATTCATAGCAGTGAATCTGATTGGCTGAGAAAAGAATGTTTATACATAACTTGAATGTACTGTAGCTCATCATACTAATGTCAAAGGCACCTACTGACAAAATGGAGAAGCCACAACTGAAGAGGATTAGAACAGAAGTAATTTGACCACTAAACACTTCAAATTAGCCAGGCTGGCTGCCACCCAGCATAACTAAACTTACCTGTAGCCCTATTCTAGGACAAGGGTGCTACATATTATGATGGCTTACACCAGTGAATTTCATTGGTATAAGGAACCATTTTTACTGAATAAAACAAATTCATTTAGTGTTTACCACAGCTAATCACATGGTACAAGTGGGCTGTGATTGGTCCTGACTGTACCATGTGATCACTGTGACCAATCATAGCTAGCAAAACGACTTTACACAATGAATGGCATGAAAGGATGGCATCCATTGTGTACAATTGTCATGTGATCTGCTGTGATTGGTCAAGGCAATCATATAGTGCCAGCAGTGTGCTGGTACACTGCTCAGTCATTGGTCACAGATCATGCCGAAGCATGGCCTATGCGCGCACATTCTGGGAGGAGGTCATAGCTGTCTGATAGCTGGCTCCAGATCTTAGCACCTGGTTGACAGCCGAAGCCAGCTGTGCCCGTCCACTCTTCAACCTAGAACTTAATTGAGTGCCAGAGGAGCAGAGCAGAGAACTGAGTGATCAGCAGTCAGGTAATCACTAGGTTCTCAGGCTTAGAGCTGCCAGGGGACAGCTGCAGTGTCAGACTGATTCTACAACATAGAAATGAGCAAAGATGTTTTTTTTTTTTTTTTTTTTTATTAACTACCCCAAACTTCAACATTAAAAGGGCTAAAACAAAGAGCATAGTGGATGTAATCCAGAGATGTACAAAAAATATTTTTATTTTATTGTGACTTGATATACAGTGCATTCAAAGAACGATAGTGTGCTGGTAAAAAGCTTCATCTACTTCTCTGCTCATCTCCTGTGGTTCTAATCTGACCTGTAAGTTTAATACTGATAACTGGACCATTAAACAGTGAAGAAGAGCACTCTAACAGATACATTAATTATAAAGGTTCAACAAGAGGTGATGCATTGAATCCTGATGGTCTGGAGCATGATGAATTTTTAGTTCACTCCAGAAAGACCCTTTAAAACAGCTGCCTGAATCAGAGACTATTTTACTCTATGTGATCAGCGAGCAAAGAACTGCTGCAGGGAATCCCTTAATAGTACAAGTGGATGCTGCCTGAACAGCATTGCATTATTCCTCCCTGGTTATTTGTTTGGTGGATGCAATTTCAATCTGATTTCTAAAGCTATTTGACCAGGGGGAGTACATCACTGCTAACATGATATTAATATAAACCGAAAATTCTCTATAGCAAGGCAAGTCGATTTTTCCTACCATGTCCAAATCTAGTATACCTTCCATCTTACTAGTGATAAGAAAAAGAAAACAAATTATTTTATAAAACATAAGGAGAGGTCGTGTGGTACAGACAGATTTTGTTTTGTGCATTTAAAGGGAAAATCTAAGCAAAACAGATTTCCCTGATTTGAGTGGATGAAATTACTCCAATGGTACCCAGCTTCTGCAAAAACTGGGATTCTCAGAGAGCAAACATCAGCCCCCTAGTGTCAGGGCTATAGCATCCTAGTCCAGAAAATGACCCATACTTTAAAGTGATTGTAAAGGCAGTAGGGTTTTTTTTTTTATCTTAATACATTCTGTGTGCAGCAGCCTCCCCTAATACTTACCGGAGGTCCCTCTAGATGTATCGATGTTGCAGGAATGTCTCGGCTGCCCGGGACTCCCCTCGTTGGCTGAAACAGCAATGCAACCCCACTGGCTCCCGTTGCTGTCAGTCAGTCAGTCAACCAATGAGGAAAGAAAGGGGCGGGGCTAGGTTATGTCTCCATGGCTGAATGGACACAGGGAGCTGTCACTGTGCTCTGGTGCCCCCATAGCAATGGGGGAACTCAACAGGAGGGAGGGGCCAGGAGAGCCGAAGAAGGACCAGAGCAGAGGAAGATCTGGACTGCTCTGTGCAAATCCACAGCACAGAGCAGGTAAGTATAACGGGTTTGCTATTTTTAACTAAAAAGCAAGACTTTACAATCACTTTAATGCACACTTAAGATTTCTGATGTGCCTCCATATGACAAATGTTGGTGAGGGAAACAGATTAATGTACTTGTTTGAAACAGGTGTATAGATTTCACGGCACACACCATGTTCAGAGGTGCATTGAGCCCACTATGTCCATATAGACACTCCAACTGAGCCCCCTGCCCACCACTGTAGCTGTCACACAGACAACAGGTCAAAGAGTTTTGTGTCAGGGATGGAGCCTGATAGGAATTTAGAGATTGGCCATTATGTCTGCTCCCCTTGTGATTAACAGCAAGCAGATCTATAGCCAATGCACAGTCCACTATTGGCTATACAATCTGCCCACTGCCAATCACAAGAAGAAAGCAGACCTGACAGTGAACTAGTGTGTCAGCTTCTCCATCAGGCTCCGTCCATTGTCCTTAGCAACTAATGACAAGTAGTGTGGGGTGAGGTGAGGTGGTGGGGTGAGCCAGGGGTAATGGCAGCAAACATGCTGCCTGCTATGCAGTGTACAGAGAAGGGCACCCTTGCTTGTCTTTGTATGTCAACTTCCTGGTGATCTTATTTATCACCAGTTTGGTTATCTACGAAGTGGAGTTTTTTTTATTTGGTACACTACTATTGCCACTTTGTAAAAGTGGTGCTATTAAGAACTACCCACATTTACCACGTGTCTGCCAAAGCTATTAAAACATGCAGCAGGAGTTTCTGAATGTGGCACAGGCCATTTTAAATTGGCATACAGCTAGAAAAGAGATACATTACATTCTCACCACAGTTCCTGTGCCTCTGAGTTTCTGTAGGAATTTTCAGCATAGGCATTAGGTTGCCTGGCATCTGTCATAACTGTGATCCACCTAGCAGAATTATCTTCTAATATCATTTGTCTTAAGGTTAAATGTCTTATTTCTTCTTTTTTTTTTTTTTAATAACCTATACAGTGTTTAATAAAGGTGCTGATGTACTGTCATATAAAAACAGTGTTAATATAGAAGGATCAATAAAATGAGCATTTTAATCAATTAGATCAGAATTCTATAACAGAGTCAGCTCTTTTTCGGTTCTGATGTGCAAAGATTATCTGTTACAATTACTCATAATATGGTAAATCATAATGTTAATCACTCATAAGGGTAGTTTTACTAAAGGCAAATAGACTGTGCACTCTGCAGGTGCATCTTCTCCAGAGCTTAGTAAATGAGGTGAAGCTTCACTTTACAAAGGATAACCAATCACATGCAAGTAAAATAAAATTGGATGATGGAAGTCAGCAAAGACCCCCCGACCCCCCCAACCCCTCCCCTGCCTCCTTTACTAAGCTCTGTAGAAAATTACCTTGCAAAGAGCACAGTCTGTTTGCCTTTAATAAATCCACCCCATCGTGTTAAATCACTGCCCCACACTAAAACCAGAAACATTAGAAAAGCATTTAATGTCTACCCTTAAAAAGGACCTACATTTTGGAAACTGTGCCCAAAAAAAGCAAGAAGAGGGCAAAGGACAAGTTGTCAGCATTGTCTGTGATCTCCCTGCAGCCAATAGCTTAGACACAGTCATCCTGGCTACCCAAGGCTGCAAAATGCTGCATCAGCATGCAAGCACCGGCTTCAGATATAGTGTATAATGGTTTACCCCATGATCCTGTGGCAAGCGATCAGATGGAAAAAACAATATTCTCTATAACTGATGCATGCAAACTATAGCAAACCCATATGTGCACCGTTGCAGAGGCGGTCAATTCCCAAGATAATTTAAAAAAAAATGTTCAGGTGGTGAAAATCCATGAAAGTCTTCACCTGTGTTTATATTTTATTTTTTCCTTTTTTATTTTTTCTCTCTTTTTTTGTGAAGAGCGTAAGTGAGGTGATGTGGGAGTTTTAACATGCAAGTTCAGTTCACAATGTAAAATATTTGCAAAGTTACTTACCAAAGTCAGTGGGGTGTTCTCTTTAGGGCTGTGTGCAGCAGTATTCCCAAGAAGCCCTATTGAATAGAAAAGGCTCAGATGTAAAATGAGGGGAACAAATAGCAGATGTACAAGAAACGGTTTTCTCAATGTAAGAAACGACTGTACTATTTCACATACAATTTTAAAACATTGCAATGCATAAACTGCAGGAAACAAAGAACATCATAGCCTTTTCTGGTGGTGCTACTGTGGTTACATGTACAGAAATGTGAACTTTAAACACCCTTTTTTTATTTATTTTTTAGCCATGTATTGCCAGTTTCTGTATTAATTAAAAGAAGTCGATCCAGCATGTAAATAGAGTATACAGCTACTTAGTAAATTCACAAGAGTTAAAGCACATATCTTCACAGTAGGCCAACAAAGAAAGTCAGTAATCTGAATCACAGAGACCTGCTAATGACCAGAGCCATGGAGCGCATACCTGGAGCATCAAGCCACATACCCCAAAAAATGAAAGCGGGATTCCGCTGCGGTTTAGTTTTTTTTTTTTACCTGTGTCACTGGTGGGCGATTCCTACCGTGTCTTAGCAGTCACAATCGGCGTGTTTTTGACCCCCGGCGTGACGATTTTATTGCAGAGGAAAACTTTTAAAAAAGCAGTCCGGCGGGTTTCCATTTTTACTGTGGGCGTCTGAAGCCCACAGGCATTTACTTCCTGTATGCGAGGACGCTGAGCTCCCAGCATCCACCGCTCCATCGGCTTTACTATGTCCCCCATGAAATCTTGGGAAATAGCTAAGAAATTTCCCAGGGACCATTGCGAGGCCGATAACCACGCCTACTCCCCTGGGAGGACAACCCGGAAGTCGGCACAAACATCACAAATATAAGGTAAGTACTGAATAATATTTTATTTCAATGTTCATTACTGTAACTATGTTACCATGCGATTTAGATAAGAAGAAGATGCAATTTTAGGTACAAAACCGCTTTAACACATTTATTTCTCCTATGTGGAAAAACATTGTTTCACCCTTAATGGACTATTCAGCTGCACCTTTTACTGCAGAGGAGGGTGCAGTTGACTTCCAATACTGCAATATTAAGGCCTCATACACACAGACGTTTTAAAAAACTGGCTGTAAAGCTAGTAACAACAACTGTAAAAAAAGCAGCGGTAAAAACACGATTTTATTAGCGTTTGATTTGGCGTCAATGCGCATTTAACATAGTTTTTAAGTGTTAACACTAAGTCGCGTTAAAAAAAAAAAAAAACATCCCTCTGCTATTTTCCACTCTCAAATTACCCACATAAACATTTTTACAACTAAAAAAACGCCGGTATAGCGTTAATGCACGTTTTTGAGCTTTTTTCGGCATCAGTGTTAAAACAGCTCTAGCACTGGAGCCTCTGAAGGCACTGGACCTTTTTTTTTTTTTGGAGCTTAAAAACGACCATGCCTGTTACAGCTCAAAAACGCCATGGTGTGTATGAGACCATTGAATAACATGGAGCTGCCTTCTTAAGCAGCAAAAAATCTCAAAAAAGCCGCTGTAAAAATGTCTGTGTGTATGAGGCCTAAATTCCTAGCCTGAAACAGGGATCTCAGCATAGCTGTCCTGGTGAACTCATCTACGCCCTCCATCTCTAGAAAGCCCAAAATACAGAGATAATGGTCTAAGGATAGTATTTTTTGAAATATTAGTATGTGTGGACCTCGGTCTGTGGTATCTATGCAAGTTTGTGTATCATCATAGCTTATAAACAAAGTCCCCACTCGTCTCTTTTACACTTGCTACAAGTTGGGTCAAATCGTTTTTTTTTTTCTTGAAGAATAAGTTCAAAGGGGTATAATAAGCCCTCAGCACAATGTAGAGTTGAGAAAGATTCTGCGACACATTCAGTAAACTCTAAATAATATGTCATTTATATGCAAGTCATGCCTTAAATATATATTTTTGTCATAATGTAAACATCCGACATCACAAAAGCATCCTCTTGCAGACTAATAGTACTGAGGAATGGGGAGAGGAAGGGGGTGTCTGACCAGGTCTATTAGGCTGCCCATACAAAGTCTATTGGACTAAAGTCTGGTATACATGGGCCAATTATCAGCCAGTTAAACAGAAACCATTACACATTCGGCCAGTGTGTACACCAGTCTGTCCGGCATCTCTTGAACGGGCATGGTGGAAAACCAGCAGCCGACCGGCATCCGATTAGCGCTCACAGCCAATGGCTGCAAGCAGTGACCAGTGTGTTCTGGTGGAAGGGGCAGTCTTTCTGTCAGAACACAATAGCTCAGCAAGGAGAATACTATACTAAAATCACATAGTTAGTATGGCTGTAGTAAAATGGCATAGTTAATATGGCTAGCTCCTCACAAGCTCCTGCGTTTCTTTTGTTTTTTTTATTTGTTCGCTGAGCCCGCTGGGATGAATGAAATAAAAAAAAAATAAACTACTAACTACCTGCGTGCATCAGGCTTAAACACCTATTTCTGCAACATGAATCGGGTTTGAACTCCAACATGGTATATTAGAAAAAAAACTCAGTTCCCAGCAAGTAATGGCACTTTTCCATCTCAGATCCCTTTTAATGTGTCAAATTGTAAACACAAGTAGTAGAGCGACCGGCATCAAGACAAAAGGCTCAGTTAACTAAGGTACAAGCCATGTGTCATTTAACATAATGATTGTTCTTTTGTTTTTTTAGCCACAAAACTGTTATTCCCAGCTCTCATTGGCATTTCTTGCTGAATATTATGGTAAATAGTGATTGAACTTAAAGTTTGCTAAGATGCTGAGCCCCACAGAGCTGAAAACTAGCATATTAGCATCTCTTTGTTGCAAGAAAAATAGGTAAGCTAATGCTTGTCATTAATTAAATTTAGTGACTTCAACAATTCCTCATTTTCAAACAACTTGTGCATTTTAATGAGTCTTTTCTTGCAATCAAAGGCTAGATATTACTTGCCTGCTGATCAATAAACCCACAATAATTAGTGTGTCTGCAATTAGACCGGACTAGCAAGTTTGCTGCATTGTGCAATTATTACGCTTAAAAAAAAAAAAATCAAGTTCATCAATTCACCTTCCTTCAGGGCAAATGTTTAAAATGGCTCCATGGCCTTTATGCAAATGCCAAGTAGATGCATGAAGTATACACCCAATTCTATCCACATACTCCCAACTATGTACCCCCACAGCCAAAAAAATGTAAACTAAAATTAGGGCTGGGGAAAAAATAAATTTAAATCTTGAATCGAGTTGAGAGGTCAAATCGATTCAAAATGTCAGCAAATCGATTTTTTGGGGGGTTTTTTTCCACCAGGACCGGCGCTGACGCTGCATCAGTCCTGAGGTGCTGCGGGAAGGAGATTTTCGGCGAGGCCGCGGCTTCGGCCTAGTCCGAGAAGCCGGACGCCGCGGAATACGCCGAAGCTGCGGCCTCGCCTAATAACTCCTGCCCGCAGCACCTGAGGACCGGCGCGGTGTCCATCAAAAAAAAAAAACTTGATTCAAATCGTGATTTTTTTTTTTTAGAAAATCGCCCAGCTCTAACTAAAATCTTAAGATTTACTGCTACTAATCTCAAATTCACTTCAATAGGTACATTTTGAAACTGGGCAATGAGGGATCAGAATTAGGTACCACATCCCATTAAATAAATGAGAACAATTGGTAAAGGACAAGCGGTACTTCAGTGTATGGGGGAGTGACTCATTCCGCTTCCTTCCGTGTGACAGCAACACTGCTGCTTGGTGACTGCCAGTCAGGCACCTACTTTTGTTATGCAGTGTGTGTGTGTATATATATATATATATATATATATATATATATATATATATATATATATATACATACATATACATACACACACACACACACTATCTCACAAAAGTGAGTACACCCCTCACATTTTTGTAAATATTTGATTCCATCTTTTCATGTGACAACACTGAAGAAATGACACTTTGCTACAATGTAAAGTAGTGAGTGTACAGCTTGTATAGCAGTGTAAATTTGCTCTCAAAATAACAACACACAGTCATTAAAAGGGAAGTAAACCCTTCCAAACAACTTGGACCTATAGGTAAGCCTAGATTAAGGCTTACCTGTAGGTCCAAGCAATATCTCCTAAACCTATATGGTTTAGGAGATATTTGCCCGAAAATGGGCACCGCTGTCTACGGCGCATGCGCCGTAGACAGCGGCGCGCAGGCGCACTAAATGCGGCAAATCCAAGAATGGATTTGCCAAATTTGTCGACTCCCGTGCGCATGCGCGGGAGTGACGTCATCGCGGCTTCGCCGTATGACAGCAACGGAGCTGCGAGGCGCGACTCCCGTGCGCATGCGCGGGAGTGACGTCATCGCGGTTGCGCCGCTGTCATTGGTCGGAGCTGCGAGACGCCACCAGCAAGATGGACGCGGCGGACTACAGGGATCAGCGGCGACTTCGCTGGCTCCTGTGTCAGGTAAGTGACACATAATGAGCTACTATGCGATGCATAGTAGTCCATTATGCTTTACCTTTGCAGGGAAAAAAAGAGGAAGTAAACCCATCAGGGTTTACTTCCTCTTTAATGTCTAAACATTGCTGTGACCATCCACACTGTTACTAGTGAGGCTCTTAACCTGTTTAAAAGTAAGTAGCTTTCCTTTCTTTCCCATTTCAGCAGGGAAGTTGCCTGTTGTGGGTGTGTAACCTCTCACAATCCTTTTGGCTTTTTTTCCAGGGGTTTATCATTGAGAAAACAAGTTTTTCCATCCTCACTGGTTAAAGACGTGTCGTGCTGACACTGGGCTGAGGAACAGTGGTAAACTGAAAGTGGTAAACTCTCAGGTTAGAGCGATCGGATTGCTGATTATAATCAAAGTAAAACATGTATTTGTTTCATTAGTAAAAACCTGATTCTCATTTAAATTATATTATAAATGGCATAATTACCCTGTAAATTTGCTGGCATCAGAGGAGGTTTATATACGGGAAAGAATTGAAACATTGATCGATCGATTCATTAAAACTCCTTGAAACACTAGGTTAGGCTCAAATCAATTTAGATAGGACCAGAATGGAAGTTAGATATAGTTAATGATCTATTTATGTGTGTAATTTCACAGGTGCTGCTACATGGCAATGCTTTTTTTTTTCCTCTCATTTGGCATAGACGTGCCCCATAAAACCTCTTGATGGGTCCAGGAGATCATTTGGAACCAAGATCATTTTGAAAGGGTGAGAGTGTATCCATCAGATAATCTCAATGTGATGCTGATACTATAAATGTATTATTAGGCACCACTACTGGGTCCCTACATGAATGTATTGTCAATTATTAGGCTACTTTCACACTGGGGCACTGGCGGTAAAGCGGCGCTATATTTAGTGGCACTTTACTGTCATTTTAATGCGGCCGATAGCAGGGCAGGTTTCACCCCCGCTAGCAGCCGAAAAAGGGTTAAAACTGCCCGCAAAACGGCGCTTTGTAGGCGAGTTTGCAGCGCTGCCCCATTGTTTTCTATGGGAAGGGGCGCTTTAGGAGTGGTAAATACAGCGCTCCAAAGATGCGGCTTGCAGGACTTTTTTGTCCGTACTGCAAGCGCACCGCTCCAGTGTGAGAGACAGCAACGGCTGTTTCAGGGCGCTTTGCAGGCGCTATTTTTAGGGCTGTAGCGCCTGCAAAGCGTCCCAGTGTGAAAGGGGCCTTAAAGATACAACACCGATTTTATATTTTTCTGTTTTAGTGGCAAATATTAAGTAACAAGGTTTTACAAAAGCTCCAGAAGAAGCCACGTTTGTGGTGAAACATGTAGAGGCAATCACACTTTTGTACCTTGACCATTGGGTCGATAAAATCAGACGGACTTTAGATTTAAAACATGTTTCAAATCTTTCCGATGGACTCGAGTCCGGTCGAAAAAAATCCCGTTCATCCGAATGCTAGTCCGATGGACGAAAACCGACGCTAGGGCAGCTATTGGCTATGAACTTCCTTATTCTAGTCCGATCGTACGTCATCAAGGTCGAAGCCGACGAACTTTGGTGTGATTGTGTGTGGCCAAGTCCGTTCGTTCAGAAAGTCCATCAGAACTCCACTGAAAAGTCAGTTGCGAAGACCGTGGGACCTAGTCTGCCGAAAACTCTGGTAGTGTGTACACGACATTAGAGAACCAGGCCGTCGTCTATTTCTCCCGGAGTAGAGGTTTGTTCGGCCCAACTTGGATCCTATATGTGATCTGTGTGTACATGTTAAAGCTTTTCAATAACAATGTTTGAACAAGAAAATAAATTGGCCACATTGGCCACCTGACCACTGTAATGGAAGAACACCTGCAAACGTTTGATGCCTCTAAATGCATAAGGGACATTAAGCATTTTTTCTGCTTACAATCTTCTCTTCTGATCGTGACTTTGAAGGGGGGGTTCTGCCTCTAAACGCTCTAGCCACTAAACACCTAGGCGTGCATGGACACATTATCCAACATGGCTCTAACATGGAGTTTAAAAAGAAGCTGAAACACCTGTAATTCAAGTGTTTTTGAGATCAAGTGTGCATGAGCCCTTCAAAGCATAAGCAACCGAGAAATATCCAATCCACCCATAGCATCATGACATATGGAAGTCATATCTGTTCAATGTGAAATTCCAAATTCTATGGATGTTTTTATCTACCAAGTACCACAAAGGCCCTGCTTTTGAATGTCCATAAACCACAGAGTAAGTTGCCAAATGTTTTCAAACATTTTTGAAAATATAATACCCTAAATGCTTACAATGTGCAGAACTAAAAGGTAATGGGTTGTTGCAGATGTTGTACACAAAACTGCCAATATGCGTATCAATCTCCAATTAATAATAGCATTGGCTTGAACACTGGGAATCCACAAAGATCTGGCGTTTTTTTTTTTTTATTATTCCACAAGATGCCTAGTAACATCAAGTCCCACAATGAGAACCATATATGTGCTTGCAACAAAACAGTCTTCTCATGGTAAACAAACCAATCTTCTGATAGAAATCAAAGCTTCTGTAATAGCACACTAGCATAGCTCCCAACTGTCCTCGATTTTGAGGGACTGTCCCTGATTTGGAGCAATGACCCTCTGTCCCTCTTCCCTCCTCATGTGTCCCTAATTTTGGTCCGATCTATATAGTTATATATAAAATGCACTTTTTATCTTTCAAAAATTGTTTCCCAGTGCTAAACCTTTCATCCACATTCTAAATTGCTGCATTTTTTTTCAATGTTAAAAGCCAATATAAAGGAATAGTAGTGGTAAAACAAGCTCTTCTGGATTTAATTAACCTTTTTTTGTTATTTCCCCTTTAAGGGGGCGTGGCAAAGGGGCGTGCCCTATGCCTACATACGTTTGCTAGTAGGTGTCCCTCAATCCCATCTCAAAATGTTGGAAGGTTTGCACTAGGCACTTTAATTAAATCATACGAGGCCTCATGCTGTTGTACAAACATATTTCTATAGGTTCCATTCTTTTCTATAAACACAGTCCCACACTGCAAATACTCCCCCTTTCCCTGGAATGGAGTCTAGCTTCTCTTTCTATGGACCACAGAGCCTGTTCTTATATACAGTACTTGTCTATACTTAGGTTTCCTCTTCCACCTTTTCACTAACAGGGCCATTGGTTGCTGCATTAAAATGGTTCTAAAGGATGAAGTTTTTTTACCTTCATGAATTCTAAGCATGAAGGTAAACCTTCAGTGTTTTTACTCACCTGAGCCTGATCCCAATCCAGCGATGTGCACAAGACCAGATGTTCTTCCAGGCCTCTCCCTGCTCATTGGCTGAGACACAGCAGCAGGAGCTATTGGCTGTTGTCAATCACAGCCAGTGAGGAAGAAGTGGGGGGCGCACTAAGTGTCTCATAGACACACAGAGGTGGCTGGGGAGCGGGCATGCAGCTTGCTGTGGGGGAACCCAACAGGAGGGAGGGGCCAGGAGCGCTCATGGGGGACCCGAGAAGAGGAGGATTTGGGCTGCTCTGTGCAAAACCACGGGGCAGCACAGTCGTCTCTGGTTCAAATCCCAACCACGACACTACCTGCCTGGAGTTTGCATGTTCTCCCTGTGCCTGCGTGGGTTTCCTCCGGGTACTCCGGTTTCCTCCCATAGTCCAAAGACATGCTTTTCTTAATTGGCTTCTGTCCAAAATAAATTGGCCCTAATGTATAGGTGTGGGTTGGGGACCTTGGATTGTAGGCTCCTTGGGGGTGGGGACCAATGTGTGTGTGTGTGTGTGTGTGTAGCACTGTATAAAAATTTACGGTGCTATATGGGTACTCTAAATAAATAATAATAGATGTGAATCTTGATGGGACACAATGTATAGGAGTTGTGGACATGCACTCGCACTCACTCAGGAACTGGATGGACTGGTGTCTTTATTCAACCTTACTAACTATGTAACAGAGCAGGTAAGTATAACAAGGCAAATTTAAAAAAAATCAAAATAAACACTTTAAGTCTATTATACCTGTTATGAGTTCATGTCCTCTTATACAGTTTGGGTTGTATTGTCATCTTTTTTGACTTAGGATGATTCAACAATTGTGTACTCTATCTTGCTGTACTTAAACATAAAAAAATGTATTTAAAAACAAAACAAACATTAATGTCTAAAAATGGATATGGCGCAATAGCCCTTCTCCAAAGACCATTGACACAGTGCTCCTGGCCAGTGGGTACTACAAGAAGTCCAATGTTAGCGTGCGCTAAAAAAAAAAAAAAAAACATTTATATACACACACACACACACACACACACACACACACACACACACACACACACACACACACACACACACACACATATATATATATATATATATATATATATATATATATACATACATACATACATACATACACACACATATACACAATATATATATATATATACACACACACACATATATACATATACACACACTATATATATATATATGTTTTTCAGAGTAAAGGGGGCTGAATACAAATACACGCAACACTTTTCACTTATATATTTGTGAACATTTTTGAAAAACATTTATCATTTTCCTTCCCCTTCACAATTATGTGCCACTTTGTGTTGGTCTAACACAAAATTAATCCCAATAAAATACATTTAGGTTTTTGGTTGTAACATGCCAAAATTTGGAAAATCTCAAGGGGTATGAATACTTTTTCAAGGCATTGTACATATGTATATTCAGTTTAATTCTTTGGGTAAGGTCTGCCCTGACTGAAAATATTATCTAGGATTAGCAGTCTAATGTAAAATTGTGTATTTAGGAGGAGATCTGTAAGCCCCACCCTTCCCTGACAGACTATAAGACCCCTTTCACACTGGGGCACTTTGTAGGCACTACATCGCTAAACATAGCACCTGCAAAGCGCCCTGAAAGAGCCGCTGCTCTGTCTTTCACATTGGAGCAGTACGCTGGCAGGACGGTAAAAAAAAGTCCTGCTAGCAGCATCTTTTGTGCGGTGAAGAAGTGGTGTACACACTGCTCCTTCACTGTTCCTGCCCATTGAAAGCAATGGGGCAGCGCGGCTATACCACCAGCAAAGCGCTGCTGG